>NW_022900931.1:29195703-29197993 GCF_012274545.1 Fukomys damarensis | reverse complement strand
GCTTATGGGGGTTCAGGGGCACCCGCGCGGCTACCTTCCCGGTGCTTGAGCGATGGCTGCTGGGTCGGGAGCAGGCGTGGTTCTCCTTCCCGCGGTGGATCGGGGCCCGGCCTACCTCCCGGCGCTTGAGCTATGGCTGCTGGGTCGGGAGCAGGCGTGGTTCTCCTTCCCGCGGTGGATCGGCCCGGTCTACCTCTTGGGGCTTGAGCGATGGCTGCTGGGTCGGGAGCAGGCGTGGTTCTTCCCGCGGTGGATCGGCCCCCTCAGGGTTTGACCTTTATGAAATCTTTTCCAAAAATATTTACTCTTCTAAAAGATAATCTGCTTTTCCCAATAATAAGGTGTAATATTTCATTGAAACAGCCAATTAGCACCAAGTTTAACTGGGGCTAACAACCAAAGAACAATACTCACTTCCTGAATGCAGCCCTTCCCCATGGAAGTACTGTACAGGGACTCACGGACATCGGGAGCTGAGCTGTTGGCAGGGCATTTATTTGTCTCTGGGCACCAATCCTAATGCCATGGAGGTCAATGGTTGGTGTAAGGTTGATTGTCTGCTTTATAACCTTTTTAAAGAGGTTTTGCAAAAACCCCTCTCTTCTCAGGTCCCACAGCAGCTGACTGACTTTTGTGTTGAGTCTGACCTGTTTCTTCAGTGGCAACTCTCCTTCAGCCAGTCTGGCCTCCCACCAGCTCAGGAAGCTCCCCTCTCTGCCTCCACCCCCGAGCTTTCCTGGCTGTCCCCATAGCTGTGCCTACCCCTTCCCCCAGCTCTCACCAATCATTACTGCCTTGTGGGTCTAAGTTCCACTATCCTTCAAAGCCTGCCTTTGAGCCATTCTGTGTACCCAAAACTGCGTAGCCCACGCACTCGTAGCCTATGTCAGAGTGTTTCAGACTGTGCTGGAATTGAGGGATTCACAAGAGCTCACTGGGTAGAATTCAGCTCTGACCTGGATAAATCCTGAGACATGCATCCCATTTATTTTTTAATTAGCAGCCCTGGGCATTGAACCCAGAGCCTTCACACTGAGCCTACATCCTCTATCCCATTTTTAGCTTTTTTAACTTTTTGAGACAGGGTCTTGCTATGGGGCCCAGATTGGGCTCACACTTAAAATCCTCCCATCTCAGCCTCCTAGGGCGCTGGGATTACAGGAGTGACCACCATACCAGGTACCCATTTCTTTCTTTCTTAAATCTCCACATCATACTTCACCCTCACCCTTGATGACCTGCCAGGAAGAAACAAGGGTAATGGTGACTGAATGCTATGGAAGTGTTGCTTCCCTCTGACCTCGGTGAAGATGAGTCAGGAGAGAGAAACCGGGCAGTCCCATCATTCTGTATTCCCATGTTCAGTTATAAACAACCGTCAACTGGCCTGCTCTTAACCCACATTTTGGACTTCAGCCTAGGACAATCAAACATATCTATGTCAGCTCATACTGTAAATACCCTTAGGATGCTCAGGATTAAGAAATCAATGATGAACTGTTTAGCAAAAGAAAGAACTAGGGCTGGGGATTTAGCTCAGTGGTTGGTGGCCTGCCTTGCAAGCACAAGGACCCAAGTTCAATCCCTGTTACACACACACACACACACAAAAAAAAGAATGAACCATTTTCCACTGCACCTAATTACCTTCTAATTTATCTGTTGGGAAAGTTTAAATTCTTCTGTATTATGACTCTTAAGAGTTACCTGAGGACAGACATATTCTTAAAAGGCTTCCTACTTTTGTTTTTTCTTTCTTTTCTTTTTTGTGGTCAAGAGGACACAGTTGCACATTGTAGGTTTTCACCACAAAATGTGGCAGCAGATGGCTATGGATGATTAGCCATCTCTCTTCCTTCAAGTTTCCATTAAAAAATTATAAGCTCTAAACTTTAAATCAAGCACTACCTGTAAAAAATCACCCAAGACCAAATCATGAGGAGCTGCATGGAGTTGTGGTCAACAGCTCTACAGTCAGACTGCCTGGGTTTGAATCCCAGCACTTTCCCTTCTCAGCTGAACAAGCCAAGCAACTTGCCAATCCTCTTCAGCAGCCTTACTTCACAGGCTGTGAGGGGAATAAGCAAGTCAGTGCTTCCCTTAGACCCTGACATGTGTTTAGGGTACACCCAGTGATAGTGATTATCAAGGTTTTCATGAAACTATCAAATTTAAGCAATTGATCACTCTGTCTCAGTAAGGACACCGGTTCAGACCACCCATGAGAAGGGGGGGAGAGGGGAGACAGGGGGAAGAGGGGGAAGAGAGAGGGAGGGAGGGAGGGAGAGAG
>NW_022900931.1:29190168-29195428 GCF_012274545.1 Fukomys damarensis | reverse complement strand
AGAGGGAGGGAGGGAGAGAACTATATATTTATTGCTTAAATACATCAGAAACTTTTGCATCCTTTAAGAAAGCTCTTTTGTACATTTGGAGGCTGGGGCAGGAGGAGTGCAAGTTTGAGCCTAGGCTGGGCAATTTAGTGACTCAATGAGACAATGTCTAAAAAATTTTTTTAAAAGTGGGGAAGCGTTTGGGGATTTAACTCAGGGGAAAGGTCCTAGATTTAATGCCTAAACCACCAAAAAAAAAAAACATTAAAAATAAACATTAAATTGTTTAGTTTTCATCAGGAACTGAGGCACTCTGAACACGGATGAATAGGCAGGTGCCTTGGAGTTTAATCTTCAAAACGCAGCAACACCCATGCCCGAAAGACTACTGAAGCTGCATGGTGATGTAACTGTATTCCTTCTCACAGAGCAGAGCTAGAGCCCGGTCTCAGGTATCTGAGTCGCAGGTGCACAGGAGTCCGGCCGCCTCACCTGGCTGATGTCATTATTCTACCTTTGCAGCTTCCTTGATTTCTTCACCTATTTTTGCCTCCAATCTCTGTCTATCCTCTGGGATTTGGCAACCTGGCTTTCAAATAGCTCGAGCCTGGGCCAGCATCTCCACTCCAAGTTTTAGTATCTAGCAAGTACAGGTATCCCCAGGGTACCAGCAGTTTGGCCATCCTACATTCCTGCCTGTGACTGTCAGGTAGGGACCAGAAACCGCAAGTCCATCATCGGGCTTCTTTCGACAGCTACATCATCCCAGGAAACCTTTCCAGCAACCTCCCAAAGAGGATGAGTTACATCAGCAACCTGCAGTTCAGAGGTTGAGCAATTCACCCTTGGTCTGCAGCCATCACTGCCAGAGAGATTCCAAGATTCCAACACAGGAAGGAAGCCCTCAGGTAGAGTGACGTTTAAAAAAGCAGTGCTAGGGAAAAGAAATAAATACTATGTTTTAAGGAAGATTTTCATTCATAATTTAAAATAGGTATATTGGCTGGGCGTGGTGGCTCACACCTGTAATCTAGCACTTGGGAGGCTGAGGCAAGAGAATCACTGTGAGTTCAAGACCAGCCTGGGCTAGATAGTGAGTTCCAGGTCAGTCTCAACTACATAGTGGGACCCTGTCTAAAAAAAAAGGTATATTAATTTGAACTAAAATCTAATCATTTACAAATAGAGGTTGTGACCATCCAGCCACACTGAACAAGAGGAAACTGCAGGGAGATGCTTGCTATTGAGACTCCCTGGTTCCATTTGGAGTTCTGTTTGGCTCCAGAGGTGACATCAGGTAAAAACAATAAGTCAATGCAGTAAGAACAAATGTCGTGGCTTCTTCATGGACCACTGGAGAAGGGATGCTTGTGGCCCTATGATCTGCTGAAAGTCATTTAGGATTACAAGGAGAATCAACTTTAGAATGAAGTTGACAGCATTTGAGGGAGAAGCAGACAGAGAGCCAGGGGTCAGGACACTTAGAGGCATTGCCTAACCGACCCTACAAGCTACCCAAGCCAGCACTATGACTCTGGATTTGTAGTCTCATAAACCAATACTACATGTGCTGTTTAGGCTAGTATTGAATTATGTTTCTTACTAACATATTAAGTTCCACTGTAGGATGCATTTAAGATATACACGTTCCTTACTGAATTGCATGTCACTACAACTGGCTAAACATAGCTATCTGTAAGCTGAATTTGCTTGGTACACATTTTCCCCATCAAGTAAGCTTCATTCCAAGGTTGGGCTGAAGTCCCAGGAGAGATGAGGGTCAGAACCTTACATGAACAACCTATTTCTTGTGTAAAATAGATACAAGTACTTCCATTCTCATCACCTGCAAGCGATAACTCAAATCTAACATCTTCTCAGGACAAATAGAACTTCTAAAATGAAATAACCAATGCCCTCACCTATTTCTCAGATGTGGCATTTCTAGAAGAGATCAAGTTACAGGAACCCTGACCTGAGGAGGGTTTTGAGTACACCGCAGCTCTGAAATTATTCTCAGAGATCTGACTCTATTTTTTTCCTCTTCCCCTGGTTCTTTTCCAAAGTGAAGTTAAGAAATAGGTAGGTTGGGAACGAGAATTTTAGTTCATTTGTCTGGTTATGAGGAAGAAGGGAGAGACTGGGGTCTTTTTGCAATCCGACAGTATTTATGATAATAAAAAGTGAACCGAATCTACTAAAGAATGTTCCAAGCAAAGTGATGTTCCCCCAGTGACACCAAAATAGAGCCAGCATGGAGCCCACACACAGAGTGCCTGGGGCTGGCTCCTCACAGTTTCTCTGCCCAACCTGGAACTACACCCTGGAGTCTAGGGTACTTGCCCCAGACTTCTTTTGGCAGTTCTGGGAACTGAACAGGCAAGTACTCAACCACTGAATTATATAGCCTCCAGCCCAGGCTTTCAATTCTTCCTGCTGTATTGCCAAAGCCCCTCCAACTAATGCCTCCTCCTAGATCTATACTTCCTGAATGTCTAGATTGTCCTGTCCTCAACCCTAAACACAGCCATACAATTAAACTCACTTGGATGTCATAACTCCATTATGAAAGCCTCAGGGAAGCTAGGATTTCTATTTACACATCCCTTGAACAAGTAGCTTAATTGCAAAAGGATTTTCTGTACCTCTTTTCCCCATTTAATTAATAATAGAAAAATGAAAAACATTCTCAAACCTTGCTTTTTCAAACTCGATTCTGTGATGAAAGAGAAGCTGCCATCATCTCCTTGCAAGCCATTCACTGGCTGGTAAATATTCCAGCATCAGTGCTGCTGTGGGAATCAGTAGATGGGAGGGTAACTGATTTATAAAACCTTAAATGAAACACTTAGTGCTTAACTGCTATTAATTTTGTTTTTGTTTACAATTTGCAGGAAGTTAACCAAATTTAACCCAGTGAAACAGTGCATTTACAGAACATTAAAAAAATACAGGACAAAAAATTCAAATCTTCAAAGTAGTGCTTCTATTACATTTAATGGACTTTAGACAGCTGTTGGGGTTGTGGAAAGGGGCACACACATACATCTGGGAGAACTCTGGATTAGACAAGGTCATTTCCCTAAAGGTAGCATCTTTCAGAGCTTCCAGCAGGCTATCGTGAGCAGTGAAACCCCAGTTCTACTTATGTAGGTTCAAAGCTGTCTCTGCCAGACCATCTGAAGTCTGCAAAAGTCTGCTGGTCTTTGTGAAATGGTTGGACATTGTTTACGCCTCAGAATTGTTCCTAAAAGATCATGTGAGTGAGTACAGAATGCACTGCTCACTCAGGAACAAGGCTTCCAAATTAAAGAAGCAGTTCTATGAAATCCTGATTCAAGGAATGCATAACAGACTTCAACATTTTAGGTGGTGTTAAGAAATCGATAGGTATGCTCAAGCAACTTACCTCATTTTAAGTGTTCTTGATCATCTTTTAAAGAAAATAAGTTAACTCTAAAGAATAATATAAATCTGAACTAATAAATTTACACTAAAAATGCTGCTTTAAAACTGATCCCTTCAGTAAGTCTGAGCCAAAAGGCAAGCTTTCCTCTAAAATATAAATAAAACCCACAGAACTAGAGTCCTCGTCAGAATTTTCAAATAGAAAGAAAACAAGTGTGGGCCAAGGGAGAATATTAAATTTTAAATAGCAAGTAAACATTTTACAGGAGATGAGTTTCTATTGAGCAGTTATGTAGAGAGCTGAAAAAAAAGGTGAAACTTGCTTGACTGTAACTGATGAGAGATTTGTCTTTTAAAATTCAGGCTAAACTCCAGAACAGGTTCTCTGTGTTAGATTAACTTTTCAACAATCGTATCGCACAATCACATTTTGTCTTTGTTTACAAATGCACATTATCTTTGTTTCCATTGAAATGCAGCACATGTGTCTATTGATAACAGCTTTTCTCTGTGTAGCTCAGTATAGAGCCAGGTTCAACTCTCCTGCTTCTCCCCAAAAAAGTGAAGGAGGAAGATTAATTTCTTTTAAACTTTTTTATTTTATTAATGCAGTTAATGCAGTTTACCGTCATCTGGAGGAGGGCTTACCTGTGTGCTTCCCCTTCCTTTCTTCCCCAAACTACTTTTCACTCTTATTGATATTATTAATCTTAGCTCATTTTATGGCATGTAGTATTTATGGAAATTGAAGTTATTAAGTTCCTGTACATAGCATATCTTTATTCTACTTGCTTTTCCTTCCACCTTCTCCTCTTCTCTCCATCCTTTATTATTCTTTTTGTACTTTGCCTCACTCAAATGAGAGATGCCATATGGTATTTAACCTTGTATATCTGGTTTATTTCACTCAACATTATATTTCCCAGGTGCACCCATTTTCCTACAAATGTCTCAAATCTCATTATTTGTAGCAGAGCAGTATTACACTATATACAGATATCACATTTTCTTTACCCAATCATCTGTTAATGGGTACAGGCCGTTTCCAGGATTTATCTAATACGAGTTGTGCTGTTATAAACAATTGTAAACATGCATTGATTTCTTAAGATTTTGGGGAAAGACACATATCAGGGTCATATGGAATTTTAGTTTCAGTCCTTTGAGAAATCTCCACAATGATTTCCATAATGGTTGCACGAGTCTATTCCCACCAACAATGGCTCCTTTCTCACCACAGCCTCACCAGCATTTGTCACTGTTAGATTTCCATTCTTTCTAAAGTAAGATGGAATGTTAGCATTGCTTTGATTTGCATTTATCTAATGGCCAGAGATGTTGAGCATTTTAAAAATATATTTGTACTTATTCCATTGTGAAATATCCATTTCCTTGCCCTTTCCTTCCTTCCTTCCAGAACAACAGGTTCCATTTAGAAAATCCTTTCTTACACTTATGTCTTCAAGTGCTTCATCTATTTTATCTTCCAGTAGGTTTAATGTTTTATTGTTTAGATCATTGATCCATTTTGATTTTAATTTGCTACGTGGTGAGAATTAAGGGTCCAATTTCAATGCTCTGTACAAAGATAAGCCGTTTTTCCAGCCCTTGTTGAATACGCTGTTTTTCTTCCAACATATGCTTTGACTATGTCCAGGAAAATTTCTATATTCCTGTTCTATTCATCCACATATGTATTTTTGTTCTAGTACCATGCTGTTTTTATTTTTTTAATCACTATTGCTTTGTAGTATACCTTGAAGTCAGGTTTTGCTATACTTCCTGCTTTGCTTTTGTTGCCAAAGATTGCTTTTGCTGTTCTGAGTTTCTTCTGGTTCCATGTGAATTTTTTTTTTTTTTTTTT
>NW_022900931.1:29166763-29189968 GCF_012274545.1 Fukomys damarensis | reverse complement strand
TTTTTTTTTTTTTTTTTTTTTGTACTAGGGATTGAACTCAGTACCTTGCACTTGTGAGGCAGGCAGCAGCACCACTGAGCTAAATGCCTAGCCTTCCATTTGGGTTTTTCTGACATGTTTTGGTGATTACACCAGGGTTATATGTTGTGACATAACACAGGCCACTGCATCAAGGCAACATTCTATTACCTCAATTTACCACTCTGGATGTTGGCCTTGATTTATTTCCTGTCTGAGATCATGTCTGTCAGATTTCTCCAATGTAAAGTTAGTCCCTTTCCCCACTGTACTCTTCGGAAGGTATTATGCTCAGCTCATACCTGACAGTGGAGAGTTGTACTTCCCTCCTGAGGGTACAGTACAAACAGCAGCTACTTTGGTATAGGAGATCTGTTTCTTCCTCTGTGATTCACACAATCATTTATCTGTATCAATTTGGATTCTTGGATTCCACAGTGAAGTGTTAGGAAATGGTTTTGTGCGATTTGGGGTTGCATGTGAATATGCACAGTGTCTATGCAAAAGTGACAGCGGTCCCATGATGCAGGTGCAGAAGAGCAGCAGGCCTCACACTAGTGAAGCCTATTTCACTCACCCATCTCACATACCACAGCATTGAAATACATTATAAAGTACTACAGAACTTTGTGCTCAGTGCCAAACCAACCCTGCCACAACCAACAAACCATACACATGGGATGGTTAATCACTGTGTGGTGGCCAGGACTTGTGATCTGCTCTACTTTCTTTTCAGAATTTTGGGTGCATTTGGGTGCATTTGGTAAGTGGGTTTTCAGTCTAGACAATAAATTTAGGGTAGACTATTCTGCAAGTCTTGAAAATGAGCACATTTGGATACTGAGAGCTGAGAAGTGAGGGCTCTTACCAGGTGACACACAAAGGCTACACAGGGTGCTAAGAAAGACAGTGTCGTTCAGAGATGACCAGTCTACAATAACAAGGAAGAGTGAGATGAAAAAGGGCAGTAAAGAGTCCAATTCATAAAAATAAAAAAATAAAGTCTAAGTAATTCCAGCACTCTGAGAGGCTGAGGCAAAAGGACTGAGTTCAAGCCCAGCCTAGACAATTTAGCAAGACTTTGTCTCAAAAAAATTTAAAAAGGAGGGGACGTAGCTCAGTGGAAAGGCCCTGGGTTCAATCCCCAGCACTGTAAATAGATAGATTAAATAGATGGATAGATAGATAGATAGATAATCTAATGCCTTTACATTTACAATCTTCTCTATGCCAGGGGACCTTTAAGGAAGAATATTTGGAAGTGATAGTGAACTTTGCATTGATACCAGGGTATATCAACTTTTTAAAAGTTTGCAGTTTGTGGTTGGTTAGAATCCATCCTGTAAAAACTTCCAGTACAGTCAAACAGCATAGAATAAAAAATCATAATAGAGGAAAAGTTTGAAGCTGTGATATTTTCTAGTACAAACCGGGGAAGGGTCCCCAAATATTGCATTTTTGGTATCAAAACATTTCTGCTTAGTTTATAAAAAGTCTTATTTGAGAACTTCTGGTCTATGCTACTAATTTGTCCAAAAATCCTGTTTTAAACCACCAAATAATACACTTCAGGGGCCACTATCTGTCTAAATCACTACAAAATCCAAATAAGCAAAGTATAAAGGGAAGTCATAATATGAATTTTCAAAACGTTATGTAAGAGTTTCCTCATATTCTTTTCAATTACTGGCAACAGTCACTGTATATTTAGCTCTATCATGCAATGAAAACCTATGGTAAGATGTATGAAATTATAGATGCTCCTTAATTTGCAATGGGCTTATGTCCTGACAAACCCATCACAAGTTGAAAATGCCCTAAGTAGAAAATTCACTTAGTACACCTAACTACCAAACATCAGTACTTGTATCAGCTTACATTGTGAAATTATGGTCCTGCATACTGCTAGCCTGGGAAAAGATCAAAATTCAAAGTACAATATATACTTAATGTGTATGGCTTCTGCACTATCATTAAGTAGAAAATATTTGAAGTGAACTATAAGTCAGAGGCTATCTGTACTTATTAGTTTAATGTGAAGGATTCTATTCAAGGTAAAAAATAAATCTTCCTTCAAAGCAACAGGAAGTTAGTATCAAAGAGGGAAAAGTGATACTGTCCCACTACTGGGACCAGGCCCAAGTTAGGAGCTAGCATCCAGGGCTGGAGATAGTCCTGCAGAGCAACACAGGACTTCTGAGGATGCCTACAGTACCCTAAACACCACCGTACGGGAAACGACCTCTGCACAAAGATGGGGAAGAGCTCAGACCCCATTGCCCCACAGAAAGGGAGGCCCTAACTCACCTGCTCATGAAGGCCCCCATTTGGCTGGGAGCAAACACAGTGCCTGGACAGCAGGCAGTTCTTGTTTCAATGCTACTCAAACCAACCCCCTGGCCCCAGCATCATAATCCCAGGGATTAATCCTGGATGCCAGATGTCCTGATCCAACAGATCTTGGGTAGGCAGGACCCAGGACTCTGCATCTTTATCTAGCAACCCAGGCCTCGGATGCAGGAGGCCCTCAGGGAACCCGGAGACACTTTAACTGGGGGCTACAAATGCTCAAAACAGGTCATGCCATCTTGGGAGTTACCTTTAGGACTCTTAGCAATAGGACAGATTTATTCATCTTATTAGTGGCACCCCGGAAAGAAAGGGGTCTTAGCAGCCTGATGATATCACTTGTGTAGTTAACAAGCATCACAGCATCAGACGTGTACCAATCAGTACCTCACACTTAATTACACTCAGTTTCCCACTCATCATTTTCACTTTCCTAGATTAACACTTTCCAAATTACAGCAACAAACTGCATAGTGTAAAGAACTACTGACAAACAGAAAGGAAGCTGTTCAAGCTTCCATAACATTTGAACACATAACATTTGAACACAGGGCCAGGGTTTAGCTCAGTGGTTCCAGTGCCTGCCTCACAAGTGCAAGGGCCCAAGTTCCGTCCCCGGTACCAAAACAAAACAAAGCAAAACAAAAAAACACACACAGCTCAGGCACTCTAGTATGCCAACTCTCACCCTCTCCAGCTGTACTTATTGATAATTTTAAACATGGGGCATCACACACACAAATTGCTGATTATTTGGGTCACTGCTGAAAAAACCCAGAAGGCTGGAATTTAACCTGCCATGTGTTTATTCCTGAGCAAAGGTTCTGTCACTTACCATTCATACCCCATATCAGAAGATAAGACTCAGAGAATAAGACAATGTGAAATTCTGCAACTCAGAGGGCTTCCACCCGGGCTGCATACTGCAATCTTGGAAGGTGTGGAAAAAGTCCCCCCACCAAGTGACTCATAATCTCAGGTACCAAGTCCAGAGAGTGTTGCTGTGCAGCATTCCCCAGGTAATTACAAGGTCCTTGGCCTTGAGCCCTACCAGGAAAGTTTATTCCTAAGATTGAATGTCTTGAAATTGGGCAGTGTTCCACTTACTCTGATAATCAAATGGAAAAGTCAATAAACTATCGCGGAACTCCACTGAATATCAAAAACATTCATTTGTATGAATATGAAAGAAACCTCAGGGATGAAGACTGGGTAGTCATTCACTGTATCTTCTCTTCTGCTGTGCAACTTTACAATTACTGTCAGACCTGCATCTTGAAATAGGTGCATGAAAGAGGGAAGCTTCTTCTCAAAGCTCCTTCAGTTTAGGGTAGAGCTATTTATGGCTGTGATTTAAAATAGCAAAAGTACACTGAGTTCTCCCTCTGAAACATAACTGCGACCAAAAATCAAGAGCTAAAAACCATAAATCTCAGCAACTGTCTTTAGCCAGCAATCACAGTATCTAGATTTAGCGGATACAATCTAGGATGCCCAGTTATATCTGACTTTCAGATAAATGACAAATAATGTTTTAGTGCAATAAAAACAATGTTGTACAATATTTGGGACATACACTAAAAATTTATTTGGACTATTGGGTGTAGCTAATTGAGAGCGTGCATGTATTCCCAGCACCAATATTTTAATTCATTGTGTTATAGACAGCTAAGTTAGGTAGAAATATAGGAAGTCAGATAGGGCCGACTTGAGAGTCAGGACAAAGGTAAAATACATCACAAATGGGCCAGAGACACATCTGTTGGAGACCAGGTCTCAAGATAAAGATGAAATAACCAGGCTTGCATACTTCCTCAAAAAACAAACACTGGCCAATGAAGTGGGTGACCAAGACCTCCAGACCTATTCTCTCCTAGAAAAAGTTTTTGTTCTTTTTATGTACACTTGTTATGTGACTTATTTCCCCATTGGATCATTATTACCTAAGCAACTATATATGTAACCTTATTGGTCAATCATAGCTATAACTCATGCTGTACTCACATGGTTTTTACTCTATAAAACTTCCCTGTAAAGTGGGGTCCCCAGCTACTCATTTGGCCCCCTCCTGCCTTTCAGAAGCTATCCTTTCAATAAATATTTTCCTACTCTTAACCTCGGTTGTTCCTAGAATTCATTCCTCAATTTTAGAGAACACACACTAGGCATATTAGACATCTAACAGATTGAGAGATGTAGTATTTTCACATTTCATCTCCTCTATCAATCGTATACTTGAGTGCAAACTTTACTAAGTGTGCTGTATTGTATCTGGCAATCCTAACTACAAAAGGTATAAGCTAACTTTGTGGTCTTGTGCTTTAGGAGACTTTGTTACTTTATTTCAGGAAAAAGGGATGACAATATCACAAGATAGAAACATTTTCAAATCTTGTATTTGTTACCCAATAAAATGCTTTGGCATTCACAGGCAAAGGCACCATCTAATAATAAGCAGAATATTCCTCTTTCACAGTGACTTTTCAAAGAACTAAGTTTTCCAGCCCTTAACAAAAAATACAGCAGAAAAGAAACTTTTGTTGTTGGCCACAGCTGAGCACATCTATCAAACAAAGGAAGCATTCAATCTACCCCTTGCATCACATTTAAACCAAACATTTAAACAAACTCTATGTAGAGAATAGAACTGATGATGAAATTTGATCAATCTAATCTACTTTTGTAATTACAAAGTTCTATTTCCTGCGTTTTGCTCCTGAGAGAGTTGGAGAGAAGACACAACAGAAAAGGGAGGGAAGAAAATGAAAGAAATAGGCATGATGGGATTTGCTTTTAATAAACATTGCTGAAGACCAGATGAGTGAGAGGCAGCTCTGCCCTGGGGAGAAACAAGTGCATTAAGATGTGCGAACAATGGCAAAGGAGAGCAGGAAGTATACTTTGGGAGATTCTGCTATAACCTCAGCACCTAGAAGAAGACTCAGAACACAGCATTCAACAATTTACTAAATAAATGCAAAGAAAGCCCCCAGACCTTGAGTGGGAGGGCCATAGATGGCTTCGTGAAGAAGAGGACTTCTGATGCTTTCAGAGTGAGAACGATTCGGCCACACAAAAACGTCCCAGAGAGGAAGAGGGGCAAGATAAGAGGCTGAACCCACATAGGAAAGACATCCAAGGCACGGGTCTGGACTGGGGACAGACATAAAAGTCCTTTCGGAAGCCCCAGTGGAGAGAGGGTGCCCTGAGGCCAGGGACAGAGCATGGGCCACTTCCTCCTCCAAAGGTTCAGAGGCTGAGATGGGAAGGACCCAAAGAAGACTGAGGAAGGCAGTGTTAAGAGGAGGAGGACAAAATGCCCAGGGGAGGAACAGCAGGCCATGGACTATCCCGGATGTGGAGGAAAAAGGAAGTGCTGGGGCAGGGGACAGACAGCACAGAGTTAAGGCACTGATTTAGGGGTGAGCTGGTGGACAGCAGCTTTGGCCAAAGAGAATGAAAGGTATTCTTAAACTGAGGTACCATGGGTCTAAGGGGGCTGTTTCACAGGCCTGTTTTAACTGTGGGTGAAGCCTCAGAATCTCTATGAAAAGGATGGAGCCCAGGGGCAAGGGAGGTGTTGATTACAGAGCTGCTGAATGGAAAAAAGTGTCAAATGCCATAGCAAGGACTCAGGTACCTTTTCTCAACCACCTTTCTCCCTCAGATTTCTTCCCTGTCACCCAGATGCTCTGGAACAGAACAAGCCACAACCCAGGTGGTGTGGAGCCCACTTCTGAGCGCCCCAGCTTTTAGCTTTCACCTAGCTCTTCTACGGAAGGTGTGGAGGTGGGAGCACCACACAGGACAGGAGGAAAGGACTTGACTCTACCTAGATACTCAAAAAAGCACACCATAGACAAGTGTTCACAGAAACAGACAATTGTTTTAAAGGCTCCACTAAAGCTCCAGGGGCACTCTACAAGCAACCAAGCATTTCCCAGGGGATAAATTACCAAAAGGTCACTGGAGAATTCCATAGCCTCCGAAGTGCCTGACCACCTTCCATTCAGGACAAAGAAGACCTGGAGCAGCCAGGGGCAGCTGTCAGAGCTTCTTTATTATTGGAGTGTGGTGCAAAAAACACATCTTTTTACTACCTCAGCTCAAAGATTGAGCTCATCTTACTTTTTTAAAAAAAAAAACAGTGGAAAAAAATCAGAGTCTACACCTCTGAGTAAAAAAGTCATTGATACTTCTTCAAATGAGCCCCAACCAGCACACTTTAAATGACTTACTCAAGAGACCCCTTGCACAATACTAAAATCATGCTAAAGCAAACCCCCAAAATGTGCAAGCTTTATGCTGATAATAGTTGCATCCCACCTGAAAAAGCATAGAAGGGTAGTTCAATACATATAGTAAACACAAACTAACACCAGGATATCAGTATTTCTGCTGCTCTTTAAAGATTTTCATTGGGTCAGAAATATGTATCATAGGACTGGAGGTGGCCTACATGCATATTAAAGATTATCAAAACAAGACTACAACTCAGACTACTAAGAATTATTGGAGTGTTCTTATTATGTACATAATAAATATTTTTATTATATGAAGTCACTGCATGAATCCTTACCTAGAAAAACACACAGAATCGTTTCTGAGTTCCACTTTAACACTTCCCTAATTCACCTACCTCTCTTGAAGGTAGGCTTTAGACTCTACGTAAAATGGGAATGATATTTTCTAAGTAGTTCCCCCACCCCTTCATCTCTCTCTCTTTCTTTTTGGTGGTGGTAGTGGGGATTGAACCTGGGGCCTTCACACCGAGTTCCTTCACCTTTCTGTCTATCTGTTTATCTATCTATATTTTGAGATAAGCTCTCACTAATTAGCTAAAATCTATTTATCTATATCTATCTATCTATCTATCTATCTATCTATCTATCTAATTTTGAGACAAGTTCTCATTAAGTAGCTAAATTGCCCAGGTTAGGCTCAAACTTGGGATCCTTCTGCCTCAGTCTCCTAGAGTGCTAGAATTATAGCTATATACCAACACTCCCAGCTTTGTGTATTTCTTTCTACAACCCCTAAAGCTAATGATGCCCTATGAGCATAGTTTGGGCAACAAACTTTGGCTTTCTTAAACTGAGAAGTCAAATGTCTAAAGCAAGCTGGCTAAGGAAGCTCATTTAGTCTCAGCATTCTGGGAGGCAGATGAAGAAGAATCATGAGTTTAAGCCCAGCCTAGGCAATTTAGTGACTTAGTGAGATCCTGTTTAAAGTAAAATAAGAATTGAGGGTATAGCTCATCCTGAAGGCCCTGGATTCAATCCCCGGTACAATAATACAAAATAAAACAATAATAAAAAAGTCTAAGGCAAAAAGAGTGGCTCATTGGTCTGCTGGTAAGGAGCAGCAGCAACCTAACAGCATGTGAGGGAAGCCAGAATCTAGGGAGCGCTTCCTGGCTCTGTCTCTGTCTATTTCCATGCAGTAGGACCTCATTGTCTCAAGTGTGGTCCACATGGGGACCTGCTAAGAGCAGCAGCATCTCAGGGGCTGCACCAGACTTACTCAATCTGAGCTGCATTTACCAAGATCACCAGGTGACTCACAGCCCACAGAAGCTGGAGAAGAGTAGGTAGAAGAGCAGGATCAGCTGTCTGCATTGTCACCCGATGTAAAGGCAATGAGAGCAAGCAAAGGTGAGGGCAGTCATACAATATTACTTTCACATTATTATGTTTCATTTTATAACATTTTTCTGTTTTATTTACTTTTTTTCTAGAGCAACAGAGCTGTTTTCCTTTTCCTTACCCTGGTACCGGGGATGGAACTCAGGACCAATGAGTTAAATCCCCGGCCCAGCCTTAATTCTTAAAAATAGTATGTTACCTTCTCTAGCTGTCAGCTTTAAATTATTTACATAACAGTGTGGGAAGAAAAACAAAGTATTAACAGTCAACATTAGATGTGATTGTGTGACTTTTTCTATTTCCATGACAGCTGTTAACTGACTTGTAGCAAACCTGGGTTTCTGTAGCAAGCTAGGAAGTTGCTTAGACCATTATCAAGAACATGACACATAATTAGAACACAGTCACACACCTGTGGACAGGTGTTCTTTCCACAGGTCAGAAAACATATTTTTCCATCTGGAAAAGCAATCTTGCAAAGTGAATGGTTAATTACATGCAACAAATTCTGAACTCAAAAGGCAAGAACAGTGTTTCTCTTTTATACTGCCTGACAAACAGAAGGGGTTTTATAAAAACCCATGAACAAATGAATAAACAAACAGCATTTAAACACAGGTTCTCTTTGCAACCCTGCTCCCTTCCTTTTAATTTCTGCCAACGCAAGAGAATTAAAGGACCCTTCAATGCACTCCTGATGGCCGGGAGAGGCCTGCACTCAGGTGGCACCCATGAAAACCACTTTAGGGAACACTTCCATTGGGAACTAAGTCACTCCTGCTCCATCACTAAGAAACTGAACCGCAGGTCCCTTATCTTGAAAGCTTGTAGGGCTTGGAAAGATAAACACTGTACATTTGATAACGCTTATGTAAACTATGGTTTGAACACAGGTGGCTTCATGAAAAAATTTCAGTTTTTTTTATTCCTCCGCTGAGACTCACCTTGAAGAGACTGAACTTTTTATACCCCTTTGCTTGCTGTGATGTGGGCACTTTTCAGTTAACTTAATTGAAAAAGCAGGATGAAGAATGAGGAAAGAAAGTAAAAGAGGTCAGTTACAAAGACAACTAATCGCATTCTAAATAAATTACACGAGATTAGTAGTGGAGGCTGGGGTTGGAGAGAGTCAGGCTGGAAAGGCCAGACCCTTTGATGTTGGAATATCTGGTTGAAGATTAATCAACCAAGCAGAGTAAGGAAAAGGGGAAAAAGAACTTAACAATTTGAGAATGGAAGATCAGACACAGCAATCAGTTCATAGGACCAGTATAATACCCACTGCTCATTATGCTTTCATATGGTATGAGACAAAAGTTTACCAACAAGATCAGCAATCGACAATTTTGTACACAGGGAGGGAGAGAAAGGGGAGGGGAGCAAATAATTAAATAAATGTTCTTTTTTCAAACACTTTATAAACTTAGGCATCTTGGTTATAGATGATGACATAACTCTCTTATTCCCTACACTTAACAATTTCCACACACAGCGGAGATGGTGTATGGAGACGGGATTGATTCTTTGCTTTCCAAGCCCAGCTCAAAAGCCACTTCCCTGTAAATCCCTCCTCTCATCCCTGCAGCTGGTGCTCTCACCTACAGCACTTGCCTCCTACACTAATTTATCCTTGTTTACTCTTTGCTTCCCCTGGGGCACCTCAGCACCTCGGTTTCTCAAAAGCTGGGACCAGGTCTTAGCTCTTGGTGTTCCCAGGGCTGGGGCCACTGCCAGTGCTGGCTTCCTCTTGGATGGGGCTGTTCTGGGAGAGCTGCAGCGATCAGTGCTCAGGACCAGAGCGGCTCAGACTAGATCTCCATGCAAAAATCATTACTGAGTCAGAGTGGAGGCTGCATAAGAGAAAAGAGAGGGGCCGAGTGTGCATCACTGCCTAAGCTGCAGCAGCCACTGCCAGTCATATGCTTTTCATCTATAAAAAGGTATTATGTCTCTGCTGCATTCTTCTCAGGATTATGAGGAGCAAAATGGAAAATGGATCTGAAAGCACTTGAAAATCTATGAAAGACCATACATTTGTATCACAATGCTATCAACATCTCAGTGGTGAAAATAAGGACAGCAGAGACTCTCTTTCTGTTTTTTAATGGATGGACAGATAGGTAGATAAAGAGAGCTCATCTGCCTTGAAGAAGCTAGCCGATAAACTAAGAACGATCCAACTTCAAGTCTTGCCAGTCCTTCTCTCAAGTGGAATATAAAGAGTCTGATTTTAGAAATGGGAAGATTTGAGCAAGGATTAAGTCCCACTGATTAACAACGCTTTATCTACGGGTGCACAAAAACAATACTCCTGGTCCAAAAGCTTGTAACTCCCCTCTTCTGTTTACTTGGTATCCATGAAGTACTTCAACGTGGACTGATTACCTAACTTTAATATTTAATGTTGTATCTAACAGATTTCCATCAAGACACTGAAAGAATCACCCTAACAGTGCAGGCACTGATTTATTTTTAAATTGAAAAAGACAAATGAGATCCAAAAGCTGGAGGAAAAAGTGTTCCAAAAAGTAGTTGACAAAATACACAATGAGAGCCTTTTTATCAATATTAAATCCAGCTAAAAACATAATTTCTATCCCCAAAACCAATTCTAAAGAAAATGAAAGATGTGCACTAAAAGCCCTTCATATAGTTTGCTCTGTTTGCCAAGAGATGAATGAATTAAAAAGATTGCTCTGAGTTCAATTTTTACTAGGCAGTCTTTCAGTTTATAGGAAAAGAAAAAAAATGTACCCATAAAACTTTGCTGGAGGAACCATACTGTGTGGTAATCAAAGCTGTTCAGGGAGGGGAGACTAATTTTTCAGAGGCCATTCCAGTGATATTTGGACAAAAGGTGGATCGAGAGCCTCTCCATGCAGGGCTTGGTGCAGTGCTGCATCTGAAAAGGGCTCTCTGTGCCCCAGCAGATGGACTGCAAACTTGACCAGACTGCAGACATCACATCCTCCTGCCTCAGCAGTTATACATGCTGACTTTTCTAACCCTTAACCATACACCTCGACATATATGTAGAAATGGGAGACCAGATGGGAGGTGATGAGAGAGGCTCTCAGCCGAGCAAAAGTGAAAGACCTGATTTTGAAACCCCACCACCTCCAACCTCTGACTCAGTGGGAATGTTTTAAAATTCAAGTGCCATCCAACACAAGTGATTTCTTCATGTTGCCCTTAAGGAGTGGATACTGCTCTTGTGAATTATAATATTCAGAATAAAAGACTTGTACTCATCTAATAATGTTTTATTTCCCTAACCCATAAATTTTCTTAACAGCAGAAACACTGACACAATGATAAGTCATGCGACAATTCCCAGAGTATGACTTTCTGTTCCATTAAAGCCCACGTTCATGTGGGACTCTAGCAGGGGGATGTGACTGAACCCTCATGAGCATCAAAGCAACAAAGTGTTCTAAATATGGAAAAAACCCTCTCTTTATAAAAATTTATTTTAATACACACAACAGAAAGGCTGCTCACACCACTACTTCCATTTGCTATGTATAATTCAAAGAAGTCAAAGGAGGATTTGGGGTTCTCAAAACATCTCCACTAAAAGGACACTAAAGTTACATGTGTGAAGTTTCTAAAAAACAGGCAGCTCTGAACTAGAAGTCAGGACAAGGCACAAGAGAATAGACACAGAACTGCAAAGAGAGGGATGTGACTCCAACACCACTTTTTCCTTTTCACAAAATTCAGTTATTTTATATTATTTCATGTGTGTAGTACATAATGTTTACTTTCCTTCTGTAGTTAGTACATGGAGGTAACACATCTTAACTCTTTCTTTTTTATCCTTTCATTGCTTGATCCCTTCCCTATTTGAGAAAGATCTACTTTCCTACTTCAAATTATCTATCTTTTATTGTGCTTTTTATTTATAATTTGGGTTTCCCATATAAGAGAAATCATGCAATACTATATTGTAAACTTGCATCCTTAATCCCAAACACAGATGGCTGAACTAGCTCTGTTCCATTAAATTCATACATGCCTGGGCTTGCAAGCACAAGGACCTGAGTTCAATCCCCGGCACAAAAAAAAAAAAAAAAAAAAATTCATACATGCCCAAGCACAATTACCTGAAAGGCCAATGTCAATCTGGTCCACTCCTTCCCTATCTCAGATGCAGGCACACACAGGTGCAAAAACATCCATGCATTATATGTACACACCCATGTGCACAAACACACACACATCCACATCATAGCTTATCTGGGAGGTATGTGATTAAATGGGATAGTAATTATGATAATTTGGTTTCTAAAAGTGCTTTAACACTCTTTAAGAACTCAAAATATTTCTACCTGAGTGCACTATATATTTTAATCAAATATATGTATAAATAAATCTGTCCTCAAAATGTCCTTAAAATTAAAAAGACAACAACAAATGCTGATGAGAAAGTGGAGCCAGAGAAAATCTTGTACATTTTGGTGGATAAAACCACTTTGGAAAAAGTTCTAGAAGTTTTTGATGAAACCATTCACCTACTCTGTCACCCAGCAATTCCACTTCTAGGTATTTTCTTGAGAAATGGAATGTATATGCACGGAAGAATTGCACATAATATTCATAGAAACTACATTTACAAATATCCAAAACAAGAAACAACTTCAGTGCCCATCAAAAGAAGAACAGATACACAACCTGCAATATTCATATTGTAAAAAACTAGTCACATTACAAAGAAACAAACTATTGTACTGATAAAATTTACAACATGGACGGAGCTCAAAAAAATGTTGAGATGAAGGCGCCATGCACCATATGATCCCATTTATATGAAGTTCTACAACCACTACCAACAAAAACTAGGATATGATAGAAAAAGTCAGAACTGTGGTTGCCCTTGATTAGGGGCAGAGATTTGCTGATCAGGGAATGAGGACACTTTCTAGAGTGATGATAAAATTTTGCACCTTGATAAGATTTTGGGTCACACAGGTGTGTGCATATGACTTCTATATTTCCTTGCACGTAAATATTTTTAAAAGAATAATAAATACCAAATACTAGTGACATACATGCCGAAATATTCTGGGGGCGGGGAACCGAGATCTGAGACATACTTTACAATACATCAGAAAAAAATGATAATGGGCTGGGGATTTAGCTCAGTGGTTCTGCTGCCTGCCTCGCAAATGCAAGGTCCTGAGTTCAATCATGTCTGGTTAAAAAAAAAATGATAATGGGCTGGGGATTTAGCTCAGTGGTTCTGCTGCCTGCCTCGCAAATGCAAGGTCCTGAGTTCAATCATGTCTGGTTAAAAAAAAAATGATAATGGATGGATAGAAGGATGACTAAATGGATAGAAAAGCAGTAATATATACTAAAATGCCAATTGTAGAATCTAAGTTGTGTATATGGGTATTTACTGCAAAATTCCATTCTTTTGAGTGACATTTTGTATGTATGTATGAAAAAAGTCAGAAAAAACTGTTACAGAGCCATAAAATCATTGCTTTTTAGAAAATTAATTTCTTGGATCATCATACAAGCAAAAAGAAACTAAAGTTTTTAAAAAAAGATAAAAAGATCAAACTTTTGCAAGCAATTTCAAATACCAAATAAATACTGGCATTTCAACTTCAGAGCAAATTCTTTATGCCAAAAAAGCGGGGAGGATCTCATTATTCCTTATGAACTCATAACAGTTGTACCTTAAGGACTGTTTCAATCAGGGTCACCTCTCTCCCAACCCCAACTCAACAACTGCTAGGTTCAAACAGGTTTCTCTTGTTGTGTAAACAGTTTGCAAACACTAATAGGATTTGAATCTAAGCCAGCAGGGTGTAACCCTAAATTCTTCCCTGCTCTATCTGACCTCCCTCAGAGCTCCTCAGAATTATCTTTGTGTACTGTTTGTGTCTTCCACACATCTGGAACCCACACAGCTCCAAGTACCAGACTTCGCTTTTAGGACATGATCAGCAAGTAGCTGTTCAAGGTCACTTTCTTGTTCAAGGGTCAAAGACAAATAAGGGACCACACAAGGAGTATGTTTGCCTTTCTTCACGGAAAATGACCAGAATGATTACAAGCCTCTTATTCGTACTGATAAAATGCCATAATGTCCACAGTGATGTGAAATCCCCTAAGTCAAAGTAGCACTGTCTGAGGACAAAGCCCACTGTAATGCAGGGGCCCTGTCCATTGCTGTGTGACATTGGCAAAGTCATTTCCTTACTCAGTGACCAATATTCCTCTTCCATAAAATGAGAACAGAATTTATATCTTAAAAGATTAACACGAAAATGAAATAAAATAATCCATCAAGTTGTTCTGAATAATTTTTTAATTTTTTTTGATACTGGGGATCAAACTTGGAACCTTGAGGTTGTGAGTTTTTGCTTTTGTTTTTTGTCTTATCTGGGAGAGTACAGGTACTCTCTTAGACAAGACACTAATGCAATATTAAATGTAACAGAAATATTATAAATATTTACAATTGGAAAAAATTTAATAAATCAATTATCTAAATAAACTACCCTCCTAAGTTTTCAGAAACAAAGTACAAAACTTCAACTTTATATATAGCACTTTACACATAGCCTTTGGTATTCACATGAGCTGCCTTATTTTTTTCTAATACATCTCCACACCAAGTTCTAAAGTCTCAGCAGGAAGTGACAGGAAGTTGCTGGCCTGGAACCTTTCTTGAGAATTGCCAAGAGCACTCTCAGCAGTCTTTCCTCTCCTCTTCCATGTCCCTGTGGCAAGGCACAGCTGCGGTGGGCACCACCTGTCTTCTACATCAGGGCTGCTTCTGGCAGCAAGTCTATGCCCTCGCTCCTAGAACCTGTGAATATGGCAAAGAGACTGCACAAGTAATTACTATAGCAGGGAGATCATCCTGAATTATCTGGCAGATCCGATCTAATCACAGGAGCCCTCAAAGGCCAGGAGTTTTCCCTGGCTGTGGTCAAAGATGCAGCTGATGAGGAAATCAGAGAAATCTTGTCAGGGAGGGGGTTTTACATGCTGTTGCTGGTTTGGCATTAGAAGGCACAAGGTGACAAAGATTGCAAGTGGCTTTATAGAGCCAACAATGGCTCCTGGCTGAAGGCAAAGTCAGCCCTGCATCTGCAAGGAACTAGATGCTGACTTCTTAACTGGTTTTGGAAGTGTATTTTTCCCAGGGCCTCCAAGAAGGCACAAGGTCCAGCTGATCTCTGATGCTGGCCTTGTGGAATCTCATGCAGAGACCCAGCAGAGCCATACAGCACCCAAACTTGTGTCCCACAGAAACTGACAGAGCAATGGTGTCCAAACTACATATGTGAACACTTGTTAAGTCCTTGCTGGAAAACTAATATGCTATAGCTCTTAAGAGTACTTCAAGCTCTTTACATGCCTTCCTAAGTGTTTTTTTCCTCTGGATGGATATTCTCTAGGGCCACCTTTCACGAATAAGACTTTGAAGCTACCAATTAGCTGCCATCATTAAAGTGAGTATTTCCTGGAGTCCTCTACCTGTGAACCCAGTCCAGCTCTTCTGGAGCTTGAGCCTGTGATGACCAACACAATGAGGTTCTTGCGTGAAGCTGCACAGGGCCTACCAGGCCAGCCGTGCACCACTGGAAATCACAGGGGCACAAGAGTGTGACATGGATAACACGCACACGTGCCTTGGGCTTCCATCTCATGTTCTCCTGTGAATGTGTCTAAGAAAAGTTGACAGCACCCTTAAATCTGGCACCTTGGGCTAAAGACTACCCTCCAGGGATGGCCAGGCCAACTCAAGACAGCAGGATTGTGTCCTAATCCACTTTTTTAGAACCCATGCCTTCATTGAGACAGCTAAAGACAGCAGTTTGGGTGATCAAGTCATACTTGCACTATATTTCATTAATTTCTTTTGGTACTGGACGTTAAACCCAGGGTCTTCTCACTTTATCTATATCATCTCAGCACTTCTTTTATTTTTTATTTTGAGATAGGATATATTGTCCCAGCTGAGCTTGAACTTGCAATTCTCCTGCCCCAGTTTCCCAGAGTGCTGGTATCATAGGTGTCCATCACCATGACTGGCTTCTTACTCATTCTTTTTTTTTTGGTACCAGGGATTGAACTCAGAACCTTGTGCTTGCAAGGCAGGCGCAGTGCCACTGAGCTACATCCCTGGCCCTTCTACTGACTCTTTATTCGATTAACATTTTAGTTAACCTAAAAGATCTGTCTTTGTCCCACTGATTAAAAAAATGAGTCTGTCTTATTTTGCAGCTTTGCTACTGCTCTAATTACTGCCCATAAAGAATTTATTTAATTGGACTTACATTTGGATCTAAATTTTACAAGCCTTTTTCTTAAACTTTTATTTCATAAGAAAGTTTAATAATGGCCCAGCAAAGTCTTCATCCAAATTATTAATGTTTTAAATAATAAATAATTTAAAAAATAAATCATTGTTATTAATGTTAAGACAATATACATGTGTTTTAATTCTCTCTGCTGAAATAAATTTCCACTAGAAAATAATTTTATTGAGCTTTCTTTCCAAGAGGAATGATGTAAACTGTGTTTGTGGCCCAAATGAACCAACCACAACTATGTTCTAATACGATCAGTATAGAGGCAGAGCACGAACTTCATCCATTGAGACTGAATGACTAATTCTGTTTTTGAAATCAGAAGTCTCACTATATAAGTCATCTTATTGACTGAAGACACTTTTAATCAAAATGTTTAGTGTATTCAGCTCTGCCAAAATGCCTTTAAAAATCTTTCTCCCATATAAATTAAGTCATTTTTCTATTTTAATTCTGAGCTCAAAAAAATTCAGTCTACAAGATCGAAAATATTAATCTGACTTGAAAATAGATGGTTTTTCCTTACTTCTCTATTCCTTTGGAACATGGCTTAAAACAAGACATGCAAAACAACAAAACAAAGTAAGTTTCTATAAACTCAACACTCACTTGCAAAGTAATTTTTCCTAGCCTTTTTTCCTATGCTATTTGCTACTTCTCATAATTTCAAAAAATCTTGCTACTTTTCTTATTTGTGCATATTTTTATATTTTATATAAAATTAAGGATCAAAATATTTAGGGAAACTTAACTTTATATTTGACAATCTTACCTTCCTACTCAGATTATACAACATGAGAAAGCTTTACTTACTTGTCTCCCTAGTTACCAATGAGTTTCAATTTTTGTAGCTTCAGTACCACCCAGTTTAAACACGTGATCTCCAAAAAAAATTTCTTCTTTTAGCAAGCACTGATGTACTGCATGCTTATGCTCTCAGAAACAAAATTTCCTCTGTCTCTGTGGGTAAATCCTTGAAAGATCTAGAAAGAAACATTACAGACAACCAATAGCTGGACTTTTAGTCAAATAGGCATTAGTGGATTTTATCTTGCTAATGAGTTTTGCCTAATTACATAAAAAGGACTTTCGTGATGTCCTTCACCCTTTTATTTTTCAATTTGTTCTCCAACTGGATTGTAAAATATCAGCAGTAAGGACTTCCAAATAATCAGTTTACATAAAAGCACATTGCCTCCCCCATACACATTGCCTCTTCCGTAATTTCACTATGAGGACTAAGGTCTAAATGTGGTAGAAGAAATTGAAAGTAATGAGTGAACAATATTTAGAGGATGTGATATAACACTTAAACGTGCAGGATATCAAGCCTTGAAATATGACTAGGTGATTCTCTCACTTTCCCACTACTAATTCACGTTTTTGTTTGTTTGCTTTCTTTTTTTTTTTTTTGCCAAAGTCCAGAAATGGGAAAGCTCCTAGTATCTATCCTAGAGGTCAGTTCCCAGGAGAAGACTTGTGCCAAGTCACATCATCTTCTCTCTCCTTCCCTAGGATGTAAGGGATGTGAGGTCTGAATCTCACATTGCTCCACCAAATCACCAGTCTTAGCTGCTGTTCTGGGACCCTCCCCAGGTCACTTGGCTCCCCTTTCTGGGTTACATTGAACCTCTCACCAAGAGGGAAACTGCAGGAGACCATGCAAGTGCACTCTTATACCCACTAGCAGGTGCAGTGCTGAGGCTTGTTCCACACTTGTCCTGCCCTGGCCAGCATGATGACTTAAGTGTTCAGCTTCCCAGTGTAACAAGCAGTAATTTTACAGACACATTTAGATAGTGTATTTTAGTGTCAGAAGCATTTCTTAAGGATCAAGTTTATTTTACTTGTTCCAAAGACAAGGAAACCTAGGCCAAAAGAAATAAACTGACCTAAGAAAATGCATTGTACAGACATACACCCTGTGCTAGGTAGAAAAATGGCTCCAAAGATATCCATGTCCTAATTCACAGAATCTGTGAATATGGTATTTTCTATGACAAAAAAGACTTTGTGTAGGTGAATCAGTTAAGGATCTTAAACGGGAAGATATTTTGGGTTTAATTGGGTGGGCCCAATATAATCACATGGACCCTTACAAAAGGAAGTAGGAGGATAGAGACAGAGAATCTGGGAGAGCGGAGGCAGAGGTTCCGAGCTAGTGTGTGGTGGAAGATCCCACTGGCTCCCTTGAGAGTGGAGTTAAGGGTCATGACCCAAGGGATAAGTTTCCCTCTAGAGGACAAAAGGCAAAGCAATTATTTTCCCATACAACTGCTTGTTACACTGGGAGGCTGAGGCAGGAGGATTATAACTTTTGAGCCCTGCCTGGACAACTGAGCAACTTAGTGTCTCAAAATTTAAAAATTAAAAAGAGCGTGGGGATTTAGCTCAGTGTAAAGGCCCTGGGTTCAATCCCCATCAATCCCCAGTATTGATTATATGGATTGCAAGGCAGGAAAAGGATCTATCAGCGAGACATCCAAATTGTAAGATACGTTTTGTTGGAGAAGAAGAGTGTATGATGAGGAGCTTAGGGGTAGTTCTAGTACATCTGTAGAGGTTTCGGTCCATAACTGTCTGGCTCCAAAGCAGGGTAATATACGGCAAAGGGGCAATAGTTCATGATTGACCAAAGCAACAAGAGAACCTTAATAGCATCGTTCTGTCCCCTTCTATCTTGTCCAGACTACTGGGATTAGGGCAGTGCCGAACCAGTCAGTGTACTGATTTAGTAACCACACACCCTCAATGACAGCATCACACACTTTGGATTCAGCCACCTCAAAAACATCACTTATGACCGAGGCTTTGTGGGTATGTCTAGACCCAAACCATAGCAGTCTGGTAGCTTATTTGGTATAAAGAAATAGAGCTAAAATACCAGCTAACATCAAGTCATGTACACAAGAGCTAATTATTGCAGTAAGAAATAATAAATTCTGTGTGGATAAATGAAAGAAAAAAGAACACATCTTTGCTGACTGATTTGAATTTACAAGGAAGAGAAGTTCACAAATGAAACCTGCTTGATCAGAGGAAGATGGTATCATCTTAAATATGTTGACTGTTTATATTTTAAAAGCAGTCACCAGAAAACCCTTTCTAAAGTGGTTATGTGCCTTAATTTTTTCCTATTACAAGTCTGATTTTATAAATGTAATGTTTTTATTAATGTAGGGCGTGTACTGGTTAATGCTGTGGAATTTCTTTTTAAAAAGTTATTTCATATAAATTAATTGGTCGATTTAGAGTACTGAAGCTTAAATTTAAAAAATATATTCAGTTACATGTTTGCTGAAACAAGATAATTTAGCTAGAGCTATGGTCTTTAAAAGTCCGGAAGAATTAGGTAAAATCAAGTGATTTCTTTTTAGTATTTCTCTATAACCTGATCAAATTATAAAGCATTGATAAATATAATAATTTCCACTAAACATGTTTCTCAAAAAATACATAAGACAAACTGTTCCATCTAAATTTCTGAAACATTTTTCCAAATATTCATTCAATATATAGTATTATACATGTCTGTTGTCCAACTTCATTTCACATTACTAACTTAATATTTACTAAAATCACTTACTAGTTACCAACAGTGATGAAATTGTACAGTTTAATTTATAGACATATCTGTCATTTGTTCAAAATGAAGACTGAAACAAGCAAGAACTTTTATCTGCAAGTTTAGAAATCCATGCAAAATTTTCCTTCTTTTGCTTAGGATTTTAAGTCAATAACCTGTATGTTACAAAGTATTATGGAACAAGTAGGACACAAATATAGCTTATGAACTAGGGATGGAGGCCCACACCAAGTCATTTCGAAGTCTTTGCAGAAATCCCCTAGAAACTGCTGTTGTTTCTGCATAGATGTCAGTCACACTTGGCTTGCAATGAAGTCCAGCGGTCTCCTTAAGTGTAACTCCTCCAGGTTCCCAGGATGCGAGCCCATAGTTGTAGAAGTATGCTTTTAATATAATGTCAGCAGAAGCCATGCTTGTAGGCTGATCCTTCACATACCCCTCCACCCACTGCTTCAAATGATCTTTCAAATGATCACAGAGGTCTATTAACTGAAGTCTGAGTCTGGCGAAGACCTTTAGGAGGGAAGAGAGGCAACCATGCCATTCACCCAAGTGACAGACTGTAGCTTTTCTGAGATGACCATAAAGTTAGTACATCATTGCAAAATACCTTACTTTAGATAATAGCAACAAAATAAAGATTATAAACAGTCCTTCACTTAGCACTGACCTTTCTTTTGGCACATAAATAGAATGTTGGGCTTAAAAAAATATATCCCCATGGAATACATCTGCAAAGCTTACCTCTCTTCCAGGAGAGCCCCCTTTGATCAAGCTGCCTCAGTGCAGTTTGGTAAGAGGCACCGAAAGCCAGCTGGTCAATGGTTTGAATAATACTTTCTTTAAAATTCTCACAAAAAGTTAGATACTAAATACTTCAGAGCAACTCAGATGATCAGGTAATAAACACACCTCATCTCTTCTGGCACATGGCAAATGACTAACTGTTGCATTGGAAATCACTTTGCCAAATCAGAGCAGCTACAATAAAGGAATGTGAAGCCAAACCTTAAATTTTATTTTGAATATATAAATAGCAAAGTAATACCAAAAAATCTTGCAGATGTTAGTTTCCCCAGATGGTATATTACAGATTCATTAAACAGAGAAGATATCATTTAGTCCTACAAATCTAGGTGAAATACTAGAGTGTACGAGTTTTTCCTCAGTAATTTCCAAACTTTGTTAGGATACAATGTGTGTGCAATGTTTGTCCAAAGTATGTTTCCATTTTTTTCCTATGATAAAAATAAAACACAAATTAGGCTTTGGAGTAAGTAAAATTTTAATTTAATTTTATTTTTATAGCACTGAGGAGTAAACTCAGGGCCTTTGCACCTATCTACACACCTAGTCTTTTTAAATGTTTTTATTTTGAGACAGATCTTGTTAAGTCACTAAGTCGCCCACACTGGGCTCAAACTTGAGTTTCTCTTGCCTCAGCCTTCCAGAGTGCTGGAACTAGAGATGTATGAACCCAATTTGAACTTTTCTTCTTAAAAATAATTACACTGTTGATAACACCAGGTTGTATTATGGTACACACATGCATTATCACCCATTTAGCACTGCCTGAACCCCAACGATGGGCAAAACAATGGACATCTGCTGTGGAAAATGCAACCTGAAATCAGATGTAGCATTTGTCTCTCTGGTATAAAGAACCAGGAGAGTAGAGGATATAAATTAAGTAAAATTTAAAACTAGAAGACAGTGATAAGTCAAGATGCTTTGACAAACTCACTGGGCTAAAGATGACCTTGAATGTCAACAGAAAAATTGTTTCCTTAGCAACAAAAGTAGCTCAAATGCAGATGCCAGGTAGTAAGCTCCTGGGCTCAACACCTTAAAAAGCCATCCTTAGTCTAAACAACAAACCAGGTACGCAATCCAAGATTCCACCGTGCTTGCTCTTCCACTGAAACCATACCACACACTAAAACACTCCTAGCCATAGCGTAAGCATTCTCATAGGTCAGTCATTTCTCTACCACTTTGCAGACTATTCTACTTCTGGAGTTTTAGCAGCAAGAGTTCAATAAAATGAAGCCCTAGACCTAAACCTCATAGGTTTTCCTTACAATTTCATCTTTAATGCAAGCCATGGCTTCTCCCTACTCTCTAAGTGCATCAACTGGGTGTTTCTATATATTGCTATTTCAAGTACAAGACAAAACAAAAGATCCAACCTGCTTTTCAAAAATAATGGCCTCACCAAGACATAAATATCATATCCATTAAGAACACATTCAAAAGGCAGTAGGGTATAAACTAAAGCAGCTACAATTCAACCCTGATGATCTAATGTCATAAACATCTATTTCCTACATGAGGGGACACATGGGTCTTTTTTGTACCTTGTCAACACTCTCCTTCCATATATATCTTACTAAATGTATACACAATTCATAATAGTCATATTCTACCCTAACTATAGAAAAAGCCATGCATTCATGCAATTCACCAAGTGTTGGCTATGAAAATCTTTCATTCAACATGTAGGTGAAAACTAAACCCAGATTTTAGGCAGAGCCTCCTCTCACTGTCACAACCTTGGGTGGCTGTCCAGGAGTCTTTGGTCCTGGGACAGGTTAGCAGAGGAAAAGCCCATGGCAGAGTCCTCCTAGTAAGAGGGCTCAGGGTGGTGCGCTCCTCCTCCATTCATTGTGCAGGGCCAACTTTGCAGGATGCACACCTTCCCGCCAGGAATCCGGGGTGCACATGGCTGCAGGGCACGACTTCTGGGCTGATCCACTAGGCCCACAGGACCCAGAGAGCGGCATCCTGGGTGGATACAGATGCTCATGTGCGGGCCTCAGCCCTGCTTTGGAGAAAGCCAGCAACGCAGATACATTCGATTTTGTCCCCAAAATGCATGCCAAGGAAGCTACGGGGTTCCCCCCAAATAAATTCTATGTAAAAACAAAACAAAAGACAGGCTCCTGTCCATTCTGAGGCGACCACGTTCCTCCACGCCTGGAAAGCAGATTTGCAGAGGCCAAAGATTAGACAAAAGGCACGAGCTGGCGAGCCACAGGCATGGAAATGATTTTTTTCTAAGTAATCAGGGCCTCCCAGTTTCAATTCTTTCTCCTCTCACCACGATTCATAGGCCGCTGAGCAAATCCCTAAGGGTCTAAAAAAGATGTCGGAGAGGGACTGGGCGGGGGCACCCCGAAACTTTCCCAAACTGCGGCAGGCGGGTGGAGGGCAGCACCCGTGGTCTCCGGGTCTCGGGGCTCAGGGGGCACCCGGGGCGGCGGCCGCCCAG
>NW_022900931.1:29144439-29165775 GCF_012274545.1 Fukomys damarensis | reverse complement strand
CCGGCTTCGGGCGGGCAGGCCCTCGCGCCACACCTGGTCACCCGCGGGGCTGCGGCGAGGATGTAGCGTCCCTCAGGTCCTCAGTATGACTCCACCCCGCAGCGACTCTGTCACAGCCTTGTGTCCCCGAGGTGGATCTGAAAGGTTGGAATCCCCAATCCTGCATAGACTCGGTGGGCGCTTCAAACCCCGGTGTGGACAGGCGAGCAGTTCGGGTTGAATTGTGTTTGGCTATCAGTAGAATATTAGGGAAGGGAGGACATTTTCGCTTAATGGGGTCCTGGGTGTTTTTTTCCCCTGCCTTTGTTTTATTTTGTTTTGTTAAAGAAAACAAAATATCCAACGGCATTTGTTAAGGCACGGTGAGAGGTGAGAAGAATTTATTGTGCAGATGTAAATGTAGGGATTTTGCAGGAGTGGTTACAGATTGGGCTGAACTCCAAAAATAGCACGAGTGGGTGGGAATTTATAGCCGTGGAGCCTGGGGCATGGGCAGTGGATGGGAATTGCTAAGAGGGAACGCAGAAGGTAAGAGGTGCGCTGGTTCTGCTAAAATAAGAGGTTTCTTGCTGAGGGCAGGCTGTGAGGGTCAGTCATCGTGGGGGTGGGGAGTGGGCTTGTTAAAACTAGACTTCACAAGACAGACACAGATGGGCCCAGGGAAGGATTTGGGCCTAATGCTTAGAATCTTTTATCAGTCTTCACAATATATGATACATGATATATGTTCTAGTGACCATTATCCCCATTCACAGATGAGAAAATCAATGCTATGGAGTAATCAGCAATTTGTCCCAAAGCACAGAGATGGTCAGTGGCAGAGTCACGATTCTAATAAAAGTCATTCTAACCTCATATCTGAAGCTCTTCATAAAAACCTTCAGATTTCTCTTTAAGCCTAGGGAAGCCCCGTCCCTACTCCAGCTTTCCTTTCTCTCAACCCACTTCTGTTTGTAGGACTCCCTCCATAAAACCCTCAGGCCCACAGTGCCTCTCTACCCTGTCCCCCAGCCAGCACTGTGGTGATGCTCTGCCTTCTGCTGGGGACCTGTGTTCTGAAGAAGTCTGCTCCATACTCATTGTCTGCCCAGCACTGCTTCTAAAACACTGGGCCAGAAGGAGAGTCATTACAGCAATTTTATTAATTGAGCATTAAGGCAACAGTAGGCACTGTACCAAAAAGAAAATGAAGGGTAGCACTTGCCCAGTTGGCTTATAATAGACACATTATTGTGATACACAATAAAAAAAAAATAGGAGATGGAGAATCCTATGTGGGTTTTATAGTCACCCTCTGCACCAGTGCTACAATTTGTGTGAATTGCCACCTGCCTCAAGAGGCCAGTAGTTGGGAAGGCAGAAGGAAGCCTTGTGATCACAGACTGCCTGGTTGACTGTCATTCCAGGGTCCACTTTGAAGCCAAGGGAAGGAAGAAATGGGACGATAGGCCAGCTGTGCTCTCACCCCTAGCTTTGGTACCAGCCCATGGGGACAAAAAGTCCAGACAAGCTAGATGACTGGGAAGAGGTGGGCTTCATGGAGCAGGGTGGTCACTTTCTGGAGTACAAGCTGCTTCTAAGAAGAGTGGCAGGAAGCCCATCCCAGAATTGAAAGTTCTCACTTCAAATCCTTTAATAGTGATGTTGGTTATCAGAAACAAGACTAGCTTGAAGAAAATCACCACCATCATCATCAAAAGGCAGGCTGACTAGTAGGAGGGTACCTGGGTGTGCCCCAAAACTCTGGGAACCAAGTGTCAGAGCTTATGGAGTAAAAGAAACTAATATTTTAATGATTCCTAATATATGCACTTGTAGTACTCGAGATGTTTCCTCATAACAATGTACTGTACTTGGTATTAAATTGTTTCTGTTTTACAGATGAACAAACTGAGGCTTTGTGACATTAAATCATTTGCCCAAAATATATAGGTCTGATGAGAGTGGGCTCAAATTTCCTACAGCATGTCAGCTCCAAGAATAAACGTCATGCAATGACTCAAATTGTTTTAACAACTGTTTTAATCCTAGTGCAGTCTGAATCCAGTTAATAGTATGATGCCAGTGTCTGTTTCCTGGCTTTGATAATGTATTATAGTTACATAAGATGTTACAATTGGGGGAGTGTGGGAGAGGGGATGCAGACCTCTCTGTACTACTTTTGTAACTTTGGGGTCTATCATTATTTCAAATTTAAAAAGTGTAAAAAAGAAAAAAAATTGCCCTATACCACTTTTCTAAGCCTTACTATTATTGTCCATTCAAAATACTAGTATTTGTAACCTTAGTATGAAGTTCTAAAACTTTAAGAGTGAAAGAAGTCTTAAATACTGATCAAGTTTGGGTCGCAATCCTGACTATTGGCTCTTGGGTGTGATGGTGGTTGTTGTCACACTTATTTTGTATGTGCAAAATTTTTTGGACAGCATAGCCTGTTGGGAAAAGTTTATGTACCTTTATAACAACACTGAGGCTTATTTAGTTTCTGAACCACTGCCCCATCCCATTTTACAGAAGCCTATGGGAGACAGAAAGAGGTTAAATAATTGCACAGTACATTCATATATTTGGCAAGCCGGCCACAAAGCCTAGAAGAGACTGGGCCCAGAACAGTCTCTCGTTTATGGACGTTTTCCAGGTACTGGACTTGGGTGGGAGACTGAGCAAGCACAGATTCTGCTACATTGCACATTTACATATCATGTTCAGAATTGTGTCAGGATTAAATAGTTGTACCTTTTTCTGGAAAAGTAGAATATGGTTTACCTTTTCTCATTCTGTTCATCAGACACCCAACTCCGCAACTGGAGGAGAAAAACATTCCTTGAGAGGGAGTGTTTTGGCAGAACAATGGAAGTTAGGAGTGTTCTTTCCTTCTAGAACTTTTCCTGTTGCTTTTATTAAAAAAAATCTCACATTGTTTGACTGGAGATGAATTATGATTGTATTTATTTGAAATCGCTTAGAAGTTGCCTGACTGTGTCTTCAGAGGCTCTATGTCAAAGTTTCTTAGCTCAGGACTATTTGTTCTATTGAAATCTTTCCTGATGTCAGCGCTGTTTGGGGGAATATACCAGAGGCATGATCTCTCTCCCCTTTCCTCTTCCAGCCTCTGCCCTGTCTGCCCCTGAGTCAGAAGATCTCAGAAAACAATTTATTATGAGGTCTGTACAGGTCAGGAAGTGTGTCATGAATGTTCTTACTTCTATTCGCTGGAGCTATTAGTAAAGTTAGATAAGATGCAGCCATAGTTAGAAATAGTAAGGGCTCAGCATTTTTTCTGAATTCATTTGCCATCCATTTAAAAAAAATTTTTTTTTTTCAGTACCAGAGAACGCACTTGGATCCTTGTGCTTGAGAGGCAGGTGCTGGAATCACTGAGCTAAATCCCTGGCCCAATTTAAAAAATTTTTAAAGTTCTGGAAATTACTGTCAAGGGACTGATGTATTCAAGTGAACTCTAACTCTCCCACTTTCTCCTCCGTAGGTAGCTTAGCACCCATATTCCGTACCTGTGGTTTATTCGACAAGATCTTCCTTTCCAAGGCAACCTTCATTTCTTGCCATGATGTCTCTTCTTTCTGGCAGGTTCCGAGCCAGGAGAGGAATTTTGCCCAGAAGATAATTCAGTGAATGAATGTCTGATCAACTTTACGTGAAAAGTTGCAGCTGCAAGGGAGGTGCAGAGGGGGCTGCCTGTGTCGCTGCCTATGATCTTGTTACTGTTGTTTTCTTTCACGCATGTCCCGTAGTGACTTAGAGGAGCCTCAGAAAGTCCCTGGTACTTGATCAATGGATTTGGCTGGTGAAAGAGTCAAGTCAGAGTCAAGTGGCTGATGGAAAATGATGTTGCTCAGCACTTCTTCTCAGGCCAGGGCTCCGTGTTAATGAGCCTAGTCCATCGGAGCGAGGAGAAATTCCCAGCTATATTCCTGGGTGACCCATTGGATTGCTGTACACAGACAAAGAGAATGCAAGGGAAGTGAAACAGTAGGCTTCCTCTTTCTGGCTGAAAGATGTCTTTTGTGGTGTGAATCTACCTTCAAAGACAGAAGGGTTACCAAACAAGTAGGGAATAAGAGTAAGAAGTTTTGTCCTTTGGTTTGATAAAAAACTTTACAGAATTGGAGGACAGAGAGGGCAATATTAGGGGAAATAGAGATGGCAATTCCTGCTAATTGAACTCTTGATTTGTGACTGATTTTCTATCCAAATGAGAGGGTAAAACCTTGCTTTGCTAAAGCCCTAAATCCTCCCAATCCCCAGTCAATATTTAGATTCAATCTTTGAGTGACATTTTCTTTCTTTCCTCTTCACTTGCTGTTTAATTTTGAGGCTTTTGACCCAAAGCTACTTGTCATGGAAACCTTACTCTTTTTTTTTTTCCTCCTTGAGTTTATTGGTACATTTTAGGTATACATTACAGTGGAATTCATTATTGGGATCTTGTACCTTTACATGACAGGTCTTGGTTCTCATTTTTTCCCCTTGTCTGTGCCCTCCCTTCACCCCCTCCTCCCCTCCCCATTTGCAAACACGTTATTTCCCTTTTTTCATTTTCTCCTGTTTTTTTCCTTTTCCTTATTACCTTTCCCCTACCCTTCCCACTTTCCCTACACCTTTAGCCCTTTTCTTCCTATTTCACATGGTCAGTTATCTCATTAGGATCTTATGTACTATTACAGCTTTTCATACCAGAGAAACTATTCGGTATTTACACATATGTGACTTATTTATTTCACTTAGGAGTATATACTCAATATGTATCCATTTTCCTATGAATGAATCTAATTTCTCATTCTTTATGGCTGAGTAGTATTCCATTTTATAGAAAAACCACATCTTCTTTATCCAGTTTCCAACGGATGGGCAAAGGGGCTGTTTACAAGTTTTAGCTATTACAAACTATGCTGCTGTAAACATAGGTGCGCATATATCCTTGTGATATGATTCCTGTAATTCTTTTGAAAAGGTACCCATCAGAGGGATGGCTGGGTCAAATGGAACCTCTAGTCCCAGCTCTTTGAGGTACTCCATATTGATTTCCATAGTGGTTGCACTAGTCTGCACTCCCACCAACAATGGAGAAGGGTTCCTTTCTCCCCACAACCCTGCCAACATTTGTTATTGTGTGATTTCTTGATAGCAGCCATTCTTTGTGGGGTGAGGTGAAATCTCAGTGTTTTTTTCATCTGCATCTCTCAAATGACCAGTGATGTGGAACATTTTTTCATATATTTACTTGCTGCTTTTACTTCTTTGTCTGAGAAATGTCTGTTCATTTCGGATGCCCATTTTTGAATCGGGTCTTTATATTTGGGGGGCTGATTGTTTTGAGTTCTTTATATATTCTAGATAATATTCCTTTGTCTGAGGAGCAGCTGGTAAAATTTTTTTCCCACATTGTAGGTTGTCTCCTAGTTCGGTTGATGGTTTCTTTTGCAGTGCAGAAACTTTTTAATAAGATGAGATTCCAGTTGTTGATTCTTTCTGCCAGTTCCCATGCCACTGAGGATTTGTTCATAAAGTCCTTTCCTATGCCAATGTCTTCAAGAGTTCTGCCTAACTTATCTTCCAGCAAGTTTAGTGTTTCTGTTTTACTATTTAGATCTTTAACCCACTTGGATTTTAATTTAGTGCATGGTGAAAGATAAAGGTCTAGTTTTAATCCTTGAGAGGTTGCGATCCAGTTTTTCCAACACCATTTATTAAAGAGGCTATCTTTCCTCCACAGAGCATGGTCAGCTCCTTTGTCAAAGATGACATAGCTGAGTACATCTGGATTTGTTTTTGTGTCTTCCAATCTGTTCCACTGATCCTCAGGTCTGTTTCTTTGCCAGTGCCATGCTGTTTTTATCACAGTGGCTTTATAGTATAGTTTCAAATTGGAAATTGTTATACCCACTGCCATGTGTCTGTTGCCTAGGATGGCTTTGGCTATTCTAGGTCTCTCATGGTTCCAAATGAATTTTTGGTTTCTTTTTTCTAGTTCTGAGAAATATAGTGTTGCAATTTCAATTGGCATTTCATTGAATCTGTATCACAGTTTTGGTAGTATGGCCATTTTCACTATGTTGATTCTTCCTACCCAGGAGCAGGGGATATCTTTCCATTTTCTTATGTCCTCTCGATCTCTTTTTTTCAGAGTGCTGTAATTTTCAGTGTAGAGGTCTTTTGCTTCTTTTGTTAGATTGATTCCTAATGCTTCATTTTTTTGGGATGCTAATGTGAAAGGAATTGTTTCCCTAATTTCTCTCTCAGTGAGTCTGTTATTTGTGTACAAGAAGGCTACTGATTTTTGGGTGTTGACCTTATATCCAGCTACTTTGTCAAAAGTGTCAATTAAGTCTAGAAGTCTTTTGGTGGAGTTTTTTGGGTCTTCAATGTAGAGTATCATATTGTCAGCAAATAATGACAGTTTAACATCTTCCTTTCCTATCTTTATTGCTTTAATTTCTTTCTCTTGTCTAATTGCTATGGCTAATGTTTCCAGAACTATATTGAAGAGGAGTGGTGATAGTGGGCATCCTTGTCTTGTTCCTGATTTTAATATGAAGGTTTTCAGTTTTTGGCCATTTAATATGATGTTGGCTGTTGGTTTTTCATAGATAACCTTTATTAAATTGAGATATAGACCATCTATTACATTTTTTTGCAGGTTTTTTTTTGTCATGAATGGGTGTTGAATTTTGTCAAATGCTTTTTCTGCATCTATTGAGAGGTTAATATGGTTTTTGTCCTTGACTTTGTTAATATAGTGTATTACTTTTATTAACTTACGTATATTGAACCATCCTTGTATCTCTGGAATAAATCCAACTTGATCAGGATGTATGATCTTCTTGATGATTCTCTGTATTTTGTTTGCTAGTATCTTATTAAGGATTTTTGCATCTGTATTCATTAAGGAGATTGGCCTGTAGTTCTCTTTTTTAGTTGTGTCTTTCTTGGAAACCTTACTCTTAATGCCTTTATTCCTATTTAATTATGAAAGAAAGGTTCCTCTTCAGTAGTGGACCCATAAATGTGGAATGGGTGGAAGAGGTGTTTTGGGGCAAATAATGTCATGGGTTTAGACACATTTGCTTTGAATGCAAATGTCTTTAGAGCTCATTGAAAGACTTGGATGGACTGCACTGTGCTGTAGGCCACTGGACCTCTTCTGAGGCTGGCCTCTAGCTGGGACTGCTTGACCTCCTGGTTTTCTCTTCCATTATTTCTCTTTAGACTGAAACTTCAGTGGATGAGAACTTTCACTCACATATATTTTAAAGTTTCATGAAATTTTAGTCACTTTTATATCTGCATTTTTTCTCTAAAATCTTTAGAAAATAAGGCAACACAGAGACTATCAAAATAAACAAACAAAGCTGGGCATGGTGGCGCATGCCTGTAATCCCAGCACTTGGGAGGCTGAGGCAGGAGGATTGCTGTGAGTTCGAGACAAGCCTGGGCTACATAGTGAATTCTAGGTCAGTCTCAACTACATAGTGAGACCCTGTCTCAAAAAACAAACAACAAACAAACAAAACCAAAACCAAAACCAAAAAACCCAAAATAAACAAACAAATCAGCTAAAACTCCCTTTGCAGAAGTGCTAGGTGAAAAGCAATGGTTTCCCCCAAAAAAGAAATCCTTGAAAGATCTAATTGTTATGTATGTGTGTGTGTGTGTGTGTGTGTGTGTGTGTATGTGTGTATGTGTATATTTCCAAATGTGTTTTATATCGCCAATGTTTATTTGTAAGACAGTAGAATTTCTCATTTTATGTTACAAATAAATACTTCTTCTGTAGAGTGTCTAAATGCAGAGCAAATAGTTCGAATCTGGATTTTCCATGAACCCTATGGTACAAGTTAGAGCCTCCATTAGGAAGGGCTCTTATGATAGACACATTTCTGTAGCTTCTGAAACAGACATTCTATAGAGAGTTATAGGAGATCTGTGGAACGGCTTGAAGAGGCTCAAAAAAAGTCTTCCAAAGCAACTCTGCTCCTGGACAGATGCCCCCTGTCCCAGGCCGGAAAGTGAGGAAACTGCACTGTGTGGCAGAGGCTGCAATTAGGACCCTGTGCTCCTGCTGAAGCCAATTTCCCACCCTCCTCCCTGCCACAGGGAAGCAGATCTTGCAGAAAGACCCAGTTTGTCCAGCCCAATGCTAGCCAGCAGCAAGGAGATGGTCCTGACTCTTTTACCTTCCAAATCTCTACCAAGAATATTTTACAGAATCTAACTCTGTTTCAAAAGTTTAGTTCCACAGAAGCTGAGAAATACCATTAGGAAAAGAATGAAAACCTCCAGTTTCTGGAACACGAAATAGCACTCAAAAAGAGAGGCTCAGCTGCTAAGCACCAGCTCACTCCATCACCTCAGACTCTTTGAGTTTAGTAGTCACATGCTATATCTTCCCTATCACTCCAATTCTAAGCTCAAGGAAAGTTAGAAGTATTGAGTAGCCCCTCTACAGTGGTTCTGGTGGCTTTTCTGCATTTCTAAGTGTGACATGAGCTGGTAGGAATCACAGAATGCTAGATCTCAGAGGAACTGGAAAGAACTGATCCATTCTCACTCTTTTACTGATAAGAAACCAGATAATTACAGCAGGGTGATAGGCCAGGCTCAGGCCAGCCAGCTAGTGTGGGTGATATGGGATATCTTTGTAGAAGGGTGGAAACCGCTCTTTCAGTATCTTCCCCAAAGAAGGTACCTCCAGACTCGGCACTAAAGGAATGGTTTGGTACTGATGGGTCACCTTGGACCCTTGACTGCAGGGATAAGTCTGTGTCTTGCGTTCCTTCACAAAATCACCTTTAAGATCTTTCTGACTGCCCTGTCTAAAGTAACCCTCCTGTCAAAATCCTTCTTCTCATTATTTTCTATCACTCCCTAGTTTTTCTGACTTATTGCTTTTTGAGATGATCTCAATTATTCATGTATTTATTCAGCTTTTTGTAGTCTGTTACTCCTACTTGCATTAAAATATAAACTCTGAGATCAGGGCTTTTGTTTAGCTCACTTTTATGTGCCTAGCACCAAGAAAAACTGTCTGATCCAAAGTAGATACTCAATGACTATCAGTCAGAGTGGAAAATGATGTCTTACTTCACAGAAGTATTTCCTTCTAGTTTGTCTAAATATACCTGATACCTTGGATTAATTAATAAATTCACTGTGGTTGCTCAGGTCCCCCTCCAGTTTGAACTCATTCCACCATTCTGAATTTCCACCTTATGATGGCTCTTCAGAGAGACCCCACTTCTAGGTCATAACTTTTCAGAGAGATCCCACTTCTTGAGTGCAGGGCTGGATTTGATCCTTCTTTCCTCTGAATCTCTGCTAAGGCTGACCCTTTTCATGCCTGGCTTCCTCATTCCCTCTCAACCTTTAACCATCACCTGGGTTGTGACTTCCAAGCTCTCTGGCAGGTAAGGTCCATTCCACTCCTTGTTAACTACTTTAGTTATTATTATATGCTGCCCTACATTGGAAATAGCTGCTTTGCACATATAGGTGAGCGCATGTATAGAGAAGATGTGCCGCCAGATTCCAGCCTGAGTTGGCATCCGCATTGCTTGCTGTGCAGCTGGTCTCCAGTGCTCAGAGCCGTAACATCTGCACTGCTATCTGAGACTGTATAAACTTTTGGCCTCTGAGTATACACTTTTCTTGAGTACTGACATAGTATTTAGGGAAAACATTTGTGTATGCAACAATGCTCCAGAGCCTTCTTAAAAGAGGCCATCGTCCAGTCAGTTAAACTTCAAATAATGTATCTGAAAATTTGAGCATATATGTTTTCCTAATGTCTTTTTTCCCCAACTGCTAAGCTCATAAAGGGAATGTTTCCTCTAGCTCTTTGCAATTTTTTTGAGATCTCAACCATGCCCTGCATAGAGCTGCCCTGCCATTGGCTTACCTATTGGTTAGCACACATACATTTGATTGATAAGAAACAATTTAGATTAAATATAAATTGTCATGCACAAGGCTAGATTTTGGTTCACATATGATCTTAGGAGTTTTTCTTTCAACTATATTTAGAGAAAAGAGTTATATAATAGGAACGTTTATGTCTAAAGATAGTTTTCCAAATAAATATCTTTGGTTTACTACTCTGCAAGACTCAGGCATTGCCTCCTAACTCCACATGCCTAACCCTTCCTTCCAACAGTCTGTTTTTTCCTAGTGTGAAGGTGTTGGTTGGGGTCCTAAGTATATTTCCCTGAGAGGGTGATTGGTCCTGGTGATAAATGTTGGGAGAGGGGGATTTAAATTAGTTCTGAGACAGAAGTATCTAAAAGGGGTGGGGAATGGTTCACAAGCCATACAGATGAACATAGGTTCTTCCTCTCAACTTTTGACGAGTGATTGCTAAGAGCCCCAATAGGAAGTAGTAAATAGCAGCATAGAGAGGTAAGATTCTTATGTTTATTATTCCTAAAACAACTGGATTCCAGGGATGAAAGAAGCTGAGGCTTCCTTGACTCCTGAGTGTGGAAAGCAGTAGTCCCTGGGCCCCTTTCTTTGGCCTGTGTTATGGTCTGAATGTATCCACCAAGGTTCATGTGTTGGAAAGTAAATCCCCAGTGTAACAGAGCTGAGCGTTTTAGAGGTGAGTAAGTAATAAAGTCTCTGACCTCATGCATGGATTAATGACTTTGATACTGTAGGATAGGTTCCTGATAAAATAATGAGCTTAGTTCTTTCTCGCTGTTTTTGCTGTCCTGTCTTTCTGCCTTCCACCACAGGATGTGGCAACAAGAATCTCCTTTACCTTAAGTTTAGACTTCCCAGCCTCCAGAACTGTGGGAGATAATTTTCTATTGTTTATAAATTACTCAATTTGGATATTCTTTTGGAAGAGCCTGGGAACAGCCTGTGAAGTGGTCGTACCTTGTTAGAGGTAGGAAGAGCCCCAGTTAGGGACAACAGGGCTGCAAGAACACCAAGGGGCAGGCAGGGGGCTATTGGGAAAGTCAGGAGGGATGGAAGTATTTGCACCACAATTTAGAATATTTAATGTTAATTTACCTACAAAATAACTTTTTTAAAGTAGATAAGTTTTCAAAATATGAGAATGATTTCCTTTTCACAAGGCACAAAGAGTGAAACATAATCTGGAATTAGTTTTTTCATAAATATCATAACCAAAAGCGTTTTACAGATTAAAGCTGGAATACAGGGAAGGAAGGAGCTCATTCAATTTTTTTGTTGTCCTTGAAACTTTATCTAGTCTTGCCTAAGACATGAAGTCTAGGGAAGGTACCTGTAGGCACAGAATCTTGAATGTGAGTTCTATAGTGTATTTAACCTTGAACTTCTACATAATTACTGTCAATCTTTCCCCTACCCCCAAACACACCATACACCAAAAACAACTATGGCCCAGATTTTTCTTAATGCTTGCATAATTAGGAAAAATTGAAAGCTTGGGTGAGGCACCAATCCCACTCATCATGACAGGAATAGTACTAGGAGGGGAGAAATTATACACGGGTTAGCAACAAGCCCACTTTTGTAGGCTCACCCACCCAGGAAAGGGTGGAGACATCTTAACAGGATAAGATGAATTTCATATCTGCCTCAGAAGTTCTAGAACACATCTGAATCTGCATATGTCAGGTAAAACTGTTGAACCACAGAGGCAGCTGTAGGTGTGAGTTGCGCACAGTCACACTTGCATGAGCATGAGCATCCAGTCCTCCTTCATTTGATAATAGAGGTCATGTTTTCCTAGTGGGTCTCTACCCTCACTCTCCCTCAGCCCACGTGCTTTAAGATTAGCTCCAGCTGTAGATATGGCATCCAGATCTAGTGAATTAGCATGTATACCCATCTCCAGCCACAGCTCAGGGATGGGAGCATGCTGCAGTCAATCAGAGGCAGACTCAAGCCCAGAACTTCCTTTATTTTTGTAAATCTTGAAAGAAACAGGCCTTTCCAACTGGTATTAATGAGAAGAGGTGATAAAGCTAGGTAACTGCTGGCAGCCATCTTGCTACCATGAGGTAAGAACATAATAATGGACCCCAAACAGAGGAAAGCAGAGCTAAGAGCTGGAGAGAGGGAGCTAAGCCTCTGAATCCAGCCAGTACCTAAAGCAAGGTCTTCCTTTGTTTTTTCACATGCTGCTCCAACAAACTCTTTTCACCACCCTAAAACTATCTTGAATTGGGCTTTCTCTACTTAAAAAATCAAAGAAATTTGGGTAGTACAATTGGAGAACGAAAATGTTGGGTACCCACTGTCTGGGGGTTCTGGATGCTGCTTTCAGGATGAGGTGACATCTGTCTTAACTTCTGAATACCCTTGACTCTGATGGTTTTCACAGCAAAGAAACATTTTCTGATACATTATATTCCTTTGGTGAGGCCCGTTTAATATATTCCCATGCAGATAAGCATGTGACAGACACAGCAACAGAATCGGCATCTTGGATGAGCCGGCCAATCTCTGCTTTCAGTCCTATACAAGAGGAGAAGCTCTCTTAAAGCATGGTGGTTCTTGGAGTATTACTGTCCATGTTTTTATTAGATTTTGAAACTTAATCTTCCCACTATATTTTTCTCTGTTTGCTCGGTATATATATGTACACATCACAGTTACACCAGTGACATATATACTCTTTTACTTCTATAGTGGGAGCTTCACTGTCTTTTGTGCCAGAGAAGTCACAGTCCAACACCTCATGTGAGCTGCTTTCTAGGTAATAATAGAAAAGAGTTTTTTTTTTATTGTGATTGGAATAAATCACAAAACCCCAAAACTAGGGCTGGGGGTGTAGCTCAGTGGTGCCACACCTACTTGGCAAGTGCAAGGTCCTGAGTTTGATCCCCCGTACCAGAAAAAACCAAAACAAACCAGAACTAGTATGGTATTTTGAATCTACCAGGATTGCAAACTAGGCTGTAAAATATGAATGTTATCCTGGCCAATAAATGTAGAATTGCCATAGAGGAGTTAATTAAACATAATAAACAAGCAGAACAGGAAGCTGCTATTTTTCCTGTTTCCAAAGCTTCTATTACAGAGGAAGGAAGGGCTAATCAACAAAGAACAAGGAACACAAAAATAACGGGAATCTTAGTAGTAAGTGACAGGCAAGAAAAGCAAAATCACAGCCTTAATGCTCACTGAGGAGGTAAGTAGGGAATAGATAACAGTGTTAGTATAGTTAAGTAATCTACAGAGTTTATCATGTTACCTGAGTTCTGAATGCAACATTACACCTAGGGTTTGTGGGTAGGTATCCCCACATAGCTTTTGGTTACCAGATTAATACATTGCAGAGACTTGAAGACTGAAATAAATAAATGCAGGGGATGGTGTTACATAGAGAAGAAATCAGAGAGAGAGAGAGAGAAAGAATGTAGATGAAGAATTAGGAATTGGAGCCTTACTGTTCACTATCAAGAGTAAGATAGCTCATGAGAAACTAAAGAGAAAATGTGTTCTACTTCAAAGATTACAGGAAGTACTAACACTCAAAATAACTTAAAGTGACTCAGTATAAAAGTCAGAACATTTCTGTGTGAGATCTTACCAATCTCTAGTGCCCTTTCCTAAGCACAGCATCTGACAAAGTCAATGTGGTTGAGACAGGCCTGAGACAAAGGGAGTCACACACCTCTGTGGAATTCTTTGTATACCTCTGTGGAATTCTACATGCCACATGACATTTGAAATGTGGCTATAGTAAGAAAAAGACTACCCTCTGCTAAATGCAAGGACCTGGGTTATAGAAATGGGTTTTATTATGTTTTCTGGGAAGATAGGCCTTGTGCCTCTCCCCCACAACCTGAAGATAGCTGCTCACATCTGCTCAATTACTCCCCCACTGAGTGTGCCATCTGTCCCTGCTGTGGAGAAGAGAGGTGGTAAGGCTGAGGAACTGGTTCACACAGAGCCCCCAGAGAGTCCAGGGACAGCTTAGGGGGAGTACAGCCTAGAAAAACTCATGGTAAGCGGTTCAGTGTTGAAACCATATGGCTAAAGGAAGATACAGAATATTGTGATTTAAATATGAAGTGTCCTCCAAAGACTCTTGTATCGAGGGTGCTAACCTCATTCATGAGTTAATCCTGTTATGAATTCATAGTGGAATGGGCACAGTTTATGGCAGTAGGTCACTGGAGGTGTGCCTTGGAAGAGTGTCTTTTGTCTCTAGCCCCTTCCACTGTCTGACTCTTTTCAGTTTTTTCTGCCTTCTGGCTGCCACAAATTGAACAGCTTTCCTCCACCATACTGTTTCACCCTCAGAGCCAGCTGACCATGGACTGAAACCTCTGAAACAGCCAAAATACACTTTTTTCTCCTTTAAACAGTGTAGGCCATGTCCCAGTGACAAAAAGTTAACCCTGGAATAATAACAAAATCTTTCCTATAATGTTAAAACCTGCCTCTCTAAAGTAACCATGTCTATTAAGATCCTGAGAACTGAAGGGAAGGTCATTATAAAGTGAAAGCAACTGAAGGGAAATCTGAAGAGGGAAAAGCACAAATTTTACTGCTGTGGTAGTTGGTGCATTTATTCATTGCTGTGCTGGAAGGTGCAGAAAGTTGTGAGTAAGTTGGTGAGGATCTGAGAGTGGTCCCTACTTCTCTGCATATGGGAGGAACAGCCAGGGTCCTGTGGCTATTACCTGATGCAACGGAGTGAAGGTGAAGATACATATTGATTTATGATCAGAGAATTTAAAAAGAAGAAAAATATTAATGAAATTTTAGGATTATAGTAATTCAAGTAACTAAATAAAATCACAATAGGAAATTCAGGTTTGAACCTTGTCCAACCAAATCAAAATAATAGAAGACACACCTAGTGCAAAAAGAAGCCCATGGACTGAAAGTGAAACAATAGAAAACAATTCTCCATGTGACAGGAGCCCAGAAAAAAACAGGGGTAGCAATCTTACTTGCAGACAAAGCAAATTTCAAGCCAAAACTGATTCTAGTATTATTGATGTAGGGTGATACTGTATCATACCTCTATGAATGTAAAATATCTAGTACCTGCTTTATGATATATAGTAGTGACTGTGCTTTATCAGAGCTATAGTTAATGATATTACTCTAGAATGTTCTCTTTCCAGATGATTAAGATGCTTAAAAAAAAATGGTGCCGGGTACCACAACAGCAACAGAACTTTGCTGTTTTCTGGATATTATTCTTTTCTTTGTTTTTTTTTTTTAATGGAATGTGCTGAATGTCTATAATTTTGTTCAGATGACTGCAGAACCTGGAAAAGCTGTTGCTGCTATTGATGCATAACATACTGCTATTATTAGTCTTTTTATATAAATATATATATATATATATGTATATATTGAATTTTGGGAAACTTTAATGGTGCTGTCAACTTTGGAAAATGTTATCCCAGTTTACTGTGCTGAGTTGGCATTGTACAGAAATGGACAGCCATATTGGTCTAGAAATGTTAATTTTTTTATTTTTATTTAAAATTTTTTTCCATTTGTACAGGGGCAACGCACTGTACTAAATATGTAAGGTCATATCTACGTGGGTTTGATTACAGAAACTAATAAAGTATTCTCTAAATAATGAAAAAAAGAATAAGGTAAGACTACAAGAGCAAGAAGCAATTTGAATATGTTAAGGGACCATTTTCATCTTCAGAATTAAGGATTATTTTAATCTTACATCACTGCCTTTTCTCTTTAACTTTCCTTTTTAGTTTTATTTTAGGATTCCCTATTTTGAATGTTCATACAAAGATTTCTTTACCTGAAATACCGAATAGTTTCTCTGGTGTGAAAAACTATAATAGTACACAGGATCCTCCTGAGATAATTAATAATGTGAAATAGGAAGTAAAGGGCTAAAGGTGTAGGGAAAGTGGGAAGGGTGGGGGAAAGGTAATAAGGGAGAGGAAAAAAATGTGAGAAACTGAAAAAAATGGAAATAAAGTGTAAATGGGGAGGGTAGGAGGGGTTGAAGGGAGGGCAGGGACAAGGGGAAAAAAATAAGAGAATCAAGACCTATTATGTAAAGGTACAGGATCCCAATAATGAATGTAACTGTATTGTATACCTAGATTGTACCAATAAACTCAATAAAAAGAAAAAAAAAATAGAAGCCACAACTGAATTTGTTAGTGTACTCAGAATTATTCCCCATGGATGTGATTACAACATTCCACTGAGAAGCCCTAAGGCACCAAGAAGTTCTTGATTCCCAGTTAGTTCCCCTGGGAGTGCTGAAGATAGAGACTTGACTATTTGCATGACTTTTGCCATGTTCCTTTCTCTTTCAGACTCAGTTTCCTTCTTTCTAAAAGAAATAGGAAGATAATGACAACTTTACAGCATTATTGAAGACATTTAACTATGTGTGTGGAAGCTCCTTAACAACCTGAAGTTGTAAACAAAAGCCAGTGGCAACAGTAAACTCCTCAATATTTTGCATCTTCTTGGGGCCATGACTTTTAAGTAAAGTTAGAGATTATGTGTTTTGCTTTATAGGATGGTAAGAATTGACCAGTGGGGTGAGCAGCACTAGCTCCATGGACTATGTATCAGGGACATTCTGCAACTGCAAACCACTGTGGATAATCTCCAGGTGGCTGTCACAGATGAGTCATGGCATCTGTCCCCTCCTAACAACAACTGTAACACAAGGTTAATATAAGCATTGAAAGAGACTGTGGTTAAGCCAAAAAGGGATGTCTTCCAGAGTAGAGTGGCAGCAATAAGTATAAGAGCAGGGCAGTGGGTACCACTGTCCCTCCAGATGCTCAGACTCCAACTTCACCAGTCACAAAGCGGGGAGTGAGAAGTCACTGTTAAATGGTTACAGAGCTTTTGTTTTGCAGGATCAGAAGAACTGTGGGGTAATGATTATGTAACAATGTAAATGTACTTTAATGCCACTGAACCATGTACTTAAAATAGTTCAGATGTTAACTTTTATGTCATATGATTTTTGTCCAATTTTTCAGTTATGTAAAGGGAAAAAAGCCCATGAGTCACCTGTGATCCCACATGTGTTCATTAATAAATAAGAGAACTAGAAGAGATTTTGAGAGGATGAAAATGAGATTCTTCAGTTAACAAATGTTAGGTGACTCTTAGAACTACTAGGCTGGTGACATCTGAGTACCAGTTCTTTTCACACCCAAGTGATGGGTCCAACACAGCTTCTGCCACCGGACCCTCTACCATCTCCACACTTAGAAAACTCTGACCTGAGCCAGGCTGTGAACTTATTTCTCTCGTGTTGGCTCTGGATGAGAGCAAAGGAAATGCAGCGGAAGCGTGTTTAGAAATTTAAGATAAAAGGCAACAACGCAGCATTAGGCTTCTACAAGGGAATGGTGTGACTTGTTTCTCATGCATTTCTGGATAATGGGAAGACATATAAAGCAGCAGTGGAATGAATGCATGCCCAGCATATGTGAGGTCCTAGGTTCCATCCCCAGCACCAAAAGAAGGCGTGTGTGTGTGTGTGTGTGTGTGTGTGTGTGTGTGTGTGTATTTAATTCTTCCTGTGAAAATAATCATTCAAACTCAGGATTTTTTTTTTTTTTGGTACCAGGGATCAAACTGAGGACCTTGCACTTCCAAGGTAGGTGAGGTGCCACTAAGCTAAATCCCTGGCCCAAATCCAGGATAATTTTTACAGCATAGTTTGGAATAGTGAAGAAAACAAGTTGTCAATACTTAAGTATGGTTTGACAGAATAAATGATACTCTCCCCACGCTCTCGCCCTCTCCCTCTCCCTCTCTCTCTCTCTCTCTCTCTCTCTCTCTCTCTCTCTGTGTGTGTGTGTTTTTTGAGACAGGGTCTCACTTTGTAGTTCAGCTTGGCCCTGAATTCACAAAGTAATCCAAGTTGGCCTCCAATTTGTGGCACTCTCCTGCCTCAGCCTCTTGAGTACTGGGATTACAGGCATGTGCCACCACTCCTAGCTTATAAATGATGTAAATGATGCTATTCTTCTTTTTTTTTTTTCTGGTACCGGGGACCAAACTTGGGACCTTGAGCTTGTGAGGCAGGTAGTGAAACCACTGAGCTAAATCCCTAGTCAGCTAAATAGTGATATGCTTATACAGTAGAATACAGGACTATGAAGCCACTGGACAGTGGAAATCTGTTTTATATACATATATATATATATATATATATATATATATATATGTGTGTGTGTGTGTGTGTGTATACACACACATGCATGTATTATATATGCCTATGTATATATATCATATATATGTTATATGATTATATGTATATGATATACATATGGCTTGGCAACACATACCAGTGCTTCAAAGGAAGTTTAACTCTTTCTCTCTGTACAAATTCATCCCTAGCAGAAATTAGACCAGCCCAGGATGTTCAGCACAGCAGTGTTTACAGTAGCAAACACTACATAAAAGTCTAGTAATGTCTAACATTAGCTGTACCATGAAAAAAACAAAACTTAACCACAAACTACTCAAGCTTGGGGTTTGGTTGCCTCTGGGGGCTATGTTTTTCTAGGAGGCCAACAATGGTGGAACATGGCCAAATATGGTCTACTGTGGTCCACCCTGGAAAACTTAATTTGTTTTAATGAGTTAACTTGCTTTTAAAATAAAATCTCAGGCTATGCTTTCCTAGATGTGGAAATGGCTTGAGGGTTCAGCTCTCCTGAGAAGAGATGTACTGCAGCTGCCTGTGCCTTTTGAAAGAACTTCTGGCTTAATGGTTTTCCAGACAGCACAGAGAGTGAACTTGTACCCCAGGGTTTCCTGTGGACACAAGGATGGAGAGCCATCCTCTATCTGTACACTCTGTCAAGTTTCTTTTCTTAAATATTTTTTCATTTTATGAAAAAATAAAATAATATTTCATAATCAAGTTATAAGAGAACAACCGTTATTACAGTATGTATCATCTTCAAGGTATTTACTTAGAGTACAAGACATAAACCAAAATGATTCTTACAGAAAAGAAACAATAACACAAATCTTTCTTTTCAATTAACTGTTAAACTAGTAGTATAAATGAAACCAATTTACATATATGTATATTTAAATTGATGCAGCTTGTATTTGGGGAAGTGTTTTAACTCCCTATTTCTGATTTATGTCTCTTCTAATTTGTTTTTTATTTGTGTTTCTCATGTAAGAGAAACCATGCGATATTTGAGCTTGAGTGTCTGATTCATGTCGCTTAATACTATGTTCTCAATTTGCATCCATTTACCTACCAATGCCTCAAGTTTAGCTTTCTTTGTGGCGGGCTGGTATTCCATTGTGTGTACACACCACATTTTCCATATCCATTCATCTGTTTCCAAGGCCCAGCTATTATAAACCGTGCTGCTATAAACATGGGTGTGCATATATAATGGTCTTTCTCCTTGATGCTTTTTCTGATGATACAGGACTGTGTAGCCTATGAAAAGGGGCAGAAAAGATTGTGATCCAATGTCCTACCTCCAAAAGCTCCTGCCTTTGTCATTTACCTCCTCTGCTCTTGTCACCTGGCACCCGTAGGTGTCCCAAAGTAACAGGTGGCTTCAGTGCTCACCTACCTGAAATAGACTTATGTTTTTGGTCTTGAAAAGTTTACCTCAATGTCTTATAAGTTCACACACTCATGGCATGACTTAATTTTTCCTATGCATTTATGCATGTTAAAGGTTAGTTTATATATTTGTTCTAGCATGTTCAGCATGAAGGTTTTAGGCTACCTCATCTACACTATATTTCTAGAAACCAAAGCCCTATTCCTTGGATTAAAAAAACTCTGTTTGCATGATTATTGTGATGGATTTATGAATAGGCTGATTTAGAAACTGGGGAAATAAAAAAAGCTGACTTTGAATTATAGAGTCTAGCAATACTAAATGGTTTGGGTAGCCAGATAGATGGCATGGTGTGAGTATGTGTGTGTGTGTGTGTGTGTGTGCACATGCCTTTATCTGTGTGCCTCTGATGTAGGTGACAGTGTTGGTGTCATAGGAAGAGACCAGACAGTGAATGCCCAGCTCAGAAGAGAGCCTGGCAGTTGTCAGTGTCCCATAAAAGACAGCAACTAGGCTGTAGAAATGTCTGGTGAAATGGCATCACTTCTCAGGAGGCAGAGGAGCAGGATAACCTCAAGGTGAAGAGATACCTAGCTGGGTGTGGTAGTACAGATTTGTAATCCCAGCACTTGGAAGGCTGAGGCAGGAAGATCTCTGAAAGTTCAAGAAAGCCTGGGCTATATAGTGGGTCCAGAGCCAGCCTGAACTACAAAACAAGACCTCATCTCAAAACAAAACAAAAAACAAAAACAAACAAAAAACACAACAAAGCAAAAAGATGAAGTGACACCTGATGAAGAAGAGTGTCTGAAAAATACACTGTGGACTTCAAGACAATCTGGCTCTGTCATCAGGGAATCTCCCGGCAAGTTGCTCGATCTCTTTGGACCGTGATTTTCCTATATGTCTAAGGAAGGTTAATCAAAGTGTCCCTGGGCTACCTTCAAGCTTTCATTTTCTGATTCTGTTTTTAGATATGTAAAAGATACAAGGTGGATACAGATTTTTTTGGGTGCATTACAGTATTTTCCATCTGTATAATTTATACATGTAGAAATACATATAGGAAATGACATCAAATATAGTAGAAATACCCTATTTTAGATTCTAAAAATACATTTTAATAGCATCCTGCACCCCAAAGGGAATTACCTCAAGTCTGAATCTACTAATTTATTATTATTATTGTTATTATTACTTTAATTTATTTATTAACTATGTACGGAGGGTTGGTTACACGCCTGGACTTGTTCTATTTGCTAAGGATAAGCTGTGAGCACACTCTAGTCTATCATGGGACTTTCCAGGCTGCATCAAATTGCTTAGCAATTATTTATGTAATGGCCTCTCTTTCTGCCCTCCTTAGCTAACCTGAAAGCTTCTTAAAATTATGAGCCAATGTTTATTCTTCCAACCTTCACATTGTGTGCACCATAGAAGTAAGATACTAATATCTGTCAACATCAGACTGTTGGAAATACACACATTTCATAAGAAGGACGATTATTAGCGTCTTATTTCCTTACATATGGTAATGAGAGGTGACAGACTAGTACCCAGTGATAGACTCATCTCTTTAAGTGCTGTGTTAGTTCTATAAGACTGGCTGCACTGAATTTGATATGTAAGCAACCCTTGGTACCAGGCAATCTACAATGGTGATTAAAAATGGGCTTTGCAGCTAGACATACATGGTTACTCCATTCTTTAGCTAACTTCCTTCTTGATGAAATGGGGCTAAGAGTATCCCCTTTTCAGGTTCTAGTGAGTTAACTTGCTTTTTTTTTTTTTTTTTTTTTTTTTT
>NW_022900931.1:29091113-29144405 GCF_012274545.1 Fukomys damarensis | reverse complement strand
TTTTTTTTTTTTTTTTTTTTTTTTTTTTTTTTGGTACTGGGGACCTTGTGCTTGTGAGGCAGGCAGCGGTGCCTCCAAGCTAAATCCCTGGCCCTGAGTTAACTTGCTTGTAAAATAAAATCTCAGGCTGTGCTCTCCTGGATGTGGAAATGGGTTGGGGGTTCAGCTCTCCTGAAATGTAAACAAAAAATATAAATAAGTAAATATCGACTATGAATTTAAAAATAAAGTGATTTCATGTTATTTTTATTAACTTGATGGAAAATCAAATGACAGTGATGAAAAATCAGAGGTACTAGGGGTAGGGTGGGAGTTGGCTGGAAGATGATCGCCACTCTGATGGAATGAGGCCAGCAAGTTAGATACCACTGCAGCCTTTTGAGGCCTGGGACTGTGTCTTTATCATTCTGTTGTTCTTATTCATTGTCTCAGGAATAGGATTAGGACAGTCTTGCTAGGAAGAGCTTAACTTTTTCTGAGCAAATGATTGCAATTCTCTTTTCCAACTTTGAACCTGACTCCCTCACAACTATTATTAGCACAATCAGCAACACCTGCATCCGTTGTTGTCCTCCCTGGCCAGAGCAGGAAGGTGTTTCCAGACTTGGCTCAGGCACAGCAGGGAGGGGCTGCTGGGAAACTGCCCTTGCACTTAACTGTTAATGAGTGTTCTCAGAGTTTTAGGGAAGAGCTTAGGCTCCAGAGGTCCCAGAAGACCAACCTAGGGAACCCTTCCCATGACACCAGTCGAGGGTGCCAGAAGGGCTGAAGGGCGGGACAGCAGCTGTGATCAGTATGACCATGCTTGGAAGCACAGATAAAGAAGAGCAAGACATGACCTTGAAGGGCTCACCAGAGCTTTGAGGTATCACAAAAAGTTTGGACAAAGGGAGGGGTTGGGGGTTTGCAGGTCTAATTCTGAAATTCTGGGAGCTCAAGGGGCCAATTCTGTTAACATGAGTTGATGGCTTCTGCTTAGAGGTCAGTCTCAGTTCCCATTAGAGGGCAATTTTGCCCTATTTGGGGTGACTTCATCATGGGGTGGTCTGTAAGACTGCTTTTTCTGGAATCCCAGGTGGTTGCAGGCATAGGACAATCAGTTGAGACTTATAGAGATCTCTCTAGGGCCTGTGGAACTTGAAATTGTACAAGCTGGCAATTAGATGTCCTTTCAAATCCTGAACATTGTTTTAATTACTCTTTGTGTCTTCAGTCTTGAAGAGGGATAAGATCAGCTAGGTAAAAGTGAATAAATTTTTAATACACTTTAAGTGAGTACTATGGCCTCCATGTGGAGTTGAGCAGGGATCTTACTCCCCATTTTTTTTTTTTTTGGTTTTTTTGAGACAAGGTCTCACTATGTAGTTGAGACTGACCTGGAATGCACTATGTAGCCCAGACTGGTCTTGAACCCACAGCGATCCTCCTGCCTCAGCCTCCCCAGTGCTGGGATTACAGGCATGTGCTACCATGCCCGGAAGACCCCAAATTTTAAGGTAATAAGAGAGACACATAAAATGAAAGCACAGATGCCAAGATTTATCCAGCTTTTATCACCTGATGGGCATCTGTAGGTCCAGCCTGTGAGTCCCTGCTGTGTTATAATCTACCAAATAAATTATTTTTATCCTTGGAATTATATAATTTAAGCTTAAAATATTTTAGTGAGAATTTACCATCTTTTTCAGAGATGGAAATTTTAATATTTGGAGAGATGAAGTGATTTGGTTTTTTAGTCTCCACTCAGGAAACTAAGGACCAAGTGGTGATTTGGAGCATCAGTCCTTGTGACCATGTTCCTGATGCCCAGCAACTCCATGTTCCTGAACATTGAGTGTGGAAACATTTTACTATGAAAGAGGCAAGTGCTACAAACCAGTGTTCCTTCTCCAGGAAAACTCATTAAGCATTTTCTGGAAGATCCTGTCTACAACCTCAAATCTCAGTGCCACAGTATTCTGAAGGAAAAGATATTTTAAGAATGTCTTACTGTGATAATCATAAATATATATGCACCAAATACTAGTGTACCCAACTATATGAAACACATACTAATGGACATGAAAAGTCAAATAAGCAATAATACAATAGTAGTGTGGGACATCAATACCCCACTGTCAGAAACAGATCAACTAGACAAACGAATACTAGAACTCAAATTCTTGAACAAATGAACTTAACATGATTACAGAGTGTTCCACCTTACAAAATCAGAATACACATTCTTTTCAGCTGCACACAGGTCATTTCTCCAAAACAGACCATATACTAGCTCATAGACCATGTTTAAAGTGCAAAGAAATTGAAGTCATCCCCTGTATATTACAAGACCATAGTGTGATGAAATTGGAGATCAATAGTAATAGAAACCACAAGAATTTTATAAACACATGGAAATTGAACAACACACTTCTGAATAACCAATGGGCCACAGAGGAAATTAAAGAAGAAATCAGACAGTTTCTATGATTAAATGACAATGTCAATACAACATACCAGAATATATGGGACACAATGAAAGCAGTCTTACCAGGGAAATTTATAGCAGTGAATACTCAGGAAAACACAGCAAGCTCAAATAACCTGATGATGAACCTCAAGCATCTAGAAAAAGAAGAGGAGAACAAACCCAAAAGCTCATACAAAGGAGGAAATTATAAAGAGCAGAGCAGAAATCAATGCAATGGAGACTAAGAGAATGATACAAAAAAATCATTAAAGTAAAGAGTTGGTCGTTTGAAAGAATAAACAAAATCAACAAACCCTTAGCTAACCTTATCAAAAAAAGGAAAGAAAAGGCTCAACTAGAAATGAAAAGGGTGAAATTGTAACAGACCCAGCAGAAATCCAGAGGATCATCAATACTTACTTTGAGAACCTATATTCAATAAGATGGAAAACACAGAAGAAATGGACAGATTCCTAGATACATATGAATTACCAAAGTTGAATGAAGATCTAAAAAATTCTAAACAACCTAATATCAAACAATGAAATCATATTTAAAAACTTACACAATAACAAATGTTGGTGGGGTTGTGGGGAGAAAGGAACCCTTCTCCATTGTTGGTGGGAGTGCAGACTGGTGCAACCACTATGGAAATCAATATGGACATACCTCAAAGAGCTTGGAATGGAGGTTCCATTTGACCCAGCCATCCCTCTGCTGGGTATCTTTCCTAAAGAACTAAAAGAATCATATCACAGAGAAGTATGTGCACCCATGTTTATAGCGGCACAGTTTGTAATAGCTAAATCTTGGAAACAGCCCATTTGCCCATCCGTTGGAAACTGGATAAAGAGGATGTGGTTTTTCTATAAAATGGAATACTACTCAGCCATAAAGAATGAGAAAATAGATTCATTCATAGGAAAATGGATACATATCGAAGATATACTCCTAAGTGAAATAAATAAGTCACACATGTGTAAATACCGAATAGTTTCTCTGGTGTGAATAATCTGCAATAATACATAAGATCCTAAAAGACTACTGACATTTAGAAATGGGAAGAAAGGAGCGAAAGGTGTAGGGAAGGTGAGATGGGTAGAGGAAGGGTAATAAGGGAAAAGAAAAAAATTTGAGATAATGAAAAGATGGAAATAAAGTTGTAGATGGGGAGGGGGGGTGAAGGGAGGGCAGGGGTAAGGGGAAAAAATGAGAATCAAGACTTGTCATGTAGAAGTACAAGATCCCAACAATGAATGTAACTGTACTGTATCCCTAAAATGTACCAATAAACTCAATTAAAGCTGGAAAAAAAAGCTTACCAATGAAGAAAAGCCTGGGTCCTGACAGCTTCACTGCTGAATTCTACAAGACATGTAGAGAAGAACTATTGCCACTACTGTTTAAACTCTTCAATGAAATTGAAAGGGAAGCAATTCTCCCAAATTCATTCCTGGAAGCAAGCATCACTTTGATTCCCAAAGCAGAGAAAGACCCAACCAAAAAAGAGAACTGTAGGCCAATCTCCTTAATGAATATAGGTGCAAAAATCCTTAATGAGAAAATCCCACTTGGTCAGGTTGTGTGATCATCAAGACCAAGTGGGATTCATCCCAGTGATGCAGGGATGGTTCAACATATGCAAATCAGTAAATATAACAAACTATATTAATAGATAAAAACCATATGATCATCTCAACAGATGCAGAAAAAGCATTCAACAATATCCAAAACACATTCATGATAAAAAACCTACAGAAAATTGTAATAGGTGGTATACATCTCAATTGACAAAAGCCTTCTATGAAAAACCAACAGCCAATATCATGCTAAATGGTCAAAAACTGAAACACTTCAAGTTAAAATCAGGAACAAGACAAGGATGTCCACTATTACCACTCCTGTTCAGTGTAGGTTTGGAAACATTAGCCTTGGCATTCAGACAAAAGAAATAAAAGGAATATAGTTAGGAAATTAAGAAGTCAAATTGTCATTATTTGCAGATGACATGATACTCTATAGAAGACCCTAAGAACTTCACTAAAAGTCTTGTAGACTTAATAACCAAATTGAGTAGAGTAGCTGGATACAAGGTCAACACACAAAAATCAATAGCTTTCCTGTACACAAACAACAGACTCACTAAAAGAGGAACTGGAGAAACAACTCCCTTCACAGTAGCTTCTGAAAAAATGAAATACCTAAGAATCAACCTAATGAAAGAAATCAAAGACTTGTACTTTTGAAAACTCTAAAAAAAAAAGATAAAAGAGAATAAGAGAAAATGGAAAGGTATCCCTTGCTCCTGGGTAGGAAGAACTAATATAGTGAAAATGGCCATACTTCCAAAATGGCTATACAGATTGAATGCAATTCCAATTGAAATTCCAATAGCATACTTCACAGACCTTGAGAAAACAATCCAGAAATTCATTTGGAAAAAGAAGAGACCTAGAATAGCAAAAGCAATTCTAGGCAACAAAGACAAGGTAGGGGATATCGCACTCCCCAACCTGAAACTGTACTACAAAGCTACTGTGATAAAACAGCATGGTACTGGCAAAGAAACAGAGGATCATTGGGACAGATCAGAAGATGCAGGAATATCTCCAGACACACTCAACTACCTCATCTTTGACAAAGGAGCCAAACATTCTCACTGGAGGAAAGGTAGTCTCTCTAATAAATGATGCTGGGAAAATTGGGTTTCAAGTTGCCAAAGATTAAAACTAGACCTATATATCTCACCATGCACTAAACTAAAATTGAAATGGATTAATGATCTAAATATTAACTCTATCATGTAAAGGTATGAGATCCCAATGATGAATGTAACTGTACTGTGTACCTAAAATAGTACCAATAAACTCAATGAGAAACAACAACAATAACAAAACAGAAACACGAAACCAGCTGGAAGAGGGGTTAGGTAGTACTCTTGAAGACATTGGAATAGGAAAAGATTTTATGAACAAAACCTCAGTTGCACATGAACTAGCACAAAGAGTCAACAAGTAGGACTTCTTCTTATTAAAAAGCTCCTGCACAGCAAGAGAAACCACCAAAAGCATGAAGAGATAACCCACAATATTGGAAAAAAATATTACCAGGTGTTCCTCAGACAAAGGTCTAATAACCAAAATATATAAAGAACTTAAAAAAAATCAGACCTTCCAAATTTAAAGACCCAATTAAAAAATAGGCATTTGAAATGAACAAAAATTTCTCAAAGAAGTACAAATAGAAAATAAACATATGAAGAAATGTTCAACATCACTGGTCATTCGAGAGATGCAAATGAAACACTGAGGTTCCACCTCACCCCAGTAAGAATGGCTGCTGTCATGAGATCAACCAGCAACCAATGCTGACGGGGTTGTGGGGAGAAAGGAACCCTTCTCCAGCACCACTGTGGAAGTCAATATGGAGATACCTCAAAGAATGAGGATTAGAAGTCCCATTTGACCTAGCTATTCCCCTACTGGGTATCTTCCCAAAAGAATTAAAAGAATCGCACCACAGCGATATATGTGCACCCATGTTCATAGCAACACAGTTTGTAATAGCTAAAACTTGGAAACAGCCCAACTACCCATCAACTGGATACTGCATAAGAAAATGTGTGTGTGTGTGTGTGTGTGTGTGTGTGTGTGTGTGTGTTTATAAGATGAGTACTATGCAGCTATAAAGAATGAGAAATTACACACCAAATGGATGCAATTTGAGGTGATACTCTTAAGTGAAAGAAACAGGACACGTGTAAATACTGAATAGTTTCCCTGGTTGGAGAGGCTGAAAGTGTAATAAGGATCAAAAGCATTGATGTTGTGAAATAGGAAGAGAAGTTCTAAAGGGGAAGGGGAAGTTGGAGGGATGGGGAAAGGAAAGAAGGGAATGGAATTAATGTGAGAGAATGATAAAATGGAAACAAAGTCTTTAAAAATATAGGGGGTGAAGGGGCTGAAGGGAGGGCAGGGGAATGGGGAAAAATAAGAACCAAGACAGATTACATAACGCTACAAATTTCCAATGATGAATGTCATTATATTGTCTACCTAAAATATACCAATAAAATTAATAAAAAATATCTTCTTGCAATATTAGAGTGGTATAGTAGTATATAATGGTTGTTTTTGAAACCCACAAATTGTCTCATTGATTGAAATACAACTTTATAATATTGTTGTTACATATTCCGCTTTAATAATTTAATATTGAATAAAATAAATCAATCAGTCTGGGGGTCCAACTCAGTGGTGGAGTCTGCAAGTCCTAGGTTTGATCACCAGAGTTGTAGCATATATTCATATATACAAATGTATAATAAATTATAAAAGTTCAGTTACATTTTATACATGTACACACATGAGCACACAACTCACTCCTGCACTTGTATGCACTTTATTATGGATTAAATCCAGGGCCTTCACATTGAGTGATATCCCCAGCCTTTGTTTTTTGAGACAGAGTTTTAATAATTGCTAAGTTGCCCAGGCTGCCTTGAACTTGTGATCTCCTGCTTCAACTTCCCATAGTACTACAATTACAGACCAGTACCACCACACCCAGCCATTTCTTTTCCCCTGGGGAAACTAGGGCCACACACATTAATTTTTAAATTAATAGATAATAGGGACATAGACTTTGTGTTTGGTGCTGGGAATTGAACCCAGGGCCTTGCACATATAGGCAAGTGCTTTACCACTCAGTTATCCCCTCAGCCAGGACATGGTGAAGATGAGGGGAATCCAGGAATAAGGGAAAATGGAACTGAGGGAGAGTAAAAAAGATCAAGATGTGATATATTTATGTACCAATTTTCCAAGATGAATATATTCATTATGTAGTGAAAACACATACACAGAAAAATTTTAAGAAAACCAAATTTCTAGACAGGTGTGGTGGTGCATGCCTATATAGTCCCTGCACTTTGGAGGATGAGGCAGGAGGATTGCTGTGAGTTTGAGGCTGTGTTGGGCTACATAGTGAGTTCAAGGCTGGTTTGAACTACATAACAAGACCTTAACCTTATCTCAAAAACAAACAAACAAACAAACAAACAAAACAAAGAAGCAAACAAAAAACCCAAGACAAGACAAAGAAAAAAAAAGACACCCAAATTTCTGTGTAGAATTACCCAGGGCCCAGTAGATGGTGCTGTGGCACTGTCTGTTTTGGTAAAATTTCAAACTAGTTGCTTATTTTTGAGTACAAATTTAGGGAAGAAAACCCAGCTCACTTAACCTCGTTGTAGGCAGATTACACCTAGAATTCTTTCTCATTTTTTCCCCCAACTCTAAACTTCTGTAGGGGAGTAAATGGAACCATTTTGAAAGCAGAGTAATGTTCACAAGGCATCTATTTGTTTATTTGTATATTGACAGTCTTGCTTTAAAAAATTCAGTATCTATTGGTAAATTTTAAAACACAGAGCTTTGCCATCTATCACTAGACACCACCTTTAACAAAAATTTCAGCAAGGAAGATACTGAAAGGTATAATATCAGATATCTTTAATATCGCCCATCTGAAGATCTGAAGGTGTTCTGCAAATATACTCTCTTCACACCTTATAATTTAAAAAGTTGGTGATTCCTGCTGTAATCCTCCACTTTTAATACACTAAACAATAAAGTGTAGAGAGATATATTACACTTAAAATTGAGTTTTTACACACAGAAAACTCTTTAAAAAGAATCATGGATACTATAAAAATAAACTGGCGAGTGAAAGTGTGATGGGCTGGCTGGGCGCAGTGTCTGTCCAGTCTTTCCCAGGCTATCTTTGGTGCTGGCCAGCAGGCACCAGCTTGTCCACTTCAACTTTCATTGTGTTTTATTGTGAGTAAGCAGCACAAGCATATATGTACCTCCCATTCGAGAAAGAGGACAGCCACTCTGACATCCTGTACGGGCTGTGTTTGCATTCACTGCCCCTTTCTTCGTTAAAGTGCATTTTTTCATTTGTGTCTTCATTATCTTTTATATTGATGTTTTTCTTTTACAACTTCCTTTTTTGGTCAACATTATGCTTTGGAAAATTATTCACAATGACACCTAGTTTTTGTTTTTAGATTTGCACAGTGCAATTGTCCCTCCAGGACTTTCACCAACGGCAGACACCAAAATCTGTGGAAACCCAAGTCCTCCACAAAAAGTGGCGGAGACTTTGCATAGAACTTCTGCACATTTATACTTTAAATCATCTCCAAATTGATTAAAAGTTCCTAGTACAGTGCAAATAGTTGTTATTCTGCATTGTTTAGGGAATAATGGCAAGAAGAAAAAGTCAGTATGTTCAGTATAGACTCAATTAAAAAATATTTTCAAGCCAGTGTTGGCTGAATGTATGGATATGGAGGGATGGTTGTGTTCCATTGCACAAATATTTTAACCTTTGCTTGAACCAGTTCTTCAGTTGATTCATGTTTAAATGACTTTCAATTTTCTAGTCTAACGTAGAGCCCACATTCCTGTGTGTGTGAGATACTCCTGTGAACCTACATAATTTATGTGCCTTAAATATTTAATATCAACAACAAACACAGTCAGTATGACAAGTTTATTTAATTAATTAATTTATTTTTGGTACCGGGGATTGAACTCCGGTCCTTGTGCTTGCAAGGCAGGTCACCGAACCGCTGAGCTAAATCCCAGGCCCTACAAGTTTATTTTCATATTCCTCCATTAAATATGTTTTTTCTTCTATCATGTAGGAGTCAGTGTTTTTAAAAATATAGGCAGTTGACTGGGAGTCTAAAAAAGCCATTTAGAAGGTAATTCAGTGTCTCAGAGCTTTGGTTTTCTAAAAACCTACAAGTGAAATGGTAGGCTCGGAGGACTACACATATTCCACATTCCTTCTAAATTCTAAGTAGCTCTTCAAAGTAGTGGCAACAGTTCCTACTACTTCCTGCTGTGTACCAGAGAGCTCATTCCCCTGAAGCAGAACTTAAAAAAAAGGAAACACAAGTTTTCCCAATCTTAAGCAATTTCCCCTTAGAATTTTCCCTGCTCTCTGGCTGTTATTCCTTGTTCTATTGCAAATAAAATTAATGTATTTGTTCCTCTATAGCTCACTAAGCTGACATGATTGGGCATAATTTTTTTAAAAGCTTATATTCCATTCTTCTGGAGCTTGGTAATAACATTTAATAACACCTCAATGGGATATCTTTTATATATATAGTATTACAGTATTTCTTCAGTGATTGCTAAAGGACACAAGATTGAATTGTCCTATAATACCCATGCCCATTTTATCTAGATTTCAGTGGCTCTGTAAATATCCCCTGGGGTTCATGATAGTAACTGTAACGGAACTTTTGATTCCAATGGCAGAATCAGAAGATACCACAGAGATGACTAGGACTGGGTAGTTATTTACTGAAGAGTTTTCCAAATTTTTATTTTTTGGATTCATGCAGAGCTCTAACCAGTACACTCATTCTCGTGGCTCTCCATGCTGAAGCTGTACCTGCCTGTGCACGTCAGTACTGTGCATCTTCATCTGTCTGCAGAGACACGTTCAGACATGCCTATCTTCCACAGCTCCCCCCATCCTCTGGTCAATATGAAGGTCATCCACAGATGTCCTCTACCTATCCACACCGGACTGTCCACATAGAGAGCAGCATGTAACAAGAAGGCCCAAGGATGAAGATACTCTGGGTAACAGACGGATGGATCCACTTGTTTGAAAACATAGGCAGCACAAGACCCACAGCACATATATCCTGCATGGAGTGCAGCAAAGGCTCTAACAGGTCTCTTCGTAGACTGTGCTTGTGAGAGCCAACCTTATAGTAGTGCATCCAGCTGTGGTGCACAGGGATGAAAGAAGAGATAGTGGTGGTGGTGGTGGGGGGTTGGCCACCCAGGAGTAAGAAGAGGCAGTGGTGGCTGGAGTGGTGGCAGCAGCAATCACCAGAATACTACAAACCCCTACAGGCACTCAGGAGTGCAGAAAGCCTGGCCCAGCCCCAGAGTGGCTGCAACTCCTAGCTGGGCTGGTTATCCAAGCTGCTCCAAAGGAGATTTCTGGTGAAAGACTTGGACTTCATGCCCCAGGCAGTGCTGGCCTGTGTTGTACCATGGCTGTCTATCATTGACCACTTTTGACAAATATTGCTTTGTGAACTCCTGAATGAGACAATTAAGATATGTGTTTCATTTTAAAAGTTGTTGTTATTGCTCACACGGTGGTGCAAACCTATAATCCCATCTACTTGGAGGGCTGAAGCAGGAGGGTCACAAGTTTGTGGCTAGTCTAGGCAACTTGGTGATTCCCTGTATCAGAATAAAAATGTGTTGGGCTTGCAGCTTAGTAGTAGAGCACTTGCCTAGCAAGTGCAAGGCCTGGGTTCACATCCTCAATACTACACACACACACACACACACACACACACACACACACACACACAATTTTTTTTCCCCCTACACACACACACACACACACACACACACACACACTCACACAACTTTTTTTTAACCTGGTAACACATGCACGTGGTCAAAAGAAAAATAATATACAAAAGGTAAGCTATGTTTTCAAAATGGCAAGCAAAGCATTTTGTTTTAATTCATCCATTTCAGTTTTCCTTTTCTTTTTCATTTAAAATGCTCAACAAACCATGAAATTATTTCCTTTCTAAAAAGATTGGTCTACAACCATCATAGTTATAAAAAGTAATGAACAGAATTTTAAAAGCATCACATCTAAAACGTAGCAATGCAGTCATTCATATTTATATCTGTTCTTAAATCTGGGTAAACACAGGTCATTAGCACGTTATCAAAATCAGTGTGGGCTGGGAATGTAGTTCAGTAGTGCAGTGCCTGCCTGGCAAGTGTCAGGCCCTGAGTTTGATTCCCGGTACCTGCCCCACAACACCAAAAAAAAAAAAAAAAAAAAAAAAAAAAAAAAAAAAAAGCCAAAAAAAATCAGCAGTGTTGGAAGCTGGAAGCTGTTATCAGTTATGTGCCAAAAATTAATGAGGCAGGTGAAGCATATGTCTGCTGTTGGAACCAATCCATCACAGAATCAAAGGTAGATTGAGACTCTCAGAATGGTTGTCTACATTTGCAAAGTTTTCTTTTTCACATCTTGCTGGCAGCTGATATTCAGGGTGAAAAGACTTTTGTTTTGTCAGACCTGGAAAATCTGCCTAGACTTTTTGAGTTTAAAAGAAAAGGTAAAAAGTATTGCTATAGCTAAATAAGTCCAGTTATAAAAGGTCTAAAGACAAAAAATGTTCGTGGAATGTCGATATTTCAAAGATGTTCTATGAGGAGGCCTGGGATTTGAATGAGTATGATTATTTTGTATTTGCTCTATATTGAGGACAAAACTTTTAAAGTATTTTTTATTGTATTTCCACTGCATTATTTTAAAAAGCTGCTGAAATAGGAAACGGAGTTCAGATTAGAGACACACTGGAACTTCAGGGGACAGTCTAGTATTTCAAAGACATGTGATAAAATGAATTGAAAGAAAAAGGTTTTGAGATGTGAACCATGAGAATCCACTGTATAAGGAGGCTTTTGTAAAACCTGAGACTTCCACAGCCTGCTGACTGGGACAGTTTGTGGTCCCAGATGAAAACATTTAGCATGCTGCTCAGTAAATACTATAGTTGGTAATAAAAAAGTTTATTGTGGAAAAAAAGGAGATTTTGTGGATGAAGAAAAATAAAATTGTAAAGCCATTGTTTGTGATAAGTAATAATCACATTCATCTTGGTGAATTGGTACATATACGTATTGCATCATAAAAGACAAAATATTTTCTTGAATACACAACAAGAATTTAAAGTGATTTGAGCACATAATTATTATATTTTTAGTTTATTGGTACAATCTAGGTATATAATATAGTTACATTCATTACTGGGATCCTGTACCTTCACATGACAGGTCTTGGTTCTCATTTTTTTCCCTTGTCCCTGCCCTCCCTTTAACCCCTCCTCCCTTCCCTATTTCAAGAATTTAAAGTGATTTGAGCACATAATTATTATATTTTTAGTTTATTGGTACAATCTAGGTATATAATATAGTTACATTCATTACTGGGATCCTGTACCTTCACATGACAGGTCTTGGTTCTCATAAGCACATAATTATTTCTTGCCCTAAATATTCCAAACAGAAGTAAACTATCTTCATTAAAATTTATTTATGTAAAATGTTTAGTGATTCCCATAAACCTAGTAAAAGCGTATGCTTTTGATGATTATCTAAATTTGGTTTTGTATATCGACTATGTTTTCTGAATGCCCCTGTGTTGATATTGTTGAAGAAATATCTCCAAATTGGTTTTTTTATTCAGAATTCATCTAGGGTGTACCTAGTGGCAATCTTTACATGAAAGTAATTCCTTGCTGTTGTTTCATTTTAAGTGTTCAAAGTTTGTTGTAGGAGAGCCCAGAATGACAAATAGAAAGTGTATCTTCTTTACTTTAGAACTTTTTGCACTGGATTTCCTTGTATGGCCAAATTCCAGCTGGATCGCATTTCCTACCCTACTCTGCCCTCTGCGATTTTGTTTGGGATAAAGGCACTGGGAAAACAGTTGACAGAGAGCTGAACCTGAAGTCAGTCACAGAGCAAAGCAGGGGAGAGTCTCCATTCCTCACCTCAGGAAAGGGAGCCTGGCCACGTTTTTGTTGTTGTTCCTCTCCCTTCAGGTTTAGACTCTTTTGTGTCCTCTTATGATCTCCCTGCTTAATCTTTAGTGTATATGTTGCTGAAGCTTTAGACAAACTTCCAACTACCAGCTGGGCAGAATTCCACATAAGAGAGCTTGCTAACCTGAGCTGTGCTTCAGAATGGCATGGCTCACTTTTGCAAGGGAAGGAAATTGGTGAAGTTTAATCAGTTGTTAATCAAACAGGTGGGGGGAAACTGTCTTCCCCTACCAGAGAGAAGCAAATCTGAGCAAGCCAGGGAAGACTCAGAGCATGGACGTAAACCAAGAACTCCAAACAGAGACCTGGTTCTTTTTTGCATGATAGGACTTGTATAAGAGGTGGGAAAAAAATAAGTTAAATGGAGAGGACTTGAGCTTTCTTGGGCAAATGCAGGTCTAGTGGAGGTGGAAGCTTGGAATTTGGTCAACAATAATTTTATTTGCCTTTCAGTTTCTTAATTAATTGGAAAGATATTTCCTGAGTGGTGCTCTTTTGTGGTCAGTGTCCTAAGAGCTAGTTGGCACTACAGTATTGAATGACCAAGGCTCTGCCATCATGGAATTTATATACTATTTCATATAATATGTATTATATTCCAGTAATGGAGACAGACAATAACCAAGTAAGTAAAGAGACTATGTGATTATAGCTAGTATTAGTACTGTGAAGAAAACCAGAAAACCAGAGCAGAATCAGGGAATGATGTAGTGTGTGTGTGTGTGTGTGTGTGTGTGTGTGTGTGTGTGTGTGTATGGGGTATGTTTTAGACGAACTGTGAAGCTTTCCATATGAAGCAGGATTTAAAAAAGAAGAGCGCGGGATTTAGCTCAGTGGCAATGCACCTGCCTGACAAACTCAAGGTCCCAAGTTCGATCCCTGGTCCAAAAACACAGAAACAACAACAACAAAAAGAATGACATTTAGCTGGGGATTTAGGTCCGTGGTACCACCGCCTGCCTCATAAGCACAAGGTCAAGTTCAATTCTCAGTACAAAAAAGAAAAAGAAAAGCAATTTTACCGACCTAAGCAATTAGTCTCCTTCTTCCCTATGGCTGCTGTTATTTACAAGAAATCTCACAAATCACTCTCTTGGAGACCCAGACTTTGAATACTTCACAGAAGGAAGCAGTTTTGTATTAGGAATCTGACAGGCAGAATATATAGTCCCTTTAATAGAGGCTCAGCCTCTGCCTAACAGAATCTCAGCCCAAAAGGCAGAGCTGATAGCACTGACAAGGGCTCTTTTGCTAGCAAAAGACAAAAAGGATAACATCTATACTGATTCCGAATATGCCTTTGCTATATTACATATTCTTGGAGCTATACACATGTTCTTGGAGCTACATAAAAGGAGAAAGGGCTAATAACTGTTTGGGGAAAAGAAATAAAGTGCAAAGAAAAAATTTTACAGCTCTTAGATACTATATGCACCGCCCATCCCAAGTAGCTGCTATACACCTCTGGGAAAACCAAGGGACTAGAACATTAAAAGCCAGAAGAAGCCAAAGACAGACAGGAAAGCAATATGGGTTGCTATGACAGCCCTACAACATGAAAGAAGGTCCCTGGTAATGCCCCTCATCCCAGAGCCTCCTCTCCTAGGGACCCCAAATTACTCTTCAAATGAAAAAGCCTCATTTGCCAGAGAAAGTAGAAACTATATCAAGGAAGGATGTGGAAAATTCTCCAGTGGAAGACTGACCATCTCTGAAATGATGGGCCAAGGTTTGTAAAACAGTTCCAACAAGGATGCAATACTTAACTTGTGCTCAAAATAACCCAGGGCGAGGTCCCACCTGGCCTCTGAGTATTCAAGAAATGGGTGCTACCCCTTGTGAAAACTTGCTTATAGACTTCACTGAATTGCCTTGAGAGAGAGGCTTTTGGTACATGTTAATACTTGCCTGAACCTTTTCTGGGTGGGTTGAAGCTTTCCCCACACAACCAGAAAAGGCACAAGAAGCGACAAAGGTACTGCTAGGGGACATAATCCCAATATTTGAACTGCTCCTGACCTTGGGGTCAGACAATGGACTGGCATTCATAGCTGAGAGAGTCCAGGGACTTACATGGATGTAAAAAAATGAAATAAAAACTATACACGTCCTACTGGCTACAGAGCACTGGGAAAGTGGAGGGCATGAACTGACACTGAAACAATTGTTTAAAAAATATTGCTAAAAAAACTACTTGAGTTGGGATCAGATCCTGCCCATGGTCCTCCTCTGAGTCAGATACACCCCCATCAACCAAACCGGGTATTGCCTTTATGAGGTCTTGCTCAGCAAGCCACCCCCAATCAAGTCAAAACAAAGATGATCTCTGTGAACTAGGGGAATTGACCGTAAAAAGACAGATACAGGCTTTGGGAATAACTATGCAAGGTGTCCTATGGCTGGGAACAAGAAATGCCCATAAGTTTGAGAGACTCAATACATTCCTTCAAGCCTGGGGACTTTGGGTCAAGAAATGAAATCCAACCACCCTAGGACCCATATGGGACGGGCTCCATACTGCAATCTTGTCTGCCTGCACTGCAGTTAAAGTTGCAGGAAGTGTGCCTTGGATCCACCACAGTCAGCTAAAGTTGGCAGCCAAAGATAAATGGGTCAGCCAACAGGATCTAGATCATCTGATCCAGCTGGTCCTATGGTGAAACTGAGCCACCACCAGAAATAGCAGCCCTGCTCTAGGCATCCCAGAAGCTGACTAGTCCACACATAGCTAAAGCTTGAAAATCAATATGGAATTACAATGACAGCATAAGTCTCTTTTCCTTTTTGTTAAAATTCTCTCTTTGTCCCTACTAGAATATAAATCCCTCGAGAGATGCTCCCACTGCATCTACAATGCACAGTCAGGGAGAATCATAACAAGAACCTTGCTACATCATACCTGTTATAAATGTACAGGAACATACGGGGGAACCTGTACTCACAATCAAACAACCTACTTATTTTGTGAATCAGAAGATTGCCAGACTTACATCTGTTATATCAAGCCTCCACCTTGTGAAACCTGGTTCGTGGTCCATGCTGAGAAAGACAGATATGCCGAAAGTTCAATCTAACTGCTGCCTAGAGATTGATGACAATAGAAAGGTCATAAAAGGTACTACTGCCAGAATTAAAAAATTAGCCTATGTCCCAGTCCAATAATGGAAGAGATGGTCTCTGATTCCCTCTTCAGAGGCTGGTTTTCATCCTTTAAAGGATTCAAGACTTTGATAGAAATAGTTCTGGCTGTCTTGAAAGTTTGTGTCATTCTCCCTCGCCTTTTCTCCCTACTTGTCAGAAACATTCAGTTTGCCATAGAGACACTGATAGACAGACACACTACCACTCAACTAATGGCTCTAAGTACCAATCTCTGCTCAATAGGGAACTACCCCCCAAAACAGGATAAATAGTAATAACAATGATGCTCTTTATTGAAACTTGTTTATTAAAAAGCATCAAAGGTGAATAAAGCAAAACAAAAAGAAATGAAAAACAAGTCTCTCCAATCTTAAGCAGTTCCCCCTCAGAATTACCCCCTTCCCATGGCTGTTGTTAACTTTGTTTCTCTAAGTAAGGTTTTATGACCCCTGGCTTCTATAAGATATATATTTTTTTCCCACCAAGATGTGTTAAGTTGCAAAAATGTCACTACTTGATTAATTGCCTTTGTCTTGCTTCTAGAAATCTTGCCCACCTACCAGTTTCACACCACTAAGAAGACCAACCATTCTGGCAACATGTATAAAATTAGAGCCTCTTCCATGTTCAAGGATCAGCCTCTAGATACAAATCTGCTAGGCTGGTTTGCACCTAACTAAATCATCCTGTTTCATCTGTAGTCTCTCTGATCACATAAATTCTGTAACATCCCATCTCTTAAAAGGGGCCCTTCCATTTTTGTGAAAGATAAAATTGCAACTCATTTCTGAGCATCACCATTTCTGACTGATCTTGATATCAAATAAACATGTTAATCTTTTGAACCATAAAATAATGTAGAATATATTGCTAGATGGTAGAAATATAAAATGTGAAGTAGGACATAACGGGTTACATTTTGTGAAAAAATGGAGAATAAAAATTTTTATATGTTCTAAGGGCACAGACAATGCCGCTGAAGCAGACTTGTTGAAGAATGTATGCAATGGGATTCAAGTCAGAGACAGAAGAGAATGGAGCTGTCTTTTCCTCTAAGACTGGTGGCTCAGACAGCCTGATAAAGTGGGTTTGAAACTGAGTAGCCACACATGAATGCATGTAGGGACTTCGCTCAGAAATCAGAGTTGTGGGCAGCGGATTGTGTGGGACCAGCTGCACATACTCCACTGGGGCAGTTTGATTCCCCTGCCCTCTGAGTGGGCTTCTCAAAGGGCACCGCAGACCCTGATGAGACTCAGAGCTCAGCATCAGCCCAGCCCTGGGAGTGTGTTGAGAGAATCTTTCCAGAGTAAACTCCCATTCCATGCTGCCTTGTACTGGTGAGCAGGAAAGCTGATTCACTTGCAGCTCTGGTTTGAAATCACTCCAGCTGCAGCCTAACTAGTAAGAGAGGAGAAAAGGGGTAAATGACTCCCAGTTCTGCTCTTCTCACAGGAGCACACAGCTCAGGAAGGCACAGAGAGAAGTGCAGATAGGCACAGGGAGTGGATGCCCACTCTTCCCTGCATATTCCACCACCTCAGCACAGACTATCCTTTTGTTTCTTAAGAGGACTTTATAAAATTTTCGGATTGGTTGATATGTCTATGACTATATCTATGTGTGTGTGGGGGGGGATGGGTGGGTGTGTTTCTCTCAAATTATTTTTTTTAGACATGGTCTCACTACATAGTTTAGGCTAGCCTTGAATTCACTATGTAACTCATGGCAATACTCCTGCCTCAGCCTCCAAAGTGCTGGGATTACATGTGTGCCACCATGTTTGGGTCAATTATTTTTTCTTGTTATTCTTTTTTTTTTCTTGTTCTTTTTACCTCCTTTTAATGCAAACTTTATTTTATTCTCTCTTGCTTACTTTCTTTTTTTCAGGTTTTCTTTTCACTTTTCTCTTGCTTTCTCTCTTTCATTTTTAATATATTCTTTTATTTTCTCTGTCTTAATTGCATTTTTATCAACTTTTAAACATGTTACATTGTGTTGTTTCTGTCCCTGCTAATCCTGTTGTTAACATTGTGGATGTTGCAGTTGTACTTGGTTTTTACTTTATTACTGAGGCAGACCTACTTGGAAGTCCAAGGGCCTCTAGGCACCTGCCTAGGTTAGGGACATGTAGTTCATGATGCTTTATGTCCTGCTGACAGTTGCCTAGAGGAGTGATCAGAGAGAGCCAGTTCATGTCTTTCTTGAGAAGACCAGGAGCCTCCTCCCAAAACCTTAGGTCTTGTTCAGGACTCATTCTTTGGGCAGGTTGGGGCATGAGCACCCTCTGGCCTCACCAACTCCAGTCCTCTCCAACCCCAGGGCTCACTTTATTGCCGAGCCTGTGCTAGGCCTTCTTGGGACCAGTGCATTGTTAGGTTTATTACTTAAAATCAGGTTAGGGTTAATGTCCTGCCAGGAAGTCAGTGGACTTTTTATAAGATAATGTAATCCTTAGGCCCAGGTCATTTTCACCATTTGTCCTTCCTGGGAGAAAAGTTCTTGTTCTGATTAAGTGATAGTCTTGGAATTTATGTTCCTGTGTATTGGAGGGTGGGTTTCATAGTAAGTATCAGCATTAGAGTTTTCATTAGGGTTAGCTATCATGTAGGATTTCAAGTACCACTGTATTGGACCTTGGCTTGGGAATAAAGGTTTGGGTCAGGGTTAGGGTTAGGAATGTGGGTAGGGATTTGAATGGAATTCAAGCGCTTGATAATTGGAGAGTGAGTATGAAGTTTAGGGTAAGGATTTGTATGAGGGTGAAGTAAAGTGTTGGATATCAAGTACCTGAGTTTGTCAGTGTGATTATGATGGGTCATTTTCGGGTTAGGGTTAGGGTTAGGGTTAGGGTTAATCTTAGTCCTAGCATTAGGAATAGTGTCAGAATTTAATGTGTGTATCAAGGTTGATTTTATGGTGAGTTTTAGAATTAGTGTTAGCATTAGGATTAGGAATGGTGTAGGAATATAGGGTGGTGGCTTTAGGGTAGGGCCCGGGAGAATGTGGTGGTCAGAGCTAGGGTTGGTGTAGTGGATTGAATAATGGCTAACTTGTAACTCCCAGCTGTACTGAATCAGTGAAGTCTAAGTGTGGAGGATGCACCTGAAGTTTGTTACAAATAGCCATAAAAAGAGAACTGCGGAGGAAGATCTTCGCCTGTTGATTTTCTATTAGAAACTTGCTGGGGATGGTTTTCCTGGTGCAGACTTGGCTGTTCTTTTCTGAGGAGGAGCTCCTGACCTCACTGTTGCTGGGAATGGCTGCTGCCTTCATTGGAGGTTCTCTGTTCTTTACTGTGAGTATCACTTCCTGGTTCCAATGAGGATCCCTCAGCCTGGTGGTGTAGATCCTTCATTTCACGAGCATAGATTTTCTGGCTTCCACCATTGACCTTTGGGGCTTCCAAGTGCAGCTCCTTAATACAGACAAGCATGAGACATGGCCGTGGGCTCTAGGCCACTGGCTGTACTCGAGGAGGACATTGCCTTGGACTCTAGGCCTTTAGCTGGACATATGTGGGAAACTGCTAGAATATAGGCCCTCAGATGAATGTTTGGGGCTTCTAGTGAATCTGTTGAACTCCTTTGCATTTGACTCTTTGAGTAATTATCATAAAATAAACTTCTAAGTTACGTGTCCTATATTTAAAGTATTTCCTCACCCAATCCTGCTGACTAAAACAGTTTGGATTAAATGATAGTCTTGGAATCTATGTTCCTGTGTATTAGAGAGTGGGTTTCATTGTATCAGCATTAGAGTTGGCATTAGGGTTAGCATTTAGGGTAGGACTTCAAGTACCTCTGTATTGGACCATGGGAATATTGCTTTGGGTTAGGGTTAGGGATAGGCTTGGGAGTAGGGATTTGGAAGGAATTCAAGTAATTAGGATTAGGGATAGTGTTGGGGTTAGGGATAGGGTTAATTAGATTAGGATAGGAATTAGGTTAGGATAGGGTTTATAGGATAGGAATAATTATGTTTAGGGTTGGGCTCAGGTTTAGGTTTAGGGATACTTAGATTTAGGGTTAGGGATTTGGGATTAGGAGTAGAGGTTACAGTTAAATTTAGGGTTAGGGATTAGAGCTTATGAAGTATGGGTGAGTGTTGGTGTTAATTTGAGGTTCTGTGTCACCAATGATTTAGGAATATAAGTATTTGTTTTAGGGTTATGGTTTTGGTTTTGGTTGGTTTTAGTTTTAAGGTGAGTGATAGCCTTGAAAATTCAGTACCTTGGAATTGGAGGGTGGTTTAATAGTTAGTATTAGCATTAGATTTGGCCTTGGATTAGCCGTGGTGCAGGATTTTAAGTATGGCTCTATGATAACTTAGAAATCGTGTTGTTGGTTAGGGTAAGGGTTAGGATTGGTGAGACTGATTCGAATGGAATTTATGTAACTGATATAACTGGGTATTGGAGTTTGGGTTTCATAGTATCAGCATGAGATTTCACCTGAGGGTTTGGCATGGTGTAGGATTACAATACCGTGTATGGTAACTTAAGAATCATGTGGTCTGTAAGGGTTAGGATTGGTTAGACTAATAGGGATCGAATTCATGTAAATGATAATTTGCATGTGAGATTGAAGGTTAGGGCACTGAGTTTTTTGAGGTTGAAGTGTACTGTGCGTTTCCAAGTACCTGAGCATTGCACTGTGGATATAATGGGTAGTTTTTGGCTTGAGTGAAGGTTTAGACTTGGATTTAGCTTTAGGGATAGACTTCCCATTTCACTACCTGTGTAGTTTAGTGTGTGTTTGAGAGTGAGTGTTGCATTAATTTGAGTTTCAGTGCTAGGAATGATTTAGAAATATATGTACCTGTTTTAGGTTTAGGGTTGGGATTAAGTTAGGGTTAGGATTAGGATTATTGTGAGTGATAGCCTTGGAATTTCTGTACCTTGGCATTGCATTGTGGGTTTCATAGTTAGAATCAGCATGAGATTTGCTCTTATTGTTAGCCATGGTGCAGGATTAGAAGTACTGCTGTATGGGAATTTAGGAATAAGCTTGTCTGTTACGGTTAGGGATAGTATCGGTGAGAGTGATATGGATGGAATTCACATAGCTGATAATTTGCATGTGAGAATGAAGGTTAGGTCACTGAGTTTTCTTTTTTTAAAATTTAATTTATTGGTACATTCTAGGTAGACAGTACAGTTACATTCATTACTGGGCCCTGAGTTTTTTGAGCGTGAAGTGTAGTGTGGGTTTTGAAATACCTGAGCATTGCCATGTGGATATAATGGTAGTCTTTGGCTTGAGTGAAGGATTAGACTTGGATGTAGGGGTAGGAACAGACTCCCCATCTCACTACCTGTATAATGTAGTGTGTGTTGGCGGTGCGTGTAGGTGTTAATTTGAGAATCTGTGTTAGGAATGATTTAGGAATATAAGTGCCTGTTTTAGCGTTAGGTTTGGACTTAGGGTTAGGTTTAGGATTAGATTGAGCTATAGCCTTGGAATTTGTGTAACTGGATATTGTAGTGTGGGTTTCATATTTAGTATCAGCATTGGATTTGGCCTAAAGCTTAGCGAAGGTGCAGGATTACAGGTACCGCTGTATGGAAATTTAGGAATTATGTTGTCGGTTATTCTTAGGGTTAGGATTGATGAGAGTGATAGGGATGGAATTTATGTACCTGATAATTTGCACATGAGAATGATGGTTAGGGTTCTGAATTTTGAGGGTGAGTTGTACTTTGGATTTTCAAGCACCTGAGCATTGCAGTTTGGATATAATGTGTAGTGTTTCCCTTGAGTGTATTGTTAGACTTAAATTTAGGGCTAGGAATAACTCCCCCTTTCACTACCTGTGTAGTGTAGCATGTTTTTGAGGGTGAGTGTTGGTGTTAATTTGAGGTTGAGTGTTAGGAATGAGGAATTTATGTACCACTTTTAGGTTTGATGTTATTTGGTTTAAGGTTTAGGCTTAGGGTGAGTGGTAGCCTTGGAATTTCTGTACCTGTGCATTGGTGTGTGGGTTTCATAGTTAGTAGCAGCACTACGTTTGGCCTTAGGGTTAGCCATGGTACAGGACTTTAAGTACTGCTATATGGGGACTTAGGAATCATGTTGTCTGCTAGGGTTAGGTTTAGGATTGGTGAGAGTGATACCGATGGAATTCATGTACCTGATAATTTGTATGTCAGAACAAAGGTTAGGTCACTAGTTTTTTTGAGGGTGAGGTGTACTGTGGGTTTCCAAGTACCTGAGTATTGCAGTGTGGATATAATGGGTAGTGTTTGGCATGACTGAAGGTTTAGACTTGGAGTTAGCTGTAGAAATAGACTCCCCACTTATAGGGTTAGATTATTTTTAGGGTTAGAATGAGCATGAAGAATAGCCATGGAATATCCATACCTTGGCATTGGAGTGTGGATTTCGTAGTTAGTATCAGAATTACAACTGGTCTTAGTGTTAGCCATCACGCAGGGTTACAAGTACCACTCTATGGGAACTTAGGAATCATGTTGACCTTTAGGGTTATGGTTAGGATTGGTGAGAGTGACACTGATGGCATTCACATACCCAATGATTTGCATGTGAGAATGAAGTTTACAGCACTGATTTGTTTGAGAATGTGGCATACTGTGGGTTTCCAAGTACTTGTGCATATAATGGGTAGTGTTTGCTTTGAGTGTAGGGTTACACTTAGATTTAGGGATAGGAATAACTCCCCCTTTCACTGCCGGTGTAGTGTAGCGTGCGTTTGAGGGTGAGTGTTGGTGTTAATTTGAGGTTTAGTGCTAGGTATGATTTAGGAATATAAGTACCTACTTTAGGGTCAGTGTTATTGTTAGAGTTAGGATTAGGTTGAATGATAGCCTTGGAATTTCTGTACCTGGGCAATGGAGTGTGGGTTTCATGTTTAATATCAGCATTAGATTTGGACTTGGTTTTACTCTTTGTGCCGGTTTTCAAGTATAGCTGTATGGGAACTTAGGGATCATGTTGTTGATTAGGGTTAGGGTTAGGATTGGTGAGAGGGATACGGAAGGAATTCAGGTACCCGATAATTTGCATGTGAGAATGAAGGTTAGGTTAGGGTTAGGATTAGGGTTATTAGTGATATCCTTGGAATTTCTGTACCTGGGTATTGGAGTGTGGATTTCATAGTTAGCATCAGCATGAGATTTGGACTTAAATTTAGCCATAGTGCAGGATTTCAAGTACAGGTGTATGGGAACTTAGGCATCATGTTGTTTGTTAGGGTTAAGGTTAGGATTCCTGAGAGTGATGTGGAAGGAATTGATGTACCTGATAATTTGCCTTTGAGAATGAAGTTTAGGGCGCTGATTTGTTTAAGGGTGTACTTTGGGTTTCCAAGGACCTGAGACTTACAGTGCGGTTATAGTGGATAGTGTTTTGCTTGAGAGAAGGGATAAACTTAGATTTAGGGGAGGGAATAGACCCCTCATTTTCCTATCTATGTAGTGCAGTGTGTGTTTGCTGGTGAGGGTTGGTGTTCATTTAAGTTTCAGTGTTAGAAATGATTTAGGAATATAAGTACCCTTGTTAGGGTTAGGATCAAGGATACGATTAGGGTGAGTGATAGCCTTGGGATTTGTGTGTCTGGGTATGGAAGTGTGGGTTTGATAGTTAGTACCAGCATTACATTTGGCCTTAGGTTTAGCCATAGTGCAGGATTTCAAGTACCTCTGTATGGGAACTTAGGAACCATTTTGCAGGTTAGGCTTAGGGTTATGATTGGTGAGAGTGATACAGAAGGAATTCATGTACTTGATAATTTACATGGGAGAATAAACTTTAGGGCACTGACTTTTTGAGGGTGAGGTGTACTTCTGGTTTCCAAGGACCTGAGTAGTAGTTTCTCTTTAGGGTAGGGTGAGGCTTAGATTTAGGGGTAGGGATAAACTCCCCATTTCACTACCTGTGTAGTGTAGCATGTGTTTGAGGGTGAGTGGTGGTGTTAATTTAAAGTTCAGTGTTAGGAATGATTTAGGAACATAAGTACCTCTTTGAGAGCTTGTGCTAAGCAGAACTCACCAGTCCACCAGTTTTCATGCCGAAATGAGGATGTGCTCCCTGCATGGCACACTGGATTTCATTGTTGCCATGGCTCCTTGCTGTGACAAGGGCAGGCTCAGGGCATTTTTTACCACTACTCTCCAGAACTCTGTATGATTTTTTGATTGAGTGTGGGTTCACTGCATACCTAATGAGTTTGAGATGGCCCACTATATGCAGGCCAGGACAGGGTGAGCTCAGTGTGGGACTGACTGGTCTTCTCAAGCCCGCTGGTTGGCTGGCATGGTGACAGCAGGCTCACAGCATTGCTAACCAGTCCAAAAGCATATCCCAGTATGCAGCCAGGGGGAATGGTGGGCTCTCTGTGTGGCTAAACAGTCCTCAAAGTTCTGTTGCATGCAGAATGATACCAGTGAGGGCTCTTTGTGCTGCTAACCCCTGCTAGTCATTTCACGAGGCAGGTTGTGGGAATGCATTCTCACTGCATAGCTATCCATTGCTCATTTGTTTGTTGTTTGATGGCTGGGGTGATGGCGGGCCTACTGCATAACTGTGCCCTGCTCATTTCTCCACAGGTCGAAGTCCAAAATGAGGGTGGGCTGACTGACTCGATAAGCATTCCTTTTCAGATGGCTGGATGAAGGCAGGGGTGAGCACGAGCACACTGCAGGCCTAATAGGACCTAAAAGGTCTGCTGGATATAGCCTGGGATGAGTGTAAACTCAGTGCATGGTTATCTGCTGCTCAAATTTCCACTGGATGAAGGATGAGGCAAGGTGGTTCTCACTAGGTGACTAACAGGTACTAAATGATTCACTACATGCTGGCCAGTATGAGTGCAGTTCTCTGAGTTGCAAACTGTTCTTCACATGTACAATGGTTGTAGGCCAAGGGGCTGGCAAGCTCACTGCATGGCTAACCGATCCTCAAGGTTCTGCTGCATGCAGGTTGGTATGAGTGTGGCCTGTCCGCAATGCTAAGCAGAACACACCAGTCCACCTGGTTGCATGCCGGAATGAGGACATGCTCACTTTATGGCACACCAATTTTCGTGGTTGCCATGGCTCCTGGATGCGGCAAGGCAGGCTCACTGCATTTCTTTCCACTACTCTCCAGAACTCTGTATGATATTTTGGTTGAGTGTTTGCTCACTGCATGCCTAACCAGTCTGAAATGGTCCACTATATGCTGGCCAGGACAGGGGGAGCTCAATGCGGGGCTGACTGGCCTTCTCAAGGCTGCCGTTTGTTTAGCACGGTAGGGGCAGGCTCACAGCATTGCTAACTGGTCTAAAACCATATCTCTGGATGCAGCCAGGGGTGAGGGCAGGCTGTCTGTGTGGCTAAGTAGTCCTCAAACTTCTGTTGCATGCAGAACATTATGAGTGAGGTCTCTCTGTGCTGTTAACTGGTCTTAGACATTCTGCAGGAGGCAGGTAAATTTGAATTCAGGCTCACTTCCTGGCTACTTGTTGCTCAACCTTTTGCTCTTTGAAAACTGGGGGGAAGGAGTTCTTACCGAGTGGCTATGCCCTGCTCATTTGTTCACTGTATGCAGGTGGGGACAAGGGTGTGCTCACTGTGTGGTCAAAAGGTCTTCACGACAGCCCTGTATCCAGGCTGTGGCAAGGTAGGATTACTGCATGGCTCACCACTACTCTTCAGACCTCTGTATGCACTTTGGGGTGAGGGAAGGATCTCTGCATGTCTAACCACTCCTAAACCATCCACTGGATGCAGCCCGGGGCCAGGGAAGCTCACTGCATGGCTGACCTGTCCTCACAGGACCGCTGGATGCCTAGCGGAGTGAAGACATGCTGACTGTATTGCTAAGCATTTCATAACTGGTCTGCTGGATTCAAGCAAGGCAGGGCGGGCTCATTGTGTGCCTAACCAGTCATCAAAGACCCACTGAATGCAGGCCCATAGTAGTGAGGTCTCTCTGTGCTTTTACCAGGTCCTCACAGGTCTGTGGGAGGCAAAACAGTGGGAATGCAGGCTAACTGCATGGTTGTCCATTGTTCAGTTGTCTGCTAGTAGCTGGCTGTGGTAAGGCAGGCCTACTGCATGGCTATGTCCTGCTCATTTCTCCACAGGTTGCAGTCCGAGGTGAGGGCGGGCTGACTGACTCATTAACCATTCCTTTTCAGATGGCTGGATGAAGGCTGGGGAGAGCATGAGCACACTGCAGGCCTAATTGAACCTAAAAGACATTATTGTCATGTTTTTATATAGAGTTAAGCAATATTTAACCCAAAATTTGCACGTGTGAAGGTAGGATTGAGGTTGTAACCAGGTTGGAAATTTATATCTCAAAGGAGATTGCTTGCCTAGTTAAACTGAATTTGAATTTTTTAAAGCTTTTATTCTTTTCCTTAATTACTATAGATCTTTGTCAATTTAAAACATTTTATTGTGATAAAATTTAGATATAGTTGTTTAGAAATTTACATCTTATCTAATCTGAAAAATAATCCAGTTTAGAAACAAAATTACCCACAAAGAAAAACACAAAGGGGGCCATATATCTGTATCTTAGCCAATTCTATTTTAATGAATCTTTTTAAGGAAAGCTCTGGAAGATCAGAGTGTGCTTTCATGTATTTGGTGTATCATAATGTCACCCCTTTTTAGTTACAGGTAACTAAAACATTATTATGGAGCTGTAAAGTAGAACAAGCATTCTATTTTTTTTCTCATTGAGTTTATTGGCACTTTTTAGGTATATAGTACAATTGCATTGATCATTGGGATCTTGTAACTTTATATGACAGGTCTTAGTTTTCATTTTTCCCCATACCCCCGCCCTCCCTTCACCCCCTCCACTCTTCCCAATTTACAAAAAGCTTTGTTTTGATTATTTCATTTTCTCATATTTTCTTTTCCCTTATTTCCTTTCCCCTATCCTTCCCTCTTCCCCTAAACCTTTAGCCCTTTTTTTCCTATTTCACATTGTCTGTTATACCATTTGGACATTATTTACACTTTTGGTTTCTCACACGAGAGAAACCATTTGGTATCATTTCACTTACGAGTAAGGCCTCAATATGCATCCATTTTCCTATGAATGACTCTAGTTTCTCATTCTTTATGACTGAGTAATATTCTATTTTATAGAAAAGCCACATCTTTGTTCAGTCTCCAACTGAAGGACAAGTTGGACTGTTTCCAAGTTTTAGCTATAACAAAATGTACCACTATAGGCAAGGGTGCATATGTATCATAATGGTATGATTCTTTTAATTCTTTTGGAAAGATGCCCAGAAGAGGGATAGCTGGGTCAAATGGAACCTCTAATCCTAGTTTTTTTAGGTATCTCCATATCGATTTCCATAGTTTCACCCATCTGCACTCCCACCCACAGTGGCAAAGGGTTCCTTTCTCCCTACAACCCTGCCAACATTGGTTATTAGTTCATTGCTTGATTGTTGAGGTCTCCTTCTGGAGGAGGGGATTTGGGGAGATGACCACAGACACAATGAATGACCAAAAGCTGATGGCTAATGGCAAAGTTTATTTCTCACCCAGGGTCTGTATAGTACAGTTTCAAGGCCACACACAAAAGCATGTTCACAGTGGTTTGATGATTAACAGCAGTTATGAGCAGTGATTAACAGCAGTCTTGAGCACATACACATTGTTCAAACTAAAGACATAACATCTAGATAAAACAACATCTGTTTATGACTAAAAGGGAGTGTAAACTGGAAACAGGAATAAAGAAGAGATTAGGGGGTTGCTTGTGGGTCAAGGGATTTGGCTCCAGCACGTCGCCTTCGGGACACCTGTGCCCCAGTGAGAACCAGCATTCTGGGACTCGGGGTCAATGCTTCATCCATTCATCCTCTCATGCCCTAAAACTTAATAGCAGCCACTCTTTGTGGAGTGAAGTGGAATCTCAGTGTTGTTTTCATCTGCATCTCTCAAATGACCAGTGATGTGAAATGTTTTTTCATATATTTGTTTGATACTTTTACTCCTTTGTCTGAGAAATGTCTGTTCATTTAAGATGCTCATTTTTGAATTGGGTCTTTATATTTGGGTAGCCTGATTTTTATGAGTTCTTTATATATTCTAGATAATATTCCTTTGTCTGAGGAGTAGCTGATAAAATTTTTGTCTCACATTGTAGTTTGTCTCTTAGCTATGTTGGTGGTTTCTTTTGCAGTGTAGAAACTTTTTAATAAGTTGAGATCCCAGTTGTTGGCTCTTTGTGCTAGTCCCCATGATACTGAGGATTTGTTCATAAAGGATTTTCCTATGCTAATGACTTCAAGAGTTCTGCCTAATTTATCTTCCAGCAAATTTAGTGTTTCTTTTTTACTATTTAGATCTTTAAGCCACTTGGATTTCAGTTTAGTGCATGGTGAAAGATAAAGGTCTAGTTTTAATCTTTGGCAGGTTGAAAGCCAGTTTTTCCAATACCATTTATTAAAGAAGCTATCTTTCCTTCAGTGAGGATGGTTGGCTCCTTTGTAAAAATGAGGCAGCTGAGTATATTTGGAGTTGTTTCTGTATCTTCCAATCTATTCCACTGATCTTCAGGTCTTTTTCTTTGCCAGTACCATGCTGTTTTTATCACATTGGCTTTGTAGTATAGTTTCAAGTTGGGAATTGTTTTGAGCAGTTTATAACAGAGCTTTTTTTGTTGTTGTTATTTTGAGACAGGGTCTCACTATGTAGTTGAGACTGACCTGGAACTCACTGTGTAGTCCAGGCTGGTCTCAAACTCACAGCGATCCTCCTGTCTTACAGGTGTGTGCCACCATGCCCAGCTATAACAGAGCTTTTTAAACACAACAGCAGTTTTAAAAAAAATTTTAATTTAAAGTTATTTTTGTGGACAAATGGATCATGAAACTTGAATTCTATATTGGCTCACAAAGAAATCTCAGAATTACCTGAATCCCAAATGGCTTATATAATTTTAGACGTTGCTGAATGAAACCCTGCTGCTCATCCTAGAATGCAAATAGTTATAAGAAGCAAAAAATATGCTGGGGATCTAGCCTCATGGTGCAAATACAAAAGGAAATAAAAGCATATCAATGCAGGTTAAAATGAAGGGGTATTCTAAACCAAATGAAACCAAAACAAATGCATGGAATGTTTCTTTAACCTTTGAATCTCTCTTAGACCAATCTCTTTTCACACCAGAATGACCTGGTATAGATCTGAATGGCCCCAAATAGTAAAGGTCCTTGCCTCACCCAAGTGACACTGCTGAACGACTCAAAGAGAGGTCTAAACTGTGGATACAGTGGATCCTTGGAGTGTGTGTCAAGGGGAAAACCAGACAGAGCCCATCAACTCTGAAAGAGATGGAACCTGGAACTTGTACTTAGATCAGAGCTACTGAAACTTTTTTTAACTGACAAAAGCATTTACAGGCAGCTGATGCAGCAGATGGGAAAAGAAGGGAGAATTTTCAGAGTTCATAGGTGTCCCTGGCAGGTACTGGAATGTCCCTGGAGTCCCAACAGCAGGTTGATCTAGCCATGAGCAAGCAATCTTTCCAAAGAGATTGTTAGGATACACTAAAATCCCTTCCTGGTCACCCAAATGTTACCAGCCACTTAGGCTAATTGGCTCAGGTTTGTCTCCTTGTCACTGACCAAACCAAAGGAGGGCAAATATTTGGGTAGAAAGGATTTAAAGCTAGCTTCAAGGTGTTAGAGGAGCCAATTTTACTCACATCACCAACTCTCTGTTTTTGGATGGGCAATGGTGTTTTAAAGGAAGAAGGGACAATGGCTTCTAATAGTAATCCACAATGCTTCCTCTAACATGAATTTAATATCCAGGGATTAGCCTCTATTATTGATGTCTACACTTTAGCATCTAATACTAATATACACAGAATAGCATCAAAACTAATACAATATTTACTCTGTATCTCCTCATACTTATCTAATATCAACATTATAGCTCTGTATTAGCAACATAATATCATACTTCAGAGTCCTACTAGTAAAACTTGAACACAGTGGCTTTTTCATATGAGTAAATTGTCTATGTACTGGCTCCTAATACTATGATAGTATCCTCACCATGGCCTTTTATTAAGTATATACTATTTATTCTGTGTTCTGTAATATCCACACTGTGGACTTCTCAGACTAATATAAAACTTATATAGCAGCATTTTTTTTTCTTGAGACAGCATCTCACGATGTAGTCTAGGTGCCCTAGAACTCAAGTCCTCTTCCCTAAGTCTCTCATGTGTTTGGATTACAGATGCGTTCCACCATGTTGGATCCAAATGGAATTTTAGTATAATATCCACACTGTGGCCTTTAGTGGTAATTTAATGTCCATAGCATGGCCTATAATACTAATTTTATATCCATACAGAAACCAGTAGTACTGTTATATCTCCTGTAGTCTTAAATACTAACAATATCCATGCCATGCCCTCATGTACTCATGTACAGTAATACTCAAACATTGCCCTCAGATACTGATATACAATCCATGGAGTGGTCTCTAATTGTGCTATCCACACAGTGACCACTTCATAATGTTATGATAATAGTCAGAGTGACATTTCTAATGTAATATCCATGCAGTGGACTCTGAATATTATAATTTCAAGATAGTGGACCTTACAGCTTTTGTTTTAATTTCTCCCCAAAACCTCATGCACTCATAGGTGGGGCTTTTCATACCTGGCTGGATCTAGGGTGTGTGATACTGGGGTTAAGGGTGTGTGGTACTAAATTAGTCCACTGACTGGAATGAGCATGGACCTGGATGTGGTCAAATGGATTTCCTGAAGAGAGAAGCCCCACCCTGGGTGTGGGTTTCACCACCCAAAATATGGGGTAGTCTGGAAGGGATAAAAAGGAAAGGGAGGCTTGCTGCTTGTTGCCTCCTTGCCATTCCTTGAACTGTTTCTCCTCAGTGATGGCCCTCTGCTAGGGTGCCCTCCTTTATAACCAGCCAACTATGGACTGAAACCACTACAAACTGTGAGCTGACATAAGCCTTACCTTTATAAACTTTGGGTGCTGGGTATTTTGTCTCAGCAATGAGAATAGTAACTAAGAGAGTGGCATTTAAATCTAACAAAGTATGCACACATTGGTGTTTAATATTATTATTATTCATGGTCCTCCTCATTCTAATATAACTTTCACACAGTAGGACAATGGTTTTACAGCTCTGGCTGGACTGCATTTTGGTAGTGTTAGTGTGACAGTTAAGGATCAAGTGGCACCTTGATTGACTTTGAGATCCACCTAGGGGATTGGTGGAGTCCATTTCTTTTTGTGTCTCCATGGGTCATGAAGGCATTGCTTTTATGTCTCTATCTCACCCCTCACCCAAACATCTTTGGCACTCTTCCCATGCTCTGCTTCTTTGCTACTATGAAATAAGCAACTTTACTCTGTCACACACTTCCTCAGTGATGTTGCTTCCTTGGGGCCGGCCAACCTTGTACTGAATCCTCCACAAATAAGAGACAAATTGAACTTCCCCTTTTTTAAATTGTGGGTGTCAGGAATTGTTTCTTCACAGTGAGAAAGACCACTAATACACTTAGCTGCTATAGTGATGCTTGGTGTTTCTTTTCTGGAATAATATTGAGAGTAGAAAAATATTTCATTTCCCAATAATTTCAAACATATGAGACATATTAGTACACTGTGACTTATTCACTCACCTCCTCCAGTGGTTATTACTTTTCCTACTTTGCAAGTCTGTATGAAAAATGGCAGTGTATTTTACCCAAATTCAGACACTCCTAGGCAACTACCATAGAGCCTGCATGTAAGGAAATTAAAGGGCTTTGACATGAATGTCCAATCCATTGTCCAACTTCAATTTCACCACTTGTCTCACCTAGGAGTAATATTTTTTTTCCATTTGGATCCTGTTTTCTTTTCTGAAACTTGTTGTGGGAATGTTTTCCATTGCCATGATCTTGACAGAGATAAAGAACATATTCCCTTTTGCTTGAATACATATTTTCTGTTCTTCTGTGTATCTATTTAGGAATGGAAGGGTTGAGTAGTATAGTAAGGCTGTATTCTACCTTTTGAGGATGTGCCAAAGTATTTCACCCAGAGCCTGCACTATGTATAAAGTTTCCAGTTTCTCAGCTTCCTTACCAATACCTGTTGCCTTAAGTTATATGGATGGTAGGTACAGTAGTAGGAGTGAAGGAGAACCTCGCTGTGGTTGAAGTTTACATTTGCTTAATGGCTGAGATGTTAAGCATGTTTGTGTTTTCATGTGGAAGGGGTGGAGGTATTTGTTCCACACTCTGACTCTCTGCTGTTTGTCTCAGTCATAAGATCTTGCATCTTCCATTCACTGAGGTGACAGCACACAGGACCATTCAGCTAAGAAAGGCGACATCACCTCCAGCTGTTGAGTTCTCTCATTCCTAAGTTTGTAACTGCTGGACCTGCTCACAGCACCCCTTGCCATTCCCCAAGCTACAAGTCATCAGCAGCCCCACATTAGGTACTTCTTCCTTTGCTGAGAGAGAATACCCATTGCCTGATGTTAAAGGATGGAGGTTTATTTCAGGTCAAAGTTTGGAGAGGGCTCAGTCTATGGTTGTCTGGCTCCAAGACAGGGAGACGTGGTAGAGGGCCATCACAGAGGTGAAGCAGCTCAGGCAGAAGGCAGCAAGCAGCACCAGCAACAGCTGCTTCTCCCTTTTATCCCTCCCAGGATACCTGTCTTTTTAGTGGTCAGGGTGGGCCTTCCCATTATCCACACACAGAACTATGCTAAACCATTCAGTGGACTAGTTTAGTAATCACATATCCTTAATCCCAGTATCACACCATTGACCCCAGCATCACACACTCTGGATCCAGCCACCTCCAAGAAACCCCACCTATGGCCACATGAGGCTTTAGGGGAACATCTAGAAACAAGCCATAACAAGGCCCTTGCCTTCACCACCTGCTGCATGTGAACACCACATATTTTTATACAGTTGGAAGGAGGTCATCCACATAGGGAGAAACATGCCCACTGACACCACTTTGACCTTGTCTCTATGCACTGCATCTTCCTCCTGACCCGGACATCTATTTTTTGGGCCAAGGTCAACTAGATGAGTGCACACTGTTCTCCATGGCCCAGAGTCACCTCTTCTTGAACTATTATACCTGTGAGATACATGACCTTTTCACAGTTCCTACTTCTTTTCTGGATTTGTTGATTCCCATTGAAATCATCCCAAGCCTCCTATCCTGGATTTGTTAGGGCAAATTCCACTGGCTGTGTGCATTCCCACCCTTCCTTCCTTGCCTCTTCACAACTCAAGGAAGCTCCAGGTTTTGCAGACTACAGTTTCCTCCTATTATACCTGTGAGATACATGACCTTTTCACAGTTCCTACTTCTTTTCTGGATTTGTTGATTCCCATTGAAATCATCCCAAGCCTCCTATCCTGGATTTGTTAGGGCAAATTCCACTGGCTGTGTGCATTCCCACCCTTCCTTCCTTGCCTCTTCACAACTCAAGGAAGCTCCAGGTTTTGCAGACTACAGTTTCCTCCTAAGCCCTCTCCACCTGTGTGTTCCTTCCTGTCCCCACTTTGAGACCCCCCTGCCTCTGGGGGAAGTGACATGAACCTTTGTGCCCATGACTTCTAAATCCAATCCCACTGCATTCATTTTATATTATGCTTTTCCCTGTCACCCAACTGGGAAGTGAGCTCTTCTGGGCAGGGGCTTCTTCATGTCATCCCTGTTTTCCCATAGGTTGGGAGGGAGGAGGAGGTGAGGAGCAGAAACCGAGAAAGATAAGGAGAGTGACATAAGGATAATAAAAGATAGGTAACTGAACATGGTCCTATGAATTATTGGAGGGGAATAGAAATGAGACTCGGCCATGAATTTCAGGCAGTCATAAGGAATGTGAAACTTTGGGGTTTCTATTGAAGGAAGGTGGCACTGACCAAGGAAAAGGAAGCCACTCTGATCACAGAGTGAATGAAGTTTTCCATGGGATTAGGTATCGCAGTTTTAGTGGCCAAGGGTGCAATTTCAGAAGATATTTCTTCCTTGTGAGACATGGACTGCTGTGTAATCGTGGTCAACTCATCTTCTGGGCTGTTGAATTTTTGTGTGGCTATTGTTGTGTGTCATGCAGAACCTTCCAGACTTGTGGGTCTGGGCCCTATAATACAAACCAAGGAGGTTAGGTGTTTGCACTGTTGAGGGGTTGCATGAGAGTGGGGGTAGAAAAGATAAGAGATAAGAAAAGCACATCACATTTTCAATGAGAGAGAGGCAAACTAACCCTACATTGTAATCTTGGCCAAAGTCTTTGTTGTTGCTTTCATTGGTATATAAGTATGATTCATAATAATTATAACTATAGTAGGGAATTGGTAATATTAAAGTATTACATCTTAATCATTTTTACTTTCCTTTTCCCTCCCAATCTTTCCATCTTTCCAAACTCAGGTCACCTTCTTATCTCCATAAAATATACATCCATTTTTCATTTCACATTTCTTTTATGTAGCTTTTAAATTATGTGTATGTTTAGTTTTTCTTAAAAGTGAAGCTATTCAATGTATAACCCTTTGTGTGTAGTTCACTTCACTTAGCATTATAGTTTCAGGATGCATTCATTTTCCCACAAATGAATCAAATTTATCTTCTTTTTGAGACACTATAATTTAGCACCACAGAGAAGGAAGGAAGGCATATGTGGGTGTGCATGCCTGAAATTCCAGCACTAGGGAGGCTGAAGCAGGAGGATTGTCATGATTTCAAGGCCATCCTTTGCTATCCAGTGAGTTTGAGGCTAGTCTAGACTATACGGTGATACCCTGTCTCAAAAAACAAACAAAAAGAAGAGACAAAGAAAAAGATGGACATTGAAACTTTGGGGTTTCTATTGAAGGAAGGTGGCACTGACCAAGGAAAAGGAAGCCACTCTGATCACAGAGTGAATGAAGTTTTCCATGGGATTAGGTATCGCAGTTTTAGTGGCCAAGGGTGCAATTTCAGAAGATATTTCTTCCTTGTGAGACATGGACTGCTGTGTAATCGTGGTCAACTCATCTTCTGGGCTGTTGAATTTTTGTGTGGCTATTGTTGTGTGTCATGCAGAACCTTCCAGACTTGTGGGTCTGGGCCCTATAATACAAACCAAGGAGGTTAGGTGTTTGCACTGTTGAGGGGTTGCATGAGAGTGGGGGTAGAAAAGATAAGAGATAAGAAAAGCACATCACATTTTCAATGAGAGAGAGGCAAACTAACCCTACATTGTAATCTTGGCCAAAGTCTTTGTTGTTGCTTTCATTGGTATATAAGTATGATTCATAATAATTATAACTATAGTAGGGAATTGGTAATATTAAAGTATTACATCTTAATCATTTTTACTTTCCTTTTCCCTCCCAATCTTTCCATCTTTCCAAACTCAGGTCACCTTCTTATCTCCATAAAATATACATCCATTTTTCATTTCACATTTCTTTTATGTAGCTTTTAAATTATGTGTATGTTTAGTTTTTCTTAAAAGTGAAGCTATTCAATGTATAACCCTTTGTGTGTAGTTCACTTCACTTAGCATTATAGTTTCAGGATGCATTCATTTTCCCACAAATGAATCAAATTTATCTTCTTTTTGAGACACTATAATTTAGCACCACAGAGAAGGAAGGAAGGCATATGTGGGTGTGCATGCCTGAAATTCCAGCACTAGGGAGGCTGAAGCAGGAGGATTGTCATGATTTCAAGGCCATCCTTTGCTATCCAGTGAGTTTGAGGCTAGTCTAGACTATACGGTGATACCCTGTCTCAAAAAACAAACAAAAAGAAGAGACAAAGAAAAAGATGGACAGAAAGAGAACAGTATATGAAACAGAAAAAAAAGAAATTAAGGAAAAAAGTAGCAAACTTGTAATAAATGTTGCAGAGGATATGGAGAAATAGGAAAACTCATATGTTGCTGGTGGAAAATGGTAGATGGTGCATCCTCTGTAAGAAACATTATGGCAGTTCCTGAAACTTTTAAGTAAATTATTCTTCTAGGAATATATAAAAAAATTGAAAATAGATTCTCAAAGATGGAAATGCTAATTAGACAAATTTGATTATTACACATTGCATACATGTATTTTATTAAATATTACTGTGGATCAATACTCTAACCCTACATTGTAATCTTGGCCAAAGTCTTTGTTGTTGCTTTCATTGGTATATAAGTATGATTCATAATAATTATAACTATAGTAGGGAATTGGTAATATTAAAGTATTACATCTTAATCATTTTTACTTTCCTTTTCCCTCCCAATCTTTCCATCTTTCCAAACTCAGGTCACCTTCTTATCTCCATAAAATATACATCCATTTTTCATTTCACATTTCTTTTATGTAGCTTTTAAATTATGTGTATGTTTAGTTTTTCTTAAAAGTGAAGCTATTCAATGTATAACCCTTTGTGTGTAGTTCACTTCACTTAGCATTATAGTTTCAGGATGCATTCATTTTCCCACAAATGAATCAAATTTATCTTCTTTTTGAGACACTATAATTTAGCACCACAGAGAAGGAAGGAAGGCATATGTGGGTGTGCATGCCTGAAATTCCAGCACTAGGGAGGCTGAAGCAGGAGGATTGTCATGATTTCAAGGCCATCCTTTGCTATCCAGTGAGTTTGAGGCTAGTCTAGACTATACGGTGATACCCTGTCTCAAAAAACAAACAAAAAGAAGAGACAAAGAAAAAGATGGACAGAAAGAGAACAGTATATGAAACAGAAAAAAAAGAAATTAAGGAAAAAAGTAGCAAACTTGTAATAAATGTTGCAGAGGATATGGAGAAATAGGAAAACTCATATGTTGCTGGTGGAAAATGGTAGATGGTGCATCCTCTGTAAGAAACATTATGGCAGTTCCTGAAACTTTTAAGTAAATTATTCTTCTAGGAATATATAAAAAAATTGAAAATAGATTCTCAAAGATGGAAATGCTAATTAGACAAATTTGATTATTACACATTGCATACATGTATTTTATTAAATATTACTGTGGATCAATACTTAAAAAGAAAATAGGATCTAAAAATGATTTTTACAACTACCTACATCACAACACAATTCACAGTACCTAAAATAAGAAAGGCACACACACAGAAAAACAGTTACTGAGGAATATTAAAACTGTGGGATGGAAAGCAATATTATTCAGCCTTTTAAAAAGAAGGCAATTCTGATAAATGTTAAAACATGGATACACCTTGATGACATAAGACAAAATCACCAAAACATAGCACTAATTCCCTTTGTGTGAGGTACTGACAGTCATCAGATTCATCGGTACAGAAAGAGAAAGCGTGGGAGTCATGGGCAGGAGGAGGGGATGGGGTATTAAGTTTAATGGAGATTCCCTCAAAAACTTAAAAGATAAAACTTGATCACATAATTACAATGACTTTTCCCATGAAAGTGAGGGAAGAAATACTCCAAGAAAATCTTTCATTTTTATTCTTAGCCAAAAAAATTTAAAAACACCAATAAAAGGTGATCGCATGGTATCCAGGCAGAACTAGATAAAAAGTGCAGAAGCAAAGTCCCTCCTTCTTTCTTTAGATAAGATTTAAATAAGTTTTTGAGTAATTTTACCTTCACATTTCTTTCAGCCTTTATATAAACAAAACTGTATTGGAAAAAATAGGTAGCAGTTTATTGGTTATTAGGACCCTGATAATTGTGGGCAGTCAGAAAACACTGTCTGGGTTCTTAACAATTTTAAAAGTGAATAAATATTTTCAAAAGATAATAAGCCACACAAACTAAAAAGTGAATGACAAAATTAGACAAATGCTCAATAAACTTAACTTTCTTCCAGAAATACATTTCAAGACACAACTAGGAAGTTAAAACTCTCATTTAAACTTCTCTAATAACACATTTAACTATACAAGAGATGCACTTCATGGCATAGTGAGCCAACTACATACATGTAGCTAGATGGCCTGGGAATACCCGAATGCTCTAGGTATGATATTGGGCAAAAAAGGTATCTTGGTAGGAGGAAAATGTTGAACTTTTATCCCTAATAATAAAGCCTCAGATGGGATAATCACTGAGACACCATAAGGTTTCCATACTTCAGCTGATGAAGTTACTGAAAATTCTCAAATTGATGATCCTTTCACAGGGTGGCTAGCGAACTTGTTTGAAACATCCCTCACAATTGTAGCTGGAGTCTGCACTGCCATAGGAGGCTGCATTATTCCAGATGTGAGAGTCCTAGCCCAAAGACTGAGGCTGCCCCAACTAAGAAGATCTGTGGCATATCAAAAACATTATCTCTTGCAATTACAAGAAACTATTGTCTTATGATAAAGAAAATCAACCAGTATTAGAAAGACTTGAAAACTACAAAACCAAACCAAACCCTTTAAACATCAAAATGGGAAAAGGATTCTATACTAAAGAGAGGAAGAGATTGTGAGAGGTAAAAATTTTAATTGATTCACAGTTCACTAACTGTGCTAATAAGCTCTTTACATATAGACTTAGATCAATGAACAAGGACACATAGGCTATACAAACACTCACACCAGAGCTGACTGTTCTCCAGTCTGGGAAGCCAACATGCTAAAAATAACTACAAAGAGAAATACAGAGTGAGGAGGGAATAATAATAATAATAATAAAAACTGGAGGGGGACAACATGTGTGGGATGAAATTGATTGCTCAGGATAAACTGTGAACCCTGTACCCCAGCCAGTGGAGATGGGAGGAGGAACTCCTGTGAGTTAGGAATGAAAACACACAGCTCCTCAACTAGTTTGTGCCTGTGTCTATATGGGCACCACTCTCAGAAGAGTTTGGATTAAAAAAGCTTTGCTTTTGCTGCCTCTGGAGTCCAATTCCTCTGTTTTTTTTTTCCTGGAAAAGTGAGATCATTTCTTATGAAGGACACACTGGGGAAATTATTTACCTGTAGCACAGAAATGGCCAATGTTCTCAGGTCATTGGTACATACTCTGGTAAACAACTTAACCTCAGGTGTCTGAAATTTTCCTTAGCCCCTGCAGTATATAATCCCACCTGAGTGCAGGCTTTCCCCTTTGTGCTCACAGAGGAGGCCAGTTAGGCCTCAGTTCTTCTCTGGTTTCCAACAGAGTTAATAATGCATTAGCTTATTTTATAAGCTCTTAGACTATCTATTTGGCTGGTGAAATTTACAGTTTTGTATCAATCATCTCTTAAGTTAGCCTATAAATATTGTTTCATTTTCTCTGGTCAGAACATTTGGGTAAGCTCCTAGGGGATGCCTGCCACTCGGGCCAGGTTTTCTTCAGTAGCATGTATTTAACGAGCCAACTACTTTTGGTGGATGCAACTAGCAAAATTTTGTAATTCTCATACTTAACTTTCACATGAGGAAACCCATGTCTCCTGGAACCCAGTCTAGGAAAATTAGAGAGAAAGTTCTAAGTTTTAAGAGAAAAAGCCAATTTTTTCCAGCTAAATAGTTCAGTCTATTAAAGATAATATATAATGTCTACTATTTCCACTTTGAAAGTTTTATATGTTGAACTATCATTTCTGCCTATTTGTGGGGTAACAATAAAATGGGGCAATTAAATTTCTATATAAATAAAAATAAGATATTGTTGTAAACTGCCTTGCTGACAAAGTATAAACTGCCTTGCCTGACAGTTAAGGAAAAATAAACATTTTAAGACTCATTTTTAGAAACATTTAATTTTTTGTTTTCTTTCTTTATTGAATGATTTTAGGTATAAAATACAGTTACACTCATCATTGAGGTCTTGGACCTTTACATGATACATCTTGGCTCTTATTTTTCCCATCCCCCTGCCCTCCACCTCTACCAACCTTCCCTATTTTGAAACATTTAATTTTAATGAGGCCGTAGAGAACACAAGAAATTATTTCAAAAAATCTAAAAACTTCAAAGTTTTGTTTTGAATTTTACTAAGAACGGATCACTATCTTAAGCTTTATTATTTTAAACAAATTTTAGGCGGTAACAAGATAATTGCTTACATTTAGATAAGAGATGAAATGAAACATTCAGCTGGCGGGCTTTGTCTTTACCATGTGCAGCAGCTGGGTCTGCTTATAGCACTCCTCGCCATTACCCACGCCATGCAAACAGAAATTCTCTTGTCCTGATTGGCTGCTGTGCGTCAACCAATCCCATTTTTTTCAGCTGTCTACTGAGCGCTCTATCATCACAAGCTTCAGGACGTTCTGCTGCATGAAAGGACGGTGGAGCAGCAAAATGTCTTGCAGGCCCCTGGACAGTACTTTGAACTCTACTCCAACTGCCTCATCCTCTCCTTGACCTGATATGAAGTCTCTGAGCCAATGCTGCTCAGGTGAGTGCTCACTGGTTTATGTGGCCCAATGCTATGCATGCCTGCACCCTCATGCTTGTGGGGTCCTTGGCCCCTGAACTGCTCCCTACTTGATTCCTGGATTTGTTGATAGGTAAATTTACCCTATATTGTAATCTTGGCCAAAGTCTTCTTTGTTGTTGCTTTAATTGGTATACACTTATGATTCATAATCATTATGATTATCTTGTGGAATTGGTACATATACGTATTACATCTTAATCACTTTTACTTTCCTTTCTCTCCCAGTCTTACCCTCCCCTTTTTTGGTGCTGCTGATCGAAATCAGGACCTTGCACTTGTGAGGCAGGTGGCAGAACCAGTCTTCTCCTCTTTTAACACCTAGATCCCCTTCTCACCTTCTCAAAATCTACATCCCTTTTTCATTTCACTTTTCTTTGATGTAGTATTTAAATTATGAATATTTTTAGCTTTTCCTATGAAGGAAACTATTCAATATTTGACCCTTTGGGTGTAGTTCATTTCACTTAGCATTATAGTCTCAGGATGCATTCATTTTCCCACCAATGAATCAAATATTTCTGTTTTTTTTCTTTTGCTATAGTTTAGGCTTGCATCTGGCTGGGATAACCAGGCTGACCTCTATCTCACAGTAATCTCAATGCCTCAACCTCCTAAGTGCATTTTATCTCTCTTTATGGTGAGTAGTACTCCATTTTGTATATATACCAGATTTTTTAATATATTTATCTTTTGGTGGATATATGGGTTGTTTCCAAAATTTATATATTATGAGTTGTGCTGTTACAAACAGTGAAAGCATGTATCTCTGTAAGATGTCATTCCATCTTTAGTGAAAATACCCAAAATAGTTATACCTGAGTCAAATAGATCTCTGATTTTAGTTTGTTGGACTCTCCAGTGTTTGTACTATTTCTTATTGCAATAAACTTTGCAGAATGGTTCCTTTTTCCCCTCAACTCCACCTGCATTACTTTTTGTGCTCTTATGCATGCTTACTGGAATGAGCTCCAATTTAAATGGGGTTTGATTTGAATTTCTCTAATGAACAAAGATATTGAACATACTCTTTCTACATTTTGTGGCCATATATGAGTACTTATTTTTTAAATTTGGTCTTTATTTTGGAGTGTCTAACGTTTTTGAGTTTTTGAAATATATTTTAAATGTTAATCCTCTGTCCAGGGAATTGCTGACAAAGATTTTTCCCCCTCTGAAGATGCTTTCTACAGTGCTTGGTGTTTCCTTTGCTGTAAAACATCTTAATTTGACATAATATCATTTGTTGATTGTTGATATTATTTCTGTGCAACTGAGTTTTCCAGAAAGTCATTGTTCCTGTGCATGTCTTCAAGAGCTCTACTTATTTTATTTTCCATCCTTTTCTGTGTTTCTGGTTTAATATCTAGTCCTTTTGTCCATTTTGACTTGGTTTTTGTAGAGAATGTGTGAGAATTGGGTCTGGATTTTGTTTTCTGTACTAGGATCATGAGCATTTTCAAGACAATTTTTGAAGATGCTGTCTTTCTCCATTGTATGTTGCTTGACCCTTTGTCTAAAATCAAGTGGTTAAAGGTGCCTGGATTTGTTTCTTCATTCTGACTTCTATTGCAATCAGCATGTATGTTTTTGTGCCAATACCATGATATATTTATCGCTGTAAGTTTACAACATAACTTTAAATCTTGAATAATGATTCATCCTGCTTTGCTCTTATGATCAGGATTCTTTGTCTACTTTTGGTCTTTTCTGACTTCTTATGAATTGTAGCAATGTGATTTATAGTTTTGTAAGTAATACCGAAAGTAGTTGGATGGGAATTCTATTAAAAACCTCTGTTATTTGTGGGAATATGAACATTTTGACTATATTCACTGGCTGTGCCTATCCAGGAGCAAGGAGCATCTATTTTCTAGTGTCTTCAATCTCTCTCTGCTATTTAGAGCACTACAGTTTTTGTTACAGTGGATGTTTACTTTTTTCATTATGATCATTCTCAGGTATTTGCTTTTTTTGGAAACTGTCATTAATGGGATTGTTCACTGATTTTTTTTTCGGTGAGATAATGCTTTGTTTGCAGAAACAGTATTGATTTTTATACTTTCAACCTTTTGGTCATGACTTTGGTATGGTCTGATATTGTCTGGTTCAGAAATTTTCCATTTTTTGTTGAATTGTTAGTTTTTGACACTGAGGATTATTTCTGTGTTTTGAATACAAATTTATTTTGCAATATTTGTTTTTCAAGGAATAATCCTGTATTTGGCTTATTTTATTGATGTTGAAACGTATCAGTCAGAGAATACAAATTTTACTTTTTCTTAGGGTTAGCATAATGATTTCTATACTGATTCACATAAATAATTGGTATATAAAAATTTACATATACATATCAATTAAATATAATTCAAAATATAAATATGTGATATGTAGTCATAAGGTGAAATATATTTAATTTGCATATACAGATATTTGTTATTTAATTACTTGAATGACTGGATTTATGACTGAGGTACACTGGATTTATGATCTGCCACTAGGATTTATAATCCATCTTTTCTTTTACATAGTTCTCTGCCACTTATTTAGAGCCTAAATTTTTTTTGGTACAGTACATGTTTTTTATACAATACTGTAAAATGTGTTGGTTTTACTGTATGGTACAGAAATGTACTTTTTATTCTCTATATTACAGTGTTGTATGTAAGAGTTGTGCAAATAAAAGCAAAGTCTTCAAATTTGAATTTCTTTTAACCCTTTCTTTGTTCTGAATATTGCACTGTACCTGCTATATACAATTTCTAATCTATTCAACAATTCATTTAATGACTTAGTCACAGGAACAGAACCTGGTCAATAAATGATGAAAATTGGTAATACATAGTCTATTAATTTTACATAATTGATATGTAAGTGATACACTATCAATATATATAATTAATACATTACTGATATATCAACATAATTGATAATTACTTTTGTGAATTAAAATTTTTTTTCACTGTTTATTGGTTCTTTTTGTTGTACAGTACAGTTAGATTCATCAGTGGGATCTTGTACCTTTACATGATGTATCTCAGTTCTTATTTTTCCCATATTTCTGCCCTCCCTTCACCCCCTCCACCATTCCATATTTACAAAGTCTTTATTACCATTTTTTTCCTTTTCCTGTATTTTTGCTTTTCCCTTCTTTCTTTTCCCCTACCCTTCTCACTTCCCCTACTCCTTTAGATCTTTTCTTCCTATTTCACATTATCAATTGTAAAATTTGAATCCTATTTATACTTTGATTTTCAAACCAGAAAAACTATGTGGTATTTACACATATGTCCTATTTATTTCACATAAGAGTATGTCTTCAATATTCATCCATTTAACTATTAATGTCTCTAGTTTATCCTTCTTTATGTATGAGTAGTAGTCTATTTTATAGAAAAACCACATCTTCTTTCTCCAGTCTCCAGTTGATGGGCAATTGGACTGTTTCCAAGTTTTAGCTATTACAAAATGTGCCTCTATAGACATAATTGCTGTGGTATGATTCTTTTAATTCTTTTGGAAACATACCCAGCAGAAGGATAGCTGGGTCAATGGGACCTCTAATCCTAGGTTTATTTTTAGGTATCTCCTTTTTGCTTTCCACAGTGGTTGCACCAGTCTTCACTCCCACCAACAATAGAGAAGGGTTCCTATCTCCCCACAACCCCACCAGCAAATTTATTGGTTAATTTCTTGTTAGCCATTCTTTGTGGGGTGAGATGGATTCTCAGTGTTGTTTTCATGTACATCTCTTGAATGACCAGTGTTGTTGAACATTTTTTCACATATTTATTATCATCTTTTACTAGTTTGTCTGAGAAATGTCTGATCATTTCAGATGCCCATTTTTGAACTGGATCTTTCTATTTGGGAGTGGTCTGATGTTTTTTAGTTCTTTATATATTCTGTTTAGTAGACCTTTTTCTGATGAACAGCTGGTAACGTTTTCCCCCACATTTTAGGTTGTCTCAGTGCAATTGCTGGTTTCCCTTGCAGCTCAGAAGCTTTTTAATAAGAAGAGATCCCAGTTGTTGATTCTTTGTGCTGGTTCCCCTGCTTCTGAGGGTTTGTTCATAAAGTTTTTTTCCTATGCCAATGTCTTTGAAAGTTCTACCTAACTTATCTTCCAGCAAGTTTAGTGTTTCTGTTTTAGTAGTTAGGTCTTTAATTCACTTCAATTTTAGTTTAGTTCATGATGAGATATATAGGTCTAGTTTTAATCTTCAGTAGGTTACTTTGTGAGGTACCTGATACTCGGTTTGACCTTTGTGTTCTGGTTGATGCTCAGATTAAGATTTATAATTGTGTTACAGTTCAAGCCCCAGAACACGGTCAGTTTTGTGTTTGGGTTCCATTCTGGGTTTGTATTCAGATTTGTGTACAAGTTGGTGTTTGTTTTGGTCATGAGAGGTACAGGGTTCATGTTCCAGTATGTGTGTAGATTTGTGTTCAGGCTTGCATTAGGGTTGGATTTTGAATTTGTGTTTGGATTTGTGTGTTTGGTTCAGGTTAATATTTGGTTCAGGTTAATATTTGGTTCAGGTTGATATTATGGGATATATTCAGATATGTGTTTGTTTTAGAGTTAGGGTTAAAGTTTGGGTCTTTTCTTGGCATAACAGTTGATGTTTACTGTTTAGGGCTGAGTTTCTATTGAAGTTTAGGTTTCTATTTTGATATTGTGGTTCGTGTACCAGTTTGGGTTTAGTTTTTGCAAGGGATGATGTTTGGTTGTGTGATCTACTGGGGGTTTGGGTTACCTTAGTGGGTTGTGTGTGTGTTACACTAGGTTTGGGGATAGACTAGAAGTTAGGTTTAAAACTGGAGGATGGGTGAATGTACAAGCTGGGGTAAGGGATAGAATTAAAGGTACTGAAAATTTTAAGGTACAATGGGGGAACAATTGAGGATTAAGATTAGGGGTTAGGGTTAGGATTTAAGGTTAAGGTTAGGAGTAAGGGAATGGTTAGTATTAGAGCTATGGGTAGAGGTAGGTGGAAGGGGAAGTTAAAGTTACGTTTTGGTTTAGAGGGTGAGGGTTTGGGTGAGGATTTGGGTTAGGAATAGGGTTAAATATATAGTTAGAATTTAATTCCCTGATTTTTGTACTCTGAAAATGAAAAACAGAATTAGTGTTAGAGTTACCATTTATGGGTTAATTAGACTTTAGCTTTTGGTTGGGATTAGGGATAATATTAGGAGATTGAAGTTAGGGAGTTAGGGTTAGGGTTAAATTTTGGGGTTAGGGTAAGGCTTTAGGGTTAGGGTTAGGATATTTAATTAGGGCTAGGGGTTGGGGTTAGGATTAGGGTTTGGGTTAGGGTAAGGGTGACTGTGAGGTTTAGGTTTAGGGTTAGTGTTATGGTCTGCATGAGTTTATGGTTATTTTTAGCTTTAGCTTTACTCTTTATGTTTTTCATTAGGGTTTAGTTTAGAGTTAGTGTTATCCTTTAGGGATAGCATTATGGTTGAGGTTTTGGTCCATTTAGAATTAGTATTAGTTTACACAGTACAAATATGGATGAATTTAAAGTGCCTGATCATTGCATTGTGAGTGTTAAGATTAGGGCAAGTATGTTCATAAGGTTGAGGATTAGTGTTTGATTCCAGGTACTTGAGCACTGTAGTTTACATATACTGGTTTGTGCTTGGGTTGTTTGTACCTTCAGACTTAGGTGTAGGGTTAGGAACATTGTTTGAATTTCACTCCCTGTGTACTGGAGTATTGATTATATGCTTAGTGTTAGTGTTAATTTTAGGGTTTAGTTTATGATTCGTTTAGGAATATAAATACCTGGTTTAGGGTTTGTGGTAGGGTTAGAGTTAGGCTTCTTTTTGGAGTCACTGAGCGTGTAGGATTTCTGTATCTGTGTTTTGTAGTGTGGGTCTCATATTTAATATCAGCATTTTATTTGTCCTCTGGTATAGGAATAGTGTTGGATTTCAAGTACTGCTGTGTTGGAACTTGGGATTAAGGTTTTGGTTAAGGATTGGGTTGATGTATGGGGTTTGCGACATGGATGGAACTCAATTACATGATAATTTGCATGTGAGACTGCAGTTTAGGGCCTGTATTGTTATGAGGGCAAGGCAGATTTGGGATTCCAAGTACATGAGCATTGCAGTGTAGAAAGTATTAATAAAGTTTGGCTTAAATTTAGGGTTAGGTTGCAGCTTAGGTTTAGGCATAGAGTCAGAATTTCACTACCTATGTAGTGGAGTATGGGTCTGAGTATAGTGTTCATGCTAATTTTAGGATTAGGTTTTGGAGTCATTTAGGAATGTAAGTGCCTGGGTCAGAGTTCATGGTATTTTTAGGGTTCAGGTTAAGGCTGGGGTGAGAGTCTTTGAATTTCTGTTCCTGGTTATTGGAGTGTGGGTTTCATAGTGTCAGCATTAGATTTGGCCTGAAGTTTAGGAATGGAGTGGAATTTCTAATTACACTGTGTTGGAACTTGGGAATATTGTTTAGGGTTAAGGTTAGGGTTCAGCTTGGTGAAAGGGATATAGATGGAATTCATGTGCCTGATAATTGGTGTTTGCGACTGAAGGTTAGTGCAAGGATTTTTATGAGACTGAGGTATACTATGGTATTCCAAGTACCTGAGCATTGTAGTGCAGCTCAGATGAGTAGTGTTAGCTGTAGTGTTAGTTTTAGGTTTAGGACTCGGCCTTGTGTTAGGTATAGCTTAAGAATTTCACTCCCAGTTTACTGGAGTGTGGCTTGAATGTTTAATGGTAGCATTAATTGCAGGATTATGGGTAGCAGTGGTGTGGGATTGCAGGTACCTAGGCTAGCATTAAGGTAGGTTTGCAGTTAGGGTTAAGGTTGGGCTAAGTCTTAGTCTTGGAATTTAAATACCTGTGTGATGCAGTGTGCTTTTAATAGTTTGTATCATGATTAAATTTGGCATTAGGGTTAGGAATAGTGTAGTATTTAAAGCACTTCAGTACTGGAATGTGGGATTAAGGGATTTGTTTAGGGTTAGGATTAGTTTTGGGGATAAGGACATGGAAGAAATTGAAGTACCTTGTAATTGGAGTGTAAGTATGACACTTAGGGAAAGGATTTTTCTGAGCGTGAGTAGTAGCATTGGATTCTAAGTACCAGAGAATTGCAGTTTAGCTCTGATAAGTACTGTTAGAGATAGCATTAGGGCTTCGATTAGGCTTAGGGTTAGGAATCGTGCAGAAATTTCACTTCCTTTGTGTTGCAGTATGGGTTTGAAGGTTAGTGTCAGTGTAAATTTTAGGTTTAGCACTGGGAGTGGTATTAGAATGTGTGAAACTGGAATATTGTTAGGGCCATGGTTAGGTTAGCTGTTTGGCTGGGTTAGGGATAGATTAAAGGGTTTAGAGATACTGGGGGGGGGATTAAGTTTTGGGTGAGGTGTTAGGTTTAGGGTTAGGCATAGGGTTAGCCTTTATTGTTAGCATTAGCATTGAGGTTTTGCTTCAGGTTTAGTATTAGGGTTAGGTTAGGCATTAGGAATGTGGATGGAGTTCAATTACCTGATGACTGCAGGGTTAATGTGAAAGATAGGGCTGGTATGTTCATGAGGGTGAGGAATAGTATTGGATTGCAGGTACTTGAGCATTGCAGACATAATGTCAATGCTTGGGATGAGTATAGGGTTAGGCTTAGTTTTTAGGGTTAGGAATAGTTTCAGAATTTCATCCCCTGTGTACTGTAGTATAGGTTAGATTGTTAGTGTTAACTTTATGGTTTGGGTTAGGATTGGTTCAAGATTGTAAGTATTTGGATATGACTCGTGGTTGGGTTATGGTTAGGTCTCATGTTGGGCCCAGTGAGAGTGTAGGAATTTCAGTTCCTGTGTATTGGATTGTGAATCACATAATTAATATCAGCATTTGATTTGGCCTTTGGTTAGGAATAATGTAGGATTTCAAGTACCACTGTATGGGATCTTGGGAGTAAGGCTTAGGGTGAGGGATGGTGTCTTGGACATGGATGAAATTCACTTACATGATAATTTGAGTATGAGATTGTGGGCTAGGGCCAGGATTTTTATGAGGGTGAGGTAGAGTGTTTGATTCCAAGAACCTGAGCATTGCAGGTTAGCTAGGATTTATAGAGTTTGGCTTAAGATTAAGGTGAGGATTCAGCTTAGGGTTAGGCATAGTGTTACAATTTCACTACGTATGTAGTGGAGTATGGGTTTGAGTTTAGTGTTATTGTTAATTTTAGGATTAGGTTTAGGAATCATTTAGGAATGTAAGCACCTGGATTAGGGTTCTTGCTACAGTTAGGATTAGGTTTGGGTGAATGATAGTCTTCGAATTTCAATTACTGGGTATTGGAGTTTGGGTTCCATAATTAGTGTCAGCATTACATTTAGCCTGAGCATTATGAATAGTGTGGGATTTCAAGTACCGCTGTATTGGTACTGAGGAAAAGTGTTTATGGTTAGATTTAGGGATAGGCTTGGTGAAGGGGATATGAATGGAATTCAAATGCCTGATAATTTTCATTTGTGAATGAAGATTAGGGCAGGGATTTCTACAAGCCTGAGGTATACTGTGGGATTCCATATATCTGAGAATTGCCGTGCAGCTCCGATGGGTAGTGTTAGCTTTAGTGTTAGTTTTCAGTTTAGACTCTGGCCTAGTGTTAGGCATAGTGTCAATATTTCGCTCCCAGTGTACTGGAGTGTAGTTTGAATGTTTAATGTTAGCATAAATTGTAGGATTATGGGTAGCAGAGGTGTGGAATTCCAGGTATATAGGTTAGGGTTAGGGTAGTTTTAGGTTTAGAGTTAAGTTTGGGGCAAGTCTTAGTCTTGGAATTCATCTAGGGGTATGTTTCAGTGTGGGTTTCAAAGTCACTATTGTGATTAGATTTGGTGTTAGGTTTAGGAATAGTGTAGTATTTCAAGCACCTCAGTACTGAACTGTGCAAGTAATGGATTGGTTTATGGTTAGGCTGTTTTGTGGGGATAATGGCATGGATGGAATTGAAGTACCTTTTAATTTGAGTGTTAGGGCAATGATTTTTCTGAGGGTGAAGAATAGTGTTGGACTCCAAATACCACAGCATTGCAGTGTAGCTCTGATGAGTACTGTTAGATTTAGCATTAGGGCCTAGATTAGGCTTAGGTTTAGGAATCATTCCAGAATTTCATTTCCTGTGTATTGCAGTGTGGGTTCAAAAGTTAACGTTACTGTAAATTTTAGGTTTAGGATTGGGAGTGGTGTCAGAATGCGTGCACCTGTGTTATTTTTAGGGTCATGGTTGGGGTAGCCTTTGGGCTGAGTTAGGGATAGGGTTAAGGCTTTAGGGATACTTGTTGCAGTTAGTGTTTGGGTGATGTGTTAGGTTTAGGGTTAGAGGTAGGAGTTAGGGGTTAGGGTTAGGCTTACTGTTAGGCTTTAGGGTTAGCATTAGTGTTGAGGTTTTGTATTAGGTTTAGAATTAGGGTTAGGTGTCACATTACGAATATGGATGGCGTTCAGGTACCTGATGATTGCAGTGTGAGTGTGAATGTTAGGGCAAGTATGTTCTTGAGGGTGAGGAATAGTGTTGGATTCCAGTTACTTGAGCATTGTAGTGTAGATATAATGGGTAGTGCTTGTTTTGAGTATAGGTTTAGGCTTAGGAATAGAGTTGAAATGTCACTACCTGTGTATTGGAGTATGGGTTAGATGGTTAGTGTTAGTTTTAATTTTAGGATTTAGGGTTTAGGGTTATGATAGGTTTAGTAAGGTTTTGACCTGGGTTAGGATTCATGGTGGGGTTAGGGTTAGGCATAGGTTTGGGGTCTGGGATAGTGTAGGAATTTCAGTACCTGAGTATTGAGGTGTGGGTCTCATAGTTAATATCAGCATTTGATTTGGCCTTAGGGTTCCAAATAGGTTGGATTTCCAAGTACCGCTGTATGGGAACTAGGGAGTAAGGCTTAGGGTAAGGATTAGGGTTAGGTATGGTTTCTGAGACATGGATGAAATTAAATTACATGATAATTTGAGTGTTAGATTGCACGTTAAGCAGGATTTTTATGTAGGTGAGGTAGAGTGTGGGATTCCATGTACCTGAGCCTTGCAGTGTAGCTCGGATGATTTAGAGTTTGGCTTATTGTTAGCGTAAGGATTTGGCTCAGGGTTGGGCATAGAGTCAGAATTTCACTACCTCTGTAGTGGAGTATGAATTTGAGTTTAGTGCTTGTGTTAATTTTAGAACTAGGTTTTGGAATCGTTTAGGAAGCTAAGCACCAGGGTTAGGGTTGGTGGTACGGTTAGGAAATGGGTTAGGGTTTGGGGTGAGTAATAGTTTTGGAATTTCAATACCTGGGTATTGGAGTGTGGGTTTCATAGTTAGGTCAGCATTAGATTTGCCCTGAGCATTAGGAATAGTGTGGCATTTCAAGTACCACTGTATTGGAACTGGGAAATAGTGCTTAGGGTTAGGGTTAGTGTTAGGCTTGGTGAAAGTGATATGGATGGATTTCAAGTGCCTGATAATTGGAGTTTGCAAATGAAGGTTAGGGCAGGGTTTTCTATGAGCCTGAGGTATACTGTACCTGAGTATTGCAGTACAGTTTTGATGGGTATTGTAAGTTTTAGTGTTAGTTTTAGGTTTAGACTTCGGCGTAGTGTTAGGAATAGTCTCAGAATTTCCCTCCCAGTGTACTGGAGTGTGGGTTGAAAGTTTAATGTTAGGATAAATTGCAGGATCATTGGTAGCATTGGCATGAGATTGAAGGTACCTAGGGTATAGTTAGGGTAGGTTTAGGGTTAGGGTTAATGTTGGGATAAGGCTTAGGCTTGGAATATAACTAACTGTATATTGCAGTGTAGGTTTCATAGTATCACGATTAGATTTGCCGTTAGGTTTAGGAACAATGTAGTGTTTCAAGCAATTCAGTATTGGACTGTGGGATTAAGGGAGTGGCTTAGGGTTAGGATTTTTTTGAGGGTGATTTAGAGTGTTGGACTCCAAGTACCAGAGCATTGCAATGTAGTTCGGATGAGTACTGTCAGAGATAGCATTAGGGCCTGGATTAGGCTTAGGGTTAGTAATTGTGCTGTAATTTCACTTCCAGTGCATTGCAGTGTTGGTTTGAAGTTGGAGTTACTGTAAATTTTTGGTTTGGTTTTGGGAGTTTTGTCAGAATGGGTGCAGCTGGGTTAGGATTAGGGTCCTGGTTGAGGTAGCCTTTTGGCTGGGTTAGGTTTAGAGATAGGGTGAGTGATAGCCATTGAGTTTCTGTACCTGGGTATTGAAGTGTGGCTTTCATTGTTAGTATCAGCATTAGATTTGGCCTTAGGGTTAGCCATAATGTAGGATTTCAAGTACTGCTGTATTGAAACTTAGGAATCATGTTGTAGGTTAGAGTTATGGTTAGGACTGGTGAGAGTACCATGGGTGGAATTTCCTTACCTTGTGATTGGCATATGAGAATGAAGGTTAGGGCACTGTTTTTTCTAAGGGTTAGGTGCTCTGTGGTTTTCCAAGTACCTGAACATTGCAGTGTAGATACAATGGGTACAGTTTGGTTTCAGTGTAGGGTTAGACAGATTTAGGGGTAGGAATAGACTCCCCACTTCACTACCTGTCTAGTGTAGTTTGTGTTTGAGTGTGAGTATTAGTGTTAATTTGAGGTTCAGCATTAGGAGTGATTTAGGAATGTAGGTAGCTGTTTTAGGGTTGGGGTTAGGTTTAGGATTAGGGTGAGAGATAGCCTTTGAATTTCTGTACCTGGGTATTGGAATGTGGGTTTCATCGTTAGTATCAGAATTAGATTTGGCATTAGGGTTAGCCATTGTGTAGGATTTCAGGTATTGACGTACTGGAAGTTAGGAATCATGTTGTAGGTTAGGGTTAGGGTTAGGATTGGTGAGAATGCTGTGGATGCAATTCCCTTATTTGATGATTTGCATGTGAGAGTGAAGTTTAGGGCACTGATTTATTTTGATGGTGAGGTCTACTGTGCTTTTTCAAGAACCTGAGTGTAGCAGTGTAGATATAATCAGTAGAGTTTGGCTTCAGTGTAGGCCTAGCCTTAGATTTACGGCTAGGAATAGACTCCTCACTTTACTACCTGTTTAGTATAGCATGGGTTTGAAGGAGATTGTTAGTGTTATTTTGAGGTTCAGTGTTAGGTAGTATTTAGGAATATAAATACTTAATTTGGGTTAGGCTTAGAGTTAGGTTTAGGTTTATGGTGAGTGATAGGATAGGAAATTCTGTACATGGGTTTTAGTTTGTGTTTCAAAGTTAGTATCAACATTAGCTTTGGCCTTAGGGTTAGCCATAGCGTAGGCTTTCAAGTAGCTCTGTAGAGGACCTTAGGAATCATGTTGTCCATTAGGGTTAGGTTTAGGCTTGGTGAGATGGCTATGGATGGAATTTATGCATCTGCCAATTTGCAATTGAGAATGAAGATCAGGGCACTGATTTTTATGAGGGTGTGTTATACTGTGCATTTCCAGGTACCTGAGCATTGCAGTGTAGACAAATTATGTAGTGTTTGCCTTGAGTGTTTGGTTAGACTTAGATATAGTGGTAGGACTTGACAACACATTTCACTACCTGTGTAGTGTACTTTGTGTTTGAGCGTGAGTGTTAATGATAATTTGAGTGTCAGTGTTAGGAATGATTTAGGAACATAAGTACAAGTTT
>NW_022900931.1:29060709-29090613 GCF_012274545.1 Fukomys damarensis | reverse complement strand
AACGCTGTTTTAATAGATAAAAGATGTGGAAGTGAGTGGTAAACTCACAGAGTTGCAGCACTTTTCTGTGCAGAGTACTTCACATTCAGGAAGCTAACCGCTTTGGTTTCAAAGGGCTAAGCCACGAAAGAAGATCTTTCCTGGGGAAAATAGCAGTTTAAACTGCAGAAGAACTCTCCAAAGTACATTTGTGTTCAAACCTCAAACGGGACCTATCACCAAGTATATAGTGTTCTGCAAGTTGTGTGGAGTAAGAGATGCTAGACACTCTCTTAGGCCTTAAGGGCTTTTCTGGTACAAGCACCTCACAACAGTGTTTCAATCTCTACCATGCAGAGACCTACAAACAAAAAGGAGTACTGTTGTACTAGACAACAGATGTGGTCTTGACTGATAAACTCACAAAGTTGCAGCACCTTTCTCTATGGAGTACTTCACATTCAGGAAACTAACCACTTTGGTTTCAAAGGGCTTAGCCACAAAAGATCTTTCCTGGGGAAAACTGCAGTTTAAACCACAGAAGCAATCTGAAATGTGTGTTTCTGTTCTAACCTCTTACTGAACCTATCATGTAGTATACAGTGTTCTGGAGGCTTCCGTGCACTCAGAGCTGCTAAGCACTCTGTTAGGTCTTAAGGGCTTTTCTCATAAGAGTGCCTCACAATAGTGTTTCAGTCTCTGCCAGGCAAGAACCTGCAAACAAAAAGGCATACAGTTATACTTCATATAATATGTGGTCTTCACTGGTAAACTCACACTGTTGCAGCACCTTTTTCTGTGGAGTACTTCACATTCAGGAAACTAAGTGCTTTGGTTTCAAAAGACTAAGCAGCAAAAGAAGCTGGTTCCTGAGGAAAACTGCAGTTTAAACCACAGAAGCAATCTGAAAAGTGTGTTTGTGTTCTAACTTCAATCTGAACCTATCACCAAGTACAGAGACTTCTGAGGATTGTGTGCACTCACAGCTACTAAGCACTATCTGAGGGCTTAAGGGCTTTTCCGGTAAAAAGTGCCTAACACAGTGTTTCCATCTCTGCCACGGAGAGACCTACAAACAAAAAGGAATATAGTTATACTCCATATAAGATGTGGCCTTCACTGGTAAACTCACAGAGTTGCAGCACCTTTCTCTGTGGAGTACTTCACATTCAGGAAACTAACCGCTTTGGTTTCAAAGGGCTAAGTGGTGAAAGAAGCTGTTTCCCAGGGAAAACTGTAGTTTAAATCACAGTAGCACTCTGCTGAGTGCGTTTTTGTTCTAACTTCACACTGAACCTATCCCCAAGTATATAGTATTTTGGAGGCTTGTATGCACTTATAGCTGCTAAGCACTATCTGAGAACTTAAGGGCTTTTCTGGTAAAAGTGCCTAACAACAGTGTTTCAATCTCTGCAAGGCAGAGATCTACAAACAAAAAAGAATACAGTTATAGTCCATGTAAATGTGGACTTCACTTGCAAACTCACAGAGTTGCGGCACCTTTCTCTGTGGAGTACTTCACATTCAGGAAAGTAATTGCTTTGGTTTCAAAAGGCCAAGTAATGAAAGAAGCTGGTTCCTGCGGAAAACTGCAGTTCAAACCACAGAAGCAATCTGAAAATTGCTTTTGTGTTCTAACTTCAAACTGAACCTTTCACCAAGTACACAGACTTCTGGAGGCTTGTATGCACTCATAGCTGCTAGGCACTATCTGAGGCCTTAAGGGCTTTTCTGGTAAAAGCGCCTAGCAACAGTGTTTCAATCTCTGCAAGGCAGAGATCTACAAACAAAAAGGAATACAGTTATAGTCCATGTAAATGTGGACTTCACTTGTAAACTCACAGAGTTGTGGCACCTTTCTCTGTGGAGTACTTCACATTCAGGAAACTAACTGCTTTGGTGTCAAAAGGCCAAGAGATGAAAGAAGCTGGTTCCTGGTGAAAACTGCAGTTTAAACTGCAGAAGTAATGTGAAAAGTGCGTTTGTGCTCTAACCTCCAAATGAACCTATCACCTAGTATTCAGAGTTCTGGAGGACTGCTTGCACTCAGCGATTGTAAGCACTCTCTTAGGCCTTAATGGCTTTTCTTGTAAGATCACCTCACAATAGTGTTTCAATCTCTGCCAGGCAAGAACCTAAATAAAGTTATACTCCATATAAGATGTGGACTTCTATAGTAAATTCACAGAGTTGCAGCACCTTTTTATGTGCAGTACTTCACATTCAGGAAACTAACTGCTTTGGTTTCAAATGGCTAAGCAGTGAAAGAAGCTGGTTACTGGGGAAAATGGCTGTTTAAAACACAGAAGCAATCTGAAAAGTGCTTTTGTGTTCTACCTTCAAACTGAACCTTTCACCAGGTGCACAGATTTCTGGAGGCTTGTATGCACTCATAGCTGCTAAGTGCTAACTGAGGCCTTAAGGGCTTTTCTCGTAAAAGCGCCTCACAACAGTGGTTCAATCTCTGCTAGGCAGAGACCTACAAACAAAAAGGAATACAGTTATACTCCATAGAAATTGTGGATTTCACTGGTAACTTCACAGAGTTGCAGCACCTTATTCTGTGCCGTACTACACATTCACAAAACTAACCGCTTTGGTTTCAATGGGCGAAGCGGCGAAAGAAGCTGCTTCTCGGGGAAAACTGCAGTTCAAACTGCAGAAGAAATCTGAAAAGTGCGTTTGTGTTCTAACTTCAAACTGAACCTATCCCCAAGTACACAGACTTCTGGACGCTTGTATGCAGTCATACCTGCTAAGCACTCTCTGAGGATAAAAGGGCTTTTCTGTTAAAAGTGCCTAACAACAGTGTTTAAATCTCTGCCAGGCAGACACCTGCAAACAAAAGGGAATAGAGTTATACTCCATATAAGATGTGGACTTCACTGGTAAACTCACAGAGTTGCAGCACCTTTCTCTGTGGAGTACTTCACATTCAGGAAACTAACTGCTTTGGTTTCAAAAGGCTAAGCAGTGAAAGAAGTTGTTTCCCATGGAAAAACTGTGGTTTCAACCTCAGAAGCACTCTGAAAGGTCCACTTGCTTTCTAATCTCAAACTGAAACTATCACCAAGGTGACAGAGTTCTAGATGCTTGTGGAGCCTCAGAGCTGCTAAGCACTCTCTTAGGCCTCAGGATAAAGCTGCCTAGAAGCCTCTCTGAAAAGAGCCTCTATCACTGCCAGGCAGCGACCTATGCACAAGAAGGAATACAGTTGCACTCCATATGAGAAGGGGACTTCACGGGGAAACTGACAGAGTTGCAGCCCCTTGCTCTGTGGAGTACTTCACCTTCAGGAAAATAACCGCATTGGATTCTAAGGGCTAAGTGGCAAAAGAAGCTGTGTCCTGCGAAAACTGCAGTTTCAACCACAGAAGCACTGTAAAAGGTGCGCTTGCTTTCTAAGCTCAAACTGAAAATATCCCCAAGGTCACAGAGTTCTAGATGCTTGAGGGGCCTCAGAGCTGCTAAGCACTCAATTAGGCCTCAGGGTAAAGCTGCCTAGAATCCTCTCTGAAAAGAGACTCTATCTCAGTGGGGCAGAGACCTACGAATGAGAAGGAATACAGTTGCACTCCATATGAGAAGGGAACTTCACAGGTAAACTGACAGAGTTGCAGCCCCTTGCTCTGTGGAGTACTTCACATTCAGTAAACTAACAGCATTGGTTTCAAAGGGCTAAGTGGCCAAAGAAGGTGTTTCCCTTGGAAAAACTCCAGTTTCAACTGCAGAAGCACTCTGAAATACGTGCTTGCTTTCTAAGATCAAACTGAAAGTATCCCCAAGGTCACAGAGTTGTAGAAGCTTGTGGGGCCTCACAGCTCCTAAGCACACTCTTAGGCCTCAGGGTAAAGCTTCCTACAATCCTCTCTGAAAAGTGCCTCTATCTTTGCCAGGCAAAGTCCTGCACACAAGAAGGAATACAGTTGCACTTCGTATGAGAATGGGACTTCACAGGTAAACTCACAGAGTTGAAGCCACTTCCTCTGTGGAGTACTTCATCTTCAGGAAACTAACCGCATTGGTTTCAAAGGGCTAAGCAGTGAAAGAAGCTGTTTTCTGGGGAAAAACTGTGGTTTCAACCACAGAAGCGCTCTGAATGGTGCGCTTGCTTTCTAAGCTCAACCTGAAAGTATCCCCAAAGTCACAGAGTTCTAGATGCTTGTGGGTCCTCTGAGCTGCTAAGCACTCTCTTAGGCCTCAGGGTAAAGCTGCCTAGAAGACTCTCTGAAAAGAGCCTCTATCTCTGTCTGGCAGAGACCTACAAGAAGAAGGAATACAGTTGCACTCCATATGAGAAGGGGACTTCAAGGGTAAACTGACAGAGTTGCAGCCCCTTGCTCTGGGGAGTACTTCACCTTTAGGAAACTAGCTGCAATGATTGCAAACGGCTAAGTGGCAAAAGAAGCTGTTTCCCGGGGAAAAACTGTGATTTCAACCGCAGAAGCACTTTTAAAGGTGCGCTTGCTTTCTAAAGTCAAACAGAAAGTATCCCCATGGTCACAGAGTTCTAGATGCTTGTGGGGCTTCAGAGCTTCTAAGCACTCTCTTAGGCCTCAGGGTAAAGCTGCCTAAAATCCTCTCTGAAAAGAGCCTCTCTATCTGCCAGGCAGAGACCTACACACAAGAAGGAATACAGTTGCACTCCAAATGAGAAGGGGACTTCATGGGTAAACTGACAGAGTTGCAGCCACTTGCGCTGTGGAGTACTTCATATTCATGAAACTATCCGCATTGGTTTCAAAGGGCTAAGCGGCAAAATAAGCTGTTTCAGGTGGAAAAACTGCGGATTCAATCCCAGAAGCACTCTGAAAGGTGCGCTTGCTTTCTAATCTCAAACTTCAAGTATCCCCAAGGTCACAGAGTTGTAGAAGCTTGTGGGGCCTCAGAGATCCTAAGCACTCTCTTAGGGTTCAGGGTAAAGCTGCCTACAATCCTCTTTGAAAAGTGCCTCTATCTCTGCCAGGCAGATACCTACACACAAGAAGGAATACAGTTGCACTCCATATGAGAAGGGGACTTCACGGGTAAACTGACAGAGTTGCAGCCCCTTGCTCTGTGGAGTAATTCAAATTTAGGAAACTAATCACAATGGTTTCAAAGGCCTAAGAGGCAAAAGAAGCTGTTTCCCAGGGAAAAAATGCGGTTTCAACCTCAGAAGCACTCTGAAAAGTGAGCTTGCTTTCTAAGCTCAACTGAAAGTATCCCCAAGATCACAGAGTTGTAAATGCTTCTGGGGACTCAGAGCTGCAAAGCACTCTCTTAGGCCTCAGGGTATTGCTGCGTAGATGCCTCTCTGAAAAGAGCCTCTATCTCTGCCAGGCAGAGACCTACAAACAAGAAGGAATACAGTTGCACTCCAAATGAGAAGGGGACTTCACGGGTAAACTGACAGAGTTGCAGCCCCTTGCTCTGTGGAGTACTTCACATTCAGGAAACTAACTGCATTGGTTTCAAAGGGCTATCCAGCGAAAGAAGCTGTTTCCTGTGGAAAAACTGCGGTTTCAACCACAGAAGCAGTCTGAAAAGTGCCCTTGCTTTCTAAGCTCAAGCTGAAAATATGTCCAATGTGACAGAGTTCTAGTTGCTTGTGGGGCTTCAGAGCTGCTAAGCACTCTCTTAGGCCTCAGAGCAAAGCTACCCAGAAGCGTCTCTGAACAGACCCTCTATCTCATTCAGGCAGAGACCTACAAACAAGAAGGAATACAGTTGCACTCCAAATGAGAAGTGCACTTCTCGGGCTAACTGACAGAGATGCAGCCCCTTGCTCTGTGGTTTACTTCACATTCAGGAAACTAATCGCATTGGTTTCAAAGGGCTAAGCGGTGAAGGAAGCTCTTTCACTAGGATAAGCTGCCACTTCAACTGCAGAAGCACTCTGAAAAGTGTGCTTGCTTTCTAAGCTCAAACTGAAAGTATCCCCAAGGTCACAGAGTTCTAGATGCTTGTGGGTCCTCAGAGCTGCTTACCACTCTTTTAGGCCTCAGTGTAATGCTGCCTTGAAAGCCCCTATAAAAAGAGCCTCTATCTCTGCCAGGCAGAGACCTACAAACAAGAAGGAATACCGTTGCACTCCGTATGAGAAGTGGACTTCACGGGCAGACTCACAGAGTTGCAGCCCCTTGCTCTGTGGAGTACTTCACATTCAGGAAACTAACTGCTTTGGCTTCAAAGGGCTTATCACAAAAGAAGCTGTTTCCTGGGCAAAAACTGTGGTTTAATCTGCAGAAGCACTCTGAAAAGGGCGCTTGCTTTCTAAATTCAAAGTGAACTTATCACCAGGTTTACAGAATTCTGGATGCTTGTGGGGTCTCAGAGATGCTAAACACTCTTGTAGGCCTCAGGGCATAGCTTCCTAGAAGCCTCTCCAAGAAGAGCCTCTATCTCTGCCAGACATAGACCTACAAACAAGAAGAAATACAGTTTCACTCCGTATGAGAAGCGGACTTCACTGGTAAACTGACAGAGTTGCAGACCCTTGCTCTACGGCGAACTTCACATTGAAGAAACTAAACCCTTTGGATTCAAAGGCTAAACGTGAAAGAAGCTGTTTCCTGAGGTAAAACTGCTTTTGATTCCGCAGAAGCACTCTGAGAAGTGTGCTTGCTTTCTAAACTCAAACTGAACTTATCAACACTTTTACTGAGTTCTGGATGCTTGTGGGGTCTCAGAAATGCTAAGCACTTTCTTAGGCCTCAGGGCATAGCTTCCTAGAAGCCTCTCCAAAAGAGCCTCTACCTCTGCCAGGCAGACACCTATAAACAAGAAGGAATACAGCTTCACTCCGTATGAGAAGGGGACTTCACTGGTAAACTGACAGAGTTGCACACCCTTTCTCTGGGGAGTACTTCACATTCAGGAAACTAACCGCTTTGGTTTCAAAGGGCTAACCATGCAAGAAGCTGTTTCCTGGGGAAAAACTGTGGTTTAAAATGCAGAAGCACTCTGAAAAGTGCGCTAGCTTTCTAAACTCAAATTTAACTTATCACCAAGTTTACTGAGCTCTGGATGCTTGTGGGGTCGGATAAATGCTAAGCACTCTCTGAGGCCTCAGAGCAAAGCTTCCAAGAAGCCTCTCAGAGAAGAGCCTCTATCTCTGGCAGACAGAACCCTACAAACAAGAAGAACACAGTTCCATTCCATAGGAGATTTTCCCTTCACTGGTAAAGTGACATATTTGCAGTCCCTTGCTCTGTAGAGTAACTTCAAGTTTAGGAACCAAACCACTTTGATTTCCTTGGTGTAACTGCTGAAAGAATCTGCTTCCCCAGGAAAGTGTCGTTTAAAACACAGAAGCAGTCTGAAACATGTGTTTGCTTTCTAACATCCACTTGAAATTATCACCAAGTTTACAGAGGTCCAGGCCCTTTTGGGGAGTCAGAGCTTCTAAGCACTCTCTTAAGCCTGATGGCCTTTCTTCCTGGAAACCTCTCAGAAAAAGTGCTTTCATTATTCCAGGGATAGACCTACAAACAAGAAGAACACAGTTCCAATCCTTTTGATACGTCTACTTCAATGGTAAATTGACAGATTTGCCTCCCCTTGCTCTGTGGAGTAACTTCACTTTTAGGAAACAAATTGCTTTGGTTTCCATGGGGTAATCAGTGAAAGAAACTGCTTCCCAGGAAAATGGCAATTTAAATTTCAGAAGCACTCTTAAAAATGTGTTTGCTTTCTAACCTCAACTTGAACTTATCACCAAGTTTGAGGAGGTCCAGGTACTTGTGGGCTGTCATAGTTGCTAAGCACTCTTTTAGGGCTAAGGGCCTTTTTTGCTAGAAGTCTCTCAGAAAAGTTCTTCCATCTCCATCATGCAAAGACCTACAAATATGGCACCAGGGAAACCAGCTAGGTTTGGAAATCTCTCCTGTCTCTGCCACCTTGGATCCAGTCCAAGGTTCTGTGTATCCAGGCCCTCTGTTGCAGTTGCCCCCATCCCTGCCCCAGCACCCTCCAGCAAGTTGAGATCTGAGAAAAATGAATAGGCTTGGACTTCCCTTCTCCCTCCTCCTGCTTGGACACAGTGCACCCATCCGAGTAGCCTCACACTCTGATTGGTTTACCAACTTCGCTGCCCCTAGCCCCAGCCAGCAAGGTGACATCCATGGAAAGGGGCTTTGCTTGGATATTGCCTATTCCTCCACTGACATGGACACAGCCCATGGGTCACAGTAGCAGCCTCTTTTATGGGCACTGCCATTGCTAGCCCAGTACCAGCAGACCATTTGAGAGCTGCAGAAATTAGCTTGGTTCAAATATCATATCTCGTTCCCCTGGCCTGCACCTAGGCCATGGGTCCAAGTAGCCATGCACTATGCTGCGGGCACCACCATCCATGCCCCAGGGAAAGCCAGCAAGGTGAGATCTGGGGAAATGGCTCCACTAAGACATCACATCTCCCTCTTGCAGATTGTACAAAGCCCAAGCGTTGAGTAGCCACACCCTCTGTTATGGGCAACAACATCACTGTCCTAGCACCAATCAGCAAGGTGAGATCAGTGGAAAGCAGCTCAGTTTGAACATTGCATCTCCCTGTGCAGGCCTGAACCCAGCCTATGGGTCAAAGTAGCAGCGCACTATGCTGTGGGCACCACCATGGCTGCAGCAGGATGAGCCAGCAAGGTGAGATCCAGGGAAATGGCTCCACTCAGACATAGCACCTCCCTCTGGTGGCCTGGATGAAGCCCTCAGGTTTTGTAGCCATGCCCTCTGTTGCAGGTACCAACATCACTGGCCCATCACCAGCAAGTACAGTGACATCCAAGGAAAGCAGCTAGGCTCGGATATCTCATTTCCCTCTGCCAGCCTCGACCCAGCCCAAGGGTCCAAGTAGCCATGCCTACTACTGTGGGTGCCGCCATCGCTCCCGCAGTGCCAACCAGCAAAGAGAGATAGGCGGAAAGTGGCTCAGATCGAACTTTGCATCTTCCTCGGCCAGCCTGAACCTGAGCCCATTTAAGGGTAACTGCATCCTCTGCTGTGGGAGTCGCCATCGCTGACCCAGTGCCAGCCAGCAAGGTGAGATCCCCGAAAAGCATCTCAGAACAAACATTGCATCTCCCTTTTCCAGCCCATGGGTCCAAGTAGCTACACACTATGCTGCGGTCAATGCCATCGCTGCCCCAGGATGAGCCAGCAAGGTAAGATCTGGGAAAATGGCTCCACTTGGACATCGTATCTCCCTCTGGTGACCTGGCTCACGCCCTTGGGTTGCATAGCCATGCCCTCTGTTGTGGGTAACAACATCACTGCCACAGCGCCAGCAAGCAAGGTGAGATTTGAGAAAAGCAGCTCGGCTCAGACATTGCACATCCCTCTGGCCTCCTGGACCCAGCCCATGCATCTGTTTAGCCAAGCCCTCTGCTGTTGGTACCTCCATCACTGCCCCAGATCCAGCCAGCAAGGCGAGATCCGGGGAAAGTGGCTCAGCTTGGACATCACATTTCCCTCTGCAGGCATTGACCGAACAGACAGGTCCAGGTAACCATGCCCTCTGCTGCATGTGCCACCATCGCTACCCCAGCACCAGCCAGCAAGGTGAGATCTGGGGAAAGTGGCTCGGCTTAGACATCCCATTGCCCTCTGTCACACTGGACACAACCCACCAGTCCGAGTAGCTGTGCCCTCTTTTGTGGGCACCGCCATCACTGCCCCAGCACCAGTCAGCAAGTCGAGATCTGCGGAAAGCAGCTCAGCCCGAATATCACATCTCCCTACACCGGCCTGGACCCAGACCATGGGTCCCAGTAACCATGCACTATGCTGCAGCAATCACATCATGGCCACAGCACCATACAGCAAGGTGAGATCCAGGGAAAGTGGCTCGACTCAGACATTGCATCTCCCTCTGCAAGCCTGGACAAGCCCAGGGGTTTGAGTAGCCTTGCACTTTTTGTGGGCACCACCATCGCTACCCCAGGACCAGCCAGCCAGTTGAGATCTGCAAAAAGCAGCTCAGCTCATACATTGCATCTCCCTCCACTGGCCTGCACCTAGGCGATGGGCGTGAGTAGCCATTCACTCTGCTGCGCGCATGGCCATTGCTGCCCAAGGGCCAGGCAGCAAGGTGAGATACGGGGAAAGCGGCTTGGCTTGGACGTCACATCTCCCTCCACCACCCTGGAAACAGCCCAGTGGTCCAAGTAGGTGTGCCCTCTTTTGCAAGCACAACCATTGCTGCCCCAGCACCAGCCAGCAAGGTGAGATCTGGGGAAAGCATCTTGGCCTGGAAATCTCGTCTCGCTCCTGCTGGCCTGGATCCAGTCCACAGGTCCGTGTATCCACACCCTCTGTTGCAGGGACCACTATCCCTGCCCCAGCACCCTCCTGCAAGGTGAGATCTGAGGAAAGTGTATAGGCTTGGACATCCCATCTCCTTCCACCTGCCTGGACACAGACCACCAGTCCAGGTAGCCACGCACTCCCAATGGGGTGCCACCATCACTGCCCATAGCACCAGCCAGCAAAGTGAGATCCAGGGAAAGGGGCTTGGCTCGCATATCACATATTCCTCTGCTGGCCTGGACACAGCCCACAGCTGTGAGTAGCTCATCCTGTTCAGTGGGCACCGCCATTGCTAGCCCAGTACCAGCAGGCCAGGTGAGATCCGCAGAAAGTGGCTCGGTTCAAACATCACATCACCTTCCACTGGCCTGGACCCAGGCCATGGGTCTGAGGAGCTGAGCACTATACTGTGGGCACTGCCATCACTGCGCCAGGGCCAGCCAGCAAGGTGAGATCTGGGGAAATGGCTCCACTCAGAAATTGCATCTCCCTCTGGTGGCCTGGACAAAGCCCATGGGTTGAGTCGCCATGCCCTTTGTTGCAGGCGACGACATCACTGCCCCAGCACCAGCCAGCAAGGTGAGATCAGCAGAAAGTGGCTCAGTTCGAACATTGCATCTCCCTGTGCAGGCCTGGACCCAGCCCATGCATCCAAGTAGGGGCCCACTATGCTGTGGGCACCACCGTCATTGCCCCAGAATGAGCCAGCAAGGTGAGATCCAGGGAAATGGCTACACTCAGACATCACATCTCCCTCTGGTGGCCTGGTCGAAGCCCACAGGTTGAGTAGCCATGCCCTCTGTTATGGATAATGATATCACTGCCCCAGCACCAGTAAGCTAGGTGGCATCCAGGGAAAGCAGCTAGGCTCAGCTATCTCATCTTCATCTGCTGTCCTCAACCCAGCCCAAGGGTCCAGGTAGGCGCACCTACTACTGCGGGTGCCGCCATTGCTCCCACAGTGCCAACCAACAAAGAGAGATTTGGGGAAAGCTTCTCAGATTGAACTTTGCATCTCCCTCGGCCAGCCTGAACCCAGAGCCCATTTAAGGGTAGCCCCATCCTCTGCTGCAGGATTCACCTTCACTGACCCAGAACCAGCCAGCAAGGTGAGATCCATGAAAAGCATCTTGGATCGAACATTGCATCTCCCTCCACTGGCCTGGATCCATGGCATGGCTCCGAGTAGTAGAGCACTATGCTGCGGGTACCACCATCGCTACCACAGGGCCAGCCAGCAAGGTGAAATAACTCCTCTCAGATATCGTATCTCCCTCTAGCACATTGGACAAAGCCCAAGGGTTTAGTAGCCATGCCCTCTATTGTGGGCAACTACATCACTCTGCCAGTGCCTGCCAGCAAGGTGAGATCAGCAGAAAGTGGCTCAGTTCAAACGTTTCATCGGTCTTCTCTGGCCTGGACCCAACCCATGGGTCCAAGTAGCTGCACACTATGCTGCGAGCACCGTGATTACAGCCCTAGGATGAGCCAGCAAGGTGAGATCCCAGGAAATGGCTCCACTTGGACATCCCATCTCCCTCTGGCAGCCTGGACCAAGCCCTCAGGTTCCATAGCCATGGCCTCTGTTGCGGGCAACGACATCACTGTCCCAGTGCCAGCCATCCATGTGGCATCTGGGGAAAGTGGCTCGGCTTGGACATCGGATCTCCCTCTGCCAGCCTTGACCCAGCCCTCAGGTCCTGGGAGCCACGCCTCCTACTGCTGGTGTGGCCATCACTGCCCCAGCACCAGACAGCAAGTAGAGATCCGGGGAAAGCCATTTGGCTCAGACAACACATCTCCCTCAGCCATGCTGGACCCAGCCCAAGGCTCTGTGTACTCACACCATCTGCTTGGGGCGATGCTATCACTGTACCAGAGCCAGCCAGCAAATTGAGATCCAGGGAAAGCGGCTCAGCTCAGATATTCCATCTCCATCTGCTGGCTGGGACAGAACCCTTGGGTCGGGGTAGCCCTTCCCTCTGCTGTGGGCATTGCCATGGCTGCATCAGCACTAGCCAACAAAGTGAGATTTGAGGAAAGCAGTTAGACTCTAACATTGCATCTCCCTCCAACCTCCTGGACCCAGCCCATGGGTCCAGGTAGCCCAGCCCTCTGCTGTTGGCGCCTCCATCGCTGCCCCAGATCCAGCCAGCAAGGTGAGATCCAGGGAAAGTGGCTTGGCTTGGACGTTGCATTTTCCCCCTGCCACCCTGGAAGCAGCCCACTGGTCTGAGTAGGTGCACCCTCTTTTGCGAGCACCACCATTGCTGCCCCAGCACCAGCCAGCAAGGTGAGATCTGGGGAAAGCAGCTGGGCTTAGAAATCTTGTCTCTCTCCACTGACCTAGATCCAGTCCACGGGTCCGTGTATCCATGCCCTCTGTTGCAGGGACCACCATCCCTGCCCCAGCGCCAACCAGCAAGGTGAGATCCAGGAAAAGCATCTCGGCTGGGAAATAGCATCTCCCTCCACCAGCCTTGACACAGCTTCCAGGTCCAAGAAGCCATGCACTCTGCTGCTGACACCACCATTGCTCCCCCAGCACCATCTAGCAAGATGAGATCTGTGGAAAGCGGCTCTGTTCGGCATCACGTCTCCCTCCACCAGCCTGGACAGAGCCCACAGGTATGAGTATCCATGCCCTCTTTTGTGGGCACCGCCATCACTGCCACAGTGCCAGCCAGCAAGGTGAGATTTGGGGAAATGTCTCCGCTTGAATATCGCATCTCCCTCTGCAGGCCTGGACCCAGCCCACAGGTCCAGGTAGCCATGCCCTGTGCTGTTGGCGCCACCATTGCTGCCCCAGCTCCAGCTCACAAAGTGAGAACCAGGGAAAGTAGCTCTGCTCAGACATTGCATCTCCCTCCACCAGCCTGGACAGAGCAGATGGGTCTGGGTAGCCCTGCCCTCTGCTGTGGGCACTGCCATAGCTGTCCCAGTGCCAGCCAGAAAGGTGAGATCTGGTAAAAGCAGCTAGGCTTGGACATCACATCTCCCTCTGTCAGCCTGGACACAGCCCATGGGGCTGAGTAGCGGTGCCCTCTTCTGTGGGCACTGCCATTGCTGGCCCAGCATCAGCAGACCAGGTGAGATCTGCAGAAAGTGGCCTGGGCTCAAACATCGCATCTCCCTCTGCTGGCCTGGACCCAGGCCATGGTTCCGAGTAGCCACGCACTATGCTGTGGGCACCACCTTCACTACCCCAGCATCAGCCAGCAAGGTGAGATCAGGGGAAATGAATCAGATAGGACACTGCATCTGCTCTGCCGGCCTGGACCCAGTACATGGATCCAAGTAGCCATGCACTGTGCTTGGGCAATGCCATTGCTGTCCCAGCCCCAGCCAGTGAGGTGAGATCTGCAAAAGCAGCTTGGCTCAGATATCACATATTCCTCCAACAGCCTGGACCAAGTCCACAGGTCCAGGTCACCACGCCCTCTGATGCGGGGCCACCATTGCTGTGCCAGGGCCAGCCAGCAAGATGTGATCCAGGGAAAGTGGCTCGGCTCAGACATCGCATCTCCCTCTACAGGCCTGGACCCAGTACAGGAGTCCAAGTAGCCATGCCCTCAGTTGCGGGTGCCGCCATCTCTGCCCCAGCACCAGGAAGCAAGGTGACATCTGAGGAAAGCAGCTAGGCTCAGATATCGCATCTCCCACTGCCGGCCTTGACCCAGCCCAAGGGGCCGGGTAGCCGTGCTTTCTACTGTGGGCACCGCCACCACTCCTGCAGTGCCAACCAGCAAAGAAAGATCCATGCAAAGTGGCTCGGCTTTGACATCACATCTCCCACCACAGGCCTAGACCCATCCCAGAGGTCCGAAAAGCTACGCCCTCTGCTTCTGGTGTTACCATCGCTTCCTCAGTGCCAGCCGGCAAGGTGAGATCCAGGGAAAGTGGCTCGCCTCACAAAACGCATCTCCCTCCACGGGCCTGGACCAAGCCCAATGTGTCCATGCAATCTGCTGTGGGCACGGTCATCACTGCACCAGTGCCAGTCTGCAAGGTGAGATCCGGGTAAAGAGGCTCACCTCGGACATTGCATCTCCCTCCGCCGACCTGGACACAGGCCATGGGTCCTAGTAGCCGCGCATTCCACTGTGGGCACCACCATCGCAGCCCCAGGGCCAGCCAGCAAGGTGAGATCCGGGGAGATGACTCTGTTCTGACATCGCATCTCCCTCTGGCGGCATGGACAAAGCTCATGGGTTGAGTAGCCATGCCCTCTGTTAAGGGCAATGACATCACTGCCCCAGGGCCAGCCAGCAAGGTGAGATCCGGGGAAAGCATCTTGGCTCGGGCATCACATCTCCCTCCGCCAGCCTTGACACAGCCCATGGGTCCGAGAAGCAATGCACTCTGCTGCTGTAGCCACCATCGCTCCCCCCAGTGCCATCCAGCAAAATGAGATCTGCGGAAAGAGGCTTGGTTCGAGCATCACGACTCCCTCCACCGGCCTAGACATAGCCCACAGGTCTGAGTATCCACGCCCTCTTTTGTGGACACCGCCATTGCTACCAGCCCCAGCCAGCAAGGTGAGATTCATGAAACACAGCTCAGCTCAAACATCACATCTCCCTCCGCCAGCCTGGATTCAGGCCATAGGTCCAAGTAGCTGCACACTATGCTTTGGGCACCGCCATTGCTGCCCCAGCACCAGCCTGCAAGGTGAGATCCAGGGAAATGTCTCTGCTCAAACATTGCATCTCCCTCTGCAGGCCTGGACCCAGCCCACAGGTCCAGGTAGCCATGCCCTGTGCTGTTGGTGCCACTTTCACTGCGCCAGCTCCAGCTAGCAAGGTGATATCTGGGGAAAGTGGCTCAGCTCGGACATCGCATCTCCCTCCACTGGCCTAGACTGAGCAGATGGGTCTGGGTAGCCATGCCCTCTGCTGTGGGCACTGCCATCGCTGCCCCAGGGCCAGCCAGTAAGGTGAGATCCGCTGAAAGCAGCTAGTCTTGGACATTGCATCTCCCTCAGCCAGCCTGGACACAGCCCACAGGTGCAAGTAGCTGTGCCCTATTCTGCGGGCACCGCCATTGCTGGCCCAGCATCAGCAGGCCAGGTGAGCTCTGTGGAAAGCGGCTTGGCTAGAACATCGCATCTCCCTCTGCTGGCCTGGACCATGGTTCCAAGTGCACTATGCTGTGGGCACCACCATCACTGCCCCAGCAATAGCCAGCAAGGTGAGATCAGGGGAAATGGCTCATATTGGACATCGCATCTGCTCTGCCCACCTGGACCCAGCCCATGGATCCGGGTAGCCAAGCACTGTGCTTGGGCAGTGCCTTCGCTGTCCCAGCACCAGCTGGCAAGGTGAGACCTGGGAAAGTGGCTCTGCTCAGATATCACATATTCCTCCAACAGCCTGAAACAAGCCCATGGGTCCAGGTCACCATGCCCTCTGTTGTGGGCCCCCCCTATTGCTTTGCCAGAGCCAGCCAGGAAGGTGTGATCTAGGGAAAGCAGCTCAGCTCAGATATCGCATCTCCCTCTGCAGGCCTGGACCCAGCACACGAGTCCAAGTAGCCATGCCCTCAGTTGCGGGAGCCCCCATTGTTGCCCCAGCACCAGGAAGCAAGGTGACATCCGAGGAAAGCAGCTAGGTTCAGGTATTGCACCTCCCAATGCCAACCTCAACGCTTTCCAAGGATCCAGGTAGCTACTCCTTCTACTATGGGTGCCACTATCACTCCTGTGGTGCCAACTAGCAAAGAGAGATCCATGGCAAGTGGCTCAGCTTGGACATTGCATCTCCCTCTACAGGCCTGGACCCATCCCAAAGATCCAAGAAGCCTCACCCTCTGCTTCTGGTGCTGCCATTGCTGCCCCAGTGCCAGGCAGCAAGTGAGATCCACAGAAAATGGCTCGGCTAGGACATCACATCTCCCTCCGCCAGCCTGGACCCAGCCCACAGGTCTGGATGGCTGTGCCCTCTATTGCGACCTCCACCATCGATGCCCCAGCACCAACGAACAAGGTGAGATCTGGGGAAAGAGGCTTGGCTCTGACATTGTATCTCCTTCTGAAGGCCTAGACCCAGCCCACTATTCCAAAAAGCCATGCCCTCTGCTGCGGGCACCACCATCATTGCCTCCATGCCAGCCAGCAAGGTGAGATCCAGGGAAAGCAGCTCACCTCACATAACATATCTCCCTGTGCCGGCCTGGACCAAGCACATTTGTCTGGTATCCACGTGGTATGCTATAGGCACTGCCATCGCTGCACCAGTGCCAGCCTGCAAGGTGAGATCCAGGGGAAGGAGCTCGCCTTGGACAATGCATCTCCCTCTGCAGGCCTGGAAACAGCCCATGGGTCTGGGTAGATGCACTCTCTGTTGAAGGCACTGCCATGCTGCCCCAGTGCCAGGAAACAAGGTGAGATCCACCAAAAATGGCGTGGCTCGGACATCGCATCTCCCTCTGCTGGCCCGGACCCAGCCTACATGTTGGGTAGCCAAGCCCTCTTTTGCAGGTGCCGCTACTGCTGCCCCAAGGCCAGCCCGCAGGTGACATCCATGGAGAGCAGCTTGACTGGGACTTTGCATTTCTCTCCCCTGGCCTGGACGCAGCTCTCCGGTCTGGTTAGCCACACCTCTGCTGCTGGCATCAGTATCGCTACCCCATTGCCAGCCAGCAAGGGGAGATCTGTGGAAAGCGTTCGGCTTGGACATCACATCTCCCTCCACCAGCCTGTACCCTGGCCATTAGTCTGGGTAGACGTGCTCTCTGTTAAAGATGATGCCTTTGCTACCAGAGTGCCAGCCAGCAAGGTGAGGTCGGGCGAAATTTCTTGGCTTGGACATTGCATCTCCCTCTGCTGGCCTGAACCCAGCCTGTGGGTCTGGGTAGTTGCGCCCTCTGTTGCAGTCAAAACCATCACTGTCCCAGTGCCAGCCAACAGGGTGAGACCCACTGAAAGTGGCTCGGCTCGGACATATCATCTCCCACCGCTGACCTGGTCCCAGCTTATGGATTCGGGTAACCAAGCTCTCTTGGTGGCACTGCCATCGCTACCCCAGCACCACCCAGCAAGGGGACATCTGGGAAAAGTGGCTGTCTCGAACATGGCTTCTCCCTCCACCAGCATGAACCCAGCCCAAGGGTCCGTGTATCTGAACCCTCTGCTGCGGGCACTCCTGGTACCATACCATGGACAGCCAGCAAGGTGGGATATGGGGAAAGTGGCTCTGCTCTGACATCTCATCTCCCTCCACCAGCAAGGTGAGGTCCAGCGAAAGTGGCTCAGCTCATATATTGCATCTCCCTTCACCAGCCTGGACAGAGCAGATGGGACCAGGTAGCCATGCCCTCTGCTGCAGGCAATGCCATCAGAGCCCCAGCGCCCGGCAGCAAGGTGAGATCTGGGGAAAAGAGCTAGGATTGGACATCACATCTTGCTCCACCAGCCTGGACACAGCCCACAGGTCCGAGTAGCCACAAACTATGCTGTGGGCACCACCATCGCTGCCCCAGGGCCAGCCAGCAATGTGAGATCCGGGGAAATGGCTCCACTTGGACATCACATCTCCCTCCGGTGGCTTGTACCAAGCCCACAGGATGAATAGCCAGGCCCTCTGTTGCGGGCAAGGATATCACAGCCCCAGCACCAGCCAGCAAGGTAAGATGCAAGGAAAGTGGCTCAGCTCACATATGGCATCTCCCTCAGCCAGCTGGGACTGAGCCCATGTGTCGGGGTAGCCATGCCCTGTGCTGCAGGCATCATCTTCACTGCCCCACCACCAGTCAGCAAGGTGAGATCCAGGGAAATTTCTCAGCTCTGACATGGCATCTCCCTCCGCTGGCCTGGACCCAGCCCATGGGTTCGGATAGCTACCTCCTCTTCTGTGGGCATGGCAAAACCGGCTCCAGGCAGAGCCAGCAAGGTGAGATCCGGGGAAAGCATCTCGGCTAGGACATCACATCTCCTTCCACCTGCCTGGACCCAACCCACGGGTGTGTGTAGTTGCGCCCTCTGCTATGGGCACCACCAGGGCTACCCCATCACCAGCCAACAAGGAGAGATCCACCGAAAATGGATCGGATTGGACTTCGCATCTCCCTGTGCCAGACTGGACCCAGGCAACGTGTCCGAATAGCTCCGTTAAAGTGCAGGCGATGCCATTGTGGCCCCAGCGCCAGCCAGCAAGGTGAGATCCGGGGAAAGCAGCTCAGATCAGACATCACATCTCCCTCCACGGGTCTAGACACAGCCGAGTTTGGGTAGTTGCACCCTCTGTTGCAGGTGAATCCACATGGGGGTGCCATTGATACTGCTCCAGTGCCAGGAGAGTGAGTTTCAGGAAAGTGTCTGGCTTGGACTTCAGATAGACCTTCCCCAGCTGGGGCCTGGGCTATGATTCCGGGGAGCTGTGCCTTCCCCTGCTGGTGCTTTTGCTGCTGCTCCACCACACGGAGGGTGAGTTTCGGGAAAGCAACTGGCTTGGACTTCAGATCTCCCTCCATCTGACAGGGCATGGTCTCCAGGTTGGGTAGGCCTGCCTTCCCCTGCAGAGGCCATTGCTGCTGCTCCAGTGCCAGGAGGGTGAGTTTTGGGAAAGTGGTGTGCTTGGAATTTATATCTCCCTTCGACAACCAGTGCCCAGTCTAGGGGTCCCAGTAGCGGTGCCTACCCTTGCGGGCCACATTGCTGCTGCTTCAGCGCCAGGAGGGTGAGTTTCAGGAAAATGGCTGGCATGGACATCTGATCTCCCTCCTCTGGCCAGGGCCCTGTCTATGGGTCCATGTAACCGCACCTTTTCCTGTGGGTGCCAATGCTGCTGACCAGATCCAGGAGGTGAGTTTTTGTAAAGCGTCTGGCTTGTACTTCAGATCTCCCTCCTCTGTCTGGGGCCTGGTCTACGGTTCCGCGTAGCTATGCCTTTTCGTACAGGCGCCATTGCTGCTAATCCAGCACCAAGAGGTTGAGTCTCACAAAAGCGACTGGTTTGGACTTCAGATCTCCCTTGGCTGGTTGGGGCTCAATCTACAGGTTCACAGAGGTGCACCTTTTCCTGTGGGCACCATTGCTGCTGCTCCATTGCCAGGAGGTTGAGTTCGGGAAAGAGGCTGGCTTGGACTCCTGATCTGCCTCTGCCAGCAGGAGTCTCATATACAAGTCTGGGTAGTGGCAATTACCCCTGCGGGCACCATTGCTGCTTCTCCAGTGCAAGTAGTGTGAACTTCAGGAAAGTAGCTGGCTTGGACTTCAGATTTCCCTCTGCAAGCCGGGCATTGGTCTATGGGTCCATGTACCCCCACTTTTCCCTGCAGGCCCCATCCCTGCTGATCCAGCACCAGGAAGGTGAGTTTCTGGATAACAGCTGACTTGGACTTCAGATCTCCCTCCGCTGGCCGGAGCAAGGTCTTCATGTCCACATAGCCTTGCCTTTCCCTGCAGGCGCCATTCTGCTGACCAGCTCCACAATGGTGAGTTTCAGGAAAGGGGCTGGCTTTCACTTCAGTTCTCCCTCCTCTGGCCAGGGCCCTGTCTTCAGGTCCATGTAGTGGCGCCTCTGGCTGCGGGCACCATCACTGCTGACCAGCTCCAGGAGAATGAGTTTCAGGAAAGGGGCTAGCTTGGACTTTGCATCTCCCTCCACTTGTCAGGGCCCAATCCACAGGTCTGCATAACTGCTCCTTTCCCTGTTTGCACCATCACTACTGATCGAGCACCAGGAGGGTGAGTTTTGGGAAAACCCCATGGCTTGGGCTTCAAATCTCCATCTGCCAGCTGGGGCCTGGTCTACTGGGTAGCTGCACCTATTCCTGCAGGCGCCATTGCTGCTGGTCCAGAGCAAGGAGGGTGCATTTCAGGAAAGGCTGGCCTGGATTGCAGATCACCCTCCCCCCACTGGGGCACAGTCTATAGGTCTGTGTAGCCACAGCTTTTCCTTCAAGCACCATCTCTGCTGATCCAGTGCCAGGTGGGTGAAGTTTGGGAAAGCAGCTGGCTTGGACTTCAGATCTCCCTACACCAGGTGGGAACCAGTCTCTGGGTCAGAGTACCATGCCTTTCACTGAGAGCACCATCACTGCTGATCCAGTGCCAGGAGGGTGAGTTTGGGTAAAGCTGCTGACTTGGATTTCAGGTCTCCCTCCTCCAGCCAGGCCCAGGTCTACAGGTCCCTATAGCCGTGCCTTGCCCTGAGGGCACCATCACTGCAGATCCAAAGCCTGAAGGGTGAGTTTCTGTACAGCAGCTGGCTTGGACTTCTGATCTCCCTCAGACAGCCGGGACCTGGTCTATGGCTCCACGTAGCAGGGTGTATCACTATGGGCTGCATCACTGCTGATCCAGTGCCAGGTGGATGAGTTTTGGGAAACTGCCTGACTTGGACTTCAAATCTCCCTCCACTGGCAGGACCCAATCTAGGGTCTAAGTACCATGCCTTTTCCTGTGGGCACCATCGCTGCTGATACAGTTCTAGGAGTTTGAGTTTCAGTAGATCGGCTGGCTTGGACTTCAGATCTCCCTCCTCTGGCCAGGGCCTGGTCTGTGGGTGTGTGTAGTGGCTCCTTTCCCTGAGGGCACCATCACTGCTGATTCAGTTACAGGAAGGTGAGTTTTGGGAAAGCAGCTGGCTTTTACTTCTGATCTCCATACCCCGGCTGGGGCCAGCCCTGTGGGTCCATGTAGCTGGGCCTTTCCCTGTGGGTGCCATCGCTGCTGATCCAGTGACAGGTAGGTGACTTTCGGGAAAGCAACTGCTTGGACTTCAGATCTCCATCTGCCCACTGGGGACTGGTCTATGGGTCGGAGTAAACACTTATTTCCCTACGGGCCCCATCACTGCTGACCAGCTCCATGAGGGTGAGTTTCTGGGAAGTGGCTGGCTTGGAGTTCAGACCTCCCTTTGCAGAACAGGGTCTGGTTTATAGGTCCAGGTAGTGGGGACTGAACATAGGTGTGCCATTGATGCTGCTGCAGTGCTAGTAGGGTAAATTTCACAAAAGTGGATGGCTTGGACTTCAGATCAACATTCCCCAGCCAGGGCCTGGGCTATGGCTCCGGGCACCTGAGCAATCCCCTGCTGGCACTTTTGCTGCTGCTCCACCGGACAGAGTCTGACTTTCGAGAAAGCAGCTGGCTTGGACTTCAGATCTCCCTCAACTTCGCAGGGCACGGTCTACAGGTTGGGTAGGTCTGCCTTCCACTGCGGGGGCCATTGCTGCTGTTCCAGAGCCAGGAGGGTAAGTTTCAGAGAAGTGGCTGGCTTAGAATTCATATCGCCCTTCACCGACCAGTAACCAGTCTAGGGATCCTGGCAGCAGTGCCTAATTTGGGTGCCACATTCCTGCTGCCTCAGGGCCAGGAGGATTAGTTTTCTGAAAGAAGCTGGATTGCATTTCAGACCTCCCTTGTAAGGGTGGGTCCCGGTCCATAAGTGCCAGTGGCCGAGAGGTCCCGTTTGGGTCCATTGATGCTACACCAGCGCCAGGAGAGTGAATTTCAGGAAACTGGCTGGATTAGATTGCAGATCATCCTCTGCCTGTTGCAGACCCCTACATGGGTGCAGGTAACCACCCCTTCCCCTCTAGGTGACATTGCTTCTCTAACTCCCAGAGGGTGAGTTTTGAGAAAGCCTCTGATTTGAACTTATCTCCCACCTCCAACCAGTGTCCTGTCTACATGGTCCGTGGGGCATGGATTATTCTGCGGGCACCATTGCTGCTGCTCCCATGCCAGGACAGTGAGTTTCGTCAAAGCAGCTGGCTGGGACTTCAGGTCTCTCTCTCCCGCCTGCGGCCCATTCCATGGGTCCTGGTAGCCGAGACTTCCCGCTTGGCGCCCTTGATGCTGCTCCAGTGCCAGACAGGTGAGTTTTGTCCAATTAGCTGGCTTGGACTTCACATCACACTTCATCAGCCGGGACCCTGGCTACATGTCCTGGTAGCTCTCACTTCCCCTGCTGGATCTATTGCTGCTGCTCCACCGCAAGGAGACTCAGTTTCAGGAGAGCTGCCACTTGGACTACACATCTGCCTCCATGGGCTGAAGTCCATAATATGAGTGTGGTAAACACGCCTTCCCCTGAGGCACCATTTCTGCTGCTCCAGTGCCCTGTGTGGGGGGGGTATGTAAATGCCACTGGCTTGGCCTTCAGGTCTCCCTCTACCATCTGGGGCACGGGAAGAGGGTTTGGGTTGTGGTAATTATTCCTGCGGGCACAAATTGCTTCAGTTCCACATACAATAGGGTGAATTTCAGGAAAGTGGCTCTCTTGGATTGCAGGTCTACCTCTGAGTGCCAGGGCTCAGTCTATAAGTCTGAGTAGCCTTGCCATCCCCTGCAGGTGCCATTGCTGCTGCTTCTGAGACAGAAGGATTCATTTTGTGAAAGCAGCTGGCTTGGACTTCAGATCACCCTCCGATGGCCAGTGTCCAGTCTACATGGTGGGATAAGCATGCCTTCCTATGCGGGCACCTTTGCTTCTATCGCCGCACCAGGAGGTTGCGTTTTGTCAAAGCAGCTGGCTTGGTCTTCAGATCTCCCTCGGTCCGGCTGGTGCACAGCCCATGGCTCGCCTTGGCCGAGCCTTCTGGTTTGGTGCCATTGATGCTGCTCCAGCCCCAGGTGGGGGAATTTTGGAATATCGGCTGACTAGGATTTCAGATGACACTACATTAGCCGGGGACCTGGCTACGAGTCCGGTTGCTGTGACTTTCCCTACCGGCACTATTGCTGCTGCTCCAACAAAAGGAGAGTGAATTTCAGGAATGTTGCTGCCTTGGATTTCAGATCTTCCTTTGTCTCCCGGGGCCCATTCTATGGGTAAGGGTAGCCAAGGCTACCCCACAGTAGCCACTGACGCTGCTTCAGCACCAGGTGAGTGAGTTTCGGCTAAGCGGCTGTCTTGGACTTCAGATCTCCCTAGGCCAGCCCGGGCCAGGAATTAGCATCTCGGTAATGACAATTACCCAGGAGAGCAACATTGCTGCTACTCCAGTGCTCAGTAGGGTGAATTTCAGGAAAGTGGTTGGATTGGATTACAGATCTTCCTCTGCTACCTGGGCCTGTTACACTGGTCTGAGTAGTGGCAATTACACCGGCTGACACTATTCCTGCTGATCCAGTGGAAGAAGGGTGAGTTTCAGGAAAGTGTCTGTCTTGGATTTCAGATCTCCCTCTGCCCGTCCTGGACCGGTCTATGGTTCCGGGTAGCTGAGCCTTCAGATGGGCATCATTGTTGCTGCTCCATCACCAGGAGGGTGAGTTTCGGTAAAGCTGGCTTGAACTTCAGATCTCCCTCTGTGGGCCAGGGACCATTCCTTGGATCTCGGTAGATGAGACTTCCCCTTGGTGCGATTGATGCTGCTCCAGTGCCATGAAGGAGATTTGTGGCAAATCAGCTGCCTTGGACTTCAGATCACACTTCATGAGCTGGGGTCCAGGCTACGGATTCTGGTAGCTGTGACTTCCCCTTCTCACTCTATTGCTGCTGCTCCAGTGCCAGGAGAGTGAGTTTCAGGAAAGTGGCTGGCTTATCCTTCAGATCTGCCTCTGCCATCTGGAGCACAGGAAGAGGGTGTGGGTGGTGGTAATTATCCCTGCGTGCACCATTGCTTCTTTTCCACACACAGTTGGGTGAATTTCAGGAAAGCGGCTCTCTTGGATTACAGGCCTACCTCTGACTGCTAGGGCTCGCTGTACAAATCTGAGTAGCCCTGCCTTCCCCTGGAGGCACCATTGCTGCTGCTCCTGCGCCAGGATGATGCATTTTAGGAAAGCAGGTGTCTTGCACTTCAGATCTCCCTCCACCGCAGCGTGTCCAGCCAACATGGTCACATAGCCATGCCTTTCCCTGCGGACACCTTTACTGCTGATCCTGCACCAAGAGGTTGAGTTTCGGCAAAGCAGCTGCCTTGACTTCAGATCTGCCTTGCCAGGCCGGGTCCCAGCCCATGGGTCCCGCTGGCCGAGATGTCCCATTTGCCTCCATTGATGCAGTACCAGCACCAGGAGAGTGAGTTTCAGGAAACTGGCTGGATTAGATTTCAGAGCTTCCTCTGCCTGTCCATGAATGGTATATGGGTCCGGGTAACCACTCCTTCACCTCTAGGTGACATTGCTTCTCTAACACCCGGAGAGTTTCGAGAAAGCCTCTCCTTTGAACTTCTGATCTTCCTCCTCCAACCAGTGTCCTGTCTACATGGTCGATTGGGCATGGATTCCTCTGTGGGCACCATTACTGCTGCTCCCATGCCAGGACAGTGAATTTCGTCAAAGCAGCTGGCTGGGACTTCAGATCTCCTTCCCCCACCTGTGGACCATTCCATGGGTCCTGGTAGCCGAGACTTCCTGCTTGGTGCCCTTGATGCTGCTCCAGTGCCAGGCAGGCGAGTTTTGGCCAATTAGCTGGCTTGGACTTCACATCACACTTCATCAGCCGGGACCCTGGCTACATGTCCTGGTAGCTCTCACTTCCCCTGCTGGATCTATTGCTGCTGCTCCACCGCCAGGAGACTCAGTTTCAGGAAAGCTGCCAGCTTGGACTACACATCTGCCTCCACGGGCTAAAGTCCATAATATGAGTGTGGTAAACACGCCTTCCCCTGAGGCACCATTTCTGCTGCTCCAGTGCCCTGGGTGGGAGTTCTGTAAATGCCGCTGACTTGGCCTTCAGGTCTCCTTCTACCATCTCGGGCATGGGAGGAAGGTTTGGGTTATGGTAATTATCCCTGCGGGCACAAATTGCTTCTGTTTGACACACAGTAGGGTGAATTTCAGGAAAGCAGCTCTCTTGGATTACAGGTCTACCTCTGACTGCTGGGGATCAGTCTACAATCTGAGTAGCCGAGCCTTCCCCTGCGGGCGCCATTGCCGCTGCTGCTGCGCCAGGAGGAGGCGTGTTGTGAAAGCAGCTGGCTTGGACTTCAGGTCACCCTCTGCCGGCCAATGTCCATTCTATATGGTTGGATAGGCATATCTTCATCTGCGGGCACCTTTGCTTCTACTCCTGCACCAGGAGGTTGAATTTCAGCAAAGCAGCTGGCTTGGTATTCAGATCTCCCGCCGCCCAGCTGTGGCCCGGCCCATGGCTCATGTTGGCCGAGACTTCGCCTTTGGCGCCCTTGATGCTGCTCCATTGCCAGGCAGGGCAATTTTGGGAAATCGGCTGGCTTGGTCTTCACATCACACTACATTAGCCAGGGCCCTGGGTACAAGACCGGGTAGCTGTGACTTCCCCCACTGGTACTATTGCTGCTGCTCCAATACCAGGAGAGTGATTTTCAGGAATGTGGCTGCCTTGGATTTCAGATCTTCCTCTGTTGACCAGGGCCCATTCTATGGGTAAGGGTAGCTGAGGCTTCCCCATAGGTGCCAGTGATGCTGCTTCTGTGCCAGGAGGGTGAATTTTGGTAAAGCTGCTGGCTTGGACTTCAGATATCCCTCTGCCATCTGGGACCCAGGAAGAGAGTTTGGGCAGTGGCAATTACCACTGCGGGTACCATTGCTGCTCCTCAAGATACAGTAGGATGAATTTCTAGGAAAGTGTCTGGCTTGGATTACATATCTCCATCTGACTGATGGGGCTCACTCTACAAGTCTGGGTAGCTGTGCCTTCCCCTGTGGGAGCCATTGCTGCTGCTCCTGCCCCAGGAGGATGAGTTTTGCAAAAGCAGCTGCCTTGGACTTCAGATCTCCCTCCACTGGCCAGTGTCCAGTCTACATAGTCAGAGAGGCACGACTTCCTCTGCGGGCACCTTTGCTTGTACTCCGGTGCCAGGAGGTTGAATTTTGGCAAACCAGCTGGCTTACTCTTCCGATCTCCCTTGGCCCAGTGGTGGCCTGACCTAGCTGAGGCCAGGCCCAAGGCTAGGGTTGGCCGAGACTTCCCGTTTGGTGCCATTGATACCACGCCAACTCCTGGAGAGTGAGTTTCAGGAAATTGGCTGGATTCGATTTCAGATCTTCTTCTGCCTCTGCAGGACCAGTACATATGGGTCTGGTAACCAAACCTTCCCCTGCATACAAAATTGGTGCTGCTCCTTTGCCAGGAACATGAATTTCAAGAACACAGCTTGCTTGGACTTCAAATCTCCCTCTGCTGAGCAGTGGCCTTATCTAAATGTTCAGTTGGGCATGCCTTTCTCTGTGGGCACCATTGCTGCTGTTCCCGTGCCAGGACAATGAGTTTTGGCTAAGCAGCTGGCTGGGAATTCAGATCTCCCTCTGCCATCCGGGACTCAGGAAGAGAGTTTGGGTAGTGGCAATTACCACTGTGTGCTCCATTGCTGCTGCTTCAGATACAGTAAGGTGAATTTCTAGTTAAGTGGCTTGCTTGGATTACAGATCTCCCTCTGTCTGACGGAGCTCACTCTACAAATCTGGGTAGCCATGCCTTCCCCTATTGGAGCCATTGCTGCTGCTCCTGCGCCAGAAGGATGAGTTTTGGGAAATCAGCTGGCTTGGAATTCAGATATCCCTCCCCTGGCCTGTGATCATTCTACATGGTCGGATAGGCATGCCCTCCTCTGTGAGCACCTTTGCTGCTAATCCCACGCCAGGAGGTTGAGTTTCGGCAAAGCAGTTGGCTTAGTCTTCAGATCTCCCTTGGCGCGGCTGGGGCCCGGCCCATGGCTCGCGTTGGCTGAGCCTTCCAGTTTGGCACCACTGATGCTGCTGCAGCCCTAGACAGGGGAATTTTGGAAAATTGACTAGCTAGGATTTCAGATCACACTACATTAGCCAGGGACCTGGCTACGAGTCCGGGTTGCTGTGATTTCCCCTGCTGGCACTATTGCTGCTGCTCCAACACCAGGAGAGTGAATTTCAAGAATGTGGCTGCCCTGGATTTCACATCTTCCTCTGTGTACCGGGGCTCTTTCTATGGGTAAGGGTAGCCGAGGTTTCTCCATAGGTGCCACTGACACTGATTCAGCACCAGGTGGGTGAGCTTCGGCTAAGCAGCTGTCTTGGACTTCAGATCTCCTTAAGCCGGCTAGGGCCAGGAATTAGTGTCTGGGTAGTGGCAAATACCCCTGCGAGCAACATTACTGCTGCTCCAGTGCTCAGTAGGGTGAATTTCAGGAAGCTGGATGGACTGGATTACAGATCTTCCTCTGCTGGCTGGGCCTGTTACACTGGTCTGGGTAGAGGCGATTACACCAGCTGGCGCAATTCGTGCTGCTTCAGCGACAGAAGCGTGAGTTTCAGGAAAGTGTCTGTCTTGATTTCAGATCTCCCTCCACCCGCTGGGGACCGGTCTATGAGTCCGGGTAGCTGAGCCTTCAGTTGGGTGCCATTGTTGCTGCTCCATCGCCAGGAGGGTGAGTTTCAGTAAAGTAGCTGGCTTCTACTTCAGATCTCCCTCTGCCAGCCAGGGCCCGGAATTAGTATGGGTAGTGGCAATTACCCCTGTGAGCAACATTGCTACTCCTCCAGTGCTCAGTAAGGTTAATTTCAGGAAAGTGGTGGATTGGATTACAGATCTTCCTCTGCTGGCCCGGTCCTGTTACAATGCTCTGGGTAGTGGCGATTACACCTGCTGGCGCAATTTGTGCTGCTCCAGCGACAGAAATGTGAGTTTCAGGAAAGCGGCTATTTTGGATTTCAGATCTCCCTCCACCCACCGGGGACCGGTCTATGGGTCCGGGTAGCTGAGCCTTCAGTTGGGCACCATTGTTGCTGCTCCATTGCCAGGATGGTGATTTTTGGTAAAGCAGCTGGCTTGGACTTCCAATCTCTCTCTGCGGGCCAGGGACCAATCCTTGGGTCCCGGTAGATGAGACTTCCCTTTTGGCACCATTGATGCTGCACCAGTTCCATGAATGAGATTTGTGGGAAATCAGCTGGCTTGGGCTTCAGATCACACTTCATCCCCTGGGGCCATGGCTATGGGTCCTGGTAGCTCTGCCTTCCCCTTCTCAAGCTATTGCTGCTGCTCCAGTGCCAGGATAGTGAGTTTCACGGCAGCAGCCTGCTTAGCCTTCAGATCTGCCTTTGCCATCTAGGGCACAGGAAGAGTGTGTGGGTGGTGGTAATTATCCCTGGGTGCACCATTGCTTCCTTTCCATATACAGTAGGGCAAATTTCAGGAAAGCGGCTGTCTTGGACTACCGATGTCCCTCTGCCTGCTCGGGATCACTCTACAAGTCTGGGTAGCCATGCTTTCCCCTGCCGGAGCCATTGCTGCTGCTCATGTGCCAGGAGAATGAGTTTTGCAAAAGCAGGTGCCTTGGACTTCAGATCTTTCTCTGCCCGCCAGTGTCCAGTCTACATGGTGGGATAGGCATGCCTTCCTCTGAGGGCACCTTTGCTTCTACTCCCGCTCCAGGTGATTGAGTTTCAGTAAAGCAGCTGGCTTGGTCTTCAGATCTCACTCGGCCTGGTTGTGGCCTGGCCCACAGCTCGCATTGCCAAGATTTCTTATCACACACCATTGATGCTGCTCCAGCGCAGGGCTGGTGAATTTTGGGAAATCGGCAGGCTTGGACTTCAGATCACACTTCATCAGCCGAGGCCCTTGCTACGAACATTTCTCCTCACATGCAAATTATCCAGTATGTAAATTCCCTCCATATCACAACAATCCTAAACAAAACCATATCCCTAACCAACCACCTGATTCCTAAGTTCCCATGGGATGGTAGATAAAATCCTGCACTGTGGGTAACCCAAAGGCCAAATCTCATGCTGGTACTAACTATGAAACCCACTCCCCAATACAAAGGGAGGGAAATTCCCAGGCTATCACTCTCCCAAAATCTAACCCTAACCCTGACCCTACCCCGGATCCTTGAGTAAGTACTTAGATTCCTGCATCCGTCCTAGCACTGCACGCCAAACTAACAGCAACACTCACCCTGAAACACGCTCAACAGTACACAGTGTGTGAATTGGAGATCCTATTCTGTCCACTAAATCTTGCTGTTTCCCTATGCCCTAGCCAATCCCTACCATTTCTAACCGTGCCACAATGTTCAGGTCTTTGGAAACCCAGAGTACATCCCAGCTTCATAAAAGCCATTGCCCTCACCTCCCTTCTGACATGCACATTATCTGGTTCGTAAATTCCTTCTGTATCATGCTCACCAATCCTAACACTAACCCTAAGGGACTACCTGATTCCTAAGTTTCCATAGGGAGGTCTTTGAAATCCTCCACTGTGTGTAAATCTAAGGTGAAATCTTATGCTGGTACTACCTTTGAAACCCACACCCCAATACAAAGGGAGGAACATTCCAAGGCTATCACTCATCCTATTCCTGAACCTAAACCTAAACCTAAGCCTGATCCTCAAGGAGGTACTTATATTCCTACATTGTTCATTACACTGCTAGCCAAATTAACATCAACACTCACCCTCAGATACACACTGTATTACACAGAGAGTGAATTGGGGAGCCTATTCCATACCCTAAATCTAGCGCTAACCCTACTCACTAGCCAATCACTATAAATTCTATCCAGACCTCCATGATTAGGTCCTTGTAAAGTCACAGTATATCCCACTTTTAAAAAAGTCAGTGTCTGCTGGGCCTGGTGGCACACACCTGTAATCCCAGTACTTGGGAAGCTGAGGCAGAAGGATTGCTGTGAGTTCGAGACCAGACTGGGCTACACAGTGAGTTCCAGGTCAGTCTCAACTACATAGTGAGGTCCTGTTTTAAAAAACCAAAAAAAAAAAAAAA
>NW_022900931.1:29030340-29060274 GCF_012274545.1 Fukomys damarensis | reverse complement strand
GTCCTGTTTTAAAAAACCAAAAAAAAAAAAAAAAGTCAGTGTCCTCACCTTGCTTCTCACATGCAAATTATTCCGCATGTGAATTCCTTCCATATCACATTCAACAATCCAAACCCTAACCATAGCCAACAACCTGATTCCAAAGTTAACATAGGGCGTTACTTGAATTCCTGCACTGTGGCTAAACATAAGCCAAATTCTCACTCGCTATGAAACCCACACCCAAAAACAAAGGTAGGGAAATTCCAATGCTATCACTCATCTGAATGCTAACCCTAAACCTAGCCCTACCCCTAACCCTGGAGGAGGTACTTACACTTCTCCATCATTCCTAACACTGCACACCAAATTAACACCAACACTCACCCTCAAACACACACTACAATACAGAGGAAGTGAAATTGGGAGCCTTTTCCGTCCCATAAATCTAGCTCTAAAACTACTTGTTAGCCAATCACTGTACATTCCTGCCAGACACAATCTTCACATCCTTTTAAGCCACAGTATATCCCACCTTCAAAACAGTCACAACCCTCACCTTCCTTCTAACATGCCAATTATGTTGTACCGGAATACCATCTGCATCACGCTGAGCAATCCGGACCCTAACCCTAACGGACAAACTGATTCCAAAGATCCCACAGGGCAGTACATGAAATCCTGCACTATGGCTAACCATAAGGCAAAATCTCATGCTGATACAAACTATGAAATCCACACCCAAATACCCAGGAAGCAAAATTCCAACACTATCACTCATCTGAAACCTAACCCTAAACCTAACCCTAACCCTGACCCTAACCCTGACCCTTGAGGAGGTACTTATCTTCTTACATCATTCCTAACACTGCAAGCCAAAATTAACACCAACATTCACACTCAAACACAAACTACAGAACACAGGGAGTGAAATGGGGAGCCTGCTCCATCTGCAATATCTAGCTCTAACCCCACTGGATACCAAGTCACTACCCATTTGATCCATACCGCAATGTTCAGGTCCTTGGAAACCAACAGTACACCCTAACTTCAAAAAGGTCACTGCCCTCACCTTCATTCTCACATTCAAATTACCTTGTACCTGAATTCCTTCCATATCACCCTCACCAATCGTAACCCTAACCCTAACCGACAACCTGATTCCTAAGTTCCCATGGGACGGTAGTTGAAATCCTGCACTACAGGTAACACTAAGGAGTAATCTCATGCTGATGCTAACCATGAAACCCACACCCCAATACAAAGGGAGGGAAATTTCAAGGCTATCACTCTCCCAAATTCTAACCCTAGCTGTGACCCTATCCTGGACCCTTGAGGAGATACTTACATTGCTACATCAATCCTAACACTGCACTCCAAATTAACAGCAACACTCACCCTCAAACACACATTGCACTACACAGAGAGTGAATTGGAGATCCTATTCTGCTCCCTAATCTTGCTCTATCCCTACTCCCAAACCAATCCCTACCTATTCTAACCATGCCACAATTTCAGGTTTTGGAAACCCACAGTACATCCTAGCTTCACAAAAGTCACTGCCTTCACCTTCCTTCTGACATGCAAATTATCTGGTATGTGAATTCCTTCTGTAACATGCTAACCAATTCTAACCCTAACCCTAATCAACAACCTAATTCCAAAATTCCCATAGTGAAGTCCTTGAAATCCTGCACTGTGAGTAAACCTAAGGCAAAATCACATACTGATACTACCTTCGAAACCCACACCCCAAAACAAAGGGAGGGAAATTCCAAGGCTATCACTCATCCCATTCCTAAACTTCACCCTAACCCTAACCCTAATCCTCAAGGAGGTACTTATATTCCTACATTATTCTTAACACCGCTGGCCAAATTAACATCAACACTCACCCTCCAACACATACTACATTACACAGAGAGTGAATTGGGGAGCCTATTCCATCCCCTAAATTTAGCTCTAACCCTACTCACTAGCCAATCGTGACACATTCTATCCAGACCTCAATATTCAGGTACTTGTAAAGTATATCCTACCTTTTAAAAAAAGTCACTGTCCTCACCTTCATTCTCACATGTAATTTATCTGGTATGTGAATTCCTCCCATATCATGCTCAACGCTCCTGACCCTAACCCACAAACTGATTTCTAAGTTCCCATATGGCATTACTTGAATTCCTGCACTGTGGCTAAACATAAGCTAAAATCTCACGCAGATACTAGCTATGAAACCCACACCCCAATACAAAGGGAGGGAAATTCCTAAACTACCATTCATCCACCCTAATCCAGGCTACCTCGTGGGATATGGTTTCAGACAGGTCAGCAATGGTATGAGTCCGCCCTCACCCTACCAAACAAACAGCAGGCTTTAGAAAGCTTGTCAGCCACTAATTGAGCTCACAATGACCTGGACTTCATAGAGTGGACTGTTTCAGAGTAGTTAGTTATGCAGTGAACCTGCATTCAAACAAACAATCATACAGAGGTCTTGAGAGTAGTGGTAAGAAATGCACTGAGCCTGCCTTTGCCAGAGTCAAGAGCCAGGACAACCATAAAAACCACTGAATCATGCAGTGAGCAAGGCCTCATATGGTGTGCAAACAGGCATAGTGGTGTATTCTGCTCAGCATTACAGAAAGGCCCCACTCAAACTTGCCTGCATGCAGGAGAAACTTGAGGACCAGTTAGCCACATACTGAGCTCACCAGCCCCTTACCCTGCATAAAGTGGATTGATGAGTACACTTAACACCTCAGAGACACACACATACTGGACATCATGCATCAAAATATTTTGTACTTGTTAGTCACATAGTGAGAACTATGTCAGGTCATCCTTCATCCAGAAGAACTATAAGCAGCAGATCACCATGCAGTGAGCTCACAGTCATCCCAGGCTACATCCAGCACACCTCTTAAGTCCAATTCATCCTCCAGCGTGCTTGACCTCACCCCAGCCTGATACCAGCCATCTGAAAAGGAATGGTTAATAAGTCAGTCAGCCTTCCCTCACCTCAGACTACAACCTATGGTGAAAGGAGCTGGGCATAGCCATGCAGTCAACACACCTTGCCACACATAGCAACCAGCATACAAATATGCAATGGAGAGGCACCCAGTGAGCCTGCATTCCCACTGGTTGGTATCCTACAGACCAGGGAGGACCTGGTAACATCACAGAGAGCATGCACTAATATTGTGCTGTATTCAACAGATCTTTGATGACTGATTAGGTACACATTGAGGCTGCCCTGCCTTGCTTGCCTCCAGCAGATGGGTTATGGAATGTTTAGCCATGTAGTCAGCACTCCCTCAGCACTATAGCCATACTGTGGTCCTCTAAGAACTGGTCTGCCAAGCAATGTGCTTACCCTGGTCCTGGGCTGTATCCAGTTAATGGTTTATGGTTTAGGAATGGGTAGGCATGCAAACATCCTTGCCTCACGAAAAAATCATACAGCAGTCTGCAGAGTAGTGGTAAGCCATGCAGCAAGGCTGCCCTCACTGCAGCTTGGATACAGGGCTCCCATGAAAACCATTTGGCCACACAGTGAGCACACCCTTGTTCCTGCCTGCACCCAGGGGACAAATGAGCAGGGCATAGCCACTGAGTAAGAACGCCCTCCCCTCAGACTTCAAAGAGCAAAAGGATGAGCAGCAAATCACCACACAGTAAGCCTGCATAACAATCTTACCTGCCTCCTGCATAATGACTAGGACCACTTAACAGCACAGAGAGCCCTCACTCATATCCTCTACATCAGAAATGTTTGGGGACTAGATAGCCACACAGAGAGCCAGCCCTCACCATTACCTCATCCAGAGATATGGTTGCAGAATTTTTAGCAATGCCATGAGACCATCCTCATCCCAGCATACAACAAGTGGGCTTGAGAAGACCAGTCAGACATACATTGATCTCACCCTGGCCTGGCTTTCATACAGTGGACCATTTCAGACTGGTTAGGCATTCAGTGAACATGCATTTGACCAAACAATCATACAGAGGTCTGGAGAGTAGGTGTAAGATATCCAGTGAGCCTCCTCTTGCTGCAGCCAGGAGCCAGGACAACCATGAAAACTGGTGAGCCAAGCAGTGAGCCTGCCCTCACCCCCAGGTCAACCAGATGAGCCATTGTGTTCTATATAACATTGCAGATAAGCCAGACTCATACCTTATTGCATGCAGCAGAACCTTGAGGAGCAATTAGCCACACAGTGAGCTTGCCAGCCCCCTGGACTGCAAGCAGTAGATGGGTGAGGACCACTTTGCAATGTAGAGACCTGCATTCATACTGGTGGCATGCAATAAAACATTTAGTAATTGTTAGCCACATAGTGAGAACAAGCTTGCCTCATCCTTCATCCAGTGGAAGTTTGAGCTGCAGATAACCAGGCAGGGATTTCACACTCACCCCAGGCTACATCCAGCAGACCATTTAGGACCAATTAGTCATGCAGTGTACTTGTGATCACCCCAGCCTGCATCCAGCCGTGTGAAAAGGAATGGTTATCAAGCCAGTCAGCCCACCCTCACTTCAGATTGCAACCTGTGGAAAAATGAGCATGGCATAGCCATACATTGAGCCCCCCATCACCCCAACCAGCAACATTGAGCAACAGATTGCCATGCTGTGAGCCTGTATTCCCACTACCTGCCTATTGCAAAATGACTAGCATGGTTTAGTAGCACAGAGAGCACTCACTCATATCATTCTGCATGAAGCAGAAATTTTCATACTATTTATCCACACCATCACCCTGGCTACCTTCTGGGATATGGTTTTAGACCAGTTAGCAGTGGTGTGAGCCCACCCTCACTACCCCAGAAAATACACAGACTTGAAAATGCCAGTCAGACCCACATTGAGCTCACCCTCTCTCAGCCTGCATAAAGTGCATCATTTCAGACTGGTTAGGCATGCAGTGAACCCACACTTGACCAAAAGATCTTGCAGTGTTCTAGAGAGTAGTGGTAAAAAAAATGCACTGAGTAATGAGTGCTTATATTCCTAAAAAATTACTAACACAGACCTCAAATTAAGACTAAAACTCTCCTCCAAATCCACATTAGGCTACACAGGTAATGAAATGGGCAGTCAATTCTTACCCTTAAAAGTAAGGCTAGCCTACACTGAAGCCAAACATTACCCATTAAATTTACACTGCTATGCTCATGTACTTGGAAAATTGCTGTACAACTCAGCCTCAAGATAATCAGTGTCCTAACCTTCATTCTCAAATGCAAATCATCAAGTAAGGAAATTCTATCCAAATCATTCTCGCCAGTCCTAAATTTAGCCTAACCTACAGCATGATTCCTAAGTTCCAATACAATGGTACTTGAATTCCTACACTATGGCTAACCCTGAGGCCATATCTAATGCTGATACTAACAATGAAACCCACACTCCAATATGCAGGTAAAGAAATTCCAAGTCTATCACTCACCCTAATCTGAACCTAACCCTAATACTAAAACTGGTACTTGCATTCCTAAATCATTCCACACTAGCACTCACCCTCAAACACAAATTACACTAAACAGGTAGTAAAATGGAGAGTCTATTCCTACCCCTAAATTTAAGTCTAACCCTACACTCAAGCTAAATAGTATGCATGATAAATACACTGCAATGTTCATGTACTTGGAAAACCACAGAACACCTCACTCTCATAAAAATCATTGCCCTAAAATACATTGTCACATGCAAATTATCAGGTACATGAATGCCATCCATACCACTCTCACCAATACTAACACTAACCCTAATGGCCAACATGATTCCAAAGTTCCAATACAGCAGTACTTCAAATCCTACTCTAAGGCTGACCTTAAGGCCGAAGGTAATTCTGATACAAATATTGAAACACACAATCTAATACCCAGGTATAGAAATTCCAAGCCTATCACTCACTCTACACCTAACTCTAAGCCTAACATAAGACTAACCCAAAAACTGGTACATATATTCCTAAATAATCCCTAACACTGAATGGCAAATTAACACTAATACTCTCCTTCAAAAACCACACTGCACTTCACAGGTAGTAAAATGGGGATTCTATTCCTACCCCTAAATCTAAGGCTAGGCCTACATTGAGGCTAAACACTACCCATTATATCTACACTGCTAGGCTCCGGTACTTGGAAAGCAACATTACACCTCAGCCCCCCAAAAAATCAGTGCACTAACCTTCATTCTCACATGCAAATCATCAGGTAAGGGAATATCATCTGTCACACTCTCACCAATCCTAAGCATAACCATAACCTACATGATTCCTCAGTTTCAATACAGATGTACTTGAAATCCTAAATTATGGCTTACCCAAAGGCCAAAGTTAATGCTGATACTAACAATGAAACCCACACTTTAATACCTAGATGCAGAAATTCGAAGGCTATCACTCACCCTTGTCCTAAAGCTAACCCTAAACCTAAAACAGGTACTTACATTCCTAAATCATTCCTAACACTGAACCTCAAATTAACACTAACAATCAGCCTCAGACATAAAATATACTACAAAGGTAGTGAAATGGAGAGTCTAATCCTACCCCTAAATCTAAGTCTAAACATACACTCCAGCCAAACACTACCCATTATATTTATACTGAAATGCTATGGTACTTGGAAACTGACACTACACCTCACCCACATAACAATGTGCAATCAATCTATCCTTCATTCTCACTTGCAAATTATGAAATCCATCCATAGCATTCTCTCCAATCCTAAACCTAACCCTAATTGTCAAAATGATTCCTAAGTTATAATACAGTGGTACTTGAAATCCTACACTATGGCTAACTCTAAGGCCAATGTTAATGCTGATACTCAAAAAGAAATGCACACTCCAATACCCAGGTACTGAAAATCCAAGGCTATCACTCACCCTAATCCTAACTCTAACCCTACCCTAAAACAGGTATTTATATTCCTAAATCAATCCTAATACTGAAACTCAAATTAACACTAACACTGACCTTCAAACCCATACAGGTATTGAAATCCTAAATTATGGCTAACCCTAAGGTCAAATTTAATGCTTATACTAATAATGAATCCCACACTCCCATACTCAGGTACAGAAATCCCAAGGATATCACTTACAGTCCCTCTAACCAAAAACCTAATCCTAAAACAGGTACTTGGATTCCTAAAAATTCCTAACACTGAACCTCAAATTAACAATAACACGTACTTTCAAACCCACAGTACACTACACAAGTAGTGAAATGGGAAGTCTATTCCTAGCCCTAAATCTAAGGCTAGGCCTACATTTAAGCCAACAGTACCCATTATATCTACATTGTTATGCTCAGGCACTTGGAAAATCACAGCACATCTCAGACTCAAAAAAATCAGTGGTCTAACCTTTATTCTCACATGCAAATCATCAGTTAAGGGAATTCCATCAATAGCACTTTCACCAATCCTAACCCTAACCCTAAAATACAACACCAATCCTAAGTTCCAATACAAAGGTACTTGAAATCCTAAACTATGGTTAACCCCAAAGTCAAATTTAATGTTTATATTTACAATGAAACCCATACTCCACTACACAGGTAGAGAAATGCCAAGGCTATCACTCACCCATATCCAAACCCTAATCCTAAAAGAGGTACTTACATTCCTAAATCATTCCTAACACTGAACCTCAAATTAACACTAAGACTCAACCTCTAACATGAACTACACTACAGTTAGTGAAATGGGGAGTCCATTCCTACACAAAAATCAACATCTAACACTATACTGAAGCCAAACTACCCATTATATCTACAGTGCATTATTCATATGCTTGGAAATCCACAGTACACATCACCGCATAAAAACCTGTGCCTTATATTACATTCTCACATGCAAATTATAAGGTACATGAATTCCATCTGTAGCACTATCATCAATCCTCACCCTAAGCCTAAACAACACCATGATTCCTAAGTTTCAATGCAGGTTTACTTGCAATCCTATACAATGGCTAACTATAAGGCTGAAGCTAATGCTGATACTAATTTTGACACTCACACTCTAATACCCTGGTACCAAAATTCCATTCCTATCACTCACCTTACACCTAACCCTAACCCTAACCCTCAGACAAACCCTAAAACAGATACTTACATTCCTAAAGCATTCCTAACACTGAACCTCAAACTAACACTAAAACTCACCCTCAAACACAAACTATACTACACAGGTAGTGAAATGAAGAGTCTATTCCTACCCCTAAATTTAAGTCTAGCCAAACACTCAAGCCAAACACTACTCATTATATCTAAACTGCAATGCTGTGGTACTCAGAAACTGACAGTACACCTACCCACATAAAAATCTGTGACCTATCTTCATTCTCACTTGCAAATTATGAGGTACATGAAGTCCATCCATGGCATGCTCACCAATCCTAACCCTAACCCTAACCAGTAACCTGATTCCTAAATTCCCATAGGGAGGTACTTGAAATCCTGCCCTGTGGCTAACCCTAAGACAAAATCTCATGCTGATACTAACTGCAAAATGCACACTCCAATACCCAGTTACTGAAATTCCAAGGCTATCACTCACCCTAATCCTAACTCTAACCCTACCCTAAAAGGGGTATTTACATTCCTAAATCAATCCTAACACTGAACCTCAAATTAACATTAACACTGACCTTCAAACCCACACTACCCTACAAGTTGGGAAATGGAGAGTTTATTTCTACCCCTAAATCTAAGGCTAAGTCTACAATGAAGCCAAAGATGACCCATTATATCTACACTGCTATGCTGAGGTACTTAGAAAACCACAGAACACCTCACCCTAAAAATATCAGTGCCCTAACCTTCATTCTCCACTGCATATCATCAGGTATGGGAATTCCATCTGTAGCACTCTCACCAATCCTAACCCTAACCCTAAACTACAACATAATTCCTAAGTTTCAATACAAAGGTACTTGAAATCCTACACTATGGCTAACCCTAAGGCTAAAATAATGCTGATACTAACAATGAAAGCCACACTCCAATAAACAGGTACAGAAATTCCAAGGCTATCACTCTCCTTTATCCTAACACTAACGCTAACCCTAAAACTGGTACTTACATTCCTAAACCATTCCTAACACTGAACCTCAAATTAACACTAACACTCACCCTCAAACACAAAAAAATTCTATTAAGGTAGTGAAATGGAGAGACTATACCTAACCCGAAATCTAAGTCTAACAATACACTCAAAGCAAATACTCCCCATTTTATCTACACTGTAATACTCAGGTACCTGAAAATGCACAGTACATCTCACTCTCATAAAATTCATTGTCCTAACATTCATCCTCACTTGCAATTTATTAGGTCCATGAATTCCATCCTTAGAACAATCACCAATCCCAAACTTAACCCTAACTGAAAACATGATTCCTAAGTTCCACTACAGCAGTACTTGAAATCCTACACTATGGCTAACACTAAGGCCAAACCAAAGGCAAAAGCTACTGCTGATACTAACTTTGAACCCATACTCTAATACCCAGGTATAGAAATTTTAAGGCTTACACTCACCCTGCACCTAACCCTAATCCTACCCCTAGGCCTAATCCTAAAATTCGTACTTATATTCCTAAACAATTACTAATACTGAACCTCAAATTAACAATAAGACTCTCCCTCAAACCCTCACTATGCTGCACAGGTAGTTAAATATTGAGTCTATTCCTACCCCTACATCTAAGGCTAAGCCTACACTGAGGCCAAACAATACCCATTATATCAAAAGTGCGAGGCACAGGTACTTGGAAAACCACAGTACATCTCACCCTAAAAAAATCAGTGGCCTAACCTTATTCTCACATGCAAATCATCAGGTAAGGCAATTCCATCTGTAGCACTCTCACCAATCCTAATCCTAAACCTAACCTATGACATCATCCCTGAGTTCCAATAAAGTGGTACTTGAAGTCCTACACTATGGCTAACCCTAATGCCAAATCTAATGCTGATATTAACAATGAAACCCACACTCTAATACCCAGTACAAATATTCCAAGGCTATCACTCCCCCTAATCCTAACCTGAACCTTAACCCTAAAAGAGGTATTTATATGTCTAAATCATTCCTAACTCTGAACCTCAAATTAACCCTAAGACTCACCCCCTGACACAAACTACACTACACAGGTAGTGAAATGGGAAGTCTATTCCCACACCTAAATCTAGATCTAACACTACACTGAAGCCAAACTCTACCCATTGTATCTACACTGCATTTCTCATGTACTTGGAAACCCAAGATACACATCAACCTCATAAAAAATCTGTGCCCTATACTTCATTCTCACATGCAAATTATCAGGTACCTGAATTCTATCTATAGAACTGTCACCAATCCTCACCCCAACCCTAATCAACACCATGATTCCTAAGTTCCAGTACAGGGTTACTTGCAAACCTACAATACAGTAAACCTAAGGCCAAAGCTAATGCTGATACTAATTTTGAAACCCACACTCGTATACCCAGGTACCAAAATACCAAGCCTATCACTCAAGCTACACTTAAACCTAATCTTAAGCCTAACTCTAAAACAGGTACTTAAATTCCTAAATAATTCCTAACACTGAACCTCAAATTAATACTAACACTCTCCTTCAAAACCCACATTACACTACACAGGTAGTGAAATGGGAGTCTATTCCTACCTCTAAATCTAAGGCTAGGCCTACACTGAAGCCAAACAGTACCCATGATATCTATACTGCTATGCTCGGGAACTTGGAAAGCAACATTACACCTCAGCCTCAAGAAAATCAGTGCCCTATCCTTCATTCTCACATGCAAATCATCAGGTAAGGGAATTCTATCTGTAGCATTCTCAACAATCCTAAGCATAACCATAACCTACAACGTGATTCATAAGTTCCAATACAGAGGTATTTTAAATCCTAAACTATGGCTAACCCAAAGGCCAAAGTTAATGCTAATACTAACAATGAAACCTGCACTCCAATACCCAGATTCAGAAATTCCAAGGCTATTACTCACCCTAATCCTAATCACAACCCTAACCCTAAAAGAGGTACTTACATTCCTAAATCATTCCTAACACTGAACTGTGGGAATCCTGAGTATTAGTTGTAAGTATTGCTAACTTTAGTAATTCCATGTTTGTTAAATTTCTCCAGTTTAGCAGGTGGTGCATTTCCTTTGTGGAATTCCTGAAAGTTGCAGTTTCTTGTCTCTGACCTTCAGATGTGTGGTTGTCTGGGTTATTACTACCCATGGTGGTTGTTTTTGTTGAGCTTGTTTGCTCTTTCCTGTGTGAACTTTCATTTACTATGGTAACCCCATCCCATAATAGTTTGTGGTTTTTTGCTTTAAAAGGCTGATGCTTGCTGGCAATAAACATCGCCTTGATCAGACTCTTGTTTTGGCATCCTTCCTTTCTCTCTGCCCCATCTCCACCCAGCTGCTCTTTCAGGTTTGAGGCACTGCTGGACAGTGCTCTGTGTCGCCAGCTCGCGACAAGTGGCGCCCAATGTGGGGCCTGATTCAAGCAGCGATCGGTGAGCAATCAGAGAAACCTGCTGTCAAAAAGGGTTCGTGAAGGGAGGGCAGAGGTAAGGGGAAAAAATGAGAATCAAGACTTGCCATGTAAAGGTACATGATCCCAACAATGAATGTAACTGTACTGTATCCCTAAATGTACCAATAAACACTATATAAAAAAAGGGATGTACAAGGCTTAGATAAACACCTCAAAGAGGCCAAAGAAACCTTAGAGGAATTAAGAGAAGTTAAATCACATAATTCAGAACATGAGGAGAAAGAGTCAAAATTGTATCCTGATCTAACTAAAATTCAAGAAAGCTCCTCAGAGTCTGAGGGAGAAAATAAAGATAATAATGATTTTGTAGGAGCCTTATTAACTGCTCATCCTCCTCCCACTGCTCCCATCAAACCTGATATAGAGAATATAAGAGAAATAAAAGACCCCAACTCAGATATGATCTCAGAGGTAGAACAATTAAGGAAAAGAGTTCAAATAGCAGAGGAAAAACAAGTGCTTCTTAGAAAATTAGAGGCAATAAAGATAGATAAAAAGGTTATATCAGATGGGGAAGAAAGACTCCATAAGTTCACTCCCCTCCAGATAGCACTAAGAGAGACCAAAAAGGAAGGAGAGGACTTAGGCAACTTCAGCTCTTATGCTTTTCCAGTTATTGAAGAATTAGATGGCCAAGGTAACAGGGTAATAGGGCACAAACCCATTGATTTCAAGATGGTCAAAGAATTAAAAACAGCTGCAGCTCAGTATGGGACAAATGCACCATTCACTTTGGCCATTGTTGAGTCACTACAACTGTCCTTTTTGACTCCCAATGATTGGAAGATGGTCTGTAAAGCAGCCTTAAGTGGCGGTGATTTTCTTTTATGGAAATCCAATGTTTTGATAATTGTAAGGAAACTGCTCGCCATAATGCTCAGGCTAATATGGGTCAAATCAATTTTGAAATGCTAGCTGGTGAAGGAGCTTATGAGGATGTTATTCATCAAATTAATTATGATCCTCCTGTTTAAGCTCAGATAGCCTTGGCAGCCCGCAATGCTTGGACTTCCCTTCCCTCCAAAGGGGAACTTAGCTCTAGCCTTTCTAACATAAAGCAAGGACCTGATGAGCCATTTTCAGATTTTGTACATCGATTAGTTACTGCTGCAGGGAGGATTTTTGGTAATGTAGATAATGGTCTGCCATTCGTTCAGCAGCTAGCTTTTGAAAATGCTAATAAACATTGTCAGGTTGCCATCCGACCCTATAGAAGAAAAACAGATCTCTCAGGATACATTAGGCTATGTGCAGGTATAGGACCAGGATATACTCAAGGATAGGCACAAGGAATGGCTATGGCAGCTGCCACTCAAGGGATGAGTTTAGATACATTTTATGCCAATTCACGCAATAAGAAAGAGTTCACATGTTTTGGTTGTAAGCAACCTGGACATCTGAAGAGAGATTGCCCTAATAAACCTAGTTCTGGGTCTCGACCATCAGCCCTACGCCCTAAGTGCCAGAACGGGTACCATTGGGCATCAGAGTGTAGGTCAATTTTTGACGAGGGAAAATGCATTGATTCTTCTCAGAAAAATAATTATGAAAGAGCGCCCCCTAGTGGACAAAAAACCTTCCAACGGGGCCCACCTCAGGCCCTGACAAATATGAGGGCAAATGTGAAAACAGCTTATCCCAGCATTCAATTTGTCCCATAGGGGGCATCAAATTGAAATCCATTCATGACCTCTTCAGAGCAACCCCAGGCAGCGCAGGATTGGACTTCCACACCTCTGCCTACATAGTGTTAACCCCTCAAATGGGGACACAACCTCTCCCCACGGGAGTATTTGGACCCCTTCCGAAAGGCAGTGTTGGAATCATCCTAGGAAGGAGAATAGCACAGATTGCTTTGTCCTTATATAGAACAAGGAAAGTTCTTATTTCCTCAAAATAGGCAAAATAGAGCCTTTGGGTCTTCTGATGCATTTTGGGTCATGCCTATCCAGCAAGATAAACCTGAATTAACAATTTGGATATATAAAAAACCATTCAAGGGAATTTTAGATACTGGAGCTGATGTGACTGTGATAGCTCAACAGCATTGGCCCAAGAATTGGCCTGTCCAAGATACAGCCACCCATCTTAGGGGAATAGGCATGACTCAAAATCCTCAAAAGAGCACAACGCTATTAAATTGGAATGATGAAAATGGAAATCAGGGCAAGATTCAGCCATTTATTGTGCCCCACCTACCAGTGAATCTATGGGGAAGGGATATTTTACAACAAATGGGAGCCATCATGTGTAGCCCTGATGAGTTAGTCACAAAACAAATGTTAAATCAGGGGTATATTCCAGGTAAGAGATTAGGGAAATACAACCAGGGAATAGCCACACCTATGATACCTCATGCGCATCCCCAAAGAGCAGGTTTAGGATATTCCTTTTAGGGGCATTGATTCAGCTGTACCCCATGCAGAAAAAATTGAATGGTTGCCTGGACCTCCTGTGTGGGTGGATCAATGGCCTCTCTCCCAAGAAAAATTACAGGCCGCTCGTAGCTTAGTACAGGAGCAACTTGAGCTTGGCCATTTAGAAGTCTCATTCTCTCCTTGGAATTCCCCAACATTTGTAATTAAAAAGAAATCTGGAAAATGGAGACTTTTACAAGATCTAAGACAAGTTAATAAAAGAATGATAGTAATGGGTGCTCTTCAGCCTGGCCTTCCCTCCCCGGTAGCCATTGCCAAAGAATCCAAAATTATAGTAGTGGACCTAAAGGATTGTTTTTTCTCTATTCCCTTACATCATGAGGATAAACAGTATTTTGCTTTTAGTCTCCCAGAAATCAATCAGGCTCAGCCCATGAAAAGATATCAATGGAAAGTATTACCTCAGGGCATGGCCAATAGCCCTACCTTATGTCAATATTTCATAGCTAAAGCCCTTTCTGAGGTTCGAAAAAATTGGCCAGCAGTTCAAATCCTACATTATATGGATGATCTATTGTTAGCTTGTTTAAATGAGGATGAATTATATTCTTGTTATGCTGATCTTGTGCTGAGTCTTAAAGCCGCTAACCTTCACATAGCTCCCGATAAGGTGCAATTGAATTTTCCCTATTCTTATTTAGGATTTCAATTAAATAATAGTTATATAGCCCATAATAAGATAGTTCTAAAGACCAATCATTTAAAAACCCTTAATGATTTTCAAAAATTATTAGGAGATATTAATTGGCTACATCCTTATTTAAAATTATCTACTCATGAATTAAAACCATTGTTTGATATTTTAATAGGAGATCCTTCTCCAAATTCCCCTCGAGAGCTCACTATAGAAGCTAAGAAAGCCCTACAGACAGTTCAATTGGCAATAGAAAAACAACAAATTTCCTACATTGATTATTCTAAGCCTTTGTTCTTTGTGGTTTGTCCTTCCCAAGGAACACCAACGGGTGTATTATGGCAAAATGCACCGATTTATTGGCTCCATTTATCTGCTAACCCAGGCAAGAGTATATTGCCTTACTATGAGGCAGTTGCCAAACTTTGTATGCAGGCTAGAAAGTTTTCAAAACGTACTTTTGGATTTGAACCTCATAAAATAATAATTCCTTATGATAAAGAACAATGCAATTGGCTCTTACAGACCACAGATTTTTGGCCTTTAGCTTTTATTCAGTATTCAGGAGAGATTGACAATCATTACCCTGGTGATAAGCTTATTCAATTTGCTAAAAATCAGACATTTATATTCCCAAAGGTTACCAGTTCGCAACCTTTAAAGGATGCTCTTTTGATTTTCACTGATGGATCTTCTAATGGCATGGCTGCCTTTTTCCATAATGATCAATCCATCACATTTCAAACTAATTATGCTTCTGCACAATTGGTGGAACTCTGTGCTATGTTAGCAGTTTTTCAAAAATTTTCAGATAATAGAATCAATATTTATACAGATAGCCAATATTTGGAACATTCAATTCCCTATTTGGAAACAGCTGGACAACTTGATAAACAATCCTCGGCCCATTCCCTATTTTTAGAGATACAAAAATTGATTCAAAATCAAAAACAACTATTTTTTATTGGACATGTTCGAGCACATTCTGGACTTCCTGGTCCTCTATCTTCAGGTAATCAATTGGCCGATTTTGCCACTAAGGGTATAATAGATTACTATTCTGTCAATTTAGTCAATGACTCCGTCCACCAAGCAAAAATTTTTCATCAGCTGCATCATGTTAATGCCAACACTCTTTCAAAGATGTTTTCTATAACCAGAGAACAGGCTAGAGAGATTATTAAAAATTGTCATTCTTGTGCTCCATTGCTCCCTGTTCCTCATCTTGGAGTTAATCCAAGAGGCATAGCCCCAAATCAGATATGGCAAACGGATGTAAGCTATTTCCCAGAGTTTGGAAAATTGCAATATGTTCATGTCATTATTGATATATTTTCTGGGTTTCTTGTTGCCTCCCCTCGAGCGGGTGAAGCTACTAAGGATATCATAAGCCATTGTCTATATGCCTTCAAAATGTTAGGAATTCCAAAACAGATCAAAACTGATAATGGACCTGGATATGTTAGTAAAGGATTCTCACAATTCTTGCATTCCTTAAACATTCAACATGTTACAGGTATACCTTATAATCATCAAGGACAAGGTATAATAGAAAGAGCACATCTTACAATCAAAACTTATCTTAAGAAAATAAAAGGGGGAATATGGTATCCCAAGAGTCCTCAAAATCTCTTGAATCATGTTTTACTCACTTTAAATTTTTTGACTCTTGATGCCTCCAGTCTGTCTGCTGCAGACAGACATTGGCATCCCACAACCAACACCAATTATGCCAAGGTTCATTGGAAAAATGTTCTTACAGGTCAATGGAAAGGACCCGATCCTGTTATAATTTGGGGAAGAGGTTCTGTATGTGTTCTCCCTATAGATAGCCCCTATCCTGTCTGGATACCTGAACGACTGGTCAGACAAGTCGCATCTACAGAGGATTCAATGTGGGAAAGCATACAGATGACTAACCCACTTCGAGTAATCCTGAAGAAAAAACAATCATAGTATGAAAACAGAAAAAGGACACTTTAAGCTGAAGTTTGTTATAGAAGTTTAATAGTAAATGAGACAGAAAAATATTAGAAAAGCTATAAGTAAGAGTTATACTTTTGCATCTTGTTAAAAACACTGAATGTCAAATTAACACTAACACTCACCCTCAAATACAAAATACACTACACAGGTAGTAAAATGGGGAGTCTATTCCTACCCCTAAATCTAAGGCTAGGCCTACACTGAAGCCAAACTTTACCAATTGTATCTACACTGGTATGCTCAGGTACTTGGAAAAACACAGTATACCTCACCCTCAAAAAAAAAAATCAGTGCCATTACCTTCATTCTCACATGCCAATCATCAGAATAAGGAATTCCATCCATATCATTCTCACCAATCCTAACCCTATCCCTAACCTACAACATGATTCCTAAGTTCCAATACATCAATACCTGAAATACTACACTATGGCTAAACTTGAGGCCCAATCTAATGCTGATATTAACAATGAAAACCAAACTCCAATAATCAGGTACAGAAATTCCAATGCTATCACTCAGTGTAATCCTAAACATAACCCTAAGCCCAAAACTTGTACTTACATTCCTAAATCATTCCTAACAGTGAAGCTCAAATTATCACTAACACTCACACTCAAACACAAAGTACACTGCACAGGTAGTCAAATGTGTTTTCTACTCCTACCCCTATATCTAAGTCTAACCCAACAATCAAGCCAAACACTACAAATTTTGTCTACACTGCAATGCTCAGGCACCTGGAGATGCACAGTATAACACACCCTCATAAAAATCAATTCCCTAATCTTTATTCTCACCTGCAAAATATCAGGTACATAAATTCCATCCATAGCCATCTCACCAAACCTAAACCTAACCCTAATGGACAACATGATTCCTAAGGTCTTGTAGAGCAGTACTTGAAATCCTACACTATGGCTAATCCTAAGGCCAAAGTTAATGCTGATACTAACTTTGAAACCCACACTCTAATACCCATGTACAAAAATTCCAATCCTATCACTCACCATAAACCTAAACATAACCCTAATCCTAAACCTAAAGTGGGTATTTATATTCCTAAATAATACCTAACACTGAACATCAAATTAACATTAACAGTCTCCTTCAACCCCACATTACACTACACAGGTAATGAAATGGGGAGTCTATTCCTAACCCTAAATCTAAGGCTAGGCCTATACTGAAGCAAAACTCTACCCATTATATCTACACTGCTATGCTCAGGTTCCTGGAAAACCATAGTACACCTAATCCTCAAAAAACTCAGTGTCCTAAACTTCACTCTCACATGCAAATAATCAGATAAGGGAATTCCATACATAGCACTCTCACCAATCCTAACACAAACCCTAACCTACAACATGATTCATAAATTCCAGTACATCGGTACTTGAAATCCTACACGATGGCTAACACTAATCCCAAATCTAATGCTGATACTAACAATGAAACCCACACTCCAATACCCAGGTACAGAAATTCAAAAGCTATCACTCACCCTAATCCTAATCCTAACCCCAACCCTAAAACAGCTACTTATACTCCTAAATCATTCCAAATGCTGAACATCAAATTAACACTAATACAGGCAAACACAAACTACACTACACAGTTAGTGAAATGGGGAGTCTATTCCTACCCCTAAAACTAAGTCTAAACCTACACTGAAACCAAACTGTACCCATTGTGTCCACACTACAATGTTCAGGTACTTGGAATACCACAGAACACCTCACACTCATAAAAATCAGTGCCCTAACCTTTGTTCTCACCTGCCAATCACTGGGTAAGGAAATTCAGCCCGTGGTAATCTCACCAATCCTAACCCTGTTCCTAACCTGCAACATGATTCCTAAGTTTCAATACAGTGGTTCTTGAAATCCTACACTATGGCTAACCCTAAGGCCCAATCTAATGCTGATACTAACAAAGAAACCCATACTCCAATACCCAGGTACAAAAATTCAATGGCTATCACTCACCCTAACCCTAACCCTAAACCTAAGCCAGCCGAAAGGCTACCCCAACCAGGACCCTAACCCTGGTGCATGCATTCTGAAAAACAATCCCAAAACCAAACCAAACATTTACAGTAACTCTAACCTTCCAAACCACACTGAAATATACCAGAAGGGAGATTACAGCATGATTACTAACCCTAAGCCTAATCCAAGCCCTAATGCTAACTCTGAGAGTACTCATCTGAACTACACTTCAATATTCTGGTCATTGGAGTACAACACTCTAACTCACCCTCAGAAAAATCCTTGATCTAATCCTAACCCTAAACCAATCCATTAATCCCATTAATACTGAATTGCTTGAAATACTACATTGTTCCTAAACCTAACACCAAATCTAACCATTATACTAACTACAAAACCTACACTGCAAGGTACAGCTAGTTATATTCCAAGCCTAAGCCTTATTCCAACCTTAACCCTAACCCTAAACCTACCCTAACCATACCCTAGGTACTTTCAATCTCACACCCATGCTACCCATAATCCAGCAATTCACCCTAACATTAAACTTTCAACCCACACTCCGGTACACTGGGAGGGAAATTCTGACACTATTCCTAACACTAGGCCTGAGCCTAAATCTAAAACTAACACTAAAACTGACACTACCCATCAAAGCTGTACTCAATACTCAGGTACTAGGAACCCCAAAGGATACGTCAGACTCATAGAAATCCCTTCCCTAACCTCAAATTATCAGGCACATGAATTCCATCCACATCCCTTTTACCAAGCTTAACACTAACCCTAACCCTAAGCACTATTTCCCAGTTCCAATACAGCAATACTTGAAATTCCACACTATTCCTAACCATCAGGCCAAATCTAATGCTGACACTAACTATGAAACCCACACTCCAATACCTAGGTACTGAAATTCCAAGAATATCACTCACCCCAAACCCTAACCCAATTCCTAACCATACCACCAACCCTAACCCACATGATTAGTTTCCTAAACGATTCTGAAACCTGGTCCTAAAATTAACACAAACACTAAACTCAAACTCATACTCCAATACATAGGTAGTGAAATTCTGACTCTATGTCTAACCCTAAGCCAAATCCTAACACTAACATTAAGCCAAACTCTAATCATCTGAGCTACACTGCAATGCTCAGGTACTTGGAATCCCACACTCTACCTCACCTACATAAAAATCCTGCCTAACATGCAATATAGCAGTCAAGTTATCATGGCATTTAATTTCATCCATATCCCAGACAACACACCTCACCCTAATCCTTACCTTAAGCCTTATTCCCAAGTTCCCATACAGCGGTACTTGAAAATCCAGCCTGTTCCTTACCCTAAGGTCAAATTGAATGCTGAGATTAACTATGAGACCCACACCTCAATACTCAGGTACTGAAATTCCTACACTAGCCCTGACCCCAAACCTATGCCTAACCCTAACCCTGCTATGAATCTTAACCCAGGTATAAACATTACCAAACCAATCCTAACACTAAACCCTAAATCCTAAAATTAAAACTAACACTAACCATCTAACCCATACTCCAAGACACAGGTAGTGAAATTCCAACTCTATTCCTAACCTTAAACCTATACTCAAAACAAGCACTACCCATTACATCTACATTATAATGCTAAAGTAACTGGAATCCAACACTATTCCTCACCCTCAAGAACATACTTACCCTAACATTGACACTCACACTGCAATCTTCAGGTACCTGAAGGCCATCCATATTCATAATGCCACACCTAACCCTAATTGTACACCTAATGCAAAAGTTCAACACTAACACTAACTCTAAAGCCTAACAGTAAGCCTAACCCTAACTCCTAACTCCTACCTCTAACCCCAAACCTAACACACCACACAAATGCTAATTGCAATAGTATCCCTAAAGCCTTAACCCTATCCCTAACAGCCCAAAGGCTAACCAAACCATGACCCTAAAAATAACACAGGTGCATGCATTCTAACACCACTTCCAATCCTAAACCTAAACTTTACAGTAACACTAACCTTCAAACCCACGCTGCAATACACAGGAAGTGAAATTCTGGGACAATTCCTAAACCTAAGCCTAATCTAAGCCCTCACACTAAATCTAACAGTGCTCATCAGAGCTACACTGCAATGCTCTGGTATTTGGAGTCCAACACTATTCTTCAGCCTCAGAAAAATCATTGCCCTAACTGTCATACTCACACTCAAATTATAAGGTACTTCAATTCCATCCATGCCCTTATCCCCCCAAAATATCCCAACCATAAACCAATCCATTAATCACACAGGCCAATACTGAGGTGCTAAAATACTACACTATTCTTAACCTAACACCAAATCTAATTGCAATAGTGACTATGAAATCCACACTGAAACATACCTCTAGATAAATTACAAGACTGACTTACTTCAAACTTAACTCTAAACCTACAACTACCCTAACCCTAACCTATATACCTAGAATTGCACACCTCTGCTACCCATAATCCTACAATTTGTGCTAGCATTGAACATTCAAATCACACTCCAGTACAATGGAAGTGAAATACTGACACTATGGCTAACATTAGGCCAGAGTCTAAACCAAAAATTAATACTAAAGCTAGCACTACCAACCAGAGCTTCACTGCAATGCTCAGATACATGGATTCCCACAGTATTCCTCAGACTCATAGAAATCCCTGCCCTAACCTTCATTCACAAACTCAAATTATCATGCATTTGAATTCCATCCATATCCCTTTCATCAAGATAAATCCTAACCCTAACCCTAAACACTTTTCCCAAGTTCCAACACAGCATAACTTGAAATTCCACCCTATTCTTAAAATTCAGGCCAAAGCTAATACTGACACTATGAAACCCACACTGCAATAACCAGGAACAGAAACTGAAAGACTCTCACTCACCCCAGCCCTAACTCAAATCCTAAACATACCACGAACTCTAACCCAGGTGCTTACATTCTTAAATGATTCCAAAACCTAATCCTAAAATTATCATGAACACTATACTCAGAACCATATTCGGTCCCCTAAATCTAGCTCTAACCCTACTCACTAGCCAATTAATATCCATTATATCAAGACCGCAATGTTCAGGTCTTTGGAAACCCACAGTAAACCTCACCTTCCACACATTACTTCTCCCATACTAATTATCTGGTACATCAATTCCTTCTGTATCACCCTCACTAATCCTGACCCTAACCCTAACCAGCAACCAGATGCCTAAATTCCCATAGGGCGGTACTTGAAATCCTGTACTGTGGCTAACCCTAAGGCAAAATGCCATGCTGATATTAACTATGAAACCCACACCCCAATAAAAAGGTAGAGAAATTCCAAGGCTATATCACTCACCTGAATCCTAATGCTAACCCTAACCTTAACCCTGAACTTCGGGGAGGTACTTATAATTCCTACATCTTTTCTAACACTGAATGTCAAATTTACACACCAACTCTCAACCTCAAACACACACTACACTACACAGGGAGTGAAACGGGGAGCCTACTCCATCCCCTAAAACTAGCTCTAACCCTACTCGCTAGCGAATCACTACCCATTATATCCAGGCCGCAATGTTCAGGTCTTTCAAAACCCACAGTACATCACACCTTCAAAAACGTCACTGCCCTTACCTTCCTTCTCAAATGCAAATTACCTAGTACCTGAATTCCTTCAATATTATGCTCACCAATCCTAACCCTAACCCTAACCAACAACCTGATCCCTAAATTCCCACAGGGCAGTACTTCAAATCCTGCACTGTGGCTAACCCTAAGGTGAAATATCATGCTAATACTAACTATGAAATGCACACCCCAATACCCAGGTAGAGAAATTCCAAGGCTACCACTCACCCTAATCCTAATGCTAACCCTAACCCTAACCCTAACAGTCTAGGAATTACTTATATTCCTACATCATTCATAACACTGAACGTCAAATTAACACCAACACTCACCCACAAACACACACTACACTACACAGGGAGTGAAATGGGGAGCCTACTACTTCACCTAAATCTAGCTCTAACCCTACTCACTAGCCAAACACTACCCATTATATCTAGACTGCACTGCTCAGGTCCTTGGAAACCCACAGAGCACCTCACCCTCAAAAGAGTCAGTGCCCTCAGTTTCATTCTCACATGCAAATTATCAGTTACATGAATTCCTATCATATCATATGCACCAAACCTAACCCTAAACCTAAACAACAACCTGATTCCTAAGTTCCCCTAGGGTGGTACTTGAAATCCTGCACTGTGGGTAACACTAAGGTGAAATTTCATGCTGATTCTAACTATGAAATCAACACCGCAAAACCCAGGTAGAAAAATTTCAAGTCTATCCCTCACCTTAAGAAAAAAGCCAACCCTAACCCTAACGTTCAATAAGGTAATTATACTCCTACATCATTCCTAACATTGCACGTCTAATTAACACCAACACTCACCCTCAAACACACACTACACTACATAGGGAGTGAAATGGGGAGCCTATACCATCCCCTAAATCTATGTGTAAACCTACTCGCTAGCCAATCTCTACCCATTATATCGAGACTGCAATGGTCAGGTCCTTGGAAATCCATAGTACATCTCACCTTCAAAAACCTCAGTGCCCTCACCTTCATTAGCACATGCAAATTATTAGATACATGAATTCCTTCCCTATTATGCTCACTAATCCTAACTCTAACTCTAATGGACAAACATATTCCAGAGTTCCCATAAGGCCATACTTGAAATCCTGAACTATGGCTAACCCTAAGGTGAAGTCTCATGCTGATACTAACTATGAAGCCTACACCCCAATACCCAGGTAGAGAAATTCCAAGGCTATCACTCACCCTAACCCTGACACTAACCCTGACACTAACCCTAACCCTGATGCTAACCCTAATCCTAACTCTAACCCTGGAGGAGGTATTTATATTCCTCAATCATTACTAACACTGAATGTCAAAGTAACACCAACACTCACACTCAAACACACACTACACTACACAGGGAGTGAAATGGGAAGCATATTCATTCCCCTAAATCTATGTCTAACCCTACTTCCTAGTCAAACGCTACTCATTATATCCAGATGGCAATGTTCAGGTCCTTGGAAACACACAGTACACCTCACCCTCAAAGAAGTCAGTGCCCTCACCTTCATTAGCACATGCAAATTATCTGGTACATGAATTCCTTCCATATCACACTCACCAATCCTAACCCTAACCCTAACTGACAACATAATTCCTAAATTACCATTGGGTGGCACTTGAAATCCTGCACTATCACTAACCCTAAGGCCAAACCTAATGCTGATACTATGAAACCCACAAACCAATAACCAGCTACAGAAATTCCAAAGCTGTCACTCACTCCAACGATAAACCTAACCCTAACCCAACCATGAGCCCAAGCCCAGGTATGTCTAGTCCTAAATCTATCCTAAACCTAACCCTAAATATAATGGTAACACTCACCATTACACCTATATTGCACTACACAGCTAATGAAATTTGCAGGTTATTCCTAGCCCTGAACCTAACACTCACCCTACCCTCAACCCAAACCATGGGCATCATATCTGCATGGCAATGCTCCCAACATTTATCTAAAGCTTATACAAATGTTTGCCCTAAACTTCATTCTCACATGAAAATTAGGAGATACTTCAATTCCATCTGTATTCCAAATCTAACCCTAACCTTCAACATTTTCCCATGTTCCAAAACAGCCATATTTCAAATCCTATGCTATTCCTAGGCCTTATCATAAATGGAATGCTGATCCTAATTATGAAGCCAACACTCCAATACCCAGGTACTAAAATTGCAGTACTAACACTGACCCCAACCCTAATCCTAACCCTGTCTCTACCAAGACACCTAGCCCAGGTACTTACATTCCTCAATCATTCCAAACACTAAACCTACAATTAACACAAATACTAAATATCAAACCCAAACTACAATACACATTTAGTGAAATTTTGACTCTGTTCCTAACCCTAACGCTACCCTAAACCGAAACACTATGCATTATATCTGCACTGCAATGCTCAGGTACTTCGAATCCCACAGTACATCTCACCCTCATTAAAATGCATTCCCTTCCCTTTGTTCCCACATGCAAATTCTAGGTACTTGAATTCCATCCATATCCCTGTCACCAAACCTAACCCTGACCCTAAGCCTCAACATGATGTCCAAGTTCCAGTACAGCGGTACTTTAACTTCTACCCTATTCCTAACACTAAGATCAAATCTAATGTTGATTCTAACTATGAAACCCAGAATGCAATACCCAGGGAATGACATTTCAAAATGATCAATGACCACAACTTCAACCTTAACCCCAACCCTAACGCCACCAACAAACCTAACCGAGGTACTTGCACTCCTAAACCTGCCCTAACAATGATCTTATATTTAACGCTAATGTTAAACATCAAACCCAAAATACACTAACCCTAAAACTACAATTAACACAAACACAAAACATCAAACCCATACTACAGTACACATTTGGTGAAATTTTGACTCTGTTCCTAACACTGAACCTAATGCTAACCCTACCCTAAAGTCAAACACTATGCACTATATCTATGCTGCAATGCTCAGGTACTTTGAATCCCACAGCATAACTCATCCTCATTTAAATACATACCCTAACCTTCATTCACACATGCAAATTAGTAGCTGCTTGAACTCCATCCATATTCATCACCAAACCTAACCCTAACCCTAACCTTCAACATTATTCCCATGTTCCAAAACAGCCATACTTCAAATCCTACACTATTCCTAGCCCTTACAACAAATCTAATGCTGATACTATGAAACCAACACTCCTATACCCAGGTACTGAAATTGCAAGACTAACACTGACCCCAACCCTAACCATAACTCTTAACCTACAATGAGCCCTAGTGCCACGACCACTCCAGTGGAATCTGCGTGACAATGCCGACCACTTGGCAGAAACCGGATCTGAGGTATTGTCCCCTCGGGGTCAAGCCTCCTGGAGGTCCTTGGCATGCACCGCATTAAAAGTCAGCCAAAGAAGGAATCGTTGGTTTCTTCGCCTGCAGCTTGGGGACAATGGGTTCTGTTACAATTTCGATTTATTTTCTATTGATCTCTGTGTGTTTGTGTTTTTTGAAAATGCCTAGTGGTTTTCAAGAAGGAGAAGGATTAGATGTACCCAAAGATATGGAGGATAAGAATGTCACTGTTTGGACACAGCCTTCTCAGTCAAATAATAACTGAACAGAAAGTGCATTTGAGGGGAATATTTCTTTTAAGGAAATAGTTCTCAGGAAAATAGCATGTAATGTTACAGACGTTACTGATATTTCATCAGAATTACCATATATTGTCAAACATCTGAGAAACAATGATTCACTGGGGAAAAAATGGCCACTGGCATATTATCAGCTAAGGTGGAAAGAAAGCTTAAACTCCTGCTAACTTTTCACAATGTATTCTATAATAATGTATTTGGCAGGCGCCAGCTCAGCAAGCAGAAATAGATGCCTAGAGAGATCAGCTCATTGCCCCTGACTTGCTATAAGGAAATAGAAATCTGTATAAAGGAAGCTCTTTGAAAAATAAATTTTGCAGAAGCATTTGCAAACTTCACCTCGGTGTTGAGTGCTTTTGTCTGACTGTCATCGCCGAACCTGCTCCCACCTTTCAGAGAACCTGTATCTCCTCGTGAAATCCCGTGTTTGCTGCCCTATGGTCGGTAGCACCCTAGCCCAGGTACTTACATTCCTAAATCATTCTTAACCCTAAACCTGTAATTAACATGAACATTAACCATCTAACCCTTACTACACTGCACAGGTAGTGAAACTTTGACTCTATTCCTAACCCTGAACCTTACACTAACCCTACCCTAAACTCAAACACTACTCTGCAATGCTCAGGTACTTTGAATCACACATTATACCTCACCCTCATCAAAATACATTCCCTAACCTTCGTTCCCACCATCAAATTATTAGCTACTTGAATTCCATCCATATTCCAGTCACCAAACCTAACCCTCACACAACACAATTCCCAACTTCCAATACAGCAGTAATTGAAATTCTACACTATTCCTAATCCTAAGACCAAACTTAATGCTGATCATAACTATGAAGGCCAGACTCCAAAACCCAAGGACTGAAATTCCAAGACTATCAATGACCCCAACCTTAACCATTAAACCTAAGCCTACCACCAACTCTAACACAGGTACTTGCACTCCTAAATCTGTCCTAACACTGATCTTATAATTAATACTAATACTAAACATCAAATCCGTACTACCTACACAGGTTGTGTAATTTTGACTCTATTCCTAAACCTGAACCTAACACTAACCCTACCCTCAACCCACACACTATACATTTTATCTGCAATGCAATGCCCAGGTATTTGGGATGTCACAGTGTATCCCATCACCTTAAAAATACTTGCCATAACCTTCATTCTCACTTGGAAATTATCAGTTAAATGAGTTCCATTCATATCCCTGTAACCAAAACTATCACTAACCCTGACCTTCAACATGATTCCCAACTTCCAATACAGCAGTATTCAAATCCTACACTATCCCTAGCCTTAAGGTCAAATCTAATGCTGATCCTAGCTATGAAAGCCACACTCCAACACCCAGATACTGATGTTCCAAATCTATCACTGACCCCAACCCAAAACCTAACCCTACTATGTGCCCTAGCCCAAGTACTTACCTTCTTAAATCATTCAAAACCTAATCTTGAAGGAGAGCCACACCTTCTCCCGCCCAGAGCCACCATTGCTCCAGTGCCAGGAAGGTAGCCCCATGAGCACCTCTGAACCCCCATAACTCCCCTTACCCCCCCCACAAACACTCTCAGACCTCCTGATTGTGCCAGTCTTTGGACCCACTCTGCAGAGGCAGAGGTGGTCATAAAGGGTATTTTTCTGAGTTCCCAACTTTGAACATCTTTAAAGAAAGGGTGTGGGAAATCTGTAGTAGAACAGTGTGGAGTTCAACCATTCAGAAGGTTGGGGAACTCAATCTGGGCCTTGCAGCCTGAGGTCAGTCTGCATCATGGGGTTCAGCCATCAGCTAACTGAGATCAGGGGTCTTGAGTCCTAGCTCTGTCTGAGCCATTAAATGGTAAATATAATATATTGAAAAGTTTGTTCACTGCAGACATGTTCTGTACTGCTTCTTGATTTCAATTTAATTCAAATGATTTAAGGGTGATAGACTAGTGACTACCACAGGTGGTCAGAGCCCAAGTTGGGCTTGATCTTAATGTGTTGCTGATTGTATCAATTGGGATAAAGGATTGTGGTTGATTTGATGAGCTGTTTTCTCTAATGTTATGAAGATGAGAATGTCTAGAGACCCAGAAGCTAGGGCGCAACTATATCAGGAAAATTTGGGTGATAACCCAGAGATTAAACCAAGGACAGCCCGACAACAAAAATAAAAATGAGAAAGCACTTAAGCAAGACACAAGGACAGACTTCCAGTTCACCAATGGCAAACAGTAGGGCAAATGAGTATGAAAAGGCTGATAGTGAACCACCAGGACACCCTGAACTCAAAGCACAGGAAGTAACAAAACAGATCAATCAGGCTCTAGAAAAATTCAAAACAGAAATAATTTTCCAGATAACCATAGAGATGGAGAGCAAAATGAAAGCCATGATTTGAGACTCTAGAACAGAAACTGACAAAAATAGATGAGCTCAGGACCACAACAGAAGCCATGAAGGCCCAGCATAAGAAAGAAATGGAAAAAATAAACACCCAACATAGGAAAGAAATGGAATCCATAAAACAGATTCAAACAGATATCCAGGAGATTAAACACTCCATTGAAAGTGTACGCAACAGAATAAAAGAATGCAAAGATAAACTCTCAGATATAGAAGATAAGATTGCAGTCAGTGACTGTGAAAAGAGAGGTCTCTTAAAAACAGTAGGGGATCATGAGAAATCGATCCAACAACTCCTAGATGATGCAAAGAAGAATATCATAAGACTGATAGGAATCCATGAAGTAGCAGGAGAAAATACAAATGACTTAAATAAGCTGTTTACAGAATTAATGACAGAAAACTTCCCAAACAGAGGGGAAGAATTTCACATACAGATAAGTGAGGCATATAGGACTCCAACTAGCCATAATAAAAAAAATCATCACCAAACCTAACCCTAGACATATAATAATAAAGATCTCAGAAACCCAACAGAAGAACAAAATACTGCAAGCAGTAAGAGAAAAGAAACAAATCACATATAAAGCAAAGCCCATCAAAATCACAGCAGACTTTTCAACACAAACCCTTAGGGCAAGGAGAGCCTGGAGTGAGATATTTCAAGTACTAAAAGAGAACAACCTCCAACCTAGACTGACGTATCCTGCAAAACTCTCTTTCAAAATGGATGGGGAAATAAGATACTTCCAAGAAAAAGAACACCTGAGAAACTACATGAATACCAAACAAGCACTACAAGGAATTCTAAACAAGATTCTAGAAAAAGACAATGAAGGCAACAACACCATGAGGCCCAAGAGAGCAAATCAAATAGGCAAGGCAAGAAACTAAAAGGAGAAGGTGAAAAAGTAAAAAGAGTCAACAAAAGGCCAATAACATGACAATAATAAGTACATATCAGTTATAACCATCAATGTCAATGGCCTCAACACACCAATCAAGAGAAATAGACTGGCAAAATGGAATAAGAAGCAAAACCCAACAATATGTTGTATACAAGAAACACACCTACTGCAAAAAGAAGCCCATAGACTAAAAGTGAAAGGATGGAAAACAATTCTCCATGTGACAGGAGCCCAGAAAAGAGCAGGTGTAGCAATCTTATTTGCAGACAAAGCAAATTTAAAAACAAATCTGACTCTAGTATTATTGATGTAGGACGATACTGTATCATACCTCTGTGAATGTAAAATACCTTGTACCTGCTTTATGATGCGTAGTACTGACCATGCTTTATCAGAGCTATTTTTAAAGATATTACTCTAGAATGTTCTCTTTCCAGATGATGATTAAGCTGTTAAAAAACAAAAGATGCCAGGTACCACAACAGCAACAGAACTTTGCTGTTATCTGGATATTATTATTTTCTTTGGTTTTTTTGTTTTTGTTTTTTTAATGCAATGTGCTGAATGTCTATAATTCTGTTCAGATGACTGCAGAACCTGGAGAAGCTGTTGCTGCTATTGTTGCATAACATACTGCTATTATTGGTTATTGGTC
>NW_022900931.1:29027978-29030303 GCF_012274545.1 Fukomys damarensis | reverse complement strand
AATTTGAAATTTTGGAAACTTTAACTGTGCTGTCAACTTTGGAAAAAGTTATCCCAATTTACTGTGTTGAATCGGCATTGTACAGAAATTGACAGCCATATTGGTCTAGAAATGTTAAATTTTTTAATTTTTTTCCATTTGTACAGAGGTAATGCACTGTATTAAATATGTAAGGCCATATCTATGTGGGTTTGATTACAGAAACTAATAAAGTATTCTCTAAATAATGAAAAAAAAGAATAAGACTACCAGAGCAAGAAGCAATTTAAATACGTTCAGTGACCATTTTCATCTTCAGAATTAAGGAGTATTTTAATCTTACATCATTGCCTTTTCTGTTTTACTTTCCTTTTTAGTTTTATTTTAGGATTCCCTATTTTTAATGTTCATACCGAGATTTCTTTAACTGAAATACTGAATAGTTTCTCTGGTGTGAAATACTATAATAGTACACAGGATCCTAATAAGATAATTAATAAAGTGAAATAGGAAGTAAAGGGCTAAAGATGCAGGGAAAGTGGGAAGGGTGGGGGAAAGGTAATAAGGGAGAGGAAAAAATATGAGAACTTGAAAAAATGGAAATAAAGTGTTGGTAAATGGGGAAGGGAGGGGGGGTGAAGGGAGGGCAGGGACAAGGGGAAAAATGAGAATCAAAACCTATCATGTAAAGGTATAGGATACCAATAATGAATGTAACTGTATTGTATACCTAGGTTGTGCCAATAAACTCAATGAAAAGAAAAAAATCTAACTTTATAATTACCACTAACACTAAACATCAAACCCATACTCCACTGCACATGTAGTGAAATTCTGACCCTATTCCTAATTCTAACCATGCTCAATCTTAACCTCAACCAAAACGCTACCCATCATATCTACACTGCAATGTTCAGGTATTTGGAATCCATCACTACTCCTCATCCACATGAACATACTTCACCTAACTTTCACATTCATAGTGCAATGTTCAGGCACTTGAACTCCATCTATATTCCTAATGCCAAACCTCACCCTAACCTTAGCCCTAACTCTGTCACCAACTCTAAACCCTCTTCTTAATCCAAATCCTATAGGCTAACCCTAAGCCTTACCCTAACCCCTAAGTGCTAACTCTAACCCTAACCCTTACACCTAAACCAAAATCTGACCCTAACACTAACCCTAAAGCTTTAACCCTAACCCTAACACAACTGAACCCAATCACAACCCTAACCCTTTCTCCTTCCCAGTTACCTGCATTCTGACACCACTTCAAAACCTAATCCTAAAATTAACACTAACACTAACCCTCAAATCCACAGTCCAGTATACAGGTAGTGAAATTCCAACACAATTCCTATCCCTAAACCTAGCCCAAACCCTATTGTGAACTCTCCCAGTATTCATTAGGAATACCCTGCAATGCTCAGGTACCAGGAATCCAACACTATTCCTCACCCTCAGAAAAATCCTTGCCCTAAGGGTCATGCTTACACTCCAGTTATAATGTACTTCAATTCCATCCATAACCTATTCCCCAAACCTAACCCTAACAATAAACCAAACCATAATCCCATGATCCAATACTGGGGTGCTTGAAATACTGCACTATTCTTAATCCTAACACCAAATCTCATCATTATAGTAACTATGAACCCACACTGCAATATACAGCTAGTTAAATTCCAAGACCATGACTTACTCCAACCTTGAGTCTAACCCCAAACCTACACCTAACCCTAACCTAGGTACCTACAATCATACACCATGACTAACCATAATCCTACAATTAATGCTAACACTAACCATTAAACCCACAAATTGAAGAAGACACTAAAAAATAAAGATACTTCTTGCTCCTGTATAATTACAGCCAACCAATATTTTCAAAATATTAATACTCACAAATGATAGATGTTTTAATGCAATTCTCATCAAGCTGCTTTTAGTGTTCTTCACGGAACTATAAAGCACATTTCTACAATTCATCAGAAATCAGAAAAGACCAAGAGTAACTAAGGAACATTTGAGAATAAGAGAAAAGCAGGAGGAATCATTATTTGAGATTTAAAGCTATGTCACAAACTTACAATGATAAATATTTCATGGTACTGGCACAAAAACATACTTGTTGATCATAATAGAATTCAGAATGAAAAAAAAACCCAGACACGTTTAACAACTAGATTTGAACAGAGACAAAGTACATACAATAGAGAAAGCCTCTTCAAAAACTGTGCTGGAAGGGCTGGGGGTTTAGCTCAGTGGTTGCAGCACCTGCCTCACAAACACAAGGACCCAGGTACAAAAAAAAAAAAAAAAAAAAAAAAAAAAAAAAAAAAA
>NW_022900931.1:29007437-29027907 GCF_012274545.1 Fukomys damarensis | reverse complement strand
CCATATCTCTCACATTCTCTTCAAAAACCATGTCAAAACAGACAGGATAACTATATATTAAACTAGAAACACTGAGTCTGATGCAAAATAAAACAGGTACAGCTCCTGAAGTCATGGGCATGAGCAAGGACTTTCTGAATACTCCAATTGCACAAGACATAATACCAACAATTAACAAATGGGATTGTGTCAGATTAAGATTTTTACAGCAAAGGAAACACCAGAAGCAAGGTCAGCTATTCCTTGGACAGAGAACATCTAAAATGTATTTTTTAAATTCAAAAACATTAGGTACCTCAGAATAAAAGAACAAAGTTTTTTAAATGTGAAAGTAAAATGAAGATACTTCCCAAAAGAAGAAGCATTAAATGAATTCAAATCAAAACTCACTTAAGTTTGAATTTATTCCAGTATGCATATTTCAAAAACTCAAAAAATAACAGTGCAGGTGGGTTTCTGGGGAAAGTTGAACCATTCTGCAAAGTACAACTATTCTGGAGATTCTTCCAAAAAAATAAAACCAGAGATCCATGTGACTCAGATTTAATCATTCTGGGTATCCTCACAAAAGATGTAAGGACATGAATATGGGAACACATGCATTTCCTATGTAGAGAAGCACAATTTAAAATACCTACATTTTGGAAATGACCTACATATCCATCAACAGATGAATAGATAAAGAAAATATGGCATGTAAACAAAATGGAGCACTACTCACCATAACCCTAACTCTAACCCTCTAACACTAACCCTAACCCATAACCCTAAACCCCTCACTTCTGGAGACCCCTGTAGTCAGGTTCCAATCCCCACCTGCCCAGTGTGTGATGCAGGCCTGAGGAAAACAATACACTAAGAGGCAGAACTAAGAGAAAGCTGAGCCAGGATGACCAAAGCTGGTGCAACCAACAAAGGCACTGCACAGTTCCAGGCACTGACTTTTACTGTCAATCAGTTGGGTTAAAGAGGATGTGTGGTATCTATGGAAATTAATGTAAACAAGGCTCATAAAGGACAAGACAGAGCATTCTGAAATTAGGAACAGAATAGATAAAATATGTGGTTGTAATTAGAATATTTTCCTTCTAGTCTGAAGGTTTTAGTTATAGGAAAAGGATTTGGTGTGAGTTACTCTGACCTCAGCACATAGGCTTCCCCCACATTCACTTCTATAAACAGCCAGATGTAGGGTTAACTCTTTTCAGCCTGTTTTGGACATAATCAATAATACAGTCCTCTGCATTTCACCTTAACCTTAAGTACCTTAACCCTAACCCCTAATCACCTAATTCTACCCCCTAAACTCTAAACCCTAATTCCTCTTCCTAACCCTAACCCTCAACTGTTTCCCCAGTTGTACCTTATCCTTTGAGTACTCTTAATCCCAACACTGAACCCCAACCTATACTCTAACCCATCCACCAATCCTAACTTTAATTTAAACCCTAACCCTAACCCTATTATAACCCACACACAACCCCTGAAGCTAACCCAAACCCCCACTGGAGCGCAGAGCCAAACACCAGCCCACATAAAAATTAATGGCAAACTGATACATGAACTGCAATGTCAGAGTAGAGCCCTAAAACTAAACAGAAACTCAACACTAAACTGTAAACAACAACCATAATTCCAAACACAGACTCAAACATTAACCATAATCCTAAACCAAACACATATCCAAATATATCCCAGAACATTAACCCTGTGTCTGAACCAAACACAAACCCAAGTCCAATCACAAACCTGAGCACAATCCCAGAATTAAACCCTATGAAAGCCTGAACAGGAATCTGAACATATCTTGGAACATGAACCCTACACCTAACATGACCAAAACACACTAACAAAAACCCATACACAAATCTGAACACAAACATAGAATGGAACTCAAACACAAAACTGAACATAACCCTGGACATGAACTCTAACATGATAACAAACATGAATCTCAGCTTTAACATAAACACAAATGGAAAACCCAGTATCATGTAATTCACAAAAGTAAATATCAATTGTCTTGATTTATCAATTATATATCAATTATATATATATATATATATATATATATATCTCAATTGTGTATCCATATATATTTTATAAAATTGATAGATTATGTATTACTAGTAGTCCTCATTTACTGATCAGTTTCTGTTCCTGTGACACAGTCATTAAATGAATTGGTCGATAGATTAAGAATCATATAGTACATACATTACAATATTCAGAACAAAAAAATGGTTAAAGGAAATTCCAATTTGATGATTTTGCTTTTATTTATATAACTCTTACATACAGCACTGTAATGCATATCAAATATAAACTACAGTACTGTACCATACAGTGCAATAAATATCACCGTACTGTATAAAGATTACTGCACCCCCCAAAAAATTGAGGCTCTATAAACAAGTTGCACAGAACTGTACAAAGAAAAAGATAGGTTGTAAGTCCCAGTGGCAGGTCATAAATCCAGTGTGCCTCAGTCATAAGTCCAAACAGCCATTAAAAAAGTAATTAAATAAGGAATATACTTGCATAGCAATTATATATATGTTTCTACTATATATCAATTATATTTATATAATGAATTATATTTCATTGATACATTATGTATATGTATGTCAATTGTTATACACTAATTAGTTAGGTGTGTCAGTATAGCAATCATTTTGGTAACCCTAAAACAATAAAATCTGTACTGTGACTGACCTGTTTTAACATCAATAAAACCAGACAAATACTGAGTTATTCCTCTAAAACCAAATATTTCAAAACATATTTGTATTCAAAATACAGAAATAATTCTCAATGTCAACAATAATTCAACAAAAAATGGAAAATTTTTGAGCCAGACAATATCAGACCATACAAAACAAAATCATGACAAATAATTCAAGGCACAAAATCAATATTGATCCCACTGAATAAAGAAATCAATAAGCAATTCCAGTAATGATAGCTTCCAAAAAAATCAAATACCTGAGACTGAACATAACAAAGAAAGTAAACATCCCCCTTAACAAAGATTATAGTGTTTGAAATAACAAAGAGATTGAAGGCACTAGAAAATAGACATTCCTTGCTCCTAGATAGGCACAGCCAATCAATATTGTCAAAATGTCCATATTCCCACAATTGATAGATGTTTTTAATGCAATACTCATCAAACTATTTTCAGTGTTATTTACAAAACTATAAAGCACATCTCTACAATTCATAAGAAATCAGAAAAGACCAAGAGTAGCCAAAGAACCCATGAGCATAAGAGCAAAGCAGAATGAATCATTATTCAAGATTTAAAGTTATGTTGCAAACTTACAGTGATAAATATATTGTGGTATTGGCACAAAAACATACTGGGAGAGGGGGGGTTTCCAGGGATGGAACTCAGGACCTTTCACTTGCGAAGCAGGAGGTGGCACTGCTGAGTTAAATCCCCAGCCCACAAAAACATACATTTGGATCACAATAGAATTCAAAGTGAAGCAACAAACCCAGACACCTTTAATCACTTTATTTTGGACAAAGGGTCAAACAACACAGAGTGGAGAAAGACAACCTCTTCAAAAACTGGGCTGGAAAAGCTTGTGATCCTAATACAGAAAATAAAATACAGACCCATTTCTCACTACAAAAACCAAGTCAAAACGGACAAGATAACTACATATTAAACTAGAAACACTGAATCTGATAGAAAATAAAGCAGGTAAAGCTTTTGAAGACATGGGCAGGAGCAAGGACTTTCTGAATGATTCATTTGCAGAAGAAATAATATCAACAATCAGCAAATGAGATTATTTTAAATTAAGATTTTTTTACTGCAAAGGAAACAACAAACAGAATGGGAAAATCTTTGTCAGCTATTCTTTGGACAGAGGACTAACATTTAAAATATATATTAAAAACCCAAAGACATTAGACACACCAAAACAAAAGACCAGATTTTAAAAATGAAAACACATTTATGGCCACAAAATGCAGAAAAAAGTATGTTCAATACCTTTGTCCATTAGAGAAATTCAAATCAAAATCCACTGAAGTTTGACCTTACTCCAGTAAGCATTCTTCAGGAACTCAAAAAATAATGCAGGTGTGGTTGAGGGGGAAAGGGAACCATTCTGCAAAGTTTATTGCAATAAGAAATAGTACAACCACTCTGGAGTTTCCTCCAAAAAAACTAAAATGAGAGATCCATTTGACTCAGATAGAACTCTTTTGGGTATCTTCTCAAAATCTGTAATGACATCTTATAGAGATATATGCATTCCCTGTTTATAGCAGGACAAGTCATACTACCTAAATTTTGGAAACAAGCTACACATCCATAAACAGATGAATACATAAAGAAAATCTGGTACATATGCAAAATGAAGTACTACTCACCATAAAGAGAGATAAATTTCCCTTAGGAGGATGAGGCAAGAAGATTACTGGTCTTCCAAGATTACTTAGCCTGGTCTTCCTAGCCAAGTTCAATGCAAGCCTGAACTGAGATCCTGTCTCAAAAAAAATTTTTTTAATTTGGTCCATTTGTGGAAAAATGGATGCATCCTGAGACTATAATGCTAAGTGAAATAAACCACACACCAAGAGTTAAATATTGAATAGTTTCCTTTATAGAAAAAACTAAACATATACATAATTTTAAGAGCTACATAAAAGAAAGGTGAAATTAAAAAAAGAAATAGATTTTATAGAGATGAGAAGGGGACCTGGGATTGGAAAGAAGGGAAGATTGGGACAGAAGAGAAAAGTAAAAATGGTTAAAATGCAATATGTATCTGGTGTGAAAAACTATAATAGTACATAAGATCCTAATGAGATAATTGACCATGTGACATAGGAAGAAAAGGGCTAAAGTCATAGAGAAAGTGGGAAGGGTAGGGGAAAGGTAATAAGGGGAAAGAAAAAAAATATGAGAAAATGAAAAAATGGAAATAAAGTGTTTGTAAATGGGAAGGGGAGGAATGAGGGGGAGAAGGGAGAGCAGGGACAAGGGAAAAAAATGAGAACCAAGACCTGTCATGTAAAGTTACAAGATCCCAATAATGAATGCAATTGTACTGTATACCTAAAATGTACCAATAAACTCAATAAAAAAGATGCAATATGTACATGTGCAAATCCCCCAAGATAAGTGTAATTATTATGAATCATAAGTGTATACCAATGAAAGCAACAAGGAAGGTTTTGGCCAAGATTACAATGTAGGGTTAACTTTCCCTATATCTCATTGAAAATGTGATGTGTTTTATTCTCTCCCATCTTTTCTACCCCCACCCTCATGCAACCCCTCAGTAGTCCAAACACCTAACCTTCTTGGGCTCTATTGTAGGCCCAGACCCACAAGGCTGGAAGGTTTTGCATAACACAAGGGCAATGCCTATACAAAGCTTCAATAGCTCAGAGGATAAGTTGACCATGATTAGATAGAAGTCCATGTCTCACGAAGAAAGAAACATCTTCTGAAACTGTACCCTTGGCCACTAGAAATTATGGTACTTAACCCTATCCAAGAAAACCCATGGAAACTTCCTGTTCTATTCATTCTGTGATCAGAGAGTGGCTTCCCTTTCCTTGTTCAGTGCCATCTTCCTTCGAAAGAAACCCCAAAGTTTCACTTTCCTTTGTGAATGACTGAAATACATGGCTGGGTCTCATTTGTATTCCCTCCAATTGTAGGATCCTGTCCAGTTACCTGTCTTCAACTATCCTATGTCACTCTCCTTATCTTTCTTGGTTTCTGCTTCTCACCTCCTCCTCCCTCCCCACCTGTAGGCACACAAGGATTAAATAAAGAAGACCCTGCCCAGAAGAGCTCACTTCCCAGTAGGGTGACAGGGAAAAGCATAATAGAAAACAAAGGCAGTGGGATAGGATTTGGATGTCATGGACACAGGTTTCAAGTCACTTCCCCAGGGACAAAGGAGGCTCCTAAAATGGGGAGAAGAAGGAACATGCAGGTGGAAAGGGCTCAGGAGGAAACTGTGATCTGCAGAACCTGGGGCTTCCCTGAGTTGTAAAAGGGCAAGAAAGGAAGAGTGGGAATGCATGCACCCAGTGAAAGCTGGGAGTTGCCTTGACAAATCTCAGAGCAAAAAGGTCCAGGATGGGAGGCCCAGGATGATTTTAACAGGAATCAACAAATCCAACAAAGAAGTAGGAGCTGTGAAAGAGTCACCTATCCCACAGGTATAATAGTTCAAGTACAGGCAACACTAGGCCATGGAGAACAGTGTACACTCATCGAGTTGACCTTGGCCCAGAAAATACATTCCGGTCAGGGGGAAGATGTGATGGATAGATAAGGTCATAGTGGTGTCAGTGGGCATTTTTCTCCATATGCTGATGACCTCCTTCCAGCTGAATAAAGATGTGATGTGTTCACATGCATCAGCTGGTCAAGGCAAGGGGCTTGTTATGGCTGGTATCTAGAGTCCCTCTAAAGCCTCATAGATGGGGCTTTTTGGAGGTGGCTGGATCTAGAGTGTGTGATACTGGGATTAAGGGTATGAGATTACTAAACTAGTCCACTGACTGGTTTAGCATAGTTCTGAGTGTAGGTAATGGGAAAGCCCACCCTGTACCACCCAAAAGGCAGGTAGCCTGGAAGGAATAAAAGGGAAAAGCTTCTGCCACTGCCACTGCCAATGCTGCTGCTACTGCTTGCTGCCTTCTGCCTGAGCTATTTCTCCTCTGTGATGCTCCTCTACCAGGCCTCCCTGCCTTGAAGCCAGCCAACCACACTGAAACGTCTCCAAGCTATGAGCTGAAATAAACCCTCCCTCCTTCAAATTTAGTCATTGGATATTCTGTCTCAGCAAAACAAAAAGTAGCTAAGATTGGGCTACTGATGATTTGTAGCATGGGGAATGGCAAGAAGTGCTGTGAGCAGGTCCAGCTGTTACAGACTTAGGAATGAGAGATCTAGACAGCTGGATGTGATGTTGCCTCTCTTAACTCAATGGTCCTGTGGGCCATCATCTTGGTGAATGTTGACACCAAAAACTGATGACTGAGACAAACACCAGAGAGTCAGAATGTGCAACAAATACCCCACTCCTTCCACATGGAAACACAAACATGCTTAACATCTCAGCCAATAAGCAAATGCAAACTACAACCACAGTGAGGTTCTCCTTCACTTCTACTACAGCACCTACCATGAATATAATTTAAGGTAACAAGTGTTGGTAAGGATGCAACCTTACCCATGGTGCAGGCTCTTGGTGAAATACTTTGACATTTCCTCAAAAAGAATATAGACTTACTATACTACTCAACCTTTCCATTCCTAAGCAAATATACAAAAGAACAAAAAATATGTACTTAAACGAAAAGGAATGTTATCTTTGTCAAAGAAATGGCAATGGAAGCTGGGCATGGTGGTGCATGCCTGTAATCCCAGCACTCGGGAGGCTGAGGCAGGAGGATTGCTGTGAGTTCCAGGTCAGTCTCAACTACATAGTGAGACCCTGTCTCAAAACAAAACAAAAAGAAATGGCAATGGAAAACAGTCACAAAACAAGTTTCAGAAAAGAAAACAGGCTCCAAATGAAAACAGAATTTTCTTCTAGGTGAGACAAGTGACAAAATTGAAATTGAACAATGGATTGGACCTTTATGTCAAAACCCTTCCATTTCCTGACATGGTGGCTGTTGTAGTCATCAGGATTAGGTGATGGCATACTTTAAATACAGGACACATAACTTATAAGGTTATTTTATCATAATTAACCAGAGTCAAATGCAAGGAGTGCAAGAAATTAACCACACACACTAGAAGCCCAAAACATTCAACTGAGGGCCTAGATCCCAGAAGTTTTCTCACACAAGTCCAGATACCAGCTTAGAGTCCAAGGCAATGCCCTCCTCAAGTCCAGCCAGTGGTCTAGAGCCCACAGCAATGTCTCATGCTTGTTCATATTGAAGATCTGAACCTGGAAGGCTGAAAGGCCCATGGTGGAAGCCAGAAAATCCATGCTTGTGAGATGAAGGATCTGTGCCACCAAGCTGAGGGATCCACACTGGAGCCAGGAAGTGAGGCTCATGGTAAAGATCAGAGCTCCCCTGATGAAGGAAGCAGCCATTCTCAATGACAATGAGGTCCTGAGCTCCTCCTCCAATGAGAACAGCCTAGTTAGCATCAGGAAAACCATCCATAGAAAGCTTCTCCTAGAAAATCAACAGGCCCAGATCTTCCCTCCCCAGTTCTCTTTTTATGGCTATTGGTAACAATCTTCAGGTAGATCCTCCATGGCCAGACCACACTAATTCAGTTCAGCTGGGCATTGCAATTTCACCATTAGTCAATCCACTACAACGGCTCTACGGTCAGGGTTAGGAGTGTCTCTACTTGGGTAAAATACACTGTAGTATTTCATGCAGACTTGCAAATTAAGAATAGTAATAACCACTGGAGAAGGTGAGTGGATAAATCATGGAGTACTCATAACATGATTTCAGGTATCCTATAAGTTTGAAATTATTGAGAAAGAAAATTTTTTTCTATGATCATTATTCCAAAAACATAATCAAATATCACTATAGCAAGTAAATGTATCAGTGATTTTTCTCACTGTGAAGAAACAGTTTCTGACACCCACAACATAAAGATGGGGAGGTTTAATTTTTGGAGGATTCAGTCCATGGTTGACTGGCCCCAAGGAAGCAACATCATGGAGAAAGTGTGTGACAGAATAAAGCTGCTTACTTCATGCTAGCAAAGAAGCAGAGCATGGGAACAGTGCCAACAATGTGGGAGTGAGGAGTGAGATAAAGACATCAAAGTCATACCTTCATGACTCACAGAGACACACAAAGAAATGGGCTGCACCAATTCCCTAGGTAGATCTCAAAATCAATGTGCTACTCAATCCTTAACTGTCACACTAACCCTCCTAAAATACAGTCCAGCCAGAGCTGTAAAACCATCATCCTTATGGGATGATCTGAATGTCATCAGAGGTCACTGTGTGGACATTATATCAGAATTGGGAGTACAATGAATGATAATAATATGAAACACTAATGTGCGCATATTTTGTTAGATTTAAATGCTAATCTCTCAGCTACTTTTCTCATTGCTGAGAAAAAATACCCAACACCCAAAGTTTAAAAAGGAAAGGTCTGGTTACAAGGTAGGGTAGCATGCCAGAGGGGCATCACAGAGGAGAAACAGTTCAAGGCATGGCGAGAAGGCAGTAAGCAGCAAGCCTCCCTTTCCCTTTTATCCCTTCCAGACTACCCACCTTTTGGTTAGTGCTACCCACATCCAGGGTGGGGCTTCTTGTCTTCAGTAAATCCATTTGGCCACATACAGAACCATGCTAATTCTAATCAGTGGACTAAAATAGCACCACACACCCTTAACCCCAGTATCACACATCCTACATCCAGCCAGTTCCAAAAAGCCCCACCTGTGAGTACATGAGGCTTTTGGGGGACAATGAGATACAAGATGTAACAGCCACTATAAATTATAATGTTCATAGTCCATTGTGTGAATATTACATTAGAAATGTCACTCTCTGAATATTATAACAGTATGCAGTGGCCACAGTGTGCATATAATTATAGACCACTCTATGGATAGTCTATCAGTATCTGAGGGCAATGTCTGAGTACTATTGTACATGAGTACTGGAGGGCATCGCATGGGTATTGTTAGTATCTGAGACCAAAGAAGGTATGTCAGTACTATTGTTTGTTGTGTGGATATAAAATTAGTATTACAGGCCACATTGTGGACATTAAATTACCACTAAAGACTACAGTGTGGATATTATATTAAGAAGCCATTAGGAGTCAATGTGGTGGAACATATTTGTAATCCAAACACTTGAGAGGCTTAGGGAACAGGACTTGAGTTCTAGGGCACCTAGACTACATAGTGAGATGCTGTCTCCAGGAAAAAAAAAAAAAAAGGACACCATTATGTAGATTTCATTAGTCTGAAAAGTCCACAGTGTGGATATTTTAGGCCATAGAATAAACAGTATACAATTAATAAAGGGACATGGTGAGGGTACTGTCATAGTATTAGGGCCCAATATGTAGATAATTTATTCATATGAAGAAGCCACTGTGGACATATTTTATTAGTATTTAGACTCCACAGTGTGGTATTATGTTACTAATACAGAGCTACAATGTGAATATTAAATTAGTATTAGGGGCCACAAAGTACATATTGTATTAGTTTTGATGCCATTCTGGGTACATTGGTATTATATGCTGAAATGTATCAACATTAGAGGCTTATCTGTGGATATAAAGTTAGTGTTGGAGGAATTACTGTGGATAAGTACTGTTATATGCCACTGTGTAGATAGTAGCACTAGCATGCCTGTCCCAAGCCACCCAGTGGGGTAGCCATGCATGTACCACCAGTGGTTCAAGCCAGCCAGAAAGTGTTAAATTAATATTAAGAGCAGCTGTGTAGATACTAAATTAGTATCACATGTCACTTTGCAGATATTCAATGAGTATTAAAGAACACTGTGGAAATAAAGTTAGTATTAGAGGCTGCATCTGTGGATATTAAATTACTCTTAGAAGCCACAGTGTGTGTATTAAATATATATTAGAGGATGTGCACATTACATTTATTTTACAGGTACTTGTCAATATAAATTTGTAGTAGAGGCTGTTCTGTGGATATTGAGCATTAGACACCACTTTGTGGGTACTCAATTGGTGTCACACATCACTGTGTGGATGTTAAATTAGTATTACACATACTTTATGGATATGAAGTTAGTATTATAAGCTGTTCTGGATATTAAATTACTATTACAGGTCTCTCCAGGGATATTAAATTAGTAGTGGAATCACTGTGTGAACATTAGGGAAGTTTTACAGGCTACTCCATGGATAATAAATAAGTATTAGAGGCTGCTGTGTGGATATTCATTATTTGAAGCCATTCTGTGGATGTCAGTGTAAAAGGGCACTCGTGAATAATGGTACTAGAGGCTTCTAGTGTGGATGTAAAATTAGTATCAGAAGTCATTGTTTGGATATTATACAAGTATTGGGAACCATTCTGTGTAAAATAAATTAGTATTAGTCCAAACTCTGGATACTGTGGATACTGAATTATTATTAGATGCCATTCTATGGCTATTAAATTAGTATTAGAGGTTTTTCTGTGGATAAAAAAATTAGTATTAGACACTACCATGTGGATGTTAACAGTATTAGATTCTGCTCTGTGTATATTAAATTACATTACAGGCTGTTCTGTGGATATAAAATTAGTATTAGGCAATACTGTGTATATATTACTATTAGGGGTCCACTGTTTAGATAGCACAGGCCCCTCTGTTGATACTCTAGTATCAGAGTATGTGGATAGTACCTTAGCACTGCAGGCCACAGTGGGAAAATCTCATCATTTAGCCAGGCCACAGCATGGACATTATCTTAGGGGACTCATACCTTGGGTGCCCAATGAAAACAGTGGTCATTATGAATGACACCTTCTGCATGAAGACCTTCCACTGCTGAGTTCTCTGGAAACTTACCCTTCCACCCTGCACTCAGGCTACTGGCAAGAATCTTTGCACTCATGATTACACAGTAGACACAGGAATTACCATTTCCATGCTTGAACCCTCCCTCCTTAGTCCCATGCCAGTGTGAAAATGAGCCATCCTGAAGCCTATATGAGCCCACCAGGGTGGAGAACATCAAGGCAGGCACAGTGCAGAAGTGGGTGAATCACCTTGTGCCTGCCCATTGAAGTGGGGATCCCTTCCTCATGCCCACATTCCTGTACACCCACAAAAGGCTCACCACTACACGGCAGGTGTTAAACTTGCTGTTCTAAGTTGTGTTCCACATCCAAGCCCAGGGGAACTTGCTACCTCCTGGCAGACCCTTGGAATGTTCTGCACCTCTCTATGCCCAATCTGCTCTGTGAAATTTGGAGTGATCTGAGGATCACCATCAGAGGCATTGAGGATGTTGTTGGGACCAAGAGAGCGGAGAATGAGAAGCACCTGCCCCAGACTAGGCTCTGTCAGGATCAGTAACCCAGGATTGTGGAACCTCCCTTCCACCATGAAGAAGCTCTCTATGGCCTCACTTAACTTCAAGCAATCCAGTTTCCCCATTTTTGAATGAAGTTCTGAATCCCAACTCTGGAGTTCCCTACCTAGATATAGACTGGGGACTCCCCCTCAGAATAGAGTGAGGGAGCCAGGTCCAACTGAGACATCTGAGTAGAAGATGGCAGGGTTCATTCACTGAACACATGTATGTAAAGCACCTATCATATTCAAGCATGTTTCCAGTTAACATCTAATTCAGGGAGACATGCTAACCAACCTCTCAGCCTTCCCCTGCTTCCATTCCCATCAGGGAAGGAAACAGTTCCCTTAGACTGCCTGGCAGGTGGGAACACTAAAAGGGGATGCTAGGAGGCCACCCTCTCCTGACCTCCTCTAGGTATGGACTCCACCTCTTCTGTGAGGAGGATGCATAAATCAAGAAGTGATAGGCTTATCTTCAGAGTGGGGGCATTTGAGGAACTGAGTTTGAGCGGGGCTGGCAAATCTCAGATCCCAACAGGTTGTTGATGGAGGCTAAGGCCTTGTCTATAGGAGGAGGAATAGGCAACAAGGGAGCATAGGGATGGCTAGGGGCTCAGAGAGAGAGCCTATGAAGATAGATCCCTATCACAGACCACCCCTGTCAGACGTGTCCACATGATTCTGTATGAAGGCTGTATAAGAGATGTGGGGAGCACACTGCTCACATGAGCCTCATACATTTGCTCTCAGTGCCCAGCTGCATGTGGGGTGGTTGCTACCCAGAAGTAGTTTGTCTATACCCAGACCTGGCCAGACTAACCAGCTGTATCCTACATGCTGATCAACATGCTAGGCTCAGACTTCTCCACAGATGTACAAATCCCTGACCCAGCTGGAGGCCCTAGTGACCAGTGAGGCCAAGCCTGAGGATGAGGAGGCCTGGAGAGGGTCTCTGAGGGCATTGGTGGAGTGATCATGGATGAGCCACACTAGGAGGGAGCTCTGACTACTAGATTCTCATCCACTGAGGGAGAAGAATTCAACTGTCAGCAGATGTCTCATACAAGGTGCGCTGACAGTGACTGGATTCAGCAGAGGCAGAATCTCATCCCATTTCAATCCTGTTAGCACATATTCCTGCTGCTGTAGATCTCCAGCCACTGGTTACCCTTCCACTGAGATACAATTACCTCCAAATGTGGTTGCAGAGCCTGTTTCCAAGATCACCAGGAGCCACCTGATGCCATTCCTCCTCTGACAGCATATCTTCTGACTGGTGTGATCTCCGTTCACTGAGGCAGAACGATCTCGCAGAGTGGCAGCATGCATTTCATCCAAGGTAGAACAGGAGGAAGTTGATACAAGAGAAGTTGAGCCTACCTCCCTCTGTGGTAGCACACCCTCTTTGCATGGAAAGGAGGAGACAGGTGAGAGAATAGATGTCAACTCACACCCCATTCCACCTCTGGATGCATATTCTCTGAGTGCTGAGTTTCATTTCTATTCTTTATCAGTCAGAAGATCCTGTCTAATTACATATCTCCTATTATCCTCCACTTTACTTTCCTGCTTTCTCTCTTGGTCTCTCCTTCTCAACTCCTCCTTGTTCCCTCCAGGTACACAGGGATGGAATAAAGATACTCCTCCCTGAAGAGCTCACTTCCCAGTGGAGCACCAGGGGCAAACACACCAGCAGGTATAGTCACTAAAATGGGCTTTAGACTGCATGAACACTTGTCCATGTAACTTCTCCAAGTGACTGAGGGGCCTCCTAATGTGGGGATGGGAAGGGACAAACAAGTGAAGAGAGCTCAGGGGAGGACTGTGTTCTACAGAATCGATGGCAAGCAAGAGGGTGAATTAGAATCATGTGGCCAATGGATATTGAAAGATGGCCTGAGGAAACCCAGAGCAAGAGAGCCTGGGTAAAGAGGCCTTGGATGATTTTTACTGGAGTCAACAAGTCCAGGAATCAAGCCGGGAGCCATGCAGGAGCCCCAGATCCCACAGGCATGAGGGTTGAGGCATACATGGCATTGGGCCACAAAAACCAGCATACACTCACCTGAGCAGCCTTGGCTTAAAGGCTCCATGTCCAGGTCAAGGGGAATATGTGGCAGTTGGAATAGAGTTCTAAGTTGTGTCCATGGACTTGCACCACCCTTTGCTGTTCAACCTTCCCTCCATGCAGCAGAATGCCCCAAAGCTTGACTTTCAATGACAGGGCTCTAAGCAGACAGCTGAAAAAAACAGGACTTGTAGCCCCATTGCAGCCATTCAGGACAAGAAACTATTAATGTGTGCATGGTGTGGGTAATGACGAGGAGTGCTCTAAGCCAACCCAGCTGCCACAGAGAGAAATGAGAGAATTCACCAGTTGAATGGGATATTTCATCTCTTATCTAAATGTCTATGATCCTATGGCCCATCATCTTGTTACTGACCAGTTGGGTTCATGAGCTCAGGTTCATTTGCTCAACACAACAAATCAAAGGAGGCCATTTATTTTGGTTAAACTAAAAAAGGTTCACTCAAAGCTAACTCCAAAAAAATGAGAGGGGGCATTTTCCTGAAATCACCCTCTCACTGCTCTTACCAAATGTGTTGAGGTCTTTACTATCAAGGAACAGTAAGGGAGGAAATACAATGGAATAGACCAAGTTCAGACATCTTCTGTCCTTCCCAGGACCTCCCATGCCTAGAGGAATGAAATTGGGCTTCATTTGCCCATCAGTTGGAAACTGGATAAAGAAGATGTGGTGTTTCTATAAAATAGAATACTACTCAGCCATAAAGAATAAGAAATTAGATTCATTCATAGGAAAATGGATACATACTGAGGATATACTCCTAAGTGAAATAAATAAGTCACACATGTGTAAATACGGAATAGTTTCTCTGGTGTGAATAAACTATAATAGTACCTAAGATCCTAATGATATAATTTACCATGTGAAATAGGAAGAAAAGGGCTAAAGGTGTAGAGAAAATGGGAAGGGTAGGGGAAAGGTAATAAAGGAAAAGAAAAAAATATGACAAAATGAAAAAATGGAAATAAAGTGTTTGTAAATGGGGAGGGGAGGAGGGGGTGAAGGGAGGGCATGGACAAGGGGAAAAAATGAGAACCAAGACCTGTCATGTAAAGGTACAAGATCTCAATAATGAACGTAATTGTACTATATACCTTAAATGTACCAATAAACTCAATTAATAAAAAAAAATTGTGTAAGACTTAAAGTCTCACTTCCACTTCACGTAGTGTGAACAGCCAAAAAGGCCTCCATGATGCTGGACCCTAAAACCCAGCGAGGCTCCAGGTGCTCGATGGAGAAACGAGAAACCCAGGAAGGAACACATCAGGCTAGATGGTAAATAGACCTTTATTAGTCTGGCCAGACGGCACTCCCAGAGCCAGGTGGCTCAGAGAGGCAACTGCTCAGGGGCTGAGGTACTTTTTATAAGGTTTTTCTAAACAAAGAGTCAGGGAAATCACAGAACAAGACTGCAAACACATTGCTTATCTTATGCAGGAAATGTTCTACAGTCACCTTTTGTCAAACCATTTGCCCCTGGGAGGGCTGTTAACCAAGGTATCAATTAGCATATAAAGAAGCACAGTCTGGCCTATTAGCATGGAGTCACTTTAGATTATTCAAATCTTACAATTGGGCATGACATCTAGATGACAAGATCTGCATATTCCATCCATTCATCAGGGCTAAGAAAAAGTGGGGATATATATTTATGCTCTAGGCTGGAGAAAGTTTGAAGAAAAAACTCATTTAAGTATACTTTTGCAGTGTCATTTACAATCTCACTGAATGTTGGCACAGAGAACTGGCAACTGAGATAGAACGCTGGAATGTGTGCCACGACCACTCCAGTAGAGTCTGTGTGACAATGCCGGTCACCTGGCAGAAACCAGACCAGAGGTATCGTCCCCACGGGGTTAAGCCTCCTGGAGGTCCTTGGCACACACCGCATGCAAAGTCAGCCGTGAAGAGAATAGCTGGCCTCTCTGCCTGCAGTTTGGGGACATTGGGTTCATCTATAATTCTGTTCTATTTTGTCTTTATTACTATTTGTTCATTATCTGTAGAATTGTATTCTGGGCCCAGGAAAGGTTAGGAACAATTAGATGTTCCTAGAGATGGGGAGGTATTGAGGCACAAGAGGACGGGCGGCCAAAGTGCTGACCCTGAGCCCCGACTGTGAAGTCCTGAAGGTGATCCTGAAGGTGACATGCTGAAGCCAGTCCTTTGTTTTACAAAGTTCCCCTTCTGACTGCGTATAGGTGTGGTCTTACCTTGACTTAATGGTCTTAGCTTTTGTGATGGTATATAGGTGTGGTCTTAACTTGACCTTGTGGTCTTAGTTTTTACAGTACTATTGTCTATCTTTCTCATGCCTGCCTGTGCCTGAAATCACTCTTGAGGTGTGCCCTTGAAACTAGTATATAAACACCTAGAGTTAGAAATAAAATTGCAGCAGCATTGGCAAACTTCACCTCGGTGTTGAGTGCTTTTGTCTGACTGTCATCGCCGAACCTGCTCCCACCTTTCAGAGAACCTGTATCTCCTCGTGAAATCCCGTGTTAGCTGCCCTACGGTCGGTAGCAAATGTGAAATTCTTATAGACAGGTATGTTAAGCAGAAATATTCTGGGAAGTCAGATAGGGGTGGGCCCTCAGGAAAGAGTCAGACACAAGGTGAAAACATACTACAACTGTGGCTGGAGATGCATCAGTTGGAACCCTCAAGACAATAACAAAATGACCAGGCCTACAAACTTCCCCAAGGGATAAGTGATAATATCTGATCTAATACATTCTAGATAGGCATCAGTCACCTCAGTGGGCAATCAAGACCCCCAGATCCATCACCTATCTAAGTTCTTTATTCTTTCCATGCATACTTGTTATGTGACTTGTTCCCCCATTGGATCACTATGACCTAAGTGACTATACTTGTAATCTTATTGGCTAATTATAGCTTTAACCCATGTTGTACCTGTGTGGTTTTTGTTCTAAAGTGGGATCCTAGGCTACCCACTCAGGACCACTCCTGCCTCTCAGGAGCTATCTTCTCAATAAACCTTTCCTACTCTTTAGTAAGTTTTTTTTTTCCCCAGTACCAGATCAAACTCAGAGCTTTGCCAGGCAAGCAAGGTGCCACTGAGCTAAATCCCCAGTCCAACCTTTCCTACTCTTAAACTCTGTTGTTTCTAGATTTCATTCTTCAGTTTTAGAGAACATGAATTCAGCATATCAGTCATCTAACACGTTGGGAATTAAAATATTTCCCTTATATCCTTGTAAGACTTAAAGTCTCACTTCCACTCCACAGAGTGAACAGCCAAAAAAGGCCTCCATGATGCTGAGTCCTATAGCCCAATGATGGCCCCAGAGGCAAGACCTCGGGCCTTACTTCCAAAAGCCATGAACAGCCAAAAAGGCCTCCACGATGCTGGGACCTAACATCCAGAGAGGCTCCAGGAGCTTGACGGAGAAATGAGAAACCCAGGAGGGAACACACCAGGCTGGATGGTAAATAGACCTTTATTAGTCTGGCCAGATGGTACTCCTGGAGCCAGGTAGCTCAGAGAGGCATCTGCTCAGGGGCTGAGGTACTTTGTATAAGGTTTTTCTAAACAAAGAGTCAGGGAATTCACAGAACAAGACTGCAAACACATTGCTTATCTTATGCAGGAAATGTTCTAGGGTCACCTTTTGTCAAACCATTTGCCCCTGGGTGGGCTGTTATTAGCATATGAAGAAGCACAGTCTGGCCTATTAGCATGGAGTCACTTTAGATTATTCAAGTATTACATTCTATTTGGAGGTCCTGATTTCATCCCTGTATCAAAATTACTGCCTGCACCCCCTCTTCATATGAACTGAGAATGAGATGCTCAACGTCTCAGCCATTAAGGAAATACAAACTACAAATACAGTGAGATTTTCCTTCACTCCTAGTACAGTACCTATCAGAATAATTTAAGGAAACAAGTGTTGGTTAAGGCTCCATAGAAAATGGAAGCAATACACATGGTACAGGTTCTGTGTAAAATACTCAGGCATTTCTACAAAAAAAGAATATAGATTTGTAACCAGCCCTGAAACAATTTTTTTCCTTTGAGGACAAGTGGCTCTGAGGCTTAGGGTCGGACCAGCCTCCCCCACCACCACTCAGCCTAAAAATGTGACAAAATATACAGATAGCCCAAGAAGAAAGCCAGAGGCCTGGTTTCTTTTCCACAAAAAAAAAAAAGGATAAGCTAAAAAGTATGGCTGAAAGTGATAAAGCAAGTATGAAGATCTGTATTCTCGCTCAAGGTCCCCCTCCCTTCCTCTTCCTTACTATAAAACACCCTTGCCCATCTGTATAAACAGAGACAGTGATATGAGGAAAATGGGCCCCTCTAACACTTTGGAGCTAGCTTTAAATACATCCTTTTTACCCAAATACATACCCTCCTTTGGTTTGGTCAGTGACAAGTCGACAAACTTGGTGTTGTAGTCAGCAGGAAAGGGCAAAGGAATACATTAAATACAGACCATACAACTTACAAAGTTATTTCATGATAATTAACCAGAGAGTCAAATGCAAGGAGTGCAAGAAATTAACCACATACTAAAAGCCCAAAACATTCACCTGAGGGCCTAGCTCCCAGCAGTTTCTCACACAAGTCCATATACCAGCTTGGAGTCCAAGGCAATGGCCTCCTTGAGTCCAGCCATTGGCCTAGAGTCCACAGCAGCATCTCCTGCTTGTCCATATTGAGGATCTGCACCTAGAAGGCCCAAAGGCCTGTGGTGGAAGCCAGAAAATCCATGCTCATGTGTAAGACTTGAATAGGCTAAAGTGACTCCATGCTAATAGGCCAGACTGCGCTTCTTCATATGCTAATTGCTACCTTGGTTAACAGCCCACCCAGGGGCAAATGGTTTGACAAAAGGTGACCCTAGAACATTTCCTGCATAAGATAAGCAATGTGTTTGCAGTCTTGTTCTGTGAATTCCCTGACTCTTTGTTTAGAAAAACCTTATAAAAAGTACCTCAGCCCCTGAGCAGTTGCCTCTCTGAGCCACCTGGCTCCGGGAGTGCTGTCTGGCCAGACTAATAAAGGTCTCTTTACCATCTAGGCTGGTGTGTTCCTTCCTGGGTTTCTCGGTTCTCTGTCGTGTTCCCGGAGCCTCGCTGGGTGTTAGGGCCCAGCATCGTGGAGGCCTTTCGGCTGTTCACGCTCCGTGGAGTGGAAGTGAGACTTTAGGTCTTACATTTTGGAGGCCCCAGCGAGATACCCAGGCGGGAACTGTAAATCCGGCCGAGAGTCTCTGTTGCGGGATCCAGCAGGAGATTCTCAGACACAGACCTTTGAAAGCCTCCGGAGGTAAGCTTTGTGCTGGCGGTTGCAACTGTCTTGTTTGTCAGGATCGAGGTGGCTGACGAGCCGGGAAACCTCCCCTGACCCCGGCCCTGACGAGGACTCCGGGTAGTAGAATCAAAGCTTTTCTTTTTGTGTGGCGCCTGTCTGTCTTGTCAGTGTCTCATCTGTTGAGTGTTAAACTAAATTTGTTCCTAGGGACAAGATGGGAGCATCCAGCTCCAAGACCACCCCAATGGATTGCTTTCTAACTAATTTTAAAATTGTTTTTTATCCCTGAGCAGAAGGATGATTACGGGATTAAATTCTCTCATGGAAAGCTTCGCTCCCTGTGTCAATCCGAGTCCCACCTGAGCAAGCGACTGTCTGCCTCCTTGGAAGGGAAAAGGTGCGTGCCCCCAGGATTTCCTGGGTTCCCTTTCTAGGACGCAGAGGCCGGCTCGTCAATAGTTGAACAGAAAGAAGGAAAATGAATAAAATCATCTGTCTGAATGGTGAGATCCCCTGGGTTGCTCCCTAGTTTGTCTTTGGAAGGGGACCCAGGGAGGGAATGTATTAACTTCTTAGGTGACTGTGTGTGAAAGAGAATTGGTTAGGAGAGTGAATGGGAAGAGCTGGGTAGCTTCCCTTGTACATCAAAAGGAAGGGAGGAGGGCTTATGCTTAAAGAGCCCTCCAGGCAAATAAACAAGGCTGTTTTCTGAAACAGAACCCTGGCACCCCACCCTTTGTCTTGCATTGCATCAGGGGACAAGGGAATATCTAATAGTTATGGGAAATGCTGATGCCAAACCAACTGTTCTGAAGTGCATAATTAAAAATTTTGATACAGATTTTGTGGGGGACTATAAGATAAAACTGCAACCAAAGATGCTTAAAAACTTTGTGAGTTATCATGGTCTCAGCTAAGCCAGACTTGGCCCCAAAGGAAAAAAAAAAACAAAAAAACTCTAGACAAAAGAAAAGTTATCTGCCTTTGTTTTACTTACCTGAGACTTTGATAATGTGGAGCCTCTTGTGCTCTAGGAGCTACTCAAGCTT
>NW_022900931.1:28987102-29005589 GCF_012274545.1 Fukomys damarensis | reverse complement strand
CCCCTTTCTGACCTATATAGAAAGGGCCATATGAGTCACTTATAGTTACGCCCACAGCTATCAAGGTAGCTGAAACTCAGCCGCACCACTCTAGAGTAAAACAGAATTCCAGGGAATCCGACTCCAGGAGACCAAGAGACAGCGCACTCAAAGCCCTGCTCTCACCACACCGGAAGCTGGTGAGTCTACGCACGGCTGAAGAAGGACAACTACAATCTAGATATAGACTCTTATATTGTGTCATACTGTTAAGAGATGCCTTTACAAATTGCTGTGACCCCTTAGCTAAAAATTTAAACAATGAATCAAGGATTTGATTCTACCTAAGATCAGTGGGGATTGTAAGACTTGAATAGGCTAAAGTGACTCCATGCTAATAGGCCAGACTGTGCTTCTTCATATGCTAATTGCTACCTTGGTTAACAGCCCGCCCAGGGGCAAATGGTTTGACAAAAGGTGACCCTAGAACATTTCCTGCATAAGATAAGCAATGTGTTTGCAGTCTTGTTCTGTGAATTCCCTGACTCTTTGTTTAGAAAAACCTTATAAAAAGTACCTCAGCCCCTGAGCAGTTGCCTCTCTGAGCCACGTGGCTCTGGGAGTGCCGTCTGGCCAGACTAATAAAGGTCTCTTTACCATCTAGGCTGGTGTGTTCCTTCCTGGGTTTCTCGGTTCTCTGTCGTGTTCGCGGAGCCTCGCTGGGTGTTAGGGCCCAGCATCGTGGAGGCCTTTTGGCTGTTCACGCTCCGTGGAGTGGAAGTGAGACTTTAGGTCTTACAATGAGATGAAGGATCTGTGCCACCAGGCTGAGGGATCCACATTGGAGCCAGGAAGTGAGGCTCATGGTAAAGGTCAGAGATCCCCTGATGAAAGCTGCAGCCCTTCCCAGTGACAGCAAGATCCCCAGCTCCTCCTCTGATGAGAACTGAAAGGGGGTTCACGTGCCCTTTTGGGTGCCCCTTCCCAATTAGGCCACTCACGCACTGAGAGATCTTTATTGTAGGGAGGCAAGCAGGAGGCAGGAGGCAGGAAGGCAGAGAGAGAGAGAGAGAGAGAGAAGAGGAAGAAAAAGCAGAAGAAGAGAAGAGAACAAAGAAAGGAAGGTCCTTTTATCAGTTTGGGGGTGGACTATTGCTTATTTATGAGGAGTGAGTTACTTTTAACCTATCACAGGCCAGATTGCTTTTATGGGCCCAGTCCTGCAGACACAGGTTTCAACTTTCCTGGACCACTGTGGCCTTGGGGGGGAGGGAAACCAGAAATAAGGGCATGAGGTCATTTTAGGAGCCAAGATGTACCAGGAGAACGCAGCCTGTGAGGTGGCATCACAGCATACTTTAACATGATCAATTCCCTAACAAGAACAGTCTAGTTTGCATCAGGAAAACTGTAAGACTTGAATAGGCTAAAGTGACTCCATGCTAATAGGCCAGACTGTGCTTCTTCATATGCTAATTGATACCTTGGTTAACAGCCCACCCAGGGGCAAATGGTTTGACAAAAGGTGACTGTAGAACATTTCCTGCATAAGATAAGCAATGTGTTTGCAGTCTTGTTCTGTGAATTCCCTGACTCTTTGTTTAGAAAAACCTTATAAAAAGTACCTCAGCCCCTGAGCAGTTGCCTCTCTGAGCCACCTGGCTCTGGGAGTGCCGTCTGGCCAGACTAATAAAGGTCTATTTATCATCTAGCCTGGTGTGTTCCTTCCTGGGTTTCTCGTTTCTCCATCGAGCTCCCGGAGCCTCGCTGGGTGTTAGGGCCCAGCATCGTGGAGGCCTTTTTGGCTGTTCACGCTCCATGGAGTGGAAGTGAGACTTTAGGTCTTACAAAACCATGAGCAGCACAATTTTCCTAGAAAATCAACAGGCCCAGATCTTCCTCCACAGTTCTCTTGTTATAGCTATTGGTAACAATCTTCAGGCGGATCCTCCACACACAGACCATGCTGATTCAGTTCAGCTGGGCATTACAAGTTGCCCATTAGTCAACCCACTACAGCTGTGAACAGTTTGGATGACCAGAAAGGGGCTTTAGTTCCTGCTGCTGAGGGTCCTATATCCTGACAATCTCTTGGGAAAGAGACTGCTTTCTTCTCGATAAGTTAACCTGCTGTTGGGACCCCAAGGACATTCCAGCACCTGCCAGGGGCACATTTGAACCCTGAAATTCCCCCTTTTTTCCCATTGCCTGCATCAGCTGCCAATAAATGCTTTTGTTGGTTACAAAAAAAGTTTCAGGATCTTTGATCTAATAAACTTACAAGTTCCAGGTTTCATCTTATTTGGAGTTGATGGACTCAGACTGGTTTCCCCCTCAAAGTACACTACAAGGATCTACCTCTCCACAGTTGGGACCTCTCTTAGGTCATTCAGCAGTGTCAACTGGGTGAGGCAAGGACTTTCACTGCTTGGGGCCATTTAGACCTATTGCAGGTCATTTTGGTGTGAGAAGAGATTGGTGTGAGATGAGAGTCACAGGAAAAAATAAAATTCCACACATTTGTTTTGGTTTCATTTGGTTTAGAATACTCCTTTGTTTGGGTCTGCTTTTAAATGCTTTTATACGCTTTTCTTTCATTTATCTTTCCCTTTTTATAACCACCTTTATTCTTCATTGAGCAGCAGGGTTTCTCATTCAGTACCATCTAAAATTCTATAAGGCATTTGGGATTCAAATAATTCTGAAGTTTCTTTGTGAGCCAATATAGAAATCAAGGTTCTTGAACCATTTGTCCACAAAAAAACTTTAGATTAAAATATTTTTAAAGATAAAACACCAGCTGATGTGTTTAAAAAACTGTTATAGACTGCTCAAAAATGAAAATGCTTGTGCTGCTTTGCAGCTCCCTAATAAAGTTTTAGTTACTTGTAACTTAAAAGGTGAGATTTTATTGTGATACACATATATATACATATATATGAAAGCACATTGATTTCATAGGGCTGTCCTTAAAAAGATTCATTAAAATAAGATTGGCTAAGATACAGATGTTTTGCCTTTGTGTTTTTCTTTGTGAGTAATATTGTTTCTAGGCTGGATTATTTTTCATATTAGATAAGACATAAATTTCTGACCATCTATATCTAAATTTTAGCACTATAAAAAGTTGACTAAGATCTATATAAATTAAGGTGAAGAATAAAAGCTTCAAAAAATTCAAATTCAGGGCTGGGGATTTAGTTCAGTGGTTCTGCCGCCTGCTTTGCAAGCACAGGGACCCAAGTTCAATCCCCGATGCAAAAAAAAAAAAAAAAAATCAAATTCAGTTTAATTAGGCAAACAATCTCCTTTGAGATATATATATTTCCAACCTGGTACAACCTCAATCCTACCTTCAGATATGCAAATTTAAAGTTAAATATTGCATAAGACTATTAAAAAACATGAGTTTTGTTTTGTTTTGTTTTGTTTTTTGTTGTTGTTTTTTTTTGGTACCAGGAATCAAATTCAGGACTTTGCACTTGCAAAACAGGCAATGGAAACACTGAGCTAAATCCCCAGCCCCAAACTTTTTAAAAGCTGGTAAATTATAACTTTAAATCATTGCTTTATGTCTATTATCATAAATGTATATATTATGTTATGCCTACCTGTATATTTGTAGTTATATATTCTTGAGATGGTACCAGATTACTTTTTTTAAAAAGTGCTCAATAACTTGAAAGCATAAACCCAAATATGTCTTTCACATGACTTTTTAAAAATTTTAAAAAGGCCAAGCATGGTGATGCATTCCTGTAATCCTAGCATGCAGGAGAATGAGACAAGGAAGATTGCTGTGAATTCAAGGCTGCCCTGGGCTACAGAGTGAGACCGTCTCCAAAAAGAAAAAGTTTTAAAAGATACAACAAAGGTGTCCTCAACTGCTAATGTAAATTTTCCCTGCATTAGCTAATCAAATTTATATTTGAGATGTTTTAAAGTTAGAAAAAGTTTCAGTTTCACAAATTAAAAATCCTGGCAGGGCGTGGTGGTGCCCGACTGTAATCCCAGCACTCTGGAGGCTGACGCAGGAGGATTGCTGTGAGTTCGAGACCAGCCTGAGCTACATAGTGAATTCCAGGTCAGTCTCACTATGTAGTGAGACCCTGTCTCAAAAAAACAAACAAAAAAAAATCCTAATTGCTGGGTATGGTTGCACAGGCTTGTAATACCAGCACTCAGGAAGCTGAGGCAGGAGCTGGAAGTTTGAGACCACCCTAGGATACATAGTTCAAGGCCAGCCTGAACTACATTGTGAAACCCTGTCTCAAGAAAACAAATAAAAGAGCATAAAAATATAATTAAAATTTTTGAGTTTGTTGGTGTTAGGAGACTGTGCATGTTAATATATATAAACCCCCCAGCCATTTTTGTATCTTACTTCTGGGTTCTTCCCCAACTTTAAGTTTCTCTTTCCCTGAAATTACCTCAGCAGTCTGATGAGACTAGAGCTTCCACAAGGCCCCCAAAATTGAAAAGCAACATGGGCTGCGATAGGACAATGAAAATCATTCCTCCCAGGAAGAAGTCCTCAGTCTCCCACTCTATAAATACCCCAGCACTTTCTCTTCTCTCTCTCTCTCTCTCTCTCTCTGTCTTCCTGCCTCCTGCTTGCCTCCCTACAATAAAGATCTCCTGCTGGACCTCTCAGTGCATGAGTGGCCTAATTGGGAAGGGGCACCCCAAGGGGCATGCGACCCCCCTTTCATTGGTGTCAGAAGTGGGATCTGGGATTGCCAGGCCCACAGGCTAAAACACCTGAGGCCCGAAACCCAGATTCCAGGGTGCCCCTACTCAACCTCTGCCCGATGTCCGTGGCCATTCTCCTCGTCACCATCTTTACAGCCACCACCGACCCACCGATCTTCTGATCCTCCTTCTGGATAAGTTCTCCCTTCTTAAAGAGTCCTCTGGGTAATGGGGACCCCAGACTCCAGACCACCCACAAGGACCACATCTGGGACAAGGCCAGCGCCCTCTGTCCCTCAGTTTTGGCAAACCAGGTTTGCCCTGTTGAGTCCGGGACTCAACTGAGCTAAATCTGGGACTTAGCTCCCCATAAACTCCTATCTTGTGTGGGGGATGCCTTCACAAGAGACCGAGTTTCAGCTTTCTAGAGAGAATGAATTTCAGCTTTCTAGACCGGGTCTAGAAAAAGAGGGGGTCTTATCAGAACTCTCGGAGACATCTGGACTTCTGATAACCTCCTGTTCTGGTGGTCATGGGCTCTGGCTCCTCCATACCCACTGACTCTCTTTTGGGATGCTTACTCAGAAATTTAGAGGGTCTAGATCTAAAACCCAAGTGGCTAATTCCCTTATCCATTCGTTTGGCCCCAATATCAATTACACAACCAAAGCATCTGGCCACCTAACGGCTCTTTTGAATCAGGTCTAATTAGAGACCTTTACAACTTGTGAGCAACAAGGAAAATGGTCAGAGATCCCATATGTCCAGGGCTTTTCCTATCTGGCTAGTCAGCCCTCTCTCTGTTCCACTACCAAAACTTCTCCTATAGTTCTGCTGACCCAAAGTCGCCCCACTGCTGGCCCCTCTCCTTCTGACTCTCTGAACCAACCAGACCCGGTGGATGACCCTCCCCCTTATCGGGCGGCAAGAAATCCTCTCACCCCTCCTCTTATCCCATCTGACTCCTCCTCTCCTCCTAAATCTCCTGCCCCTCACTTCTTCTGAACCTCCCACTGCCCCACCCTATGCACTGACTCCACCCCTCACTCGCTCCAGGTCACAGCTGATCCAACAACCTTCATAAAACAATTTCAACTTTTAACTCAGTCTTACCAATTAACTTACCATGATCTTTTTGTGATCTTAACCAATGCCTTGACTCCTGAGGAGAATAGAAGAGTGCTGTATCAGGCTCATACACACACAGACCAAGAACAATTAACCAAAGATCACCACCTGACAGGTGCTGCTGTAGTCCCCGATCAGGACCCAGAATGGGACTACAACACGGATGTGGGAATTGAAGCTCAAAACAGGTACATTAATTGCCTCCTTCATGGGCTCCTCAGAGTCACCATGAAGTCCATTAATTATGAAAAGTTAAATGAAATCATACAGGATAAAAATGAAAACCCATCCACCGTTTTACAAAGGTTAACTGATGGCCTCCGCCAACATACTGAACTTGACCCTGAGTCTGTCAATGGCCAGAGATTAATTATGATGCATTTCTTTTCTCAAAGCTACCCCAACATTAGACTTAAACTAAAAAACCTTGATTGGGGGCCCTTGACCCCGCCTGCAGAGGTCCTGGCAACAGCATTCAAGACCTATCATGGCCGAGATGACCTCAAAACTACAAAAAATATCAATTGCTAGCACAAGCTCTTAATTCAACCAGGCCACCCTCGCCACAGAAGAGGAGACCCTTTCAAAAGGGTTCCCAACTGCCAGGCCCCTGTTACAAGTGTAATCAGGAAGGTCACTGGTCAAACGACTGTCCTAACCCAAGGGTGCCAACCAAGCCCTGTCCCAAATGTCACCAGAGGGGACATTGGGGTATAGACTGTCCCTTGGTGTCCACCCACCATCAGACCATCAGCCCCATAGCTCCCCAACATACCAACCTGATAGGTCTTGAACAACTGAGGGACTATAAGGAGGCCCTGGCACATCTGGCCCAAAGTGGATCACCACCCAGGAGCCCAGGGTGACCTTGACTGTGACAGGTAGGACCATTTCTTTCTTATTGGATACTGGAGCCAGCTTCTCTGCATTACGAGAATATTGGGGGCCTACCTCCCTTTCTCAGACTTCTATTGTTGGGATAGAAGGCCAACTACAGCACGCTCACCAGACTCCCTTACTGTCATGCACAATTGGCAACTTTTCATTCCTTCATTCATTCCTAGTCCTCCCATCCTATCCTGTTCCCTTATTTTGGGACATGACATTTTATCTCAAATTGGAACATCCATTCATTTTTTATGGTCAAGCCCTTCCAGCACTCTGACATCCTCCTTCTGCTTAGTGCTATCCCAAGCCATCAAGTCTCCGCCTTCTGAAATTACCTGGCCAATCAGCCCCTCTCTCGTAAATCCCCAAGTATGGGATATTCATTCACCCTCAGTGGCCAAATGTCCCCCTATCAAAATTCTCCTTAAAAATCCCTCACAATTTCCAAGTTCAGCACAATACCCCCTCCCTCACTCTAGCCTAGAAGGGTTAACTCCCATAATACATGATCTTTTACAGAAGGGATTTCTGAGTCATACTAACTCTCCCTTTAACCCTCCCATTTTAGCAGTAAAAATAACTTAATGGAACATATTGATTAGTTCAGGATCTTAGAATTATTAATTCAGCTGTTATTCCCATATACCCAATTGTGCCAAACCCTTATACCCTCCTGTCCTCCATCCGACCTGATGCCACTTATTTTTCTGTTCTAGACCTCAAGGATGCATTCTCTTCTATCCCTTTACACAAAGATTCTCAAGACATTTTTGCAATTACCTGGACTGATCCCTTGCACTTAAAGAGCCCTCCCGGTAAATAAACAAGGCCATTTTCTGGAACAACACCACACCCTTTGTTTGTCTTGCTTCACCGGACAAGAGAATATCTAATGGTCATGGGGAATGCTAATACTAAACCAACTGTTCTTAAGTGCATAATTCAAAACTTTGATAACAACTTTATGGGAGACTATAAGATAAAACTACAACCAAAGATGTTTTTAAAAAAAAACTTTGTGAGTCATCATGGTCTCAGATAAGCCAGACTTTGCCCACAGGACAACTCTAGACAAAGGAAAAATTATCGCCCTTTGTCTTACTTACCTGAGACTTTGACAACATGGAGCCTCTTGTGCTCTAGGAGCTGCTCAAGCTTCTGCTCCATGGTAATCAGCTACTAGTGAGAACTACTTAGTTTTGGTCTTAGAACAATTGCTTGACAAATCTGCTGTTTTTCCCATGGAAAATTTGCCTCTCAGAAAATGTGACATTGATGCAGGCAAATTCTGGTGTTTCCCCTTTGGAGGAAGTCTAGCTATCCCTTGCCCCACTTGAGTTGCTAAGAAAGTGTAGAATAGGTGGGGACAAAAGCAGAATTGTTTAGCTTTACTGTGCTAGAGGGTGCAAATGGGAAAGCATGGTCAGACTCAGAAAATGGAACAGGGCTTGCACTCAGATTAAAAAGAATTAAAATGAGAAAATTTCTAATAGATTAAAATCAGGTAAGAAAAAAAAAAAAAACACTGCAAACCAGGAAAACTGCAATTGTGTTTTACCAGACATCAAAAGATTTTTACAAGAAAAATCAAATTAGAAATTTTAACTATTTGATAAATGTATCTTTGTTTCAATTTGAATTAAGTTTAATTGGTGTGCTTTAAACATTTCTTGTGCATTGCAAATTCTTGAATTGTGATTATAGGGTTAACTTGCACTTTTCTGTACTTTGTTGATAAAAACTCAAGGTTAATACTGTTCTATTGACAGCCAGTCAAATTTTAAGATGTAACAATCTGAAAACAGAAAAAGGACACTTCAAGCTGAAGTTTGTTATAGAAGGTTTATAGTAAGTGAGACAGCAGAGGAAAAATGTTAAGAAAGCTATGGGTAAAAGAGATATACTTTTGATATGAAAGGATTTTGTATGTATATCTTGTTAGAAAGATATAAAGAAAGATATACAAGACCAGAAGGGTTAAGTATGTAGAAAAGGTATGTGGAAATAATTTAACAAGAAAATATGTATGTTTGCTTTTTGGTTTCAAGTTTGTTACAGAAGGTTTACTTTTATAATAATGGCTTTCATTCCTTTTGATTCTAATTCTATGAGCTCTGTTAATTGACCTGCAAAGGTTTTGACTAGTCATAACTAAAAGATTTTATAATTCAATTGGCCAAAACCATCTGGGTATACTCTAGTTTAAATTGTCTTATATGTTTGTCTGTCTAAATGTTATCTGGTTTTATAGGTCAAATAAAAATTTAAAAATAATTAAATATACACTTTTAAGTTTGGGTACACTCCTGTTTGTAAATAAAGAAGCAGCTGCTCAGAAAATTTATTCTGATCTTTATTCACTAATGGGCGCCCAGATAATTTTTATAGCATTATAGAAAGATATGCATTGCTAAATATGTTATTATAACGTGTTTATGATGGTTATCTTCAAAATATAATAGATTCTACATAAAGAAATTCATGTTGTTTATGAAAATAACCTTTTGATCCAGGTATTCTCGCTTCTCTTATGCTCCACCTACTAATGGTTACAGGTATATTTATAGGCCCATACACTTTCCTTAGATGGTACCATATCAAAGGTAATAACTTAAATAAGTTTCCTGGGTTTTTGTTTTTGTCTATATATTTTTTTAAAAAAAGATGAATACATTTAACAATGGCTATTCTATACTATGATACACATCTAAGTTTGTTACCAAGATGTTATCATGGTTGTCATGCTAAAATATTATCATTATGTGTGACTCCTGATTACAAGTTTTTCTGTTAATATTCTACAAAAAATTAACTACTTAAACAACCATGATTGATAAAATAATAGCCCTCTAACTGTATTTTAAATTCCAGTATACTTGCTATCTAGATAGCTATGATAATTAAGCTCCTACTGTACTACTGATGTCACTGATCTTCTCTTCTGGGTGTTCAACCACCAAAGTACAGAGACCAACACTAAGAGATAACTGGGCTAAAGAGATCACTAATATTTTGGCTCCAGCCCTCCAAGGTCATCAAAGATCCAAGGTATGAAGGAACCTTTTCTACAATATCCTACTTCTTTGATAAGTCACCCAACCTCCTGAACAGGGAGATTGCTGGACACCAGAGGACAGATGTAATGTGTGCTAAAGGAGGGTCACCAAAAAATTCTTCCATGCTTTTACTAAAAGCACCATGGCCAAGCAAGACCAGGACCCATCCTAACAGCTGACACTGGGAGCTGTGAGGCTCTATACATGGCTCCAAAATAATGCCTAAAGAGACTTAACTGACCTTGGCAGATAGATAACAAGAGGTTCATATTGATTAACACAGGTCTCACTCTAATATGGTCTTAAACACCCATCAGAAAAGAATAACCAAAAGAGACAATCAGTAAACAGACACTAGTGACAGACTTTTGAGGCCCATTCTCCTCCCAAATATTCCTCTTGATTAAGACACCCAACCCCTATAAAAGTTATAAATGTGTTAATATGGGTCTATACTTTTTCTAGAGGGCCTGAGGCCTTCCCTATAAAAACAGAGGGCTTCAGAAGTGTACAAGATTTTAATAAAAATTCCAAGGTTTGGTCTGCCTCTCTCCATAGACAATGACAATGGGACAGCATTTATAACAGGTTGTATAAGATCTAGCTAAACTGTTATACTACTTATTGACCTCAAAGTTCTTGTAAGGTTAAAAAATGATAAATAATACCCTTAAGGTAAATATTGTCAAATAACACTGGGTTATGAGTTGATCAGCTCCCTTTGACCTTCTTTTAAATAAAAGATACCCCAAGTCATACTGGGTTCTCCCCATATGATATCTTGTTTGGAAGGCCACCCTGTATCTTGAGAGACTTTATATATGAAAAGGGCCATATATAAGACACTTATGGTTACTTCCAAAGCTGTCAAGTTAACTAAAGTTCAGCTACCACCACTCTAAAGTAAAACAGGTCTATCCAGAGAACTTCATGGACTTTGACTCTGGGAGACAATGCACTCAAAGCCCTGCTCTAAACTTAAGTATTGCCCAGGATCCTTCACCAGTCCTGAGTCAGATAAGCCAACCTAACTGTTTATCCTCTCATCCTCTCACAGGGTATTGTGACCCATTTCACACTACAACAGCCACTGATATCCTAAGTCTTTTATATTAGTATTTCTGGGACTTGTCCTTGGGATAGGATTGGCCACAGTATCTCCTCCCAATTATAATTTTACTTCCAGGTGTTTACTCTCATTGGCCTGTTACCTCATAATCTCATTCTTTGCCATTCTTAATCGCTGGAGACAATAATGGTTTCTCTCCTAAACCTTACCCAAGCCAATAGGCCCCTGGTGTGTACCTTGACTCGCTCCCAGCCTAACTCAGCCCTTCTTCAGACCCAGGTAGGATCTCCTGAAATCACATTCCAGGCCACCTTATGCCAGTTCTTTGACCAAATCATCAAATTCCTGCCACTCTTCATACTGGCCCACAGCTGATTTCTGCTGCCCTTTCCATATCTACCTATACAGTTGCCCCCTGTGTTCTCTGTCTTATTCAATCCCAGGTCAGTTACCTCTCCACTCAGGTCTCCCAACAGATGGCTCACCAGCTGACACTTCAGGCCAGAGACCTAAGTGAGACCACCGTGTTACACGACAGCCAACCAACTAACCATAGTTCAGATCTTGGCTCAATTTAAACATTTTCTAAATGATCTTTGGACTGATATTTTCTGGTTTGCTCCCCACCCTCCTCCTATTACCTGCATAGCCAACTGGATCACTAATGCACAGCTCCAAAAACCTTTATCAGACTTCACCCTGTCTGAAGTCACAATCTTTACCTTTATACTTGTTCTAATAACCCTCCAACCAGTCCACAGCCTCATACAAATTATCTTCTACTCTCTCCTCCCTCATTAACTGATTTGTGTGCTTGGACTTTTCTCAGGGAGCCCTACCAACAATTCCAATGATAATGCTGCTGCTGTGAACAATTCCATGTTCATAAAGGACAACTCAGCTGGCCAACCTCCATGACTGCCCCTAGGTTGACTCATCGCCCCAAATTCAGCAGGAAGTAGTTATAGAAGACAGACACTCCGCCCCTTTTCCGTCTGCGCATGGATATATTGGCTGCCAATTGTCATCCAAAATCAAAGAGTGGGGAGTGTTAGGAGACTGTGCATGTTAATATATATAACCCCCTGAGCCATTTTTGTATCTTACTTCCTGGTTCTTCCCCGACTTCAAGTTTCTCTCTCCTCGAAATTACCTCAGCAGTCTGATGAGGCTAGAGCTTCCACAAGGCATGAAAATTGAAAAGCAATATGGACTGTGATAGGACAATGAAGACCGTTCCTCCCAGGAAGAAGTCCTCGGTCTCCCGCTCCATAAATACCCCAGCACTTCCTCTTCGCGCTCTCTCTCTCTCTCTCTCTCTCTCTCTCTCTCTCTCTCTCTCTCTGCCTTCCTGCCTCCTGCTTGCCTCCCTACAATAAAGATCTCCTGCTGGACCTCTCGGTGCATGAGTGGCCTAATTGGGAAGGGGCACCCCAAGGGGCTCATGACCCCCCTTTCAGTTAGGATCTTAAAAACTCTTAAAAATCAGAGTCAGTTAAACACTGAGGCAATATAATATACCAATGTCTGGGTGTTCTTTTTTGTAGGCCATAAATATATAGTGTAGGACCCCAACCACTGTGTAGGCCCTAGACAGTCTACATATAACAAAGTACATTCCATTCTACTCTGCTCCCTTCCATCTACAGATAAGATTAGAAGGAAGTGTATGTAAACTTGGTATGAGTAAACAAAGGTAATTTCCTAGGACTTTGATCAAGACAGGGCATCCTGGGTCTGGGGGTGACCAATGCAGGATGCCAGACATGTCATAAACCAGACCCCCTAAGGGATAGCAGGAAACTGACCCCTTGCCCACTTACTGTACTTATAATCCTCCCCACTAGTCTTCACAAAGTGTGCTCTTCATATGCTAATTGCTAACTTGGCTAACAGCCTGCCCAGGAGCAAAGGTATAACAAAAGGTGAACCTGGAACATTTCCTGCATAAGATAAGCAATGTGTTTGCAGTCTTGTTCTGTGAATTCCCTGACTCTTTGTTTAGAAAAACCTTATACAAAGTACCTCAGCCCCTGAGCAGTTGCCTCTCTGAGCTACCTGGTTCCAGGAGTGCTGTCTGGCCAGAATAATAAAGGTCTATTTACCATCTAGCCTGGTGTGTTCCTTCCTGGGTTTCTTGTTTCTCCATCGAGCTCCCGGAGCCTCACTGGGTGTTAGGGCCCAGCATCATGGAGGCCTTTTTGGCTGTTTACGCTCGGTGGAGTGGAAATGAGACTTTAAGTCTTACAATAGCAGTAAGGAAATGGTGGTGGTGGTGGTGTAAGTCAGTAGTTATTCAGTTACTAGAGTACCTTGGCCTCTGCAGAGGGTTTGATTCACTAGCCTGGACATCCAGCTTTCAAAGTAGGAGCAGTATCTACAGTATCACTTCTAACATTGCAAACAAGGAGAGAATGAGGAATTCATTTTTGTTAATAAATTACACCCTCAGGAGTTATCACCAACATTTAGTATAAAAATGTTCAAGTTATATCACTCATAACTGTGTGCTTATTTTTAAAAGTGCTAAATGGATTAAATGGAGATAGCATTGCTTCCCCTTATGTGATTGAGCTTACCATGTTTACAGCTATCAAGGCCTAAAACACTTCAGGTGTTTGAACTGACCACTGATGAGCCCACTTATTTCAACCTGATAGGCTTGACTCTGTTATTTGGTCAACTGTCCATTTACTCTGAAATTAAAATTTTAATATTGTCAAAAGTTGATATAAATGGCAAAATAACAAATATGCTGAAATGGTTATAGTCACAAATGGCAGTTAAGATATGGGGAGGTCCTACTCCCAAATCACCCAGTAGTTGGAAATACTATATATACTGTCACACAACTATAACAAATTGGATTTAAAGCTGTTTACTTTAGTCTGGCATCTTCACACACCCAAGATATGTACTTTATACGAAAACAGTGTTTATTCAAAAACAAAATTTTTGTAGCTGTTAAGTTGTTCCCTTAAATGTAAATGAAATGGCACAAAAACTTTTTAATAACCAGGACTCAGAAAATTTAAAAGAATAATTTGAGTTAGTAATCAAATATACACAGTCAAAGAAGGAAAAAAAATCATCTAGAAGACAAAGATCCAAGTAGCATCTCAGGTGCAGAGCAATTTTGTAAAGAAGGAAAGCAACTGTGATCACCTGCAGCTTCTCAGATCATTCTAGCAAGTGTCTCCAGGTACTATCTGTGTCTGAATAATAGTATTTCCCTAAATGAAGAGCCATGAATGCACATTCAAGGTGTTTTCTGGGAGTACAAGTGAAGATGTTTTCTTTTGTTTAACTCACAAACTATTTGGTCAAAGAAATGTATAAAGCTAAATAAAAGCTCATCTGGTAGAAATCCATAGCAATGAATGTTGACAAGATGTACTTGGATCTTGCTTGCAGGATCTTGCAGTGGGTAGTGGAACAAAGGTAGCAATCTCACAGGCTCTCCTGTGTCTGCTCTGTGGGTGGCTCTGTGTTGGTGGCACTAGCATTTGCAGTTGAATTCAAGACTTCTCCACAATCACTGCCAGCAGGCTTGGTTCCCCCTACTTTAGACTTTAAATTTTCAACCTTTTCTTCAAATGACTTGAAAGTCAGGGAGTTTTTTACATCTTCCAGCTTTTTGGTGATGTCAGAGTCAACAGATGAAAAGGCTGCTGAAGCCTTTTGCCCAGCCTGAGATAAGATTTCAGAGTGAAATAATGCCAATTGTGAAAATTCAGACAAAGGAGATGACAAATTCCCGAAGCAGCTAATTGAAGCTGTCAAAACAGGAATGTAAAGAATTAGCCTGAATTTCCAATTTATGAATTAAAAGTTTTTTTCCCAGGCAGGGTAAGTGGTGAAAATGAACTGGGCCTAAGAATTGCATTATCTTATAAAGATTCCACTCATTTCCTCACAGAATTGACCTGATTGTAGGCAATAAACCTAACATAGCAAGCAATAATACAAACTGCAGCATAAATATTTCCTCACAACTTGAGGTTAATGTAAAACTAGCCTGACCAACACCTAACACCAGCACTAAGCCCACAGTTCATCCTAACCTAATCCTACCTCTTGATTATGGGAGGCCCTTTTCCCACCAGTCTCCCTGTCCATGCTGGCCCCTCTCCACACATCCAGACCACTCCTTACTTGCTGAAACTCACACTCCTGCTGCTCAGCATGAGAGATGTTTAGAGCAGGCTTGGTGGCAAGGTGATGCCTGGGATTGGTGAGGGTGGGACAGGCTTGACCGGAGGTAAGGCCTGGAGTTAGAGAGGCCTGGGCATGTTTGGCAAGAAGGTGAGGCCTAGGCCTTGTGAGGCCTAGTACCTCCTGGAAGGAAGGTGAGGCCTGAAGAGGGTTTTGCCAGAAGCTGAGGCCTGGGGTTGCTGAGGCCTGAGCAGGGCTTGGCAGGAAGGTGAGGCCTGGGGTTGGTGAGGTCTGAGGAGGGCTTGGCCAGAAGCTGAGGCCTGGGGTTGGCGAGGTCTGAGGAGGGTTTGGTGGGAAGGTGAGGCCAGGGGTTTGTAAGGCCCGAGGGTGCTTGCACCTTAACCTGCCCAGAGGAGGAGGGCCAAGGTTATGGTAGGGAGAACCCTCACCTGCTGAGGGGAAACAAAGCAGCACTCTATAGTGACCCCTCTTAAAGGCTCTCTGCTTGACATACAGCATGGCTAAAATTTTTGAATGTTTAAAATGCTGCTGTAACTTATCACATAAAATTTGACATCACAGAAGGCATAAGTGGGAGCTATTAGAGAACTGGGCTTACTTTTGGTCTCATGGTCATGGCTGGTCACCACCTTCTGGAAGTGAGGTCTCCTATTCAGCAGGTATGACTATTGTCCTTAGGATTTAAAGCATCCAAAAGAAATCAAGATGCTTTCCACTCTAAGTGGCTGCCAAGGATATCTTTGAGCTCATTGACACCAAGTAAAAACTTCAGTGAGAGTGTTGTGCCCAAGTCGCGAAGTCCCCAAAGACCACCAAGGAGTCATGTCCGATGCAATTGCAAGAGGAGTTTATTGCAAGCTCTAGCTTGGACTCTCAGGTGTCACCATCACAGTGGCTTCAGACTGAGAGCCCAGATCCAACTTTGAACCAAGTTTATATAGGATTTTTCTGTTACTATTTTTAGTTTTCCCTTACCATCAAGGGGCATCGGAAGGGCACATTGGAACATGACCTAATGCTTACATTTGCAAATTTATTATGGGGTGCTGGGAGGGTACATATTGAAAAGTTACCTAAAGCCTTTAAACAATTAATTCCTCTTTTTCAATAGACAATTAATTCCTCTTTTCTGACTTTTTGCTAGCTAAGCTATATTACTATTTATGTCCACTATAATTAATTCCTATATCAGCTATAACTAATTCCTATATTGATTAGATCACCCAAAAAGAAGCTTTTATATCAATTATACTTAATTCCTATATTAATTGAATTATGAAAAGAAGCTTATCTTAAAAAGAGGAACAGAAGCAGGGTGGAGATGCCCTAAAAGAAGAACTGCAATTGTTAAAGCACAGAGAAACTGTCACATAGAATGGAAACTGTCACATAGAATGGAATTTTTCAGAAAGGAACTATTGCATTTACTCTATTCTGGGTAAGGGGCATGGAGCCCACCATGACCTGGAAACTTGGTCCTCACAAGAGAAGTCTGAACTACAGAGAATTACCTAAATATTCCTTTATTCTTTTCCCATGGATATGTTACCTAAGTTTTGAACCATAGTCCAGACCAGCTTCACTTGGTCCTTGTGGAATCAATTTTTACCTAGTTGAATCTTGCTTTATCAGCTTGGCATCAATACATTTTAATGACATATTATGATATGCAAGGCTGTATTTGCTATAAGAACACTGAGATGCTTTTAGGAAAAGCTAAGAGGAAAGTTTCTCCCAGATGTTCCAGAAATATTTCAAATAGAGTAAGGAAATTTGATATATATACAAAATAGTATATTTTTGGCCATAAAAATAATTAAATCTTGTCATTTTCAATAACACAGATATGGATGACATCATGTACATCATGTCTTAAAAATAAGACAAGCACAGAAAGTCAAATATTGCATATTCTCACTCTTTTGTAGAAGCTGCAAAATTCTATCTCATAGAAGAAGAGAGCAGAACAGTGGCCACTAGAGAATGGGAAGGTTGGGGAGATGGGGCAATGAAAAGAGGACAGATAATGGATAGCACACTAGCTAGAAAGGGGGAATTAGCTCTGGTGTTTTATAGCAAAGTAGGTAACTACAGTCTATGGTAATTTATTATACACTTCAAGAATTAAAAGATCCAAAGGTACCCAACACATAGAAATGATAAATGCTTGGGGAGATAAAGATGTTGATTACCATGATTTGATCATTATACATTGAATAGATGTATTAGATTATCATATTCTACCCCATAATTATGTATAAATATTATACTGTTTGATTTTTTTAAAGTCCACGGAAACTTCAGTTTACTTACCTAAATTTTTTTCCTTTCAAATCAGACTCTTGAAATCCAAGAGATGAATTCATATCCTAGGTCTACAAACACACAGTATCTTGTAGGATTCCTTATGGGACTGGTCCACACCTTCCAGTTAACATCACCTTTAACTCTGATTCCTACTTGACCAATTTCCTTTGCCCATTTATTGTATGCATCATGCATTTTAACATCTGTGCTTTGAATTCCATTGATGGTACAAATAAGGAAAACTGAATATTTTATTCACCCTCTACCTGGAAATGACACAATCATTTCTTGAATAAAAATCTGGCTCTTACTCTGAAAATCAACTGAGTGCCAGGATTTGTTATCAGATGCATTTTCAATGCAAGTAATACATTTAAACATTCCTTTCATGAGTCCAGGCATTGCCTGCCTCCAGCTTGTTTTAAATTCTGAAATTATCTGCCTCTTATACATCCCACGGCACTTCACTGTGCTGTGTCAATGCTGCAGCACTGCCAGAATGAGTTAAGTTCTTGTATTTATTTGTATGAAGATATATTGGTGTAATAATGTTAATATTTATGTTTTGAAAGTATCTAAAAATAGCCTGTTTTAAACAATGATGAAATTGATTTATGTCAACTTTACTGATATTACTCTTTATACTTTCAAATATGTTTGTGATTCTGCTGGTTCGTCAGTTTTAATGACAACTTTTGCCCAAAGTAATCAAAAATAGAAAACCAGTGCATTTACTCTATTTATCAAGCAATATTTTTTCCATTTTTGCCTCTCCAAAATATGTTGAATATGATATTTCAACATTTTCAAGGCATCTAACATTTACATTTTCATCCATCATCCTATTTTTCATATTGGTTTTAATTAGATCTGATAGAAATATTTAGTGCAGTCTGTTAATCTTTTGGATGTAGATTTTTATTTTTTTAATTTTTTTACAACAACATGAATTTTTAAGAATACTAACTATATGTTAAAATGGCCAAGAAAATTAAAGAATAGTTACAACTTCATTATATCAAGAATATAATCCTATCACAATAATTCTTTAGGAAGATAATTAGGCTATTAACATTCCAAAGAGCAAAATATCATATAATGTTTCAAAAATACTGCTTTTGATGACAGTGAAGTACAATTTTTACATCTTGCAATATATAATCAATGCATTCTTTGTGGGGAATTGACATAT
>NW_022900931.1:28947043-28987047 GCF_012274545.1 Fukomys damarensis | reverse complement strand
TGGAGAAATATCTAGTCAAGTTCTTTGACCATTTTTAAATTGAGTTGTTTGGTTATTGAGTTATAGAAAGTCTATTTATCCTGGGTAGTTATCAGATATATGATTTTATTTTTAAAAATATTTTTCTCTTAATCTGGGTTTTTCTGTGTCTTTCACTGTCCTGATTGTGTCCTTTGATGCACAAAGTCTTTTAATTTTGATGAAGCCCAATTTATCCATTATTTACTTTGTTGTCTGTGTTTCTGGTGTTACAGGTAAGTGATCATTGCCAAGTCCAAAAGTGTGAAGCTTTCCTCTAAGTTTTTTTTCTACCATTAATACAGTTTTACCTCTAAGGCTTCGGTCGTTCATCAGTTTTGGGTTAATTTTTGTGTAGGATGCAGTCTTTTTCATGTAGATGTCCAGTTTTTCCCAGGACCATTTGTTAAAACACTTTTTTTTCTTTCCTCATTAGATGATGTTGGCCTCCTTGTCAAAATCAATTTACCATATATTCAAGATTTAATTTCTGAATGTATTCTATTTCATTGATCTATATATCTATCTTTGTGCCAGGGCCATAATGTTTTTGAGGGATCTTTTTTTTAAAAAGATATGATCACACACACACACACACACACACACACACATACACACACACACACACACTCACACAAAATTGCCTGAGCCCCAGCAATTGTCTGTATAGCCCTATTGACTTTTAAAAACCCTGCTCTAGGATCTGTCGATGATGAGTATTGTAGATCTGACTAAGCCAGCTTGATTTATTTGCTGTCTTAAGGGTCTTACCCTATTTCCTATCTGTCCAATGGACCCTGTATCTTCAATATTCACCGGGAGAAACTCAGTGTCATTGATCAGTTTTCTAGTGGATATGTTCTTTAAATTAACATATTTAAAGATTTTATTTCAGAAACTTTCTAATATTATATTTTAATATATTAGGGGTTTGTTTTTGTTTTTGTACCAGGGATTGAATTCAGGTCCTTGTGCTTTCAAGGCAGGCAGTGGAACCACTGAGCTAAATCCCCGGCCTTTAATATATTGGTTTTGTTCCAATATTTTACTTCCTTCTTTCAGTACCACAATTTTATAAGGTTTTTCTCTCACAGCTTCAATTTTCTGATTTCCTTGAACCCTATTTTTGTTTCAGTTTTGTTCATTTCTCTCTTCTGCACCCTTCTCTATATAGTATTTATATCCATCCTCCCTTGTACCACATCTAACTTTGCCTTTCTTTCTGTGATGATTTGATCTTTCCCTGAGTTTATGATCTTTGCTGGATTACAGTTCACATCTTGTTTTCTTAAGCTATGTTCTCTGAACTTTTGGATCTCTTCACTATTCATGTGTGTCAGAAGTGATTGTTCATTGTGTTTTAAAATTATCACTTTGTCCCAATTAATACTTTTCCTAATATTCCTTTACTCTTTAGCAACCTTTATTATATGTTTTAGCTGTATTTAATTTATGTTTTCTCATTTTCAGATCATTTTTCTCTCCTGATATTTTTGTGTAGTTTCTCTGTTACTTCCTTTTGTTACCTCATCATTGAAGGGGATGTGTTTTTCTTTAATAACTACTTGCATGAATTTTGTGAGAGGAATTTTCAGAGCTTCCTTAAAGGATACTTTTTTTTCTTATGGTCTAGAATTTTCTGTTTCTTTAGCTTTTACTTTTCCCTAGCCAAAATAAGTAAGTTTCAGAGCTCATTAAATATAGATTCTTTTTTTCTTCACCTGGTACAAAGACAGACACTCCTTATAAATATGACATATCTATATTGTCATAAAGAATCCTCCTGTCAAAAGTAGGCTTTTCAAAGGAAAGTTTATTCCAGTAAACAAAGACTAAAAATCAGGAGACTCTAGCAGCTACTTGGGAAAACCCAAGTTTATCACATCTGTGTGTAGATGGGCTGACATTGGGGGAGAGATAGTGGCAGCTGGCTGGGAGAAATTTCACCCTGAGTGGATGGGCTGACACCAGGAGAGAGAGATCAGCAATGAACTGGGAAAGTAATTAGGCTTCTATAGGTGTTGAAGGGGCTAAGGAATCTGGGGCGAACTGCTTATGACTTGGATGCCCAAGGTCAGTCTGCTTGGATGTGTACACAATTACTGGACTTCTTGGCACTGGGGTGGGGGGTGTATACTGCAGTTTCAGTCCATTTTCCCTCTTTACTAGGAAGCTACTGTTGTTTACTGAGAGCAGCTGGTTTTCTTTGTCTTGTTTGTTTGTGAGGGACTCACTTAAGTCAGACCTGACATGTATGATCCCATATTGGGCCCATTTGTTGGCTTTCCAAAACCAACTTTGCCACACCCTGTATGTGCCCTCACTTCCTCTGAAATAAAGGTTTTGGACCTATGAGTGTATTTCTCACCTTTGAAAAATAGCTTTTGCTGCCTCTAAGTATGCCGATACAAAATATCTGCCTCCCACTTCATTATGCTCAGCACTCATTGCCACCATATTTAGCCGTTCTTCTCCACATTTTGTAGCCCACAAATTTAGCTAACTCTGTTTCTCTGAAAATGGGGCATTCAATTTCGGTTTCTCCTGTAGACTTTGAATGACTTATTCTATACAAAGAGAAAAATATTGGTTTTATGCTGCAGTTTCAGATATATTTATTGAGGTAAATTTGTAGTGCTCATTTGTTTTCAGCTTCAAGTTCTTCTGAATTTCTGCCCTCTGTGAGATGGCAGCCCAGAGGTGAGAGTGCCCTTTGTGCTGGAACAAATTTTAGTAGTGTTATTTTTTCCATTATAAACATTATTGACCTAAATGGCATTTCGGCCTTCAATTTTGTTTTTTATTAGATCCATCTCTAAACATCTAGAAAATAGTTAATGATAAAATAACTTCTTCATATATAAATATATGGAAAAATTTTAAGTCATACTTTAATAGGTTAAAATGTTAATCTATTAAACTATATTTAATTCCATTTGATTTCTTTGTAGTCAGTAGTGAAAACATTTTCTACACCTCTTGGGTATATATGTCCTATGAAAATGTGTGCATATATAGATACAATGTGTGTAGAAATGCTCTTGTTTAAGTATCTGTCAATGGTTAACTCATTAGGCTGCTGCCAATTTGCGCTGGAGATGAAGGGGAGACTTGAAAGCATAAGACTTATAAGCTATGCAAAGCAGGGATTGTTCAGATCCTAGGAGTGTGCCATCAACTACTTCATGACTTTCTCCTCAACACTGTAAGATCACTATCATAATTCTTCATCAAGCTGCTAATTAAGTATTTCACTAAGGAAACACTTCTTTAATATTTCTTAACTGAATGTCTACTCCATGAAAGAAACATTAATGAGTATTCAGAAAAAGAAAAACTTTTGACAGTGATTCTTGGAGTGTCCCTAAAGAGACCAGTAGTTCATGAGTCTCCATCCAGCAGCACCAGCATCTCCTGGGATCTTGTTAAAAGCAAATTCTTGGGCCTCAGATGAAACCCGTTAAGCATAGACTGTGGGGTGAGGACCTACAATCTGCTTTAATATGGCCTCCTGGGGATTTTAATGCATGTGTGTGAGAATCACTGATATCATGTGTCTTCCCTGAACTTTACTCTCATAAAACAAGTGAGATGCTGTGAGTATTGAATGAGCTTACTATGTAAAGATAGGGAAGTATAAATTAGTATAAATTTTTAGGTATTTTGTCCATCATAAAAGGAGATAAACTGAAATAGGAATTGCTGAGAGTTCAATCTTCTTTTACACAATTTGAGCAGAGTTGTGAATTAACCTTAATATAAAAACCAATGCCCCCTCTAAAAGCTACCAGTCAAAGATATTTTACTAATGTGGAACAGGATTATCCTTCATAGTGCAGATTCAGAGGAAATATTGAAATCAAACAGGACCTTCACAAAAAAAGAAAAGAAAAGAAAAGAAAAGAAAAGAAAGAGGAGGGAGCCAGGGATTTAGCTCAGTAGTGCTGCCACCTGCCTCAAAAGTTCAAGGTCCTAAATTTGATCCCCATACCAAAAAAAAAAAAAAAAAGACAGGAGAGATTCTTACCCACTAAAAGGGAAGACTTTTTCCCTATCCTCCCTTACTAATAGTGTACTAAAATGAGCTCTTCCTTATGCCCCTGATGGTGGGAGTGGGGAGTATGGTGTCTCCTATCATGTGCTAGGAAGGGAACCTAAAACCTGAAGAAAATGCCTTTAAAGTATCATATCCATGACCCCATGGAAATTACTAGAGACTAGTACATCCCATTGACATCTTTAGAAGCTAGTCCCATTCTTTTGTTATGGAACCTGTCTGATTTTCCTGGCCAGAGCTATGCCCTATCAGCCAAAGCCCCTTCCCATTTTTCTTCCTTCTCAATAAGTCTTTTCCTTAGTTCATGCTGTTTTCTCTGTTTTAATTTCCATTGTGACTGAAGCAAGTTCCCAAACATATCCCGTATCATCATGACACTCCATGGTCCACTGATTTATATTATCCAGATAGAATGAGTGAGAGTAAAACAAATATCAGTGCAGCTGTGAGGAAGAAAAGAAATCCAGGAAGAAAGCAGAAGGGGGAGGAGCTGCTTTACATTTCTCCACCAGATCAGCAGAATGAATATTTGTCAGTACACACTGAGTCATTTTCTTCCCCCTGAATGAAGTCACACCATCTGACAGCAGACAAGATTTATCCAACTTTGAGGCCTAGAGACAGCCACCCTCTTCATGCTACCTTAGATAGTATATAGGCAGTCAGATAGGGCTAAATCCTCAAGAAGGCCAGGACAAAGGTGAAACACACCACAGCTGCACATCAGCTGAAAACCAGGCCTCAAGATGGAGACAAAATGACCAGACTCACATACTTCTTCAAAGAACTGGGCTTAGTGAAGTATAGATAGGCATCAATCACCCTGGAGGTGACCAGACACCACTAGAGAATCCTTGTTCTTTCCATCCACGCTTGCTACATGACTTGTTTCCCAGTTGGACCACCACTATTTATAATAATAAGCGACTATACTTGTAACCTTATTGTATGTTCATGACTGTGGCCTATATTGTACCCACATGGGTTTCACCCTATAAAACACCTCTGTAAAGTGGGGTCCCTGGGCTACCTACTTGGGACCCCTCCTGCCTGTGATAATCTCTGCCTTTTAATTGATTAGTAACATGGTTTTAATGTGCTGATTGATTTAAAGTCTGGCTTAATTCTATCATGAAGCTACTTTTAGTACACTCTGCTCTCCATTGGATTAATAGTTGTTCGCACTACCACTCTTTGCCAATAGTATTGACATAAGTGGAACAAATCAAGCCTGCCCCTGGTTCTGCAACTATGGATTTACTGGAGTTTACTGTGTGTTTATAGATTGCCCACATCTGCTTTCAATTTGCAGTGGTGGAGTTGAAGTGGATCAGATATCTCATAGTTTGAAAAGCTGGATAAATCTGTCTGATCTCTCATGGAAAATGTTAGCCAGTTTCTGTTCAGAGCTCTATAAACCTCTATGTTTAATTCCCCCAAACCATTCTTATTTATTCCTAGTATTCTGCCCCAATCACAAATTTATATCTCTACAGTGGGAGGAATGCTGTCCCCATCCAGGTCAGAGCCAGGCTATGTGAAGAAGAGAAGCACCGGCCTGCAATGGCTCCAAGGTATGGCCCCATCTGTGTTGCCTTCTCAGCCCTCAGTCACAACGTTCACTACCACTGCTTGACTGCTTTGCATGTACCAGGACCTTAAAGGGTCTGTGTAGCATCTTGTGACCTCCCACTGGGTGGATGTAACTCCTTTTTAGAAAGGAAGGAAGGAAGAAGGGAGGGAGGAAAGGAGGGAGGGAGGGAGGGAGGAAGGAGAGGGATTCATAGTGGCTGAGTGACTTGCCCTGGTCCTGTGTCTCTCCCTTCAGTAGCAGTGGCAGGCTCAGGTCTGCACAAAGACATTCTGGGTCCCCAGGCCCCTTGCTTCTGGAGCTCCAGCTGCCTCTCCGGGCTGCTTCTGTGTGTGTCCACATATGCCTGGCAGCAGCAATAGCACTTACTCCTAGCCAGCATTACCACCTCAGGCCTGCACTCATGACAATGTCAGCACACACCCCTAAAGAAAAGGGTCATTTTGCAAATCAATAAAAAAATCATTACATTTGAAAAATTGATAATTTTCTGCTAGCTTTCAAGTTTCACTTATCATTATGCTTTCCATATTTAAGTTTGCTTGAATCAAGAGCCAAATGAATCTCACACATTATAGTTTGTAGAGCAGTCACTTTATTTTCTCTTTTGCATTTTTTTGTTAAGTAACAATATAAATATGGGGTTGAGGTGTAAGTCAATTGTACAATGCTTGCCTAGTATGCATAAAGCCCTGGGGTTGATCCCCAGCACTGGGAAAACAAATAAAACACAAAGACAGTATAAATGTATTTATAAAAATAAATATTGTGGGAATGTACATGATAGCTCATAACATAAGGTTTAGCTAAATGTGTGCTTTGTCAAATGCTGGGACCCCTGCTTTCTTGAAGAAGCTCCACTGTCCTGTGGTGGAGCCTGAGCTATCATAGTATTATTGGTAGCTCTTCTGCCCACCCTGCCGCAGCCACCTGTCTTCCAGGAAGGTCTTAGCCTGGAAAGACTTGGGGGAGCCCCTGCCCTCTGTTCAGGCAACTTGGTTTCTGCAGAGTGAGGGACTTTGTATGTCTGGCCTGAAACAGGTGGGCAGCTGAAACTTTCTGGGCAGCAATGGAGATGTGAGGCAACTCTCCAAAGCCCTTCTGCTTGCTTGCCTCAGGTCTGGATCACCGATGGCAAACTTCCCAGGATTTTTGCTGTTTGTAAAGACTGATGATATACATTCTAACAACTCAGTAAGAGTCACAGAATTCATACTAGAAACTTGGGTAGAGTCACTAATGGAAGTCTGAAGATAAGTTAGACATTTAAGGCTCCAACAGTAAGTTCGTGTGCGTGTGTGTGTGTGTGTGTGTATCATGGGGGGGGGTCAGGCAGGCCAACTGACCCTGTGCTCCATCCAAATATCAACATAAAATTCTATTTAATGAGTTTGGATTTCAGTTAAATATTTTAGTAAAATCAGAATGCCACATAAGACACCATGGTGTGGTGGCACACACATGTAATCCCAGCACTTGGGAGACTGAGCCAGGAGGCTTGCAGTGAGTTCAAGGCCAGCCTGGGCTACATAGTGAGTTCAAGTCCAGCCTTAATTGCATAGTGGGACTCTGTCTCAAAAAAACAAACCACTAAGCCCAGGGATGTAGTTCAGTGGCACTGCGCCTGCCTCCTAAGTGCAAGGTTCTGAGTTTGATCCCCAGTACTGATAAACAAAAAAAAAAAAAAAACCAACAAAAATTTTTAAAAGACACCATGGTAGTTTCCTGTGGTCCAACCAGGAGAGGGAGAGGCGATGTAGCCTCAGTGGTGCTGTGGAGACCTCCACCCAGGACTGTTCTCCCACCCAGGTTTCTCCCCTCCTGCCCTCAGTGTCCTCACCTCCCATGCCTGTCGTATTTGATATCATGGGGCGATGTGAAAGCAGGACCAGGGAGGGTGATCATGCCAAGGAGCCACAGTCTCTACCAAGATGATAGAAGTATTGACAACATCTGACTCCCAGAAACTGTGACACCAGCTGAATACCCTGCTAGAGCAGGAGGCCAGATGTTAGCCAAAGGTCTATGGCTTGGGACTAACTGAATCTGCACATGGTAATGGCTTTAGAATGACTGCAAGACTGGGGGATTTGAAGTGAAAGATCTTTTTAGTCTAACTCAGTTCTTTGGCTTTGATATGGAGACATTTTCTCTGGCTGTGAATTTACTGGACAGATCCCTATCTAAAATGAAGGTAAGGCCCAAGCACCTTGGGTGTGTTGGACTGAATTGCTTGTATTTGGCTGTAAAGTCAATAGAAGAGGAAAGAAATGTCCCATTGGCAACCAACCTGATTTGAATAAGTCAATATAAGTTCATGGTTTCAGAATTGATGCAAATGGAAGAGACTGTATTGGAGAAGGTGTGTTGGATAGTCAAAGCTACCACTGCCTTTCAATTTCTACAACTGTATTATTCACTCATTCAAGAAAGCTTTTCATTTGAAAGGAAAAATAGTCTAAGTTTGAAAAACTAGAAGCCCAATTTAAGACATGTCACTGCAGGATCGTATCTTCTAAAACAAAGCCTTCCATGTTGGCTTTGTGTATCTTTGCATTGGCGATCCAAGCACAGAAGTGTGGAGAGTTAACAGAAGGAGTAGAAAGTCTTCAGAAACATTCCAAAATACATGACAGAGATCTGACCTTAGAGCAAGACCTTGTATTCAAGTGTTTATCTGAATATTCATTGAACAATTGTGCAAAACCAGATGTTCAGAAGAGGAAGTGAATCGTTCCTGAGCATACTGCAGACAACTGAAGCATAGTTACTACAGACTAACTCACTTTCCAACAATTCCTGAAACTGTTCCTTAATTGGTAAATTTGGTTGTTATTCTCTGCACAGAAAAATTTTTATAATTTTCTTCTCCAGTTATCTTCTAAATAAACCAAGTGGCCTTGGGCTCTTGGAATAGCAAAAGGGAAAATACTGGTATTACCAATCTAGTCAGCTAACATTTGAAGGCATTTACTATGTATAAAGTGCTACACCCTAAGGGCTGACCTGGTGGCACAAGCCTGTAATTCTAGCACTTGGAAGGCTGAGGAAGAAGGATTGCTATGAGTTTGAGGCCAGCCTGGGCTATATAGCAAGACTCTGCCTCAAAGAAAAAAAAATTAAAAGGAAATAATTAGGCGCAGGTGCCTTTAAAGAAAAGCCTAGTCCTTGCCTCTTCCTTGAAAGAACCTTTGGTTGGGCAGAACTGTGTGGGGCTTTTCTTGTCTGTGTGCCACAGTATTGTCATCTATGGACTACAACATGAGTCTGGAGACAGCTTGGTGCATTTGGACAGTGACATTTTTGCTGCGGCTCAGTCACATTGTAGAATATTCAGGATGTGAACACACTAAGGAAGGATGCACACAGACCATGTAGCATGTTGTATGTCATCATTCTATCAAGCAAAACCAGTTTTCTCCCCAATATTGTGTATTCCTATTAATTTGATGGAGTACTCAAGGATTTATTCTACAATATTCCCTGTGTTAGGCCCTTAGGAAGCTTTCGTGGGTGATAGAAATGGCCAGATTATTTCCCTAACTTTTAGTATTTCAGTGCAAAGGCAGATGAACATATTCCAAGACACCTCATAATAGGGGCTATAATGAAGGTGGGAGTAGACTGTGGGCATAAAATCAAAAGCAAATGATTTTTTTTCTGGTAATAAATGGAGAAAGAGAAAGATTAGACCACAGAGGAGAGATTCAAGAGTCATGGGAAATCAGGCTGAGAAAGATAAAAAAGGGGCAGAGGAGAGTAGAATTACAGACAAATGCTTCAGTAAAAAGAGTACTAAAGATATGTTAAGGGTTATAGAATTGAGTCCAGTCCTTGTCTTCCCAAGTATACTTTATATGATGTTACACTACCTGAAGTATTATTGTATAAAAAATTTTATATCTACTGAAGTCTTAATAAAGATGCCATAATAAACCCAGCTGATATTGCACTCTCTTTGTTATGGATGGATGAGTTTGAACAACAGAGATGCACCACTCTTTGTGCCAATTTCAAGTCCTTTTATTATATAGCCAGCAGCCAAGGTAGCTAGTGCTCAGAAATTTCCTTGGCAAAGAGAAGCAGTTTGATTTCTCCTTTTAAATCATATTTTCTGGTGGGGATGGCTCAGGGGAGAGCAAGCAGAATCTTACAGAAGCAGAACCATGCCAGGGTAGTGGGATGGTCACAAGGTGAGCTACAGAACATCAAGCACCTGTAGCGAGTTTACTGCCAAGCAGGATGTGGGGGTTTGGGGAGCTTTGTTCAAGCACTTTATTCTAGTGCAGGTACAAACTGGCCTTGACACACAAGATGGAGTCAGGCTGGCCATTAACTAGTCACATCTTGTGAAAGTACAATTCAGAGTGTTTAAAACTCTGCAGAGTCACTCAGTAGACAAGACCTTTCAATAGTGCATAAAACACTTCTACGCAGTGTAACTTGGATCTTTCACACAACTATTTTAGCATTGCTATGAATAGTGTTTATGTATGATATGAGAAACATTTATATTAAATAAATACATATGATGCATGACAAAAGATTGGATCCTACTTAGGTCACCTATAATAAAGCAATAAATGGAGACTGGCCACTAAGTTTTCTGTGTCTAGAGGCATGGAGATTCAAGGGTAAGTGTAGACATCCATGTACTGTGGACTTCTTCCCAGCTGATTTCCAATCGGTAAACCAGTGTGAGATTCAATATACCCCTAAACTTCCTATTTCTGGACCTGAATAGTGATACAGAGTTGAGATAAAGGATCCTTATAAGCTGATGGGCATATGAGAGTTTTGCTCTAATGAGTGGAATGATGTAATTAATATGAAAGTGGGGGATTTATGAATGAAAGACTTCTTACATAAACAGTGTTCACTTGTTACTTGGCATTCAATAATGTGTCATGAAACACAAAGAGTTTTACTAGATTTTTGTGCCATGCTCTTAGACTTTCCAGCCTCAAAATTTGTAAAGAGTTTGTAAAAGTGAATTTTGTTTCTTTATTAATTTTTCTATGTGGAGCATTCTCACATGGAAATGGATAATAGACCAGAGAACACATATTCTTGAGCTGAATAAGAAAGCAATTATTCTCATTCAAGATGTCTCAGAAAGCAACCACCTTGGGAGTGGGAACATGATAGCAGGTTGAAGTTGAGTGCACAGAAACCATTTAGGGAAGGATAATATATTAAAGAATTAAATATCCACGTGGAGTAGACAGCCCACTGCAAAGCCTGAATACCGTATTGGAGACAAACATACATTTTAGTCGGCCAATAGCTATGAGGACCTAGGACACTATTCAATTTCTCCACCTTCATCTGCTTCATCAAGAAAACCAAGGCCAATCAGAATGTGCCTCAGAAGATCCTTGTGATGATTCAGGAATCTAATATGCAAGCAAGGTCCTGCATGTGGTGTATGATTACAGATTGGATGCAGGCTTGAAACTTTGATAGTGTTGTGAGAGGAATAATTCTTATATTCAGCATACATATTTAAAACCAAGCAATAAATATGCAGAAGGGCCACAGAAGTAAGAAATGTTCCATAAAAATCTCATGGGTTTTGTTGATTTTGATAGAGGAGAAGATTGATGAGTACAAAATTTCACTCTACAGTGCATTGAGAACACATCACTCTAAAGTGTTGGGTAAAAGTGAAAAATAGTAAGGCCAAGGTGTATTATTTCAAGGATATAAAACTCAATGGCTTGGGTTTGAAAGCAGCCAGGAATAAGAGGTAAGTGAATAGTCAGGGCTGTGTTGAGATCCATGACCACATTTGGAAAAGAAAAGGGAAAAGGGCAATGGAATTGCATTTGGAAGTATATTGCACTGGGCTGACTCTGAGGTTGAAACTTGCCATCACACCATGAAGATTCTATGTGTTTCCTTTCGTGACTGCATGAACTATCTCTTAAATACACTTGTTCTCTCCTGTATATAATTTTTGCCTATAGTTCTGGGACTGCAGATCCTCAAAAAAAAAAAGTAGGAGTGATAAAAGATGAAAATCATTCTATGAGCATGGAAAAGACCTCCTATCGTGCCATTAACTTTTATATGTGCTTGTGGGATCTCATAATTAAAGGTGGTCAACCCCATGTGAAGTGTGAAGTATGAAGCTTGCCTAAGGAGTTGGAATGTTTGCTTCTCTTTCATCTTTACTCTTTTGCAGAATATTGCTATCATTTAACCCTAATTTCTTCATTTACACAATAATTGTGTTCATTTGGGGGCATGTGTTCCTTTTCTTGGCTGAAAATAAATAGATTGAGATAGTGTGAAAATGTGACCATGAAGGCTGCTGAGTCATCCCTAATATGACCAAACAGCCAGCCCTCTGTCCATTCCATTTTGTCCTGTCCTGCCCTGCACTAGTGATGCTTTCTTACATCAGGAGATCGATTCTTCCATAAGGCACTGATTGTGGAACTTCTGAGCACACACGTGACCCCATTTTCAGAAAGAGACCATTAGGTCCGTTAAGAAAACCGGGGCGGCTCTGGAAAGCCAGGAGTAAACTGCTTAAATACAGTTGTTAGGCGAGGTGAGGTTGACATCGCGGGAAAGTGCCTGGTCCCGAAGTTCCTAGGTCTATCATTTGAGCTCTATCCATGCACACAGTTTATTTCTCTTCTCACTCTTGGCTGAGGGGCTGGGCAATGGGCAATGGAAAAGGAGCCAATCAGCCATAAAGAGGAGGGCTTTATGAATTGTCCAAGCAGGTGGCTCCATCAGGAGGGAACTTCTGGTGTCATGGTGCCAAAGTGAGCGCCCTGAGCACTTTACTGAAAGTCCCATCCTGCTTGCTGAGCCACCTTCTGTGACTTCTACCAGCTGCACACTGCTTGATGTCATGGGAGAGAAAGCGGGGATGGGATGGAATCGGGAGAAAAATCTGAAAGGAAGCGGCCAGAGCCTGCTACGGAGAACTACAGCCTCCCCGCTTAGCTCCAAACCCCGAGGTTCTCCTGGTTTTTGGTGCTTTTGTCCCTTTTTCCCTGTACTGGGTCAGGATTAGTTCCGGGTTCCCTGTATCCTGTACCCCTGTGATACTCCCCACCCACAGTGATGTTTTGAGTGGCCCCACACACAGCCTTTCTACACCAGTCTGGGGAGAGCCAGGGGACCAGTTGGGGAGACCCTGATTCAAATCTGGTTTGGAGCTGGGTGCAGCTGTGATGCGCTAGGTCTCTGGTCTCATTCCTCTTAGTAGCAGACCTGGAAGACCTGACATTTACAAATGTTTGTGATGCATACCCATAACTAATCTCCTCAGACCTTTGCCTTTTTATATTCACAGTGAATTCCTAAATTTGCGCTATTTCCCTATATTACCAAAGTCATAATAGATTTTGATAAATGCTATGAGAATCCATTGCAGGTGGTGTGACTCGGGCGGAGTGCTTACCAAGCAGGTACTGAAATCCTGTATTCTATACTCAGCAGCCCCCAAAATTGTCACCTTGTTTATTTCAGACCTGTATTCACAGTGATAAAGAATAGACCTCATGGACCAGGGATTTAACTCAGTGATGCCACCGCCTTGCAAGCACAAGGTCCTGAGTTCGATCCCCAATTAAAAAAAAAAAAGTACAGGATCCCAATAATGAATGGAATTACATTGTATATCTAGATTGTTCCAATAAACTCAATAAAAATTTTTTAAAAAAGAATAGCGCTCGTGGTCTTTTGGGGATAGATACCCGTAGGCAGAGAGAAATGAGGGAACCCTCCCCCAGGAATTCAGATAGTTGGCAGAACAGCTTAACCGCCGTGAAAAGCTGACAGTCTGTGGTTGCATTTTCTCTTCACGCAGTACCCTAACAAAGCTTACCCTGCAAAGTTTGGTTTGCTAAAATCAAAAAGAAAATAAAATCTTGACCCTAAGGTGCAAAAGGCCCTAAAAGACCCTTCCCTATTGTCCCTAGTAATGAGCCAAGTCAATCATTAACCAATTAAGTAAAGATGCCCTCTGCCCCCACACTATACTATCTTGAGCCCCCTTCAGCTGGAGCTCCCTCTTGGGCACCCCACCTGTCACTGAGAGAAGGCAGCTGTACTCTTGCATGCTTGCTGAATAAAAGTACAACTATGCTTCTACACTTTTGGTCTCTATCTGACTTCCACAACCTTCTGTGTCATCAGGAGGGTCAGGCCCGGGACTGCGGGGACTCTCCACCTGTCTCCACCCAAGACAGTCTCACAACATGATGGACTGTTGTCACGAACCAGAAGAAGGATGTTAGGATACTTTATTGGAATTAAGAATAACTCCCTGATTTCTTGGAAGCATCCTGGGTGAGTGGCCAGATGGCTCCTCAATCCAGAGTTTATAGATAATCAGAGCACAGTGATTGCTCAGGTGACTTTGTATTTAAAATGACCATTTGGAACTCAGGCTCTTAAAACTTTTTTCTTATGTAAGTTTTATAGAAATCTGAGATTGTAGAGAAAAAGTGGTTATTTTGCACTTTTAAGTTCTGGAAACTTAGGAGTTTAGTAGGGAGTGGCTGCATTCCATGTTACCTGAGGACTTGACTTCGTCCACTGTCTGTAGTAGTAGTTCACTGTTCTTATTTTAGTTTTTACCAGTGTGGCTTATTTCCTGACTATCTCAGGCCATTTTCCATAGCCTTACTCATACGTTAATTAAATAAAATATTCTTTTTTTGGTTGTTTGTTTTTGTTTGTTTTGTTTTGTTTTCTGCAGTACCAGGGATCAAACTCAGGACCTTGCACTTGCCAGGAAGGTAAGGCACCACTGAGCCACATCCCTGGCCCTAAATAAAATATTCTTTCCAATTAGGATGTTTAAATCAGGCATTCAAGTGAGTTTATAACACTGAGAAAAATGGAGGGGATGTTAATGTATTACTAAGGGAAGGGAAGGAATTCATGCTTAAGACATCTTTCTGAAGGAGCTGCCTATTAAACCTAGATTGACAAACACATTGAATTAGGGCATCTGCGTGGACATGGACATGTGATATTGGTAGTAGTGTAAGATCCTCCCAGGGAGGGATCCCACTACTCTGAGTCTGGGATGCCGCGATGCACTATAAACACCCTGGAGAGACGATTCTTGATGCAAAACACAAGAGGTCTTTATTCCAGCGCGCTGGGGCTCAGCTCATAACCCTCGCAGGGGCAGAGGAGTTGAGCCCCGAAGCAGGGAAGATACACAGTTTTTAAAGAAAAAAACCACAAGCTATAGGGGAGGGGGAATTCCGAGAAAGAGGAGGGGGGGCTTCGGTGGGGGATCATTTAGCGCGTCGGTGGGATCATTTACGGGAATGTTTAGGGCTAGGTCAGGTTGTTCCCGTACCAGATGTTTATCGGAAATGTTTAACGTGACCTTCTGGCCTGTCGTAGTTAGCTGACTCTGCTAGGGGTTGGGCTACTGGAGCTCCTTGAAAACTTTCCTAACAATCCTCCCTTTTTCTTTCTGCACATGTTCTAATCTTAGAACCCTTAATGTCTAGTTTCTTCATGTTCTATATCTAAGGCTTGGGTTCTTAGAGGCTGGTATTGTTGTCTCAACATTAGTACCTGCACTGCACTGATTCTTTCTCTGATGAAGGCAACCAATCTATTCAGAACATAGGGCCCAATGGTTAAAGGTAATAAAAGGATAATAAGGGGTCCCAATAAGGTGGACACCAACGTGGTGATCCAAGGGGATTTGTGGAACTACTCAGAAGGGGGTGGATTAGGATCAGGAGTCCGTACAACCTTAAACTTGAAGGGGTTAGAAGTCTTTTCCAGTCTCCATTCTGGGGCTGGTGGGGGGGCCGGTTTGACATGGGAAGCATGGATCCAAGCTGAAATTCTGTCGACTTTGACGGCGGTGGGAGTGGTCAGCAATACCGGGAAAGGTCCCTTCCAACGAGACTCTAGGTTGCCTGTCCGATGATGGCGGACGTAGACGGAGTCCCGACTTGAAATTGATGAGGAACTTGGAGGTCTCCTGGAGCATAAGCTTCTCTCAGGTGTTTCCACACTTTGCGTTGGACAGTTTAAAGGGCTTTTAATCTACCATAAAGAGGTTTAGAAGAGATAACATTTGGATCTGCCAAGTTACCAATTCCTATTAAAGGAGGAGGGGCTCCATAAAGCAATTCAAAAGGGGTTAGACCAGATTTTCCTGGAGTATTTCGTACTTGGAACAAAGCAAGGGGTAGGAGGACCATTCAGTCTATAATGCCAGTCTCTAAGGACAATTTGGTCAAGGTCTCTTTTAATGATCTATTTATCCTCTCTACTTGACCTGAACTTTGGGGTCTATAGGCACAGTGCAATTTCCAATTAAACCCCAGGACCTTGGCTAGTCCCTGACTTACCTGGGCAACAAACGCTGGTCCATTGTCTGAACCGATTACCTTAGGGATGCCAAACCTTGGGAAGATCTCTTCGAGTATCTTCTTTGTCACAATGGTAGCAGTTTCTGTTTTTGTGGGGTACGCCTCTACCCATCCTGAAAAAGTGTCTATGAAAACTAGGAGATATTTATTATTGTATTTAGCAGGCTTTATTTCAGTGAAGTCGGCTTCCCAATAGCTGCCAGGCCTGTCCCCTCATAATCTTTTTCCCGGGGGAAGCCTAGTAGGATAGGCATTTACCAGCTGACAGGGTATACATTGATGAATGGTTTCATCAGCTAGCTCAGAGAGGTTATAAATATAATATGGGGAAGTCTGAACTATCTTCTTTAGATGTTTGGCCCCTAAATGAGTGAGCCCATGTAGTTGTTGAAGATAAGTTTTGGCCTCTTCCCTTGGTAGGATGGTCTTTCCATTGGGCAGGACATAAGTCCCGTCTGGCTGAGGTTCTGAGAGTCCTAAGTCATTTATCCTCTGTAAGTCTTTCTCAGAATAGGCCAACTTGGTAGTGGCAGTCCCTAGGTCTTCCTGTAGAGGGAGGATATTAATGCCTTGAGCGGATCTTTTTGCCTCTATATCTGCCTGTTGGTTTCCGATGGCAACAGGATTGGTTTCTCTTTGGTGCCCCAGGCAATGGATAATTGCCACTTTTCTTGGCAAATGTATGGCTTCTAAGAGGTCCAGTATTTCCTTTTTATTTTTTATTTCTTTTCCAGCTGAAGTTAAGAGTCCCCTTTGTTTATATATGGCTCCATGTATATGCACCGTGGCAAATGCATATCGGCTGTCAGTATAGATGTTGATATCTTTTTTTTCTGACAGTCGGAGGGCCTGGGTAAGGGCGATTAGTTCTGCCTTTTGGGCTGAAGTCCCTTCAGGTAGACTACTGGCCCAGATCACTGAAGTGCCATCTACCACTGCCGCTCCCGCTACCCGCTTACCTTCCACGATGTAGCTGCTTCCATCAGTGAACCATGTGAGAGCTCCGGGCCAGGGTTGGTCAGTCAAGTCTTTCCTGGACCCAGCCTCTTCAGCCAAAATCTCGTGGCATTGATGTATCACCCGTTCCTCGGTGATATCAGGCAGCAGGGTAGCAGGATTGAGAATAGCTGGAGGAGCAAACTGGATTCTTTCATTCAGCAACAGAGTCTGATAATGAACCGTCCGGGCATTGGACAGCCATCTATCTGGAGGCTGTCGGATAATGCTCTCTAAGGCATGGGGAGCCACGACAGTCAATCGTTGTCCCATAGTTAGTTTATCAGCGTCTTTCACCAAGGTGGCAATGGCAGCTATTGATTTTAAGCAGACAGGCCATCCCTGTGCTACTGGGTCCAGCTTCTTTGACAGGTAGGCCACTGGCCTTTTCCAAGGTCCCAAAGTTTGGGTTAACACTCCTTTTGCGATTCCCCTTTTCTCATCGACAAACAGGGTGAAAGGCTTAGTTAGATCAGGTAGACTGAGAGCTGGAGCAGACAATAAGGCCTGCTTGATGTTGTCAAAGGATTCTTGTTGTTGGGGCCCCCAAGTGAAGGGGGCTGCTTCCTTAGTCAGAGGGTAAAGGGGGGCTGCTAAATTGGCAAAACCGGGAATCCATAACCGGCAGAACCCCGCAGTCCCCAAAAATTCTCTGACCTCCCGCGAAGTTTTTGGTACGGGAATCTGGGTCACAGTTCTCTTTCTGGCCTCTGTCAGCCTGCATTGTCCATTTCTTAAATTATATCCCAGGTAGGTTACCACTCTTTTACAAAGCTATGCCTTCTTTGCTGAGGCTCGGTATCCTAGATGCGCCAATTCAGTCAGCAAATTTTCAGTTCCCGATAGACAGCCTCCTTTTGTGGATCCGGCCAGGAGCAGGTCATCTACATATTGGAGGAGAGTTACCTGGGGGTTGCCAGCGTGGAAAGATGCAAGATCTCAGTGCAAGGCCTCATCAAATAGGGTAGGCGAATTTTTGAATCCTTGGGGTAACCGTGTCCAGGTCAGTTGTCCCATTTGACCATTCTCTGGGTCCCTCCACTTGAAAACGAAAACAGGTTGACTGGCAGGATGTAATCTTAGGCAGAAGAAAGCATCTTTAAGGTCTAAAACAGTGTACCAGATTCGGTCAGAGGGGAGAGAATTTAATAGGTTATAAGGGTTAGGAACGGTAGGGTGAATATCTTGCACTCGCTTATTAACTTCCCTAAGATCTTGTACAGTGCAAAAGTCTTTTGTGCCTGGCTTCTGGACTGGTAGGAGAGGGGTATTCCATGCCAAACGACAGGGCACCAAAATTCTTAATTCTAAGAAGCGCTGGATGTGGGGCCGGATCCCCTGTTGGGCCTCAAGGCTCATAGGATATTGCCGGACTGCGATGGGTTCAGAGTTTGCCTTTAACTCTATCAGAATCGGTGGAGCCTGGAGGGCTAGTCCCATCCCCACAGTTTCAGCCCATGCCCAGGGGAATTTTGATAGCCAATGCTCTATGTTAGTCTCCAGTGAAGGTGGCGCCTCATAGAGCCGATATTCATCCTCCAGCTGTAGCGTTAGAAGGGTAACTGGCCCCTTAGCTTCTAATTTGGGGCCCTCAGGGGAGAAAGTAATTTGGGCCCCCATCTTGGTGAGCAGATCTCATCCTAGCAAAGGCGCTGGGCACTCAGGGATCACCAGAAAGGAATGAGTCACTCAGCCTATTCCTAAGTCCACTCTTCTTTTAGTAGTCCATGAATATTATTGATGCCCTGTAGCTCCTATTACCCAGGATTTTTCTTTTTTTATCTCTCCCAAAGGATGCAATAAAATAGAGTGTTGTGCTCCAGTGTCAACTAGGAACTCCACAGGTTGCCCCTCCACAGTTAGGGTTATCCTGGGCTCGGGGAGGGGCTCCGAGCCCCGTCCATCCTAGTTGTTCTTCTCCTAGGGCCAATATCTTAGGAAGTCCTCCCTTTTTCTTTGGGCAGTCTTTAGCCCAATGTCCTTGTTCCTTGCAATATGCACATTGATCTTTGCCTAGTGGTCTTCTGTTGCCCAGGTACCCTGTCTGCCTTGGTTTATTTTCTCGACTCTTATAATTTTCTGCCCTAACGACTGCAGCCAAGATCCTAGTTAAATTCCTTTCCTGTCTCCTGTCCCTTTTATTTTCCCATTCTTCCCTCTCTTTCTCTTTCCATTGTTCTTTCTCTTCCTCTGTTTCTCTCTTATGATATACCTTATCAGCTTCCTTTACTAGATCTTGTATAGTATAATCTTGTAATCCCTCAATTCGCTGAAGCTTTTTTCTAATATCCGGAGCTGATTGTCCTATGAATGCCATGGCTATTGAAGCTCTCTGTCCCTCCGATTCTGGGTCAAAATGGGTATACCGCCAGAAAGCGACCATTAATCTTTCCAGGAATACTGAAGGTGGTTCCATCTCCCCTTGAGTAATCTCTCTTACCTTGGCCAAATTGGTCAGGCGTCTCGCAGGTCCCTTGAGACCCGCCACTAGAGTCTGGCGATAGACTTTCAGTCGCTCCCTAACTTCCCCGGTGTTGTAATCCCAGTCCGGTTGGCTCAAGGGGAAAGCAGCATCAATGAGGTTTGACATCAGGGTGGGTCTCCCATCAGCCCCAGGAACATTCTTTCTGCTCTCTAAGAGAATGCGTTCCTGTTCCTCAGTGGTAAACAGCATCTGTAACAGCTGTTGGCAATCATCCCAGGTGGGCTGATGAGAAAACATAAGGGACTCCACAAGACTGGTCAGTCTCTGTGGGTCCTCAGAAAAGGAAGAGTGGTTATCCAGTTATACAGATCAGAGGAGGAGAATGGCCAATACTGAAGTGGCTGCAGTGCCGCAGGTTGACCATGAGAACCCTCAGGGGGAGGTGGCCCATAAGCTCTCAGTGGGAGGGCTACTGTGGAATCTGGTGCCCCAGGGGAAGCTGCTCTCCGACTTCTTGTCCCCAAAGCAGGTCCGTGAATTTCCTCGGGCGGCGCTGAGGGCTCTGCAATAGGTTTGGGAGGGGCAGGGGCTTGTGGATACGGGGAGGAAGGGGTTCCGACCAGGTCAGGGGCCCTTCAATCTCTGGGTAAATCCGTGGGTGAGGCTGGATTCCTGGAGCCGTTTCATCTTTGCCTGATGGGGCCTCCTTTAAAGAGAAAATTTGAGTGACAGGCTGATTCGTTAGCCTGTGTACCCAAGGTTTTACCCAAGGTGGGGGGTTCAGGACAAGGTCTTGCCAAACCACAATGTAGGGTTGCTGGTCAGGATGTCTTTCGGGTCCAGCCTGGAAAATAATATCTTTAACAAGCAATATTATTCCTGCATCAAAAGTGCCCTCTAGTGGCCAGCCTATGCCAAAAGATGGCCACTCAGAGGCACAATAAATTTGCCAGGGTCCTTTCTTGATCACCACAGATAAGTCTCTACTTCTGGCCCTAACTTTAGTCCAATGTTTCAACGTCAAGTCTAGTGGCGTCGTCACAGTCTGTCCCATGATTATTAAAAAAATCACACCGGAAACAACAAGACAAAAGCACACAAATATTAAATTCTGACAATCTACTAAATTCAGAACTCAGGGGGGATGTTCAGACGTCTCTGAATATCCCCATACCCGGGACATCTCCCAAGTTGCAGCCTGTGGCCCTCCGGGCACGTCTACCGGCCACTGTCAGACAGGCCTTACAGACTGTCGGACAACTGCAAAACTGAAAATACACTATACAGAATACAGACAAACAACACTCAAAGTGGGGATCCCCTCTTACCTCCAAGGTCATTCTCAGGAGTGAGGAGCAATCGCTAATCCCAGACGAGCCCCCAAAATGTAAGATCCTCCCAGGGAGGGATCCCACTACTCTGAGTCTGGGATGCCGCGATGCACCATAAACACCCCGGAGAGACGATTCTTGATGCAAAACACAAGAGGTCTTTATTCCAGCGCGCTGGGGCTCAGCTCATAACCCTCGCAGGGGCAGAGGAGTTGAGCCCCGAAGCAGGGAAGATACACAGTTTTTAAAGAAAAAAACCACAAGCTATAGGGGAGGGGGAATTCCGAGAAAGAGGAGGGGGGGCTTCGGTGGGGGATCATTTACGGGAATGTTTAGGGCTAGGTCAGGTTGTTCCCGTACCAGATGTTTATCGGAAATGTTTAACGTGACCTTCTGGCCTGTCGTAGTTAGCTGACTCTGCTAGGGGTTGGGCTACTGGAGCTCCTTGAAAACTTTCCTAACAGTAGTGGAAAGGGAAATGGAGCTCTCATCTCTGAAATAATTGCTATAGTTGTTGAACTGTGTCTACACATTGTTTTAATTTTGAAATGTTGCTTGAAATGGACTTTGTATAAAGCATTGAAGTAGAGGTAAATCCCTATAGTTAAGGACTAAAGGCACATGAAGAGGAATAAAAGGGTTTTTTTTAATAGGGAGAAGCAAAGGGGAGTAAAAAGGAAATGGGAAAGCAGGGCTTGTTGGAGGTGAAATCAGCAACTATAACTGAATTCCTTCCCAAGGTCAGATCGCTCTTAGTGTGACAGTAATTGAAGGATCCTTCACTGCCTTGGCCTGAGAATGGGTCAGAGGTCACAGGCCTAAAGAAAGGAGGGGAACATAGTAACAAATACTACAGATTATGTCTTCTGTACTACTGATCAGTTCACCTAATTATTTGTTTGGAAAAATTAGAAATCAGGAAACTGGTTTTGTAGGTTTCAAATAGGGTGGGTGTCATTGAAGTAAAATGAAAAAAAATAGAATGAGAAAGGTTTTCTCTTGGATACAAAAGATTTCAAAGAGTGCTTGATGTTTTTTATTGTACAGGTACTGAACTCAGGAAGTCTGCTCCAAACCACACCAGCCCTCCCTCCTTAGAATTTTTTTCTTCAGATCTGGTTTTACTAAATTGTCCAGGCTGGGCAGAACTTTTGATACTGTTTCTACCTCCTTGACTGTTGAGATGACAGGTGTGTGACATTTTGCCAGTTCAAGATCGAGGTTCTTTAATCACAGTGATGTACAAAAATTTAAGTGGTTGGATAAAGTAAACATCAGTGAGGCATGGCGTTACACACCTTTAATCCCAGCCACATGGGAGGCTGAGACAGGAGTACTGCAACATCTAACCCAGCCTAGAAAATTGAAGAAGATCCTGTTTCATTATGAAATAAATATGTTGGGATGTGCCACCAATCTAATTCATCTAACGTGCATGAGGCCCTGAGTTAAATCTTTAGTACTGAAGCAAAAAAGAAAAATTATTTAGTGGAAGCCTTTCAGTTTTGTAATTTATTTACTTTTCTCACTAGTGTTACATGGTACACTCATGCTCATGATGTTGGAGCACAGTAAAGAGTCACTCAGCACCCAGACACTGAGAGTGAACAGCCAACGACTTACAGTAGACTGTATTTTATGAAGTTCATGAGATATTCAGTATCTCATTATGAATTTTGTATTGTGTAACATATATTTCTCCAAACACAGATCAAGGCAAGTGTGTTGAGCAGGTTTAAAAGGTCCAACACTTGACAATGATGTTTGATAGATCGGGTATGTTTTGTGCATTTTCAATACATTTTATTTTCAACTTCTTTGGGTTGATCATGCTATTTTCCTTTTCAAACTCAAAGAGCATCTGTAGACTCATTCTTTCAACTCTTCAGAAGTCCTTTGTAGAACATGACATTCATCAGATTGTTTCCTGTTTGGAATGCTGTATTAATCAGCTTCTCCAGAGCAATCCAAGCAGGAGATAGTATGAGTATTGTTTTGAAAAGGGAAGACTACTCTGAGAGTTTTTTGTTTGTTTGTTTGTTTGTTTTTTGTTTTTTGTTGTTTTTTTTGTTTTGTTTTGCTTTTTATCATAAAGAGGTCTGCCACTCTGGTCCTACTCTGGCTTATATTACCATGACAAGGGGATAAAATGGAACTTTTCAATGATGATACAGGGCTGAGTAGTTTGAACAGAAGACACCAAGCATGTGCAAGGCTAAAGAGAAAACACTTCTATTCCTAGTTCTAATTTACGCTGATTCTGGGAACTCATGTAGCTGCTTTAACCTTAGGTCAACATCTGACTTTGCATACTGGGTTGTTCAGTCCTATAATCCCACTTCCTCTTTCATCACCTCAGTAGGCTGAAACAGGTCTGCCTAGGACTGTTGCTTCCAGGACTCTTTCCCTTTTTTAGTGATTCGTATCTCTCCGGGGAAAGAGATGACCATGAGCCTTTGTGGTGTGTTCCAAAAGTGACAAGCGACTTCAATCCCTGAAATCCCTGCAAGTGTCTCCTGGCTTCCCCAAACTCTGAGGGCAAGATTTTCATGTTGGCTTCTGGAGAAAACAATGGAAATGGTTTATGGAGAAAGGCACTGTTGAGATAAAGCACAGAGATTCAGTTCGAGGCCCCTTTTAGTCTGTCCTCTCTCCCAGTGGGTGTCGTCAGAGACCATCAAGCAGTGGAGCCTGTTCTGGCTTTTTACATCAGTGACATCTGGAAATTAGCACAGGTGGTGGGGACAAGGAGAAAGTGTGCACGGACAGGGTACTTTGGGTAGTGCCATTCATTCTGCTTGGGTTTGGGTGCAGAGAATTTTAACAGCTCTGTGGTCTTTGGTTACCCATTCTTGGTACCTTGTCATTCAGGAGATTGTATGCCCCTGCTAAGTTGGTTTTCAGGTACTGGTGATTGTGCACATCAGGAAACACATGAGCGTATGTCAACTTTTGGTCATCGTTGTTGTTGTTGTTATAATCATTGTGCAGAGCACAAGCAAGATTTAAAGCATGGGTAGAAGTCAAGGATGTTGATCAGTGTCACATAACCCACAGGACAGCCCTGAAAAGAATGAAGTATTGGACCCAAATATCACTAGTGCTCTGCTGACAACCCTGTTGCTGGTGTCTTTTTTCTACACTTGCGCCACTGCTCATCACTTCTGGGCTGTACATTTCTTATGCTGGCTGTAGACCTAGAGAGTGACCAGTATTGTGCATGTGCTCTGCCACAAGCTACACATCAGTCTCATGTCCGTATATGTTCAGCGTGCCCAAATGAATTTGTTAGAGTTCATCCTGCCTTTTACTTGAGTTGGTCAGTATTAATTTCCACATTTATTTGAATTGCTGTATAGGTAGCTCCTGACAGCATCTCCACTGTTTGTCTCACAAGCATCTTCACTGGCTCTGCACAGTTACTGGAAAGTAGGCCTGTCGGGCTCTGTCATGGTGTAAACATCACAAGGCCATTCATGCCCTGCCCTAGAAGCAGATTTGAGAAAACACCATAGATGCCCAGGGCCCAGGCACCTTTTTGCTCATGCAGGGTGTGTATCCATTTAGACCTTAATGTGCACCATCCACACTGCTGTAGCCAGGCAGCAGTAATTCCTATTTCTCGTAGCCAACTAACACCAGTAGGCTTTTTCTAATTTGGTGAGTTTCATGGATTTATTCAGAAATTTAATTATGTCTTTTCACATTTTTCTGTCTTTTATGCATCCGTTTTATGTATTTTTTTATTTCCTGTGTAAGTCCTTCTATAAAATATCTGCTTATATCTTATTCTCATGTTTATGATAAAATTATTTTTTATAAAATCTCTATTTTTTGTTCTAGATATTTCCTTGTCACTTGTACAGAATCAACATTCCTTCTCAGGATTTTTCCATCTGCATGTTAATTTTATAAAGTATTTCCTTGCCTGAACAGAAATCCTACATTACTTTTTGTATCTTCAAATTGCTCTAACATTTGTGGCTTCACAATTTTATTTCTAAAGTTTTCTCTTTCCTAGATTTTGTTTTGTTTTTTTGAGATAGGGTTCACCTGCCTTAGCCTCCCAAGTGTTGAGTTTCAGGTGTGCACTGCCATACCTGGCTTCGATTTTCTTATACAGTGTTTTTTTTTCCTCATACTTTACTTTCATATGTTGTATACTTTTTTAATCTACCCAGAGTGTACATTTGAATATTCATGCTGCAAAAATCAGATTCACTTTGCATAGAAAATGAGTGATGGAATCATTTTACACTTGATTTCTATGAAATCTCAGTTTGTTTACAGCTAAGGTATTTCTAGGCCAGGGATTTATCTCAGTGGTTCCACGGCCTGCCTTGCAAGTGCAAGGAACCGAGTTCAATTCCTGGTACCAAAACCAAAAAACAAATATAAAGCTAATGTATTTCTTGGTACTTCTTATAAATTTACTGTGCCTACAGGTTGAGTTTCAGGTTTAAGTGACTATATAACAGTACAGCATGTTCTAAATAGTGGGAAAGGATATCTTTCTCTCCTTTACCTCTTTTTTTTTTTTTTTTGTAGTAGAGATTGAACTGAGAACCTTGTATTTGCGAGGCAGGCACGGTATCACTGAGCTAAATCCATAGCTCTCTCCTTTACCTTTTCAATTGGAGTTTTGATAAATATAACACTACCCTTTGTTTTTCAGAAGGAGTTTTAATAGATATTTGTTAAATTTAGAGTTGTTTCCTGGTATTATAAATATGATTGTATTAAGTATATCATTTAAAGAATTTTAACATATTGAACCATCAATTCTGAGTCTGTACATTATTCTCTTGACATTCAGATCATCTTTCCCAATTTTATTACTATGTATGATTTTTCTCTTTGAAGATGTAGACTTTTAAAAGAATTTGTTGATATAGTGTACCACAATTTTTAAATAATTTTTAAAGTGGAGTGTGAGATCATTTCTAGGTGTCAGTAATGTCTTTGCTTTACAGTGATAAGTGAAGAAGCTTTTTTTTTCCTTTGGTACCAGAGATCAAACTCGGGATCTTGGGCTTGTGAGGCAGGCACAGTGCCACTGAGCTAAATCCCCAGCCCCAGTGAAGAGGCATTTTCATTAGTGACTGAGTGAGGAGCTAGATGGGAGCATCTAGTTGATTCCTTTCAAGGCAGATTTCAGAAGTATTTGCAAAAAATTGTAAACAAGTTTAATCTTCCACTTAAATGTTATTTTAACAATGTAGTTTTTTCCTTAAAATGTTTGTTATAGCCACATGGTATAGGGACCTTCCTGCACTTTTCATTCTATTAATAACAAAGTATTTTTTCCTATTTTCACTGATAATCAGCTAAACACTGGTTCTTGGACAGTGACTTTTTAGAATTCTCTGTAGTTTTTGTGTATACTGCTTTGAGATCAAAGTGTGTGAGAGCTATATTTACTTATAATTTGTGTTCTGATTGTGTATCGGGTAGCTTCATTGTATTGGGATAGTTTTAATGAGTATCAAAACAAGGAGATTCACTATGACTTTCTCCAGTACTGTTCTCAAATTTTACATCTTGATTCTTTCATTATTCATGCATAGATTTTATTTTTAATATCAATCCTTTTGTTGCCTTTTGTCTGTCTTGCCTATACGTCCTGTGATAACACATTAATTTTTGTTTCATGTTACAGAATAGTGGGGACAGTGAATATCTTTGACTATTGCTGAGTTTTGAAATAATTCATATACTACATCTCCATTCATCATAACATTTGCTAGTTCTATGGTACATGTGCTTTATTGAGTTATTCATCACATTATGGTGTTTTTCTTAAAAGCTTTTACAAAATAACAAAAATTGAGTTTGAGGAAATATATCAAGACTCAAATAATCTTATCAGTTCTTTCTTTGTTGATTTTTTTAACAGGCTTTGTTTGTTTGTTTGTTTGTTTGCCTTTTTTTTTTCCACTTTTCTTTTTTGGTACTGGGAATTGAGCTCAGGACCTCACACTTTCCAGGCAGGCACTGCAGTGCTGAAATGTATCTCTGGCCCTCTTTGTTGTTTTTTTGAGGTGAGTTTCACCACAGCTTTATAATGCTGAGCCATCCTTTGATGAGGTGAACAGACACAACTTTATTATCAAATAGTTACTTTTTTTTCCCCATGTGTAGTACTAGATTGAACCTGCATTATGCATGCTAGGGGCCCATGCTACCACTTAGCTACAGGTAAAGATAAGAAACTATTTTCTAATATACCCTTATATTTACTAGGTAAAGTTCTGTCCTGGATTTGAAAATCTGCATGCACATGTGTAATGGACCTGTATGTACCATTTCTTATAAAGATATTGTTTGGATTTAGGTAAACATTGCATTACCTTGGTGAAATAATCAGCAGAAATTTATTTCTCCTTTTTTTTTTTAATTTTTATTTTTTGAGACAGGGTCTCACTATGTAATCCAGGCTGGCCTTGAACTCATAGTGATCCTCCTGCCTCAGCTTCCTGAGTGCTGGGATTACAGGTGTGTACCACCATGTACTACTCTTCTTTCTCTCTTTTTTTTTTTTTTTTTTTTTTTGTACCAGGGATCACACTTGGGCCCTTGTGCTTGCTAGGCAGGCATCCAGAACCACTGAGCTAAATCCCCGGCCCTTTCTCCTTTTTTGATCACAAACATTTGAGACCATGCCCAGCTGAGTATAGCATACTTATTATAATGTTCATATTTGTATATATTCGCTATACATAATAAACATATTCATCCTGGGTCTTTGGTACACATGCAGATGGCATCTTGATCAATGTCTGAAATCGCTTGAAAACTTACTGCGAGATGAGTTTATGGAGCAAAGTTTTTTTAGTGTCACTTTAGTTTCTTGTCAAGTTATTTCATTCTCCACTACCTGCCTCTTTGTTTGCCAAATTTGGAACTTTATGCATTTCTCAGAATTTTTCCACCATCTAAAATTCATTCAATGAAAATTGTTATACTTTTTATGTCTTTATAATATCCTGTTTTACAGAGGTTCAGTGGTATACATCTATAAGGCCAGCATTAGGGGGCTGATACAAGAGAATCAAGAGCTGATGGCCAGCATGGGTCACATAGTAAGACCCTTTCTCAGAAACTAATATATCCATTATCCTTACATTTTTTTCTCATAGTGTATTTACCTGTTGCCTCTTGTTAGTCCATCTTGATCTTTTCATAAATATGTATACGTATATGTTTTGTTCTTTGGGGGGATTACGAGGCATCAAACTCAGGCCCTTGTGCTTGCAAGGCAGGGAGTGGAACCACTGAGCCAAATCCCCAGCCCTTGTTCTGTTTTTTGAGACAGTGCCTCACTATTGAGTCCAGACGGCCTTAACCTCACTATGTAACCCAAGCTGGCTTCAAGCTTGTGGCAATTCTCCTGCCCCAGCTTCCCATGTGCTGCGCCACCACACCTAGCTTCTTTTCCAATATATTGATTCCTATGCTCACTTTGGCAGCACATACACCAATATATTAATTCCTGTTTCATAAATTTTTCATCGTATTTTTGATCAAATATTTTGCTAAATATATTTTCAAAAGACATATATAACTGAAAGTTTTTTCCAAACACCATCATCATATACTAAAAATCATTACTTAATTCTATATTGTTCTAAATAAATTTATTTCATGACTTTCTATTGAAACTGTTATTTACTAATGTATTTTGCACTGAGGCATGGTAACTCATGCTTGAAACCCCTTGGGACAAAGATGCAGGAGGATCAGTACAAGTTTGAGGCCGGCCTGGGATACTTAGGGAAGTCAAGGCCAGGCTGAATTACATAGTGAGACCCTGTCTAAAAAATGAAAAACATATTTTTCATCAAAATGACATAAGGGAACTAATAATGTAGGTTAGTGGTAAACTACATGCTCAGTGTGACTGAAGACCAGTATTCCATCCCTCCAGTAAGAAATGAAAACTAATTGGAATTGTGAATCTATTCTTTTCCTATTGTTTGTAGTACTTGTGTATTACAATCTACATGATATTTATACTTTGTAAATGAAGAATTTCTTATGTCCTAATAGAATTTTTTGTAAATGATTATTTTTTGAAAAACATTTATTTGTTTTATACACAGAGTAAATATATCCAATGCCTTTTGTCTGAATATTTTTAAGTGCATAAGAATTAACAGGTTTTAATTGTTAAATTGGTAAGTTTGCTACCAAAACCATCTACACCTGTACACTGATTGAGGCAGGTCCATCTCTATCAGAGTGAAGATGTGCCATTTATGACTGGAATTTCAAGGAAATTTTATAAGATATTTGCAATTCTGTTACTTTTATACCAATACAGTCTCCTGCTAAATTGCCCATTCTGACTTTTAAATTGTGATCCCCTTGCTTTAGTCTCCCAAGAAGCTGAATTTGCAAGTGTGTAGCAATGTTTACTACATTTTTTATTCAATAGGATATAAGATATCAAGATTGAATACTGAATATACAAATTTTAAAAAATAAAAATAAGGACCAGGGATTTAGCTGAGTGGTACCATGAACCCTTGTACCAGGGGGGGAAAAAATCAATCAAAACATTGAAATAATAAGTAAGAATATTAATACTCTCAGAAAATTCATTTTATTAAATATCCAAGTCAAATATGTGTTTCCTAAACATGCTCACTATGAGAAGTATTACACCCCGATCACCCAGACCTGTTTACAAGTGCTCCAAATGCATGCCCTTTCTTGCAGTCAGTGTTATCAAAACCCAGTTGGGGCCGGCCCCAATCCACTGCGGGAAGGAGAACCACGCCTGCTCCTGACCCAGCAGCCATCGCTCAAGCGCCGGGAAGGTAGCCGTGTGGGCGCCCCTGAACCCCCATAATCCCCCCACTCTCAGACCTCCTGACTGTGCAAGTCTTTGGACCCACTCTGCAAAGACAGAGGTGGTCATCAAGGGTATTTTTCTGAGTTCCCAACTTTGAATATCTCTAAAGAAAGGGCATGGGAAACCTGTAATAGAATGTGGCAGAGTTCAACCATTCAGAAGGATGGGGAACTCAATCTGGGCCTTGCAGCCCAAGGTCAGTCAGCATCATGGGGTTCAGCCATCAGCTAACTGAGATCAGGGGTCTTGCATCCTCGCTCTGTCTGAGCCATTAAATGGGAAATATACTCTATAACTACCACAGGTGGTCAGAGCCCAAGTTGGGCTTGATCTTAATGTGTTGCTGATTGTATCAGTTGGAGTAAAGCATTGTCGTTGATTTGATGAGCTGTTTTCTCTGATGTTATGAAGATGAGAATGTCTGTGGGTTGTTACAGACACAGAAGCTAGGGTGCAACTATATCAGGAAGATTTGAGTGATAATCCAGAGATTAAACCAAGGACAGTCTGACAACAAAAATTAAAATGAGAAAACACTTAAGCAAGACACAAGGACAGACTTCCAGTTCACCAATAGCAAACAGTAGGGCAAGTGAGGATGAAAAGGCCGATAGTGAACCACCAGGACACCCTGAACTCAAAGCACAGGAAGTAACAAAACAGATTAATCAGGCTCTAGAAAAATTCAAAACTGAATTTCCCAGATAACCATAGAGATAGTGAGCAAAATGGAAGCCATGATTCGAGACTCTAGAGCAGAAACTGACAGAAAAATAGATGAGCTCAGGACCATGATAGAAGCCATGAAGGCCCAGCATAAGAAAGAAATGGAAAAAATAAACGCCCAACATAGGAAAGAAATGGAATCCATAAAACAGATTCAAACAGATATCCAGGAGATTAAACACTCTATTGAAAGTGTACGCAACAGAATAAAAGAATGCAAAGATAGGCTCTCAGATATAGAAGATAAGATTGCAGTCAGTGACCATGAAAAGAGAGGTCTCTTAAAAACAGTAAGAGATCATGAGAAATCGATCCAACAACTCCTAGATGATGCAAAGAAGAATAACATAAGACTGATAGGAATACATGAAGTAGCAGGAGAAAATACAAATGACTTAAAAAAGCTGTTTGCAGAATTAATGACAGAAAACTTCCCAAACAGAGGGGAAGAATTTGACATTCAGATAACTGAGGCATATAGGACCCCAACTAGCTACAATAAAAAAAAATCTACACCTAGACATATAATAATCAAGATCCCAGAAACCCAACAGAAGAACAAAATACTACAAGCAGTAAGAGAAAAGAAACAAATCACATACAAAGGAAAGCCCATCAGAATCACAGCAGACTTTTCAACACAAACCCTTGGGGCAAGGAGAGCCTGGAATGAGATATTTCAAGTACTAAAAGAGAACAACCTCCAACCTAGACTGATGTATCCAGCAAAACTCTCTTTCAAAATGGATGGGGAAATAAGACACTTCCACGACAAAGAACACCTGAGAAACTACATGAATACCAAACCAGCACTACAAGCAATTCTAAACAAGATCCTAGAAAAAGACAATGAAGGCAACAACACCATGAGGCCCAACAGAGCAAATCAAATAGGCAAGGCAAGAAATTAAAAGGAGAAGGTGAAAAAGTAAAAAGAGTCAACAAAAGGCCAATAACATGTCAATAATAAGTCAGTACATATCAGTTATAACCAGCAATGTCAATGGCCTCAACTCACCAATCAAGAGAAATAGACTGGCAAAATGGAATAAGAAGCAAAATCCAACAATATGTTGTATACAAGAAACACACCTAGTGCAAAAAGAAGCCCATAGACTGAAAGTGAAAAGATAGAAAACAATTCTCCATGTGACAGGAGCCCAGAAAAAAACAGGGGTAGCAATCTTATTTGCAGACAAAGTAAATTTCAAACCAAAACTGAATCTAGTATTATTGATGTAGGACAGTACTGTATCATACCTCTATGAATGTAAAATATCTAGTACCTGCTTTATGATACATAGTAGGGACCGTGCTTTATCAGAGCTACATTTAATGATATTACTCTAGAATGTTCTCTTTCCAGATGATGATTAAGAGGCTAATAGAAAAAATGGTGCCAGGTACCACAACAGCAACAGAACTTTGCTGTTGTCTGGATATTATTCTTTTCTTTGGTTGTTTTTTTTTTTAATGGAATGTGCTGAATGTCTATAATTTTGTTCAGATGACTGCAGAACCTGGAAAAGCTGTTGCTGCTATCAATGCATAACATACTATTATTAGTCTTTATACACACACACACACACACACACACGCATATATATAAATTGAATTTTGGGAAGCTTTAACAGTGCTGCCAACTTTGGAAAAAGTCATCCCAATTTACTGTGTTGACTTGGCATTGTACAGAAATGGACAACCATATTGGTCTAGAAATGTTAATTTATTTTTATTTTTTTTTTCATGTGTACAGGGGTAACACATCGTACTAAATATGTAAGGTCATATCTATGTGGGTTTGATTACAGAAACTAATAAAGTATTCTCTAAATAATGAAAAAAAGAATAAGATAAGACTATAAGAGCGAGAAGCAATTTAAATATGCTCAGGGACCATTTTCATCTCCAGAATTAAGGATTATTTTGATGTTACATCATTACCTTTTCTCTTTTACTTTCCTTTTTAGTTTTATTTTAGGATTCCCTATTTTTAATGTTCATACAGAGATTTCTTTAACTGAAATACCGAATAGTTTCTTTGGTGTGAAAAACTATAATAGTACACAGGATCCTAATGAGATAATTAATAATATGAAATAGGAAGTAAAGGGCTAAAGGTGTAAGGAAAGTGGGAAGGGTGGGGGAAAGGTAATAAGGGAGAGGAAAAAAATATGGGAAACTGAAAAAATGGAAATAAAGTGTTTGTAAATGGGGAGGGGAGGGGGTGAAGGGAGGCCAGGGACAAGGGGAAAAATGAGAATCAAGACCTATTATGTAAAGGTACAGAATCCCAATGATGAATTTAATTGTATTGTATACCTAGATTGTGCCAATAACCTCAATAAAAAAAAAAAAAAAAACCCAGTTGGTTGTTTGACTTTGGCTTAAAAATTTAATATATTGGTCTAACTGTTAGCTTTCACTATAGTGAATGTTACGGCTTTTATAACTGAATAGATGAGAAAAAAGTGTAATGCCTAGCAAGTTGGTCAACAGCATAAAGTTATTACATCGCTATTTGGTCTGTATCACAATTTAAATTTCACCATTGTGTTTTTATTGTTTTGAATCTCAGCAGATGTCATAGCCGTGATTTTTGAGAAATACTGAACCTTGTCTCAGGTTCTTTTTAGCTGGCTCCCTTCCTGCGGTACTTGTGATGAGGCTGTTTCTGCTATAGGGGAATCTGCTCGTCAGGGTACTCCCCGGAGTGAATGCACCCAAGTGGCCTACTCTTCTTGTCCACTTCTCCCATCTGTAAAGTTGCACTCAGTGTCACCATCAGTGCTGCTCAGCCTGCTGTGTCTCCACTTCTGCATCACTCTGTGTCCTGGCCCCACCATGTGTTCTTACTCCTCACCCTGTGCTGCGCTGTTCTTCCTGTCATGGGCTGTGCCATTGTTTGTCTGCTTGCCTGACTCTGGGTTACAGTGTGCATTTTACCCTCTGTGACAGTGGCTACCTTGTGGTTTTATCCTGCGATGTGTTTAGATGTACCAACTAGGGTGACAATACTAGACTTCTGCATTGCCTTGTGAGTCTAATTTTATCCAAGATTTTCCCTGCCACATTTTTCCTCATGAGGGGACCCTGTACAGAGAAAAGATTCTACTCATCATGCATGTGGTCATGTAAGTTGCTTAGTCCTCATTGCCCTCTCCTATGTCTTCATTTTACCTGCCATTTGCAAGGTCCCCATACTGAGGACAGCAGATTGCCTTCTCTGTGGATATAATTTACCTCACTGTGTTTGACAAGCGCTCTGGCATTTCCTTTGTCAATTACTTCCAGCCCAAATTCTAAAATATCTCCAAGGACACTGCAGCATCTCACATAGAAGGTCAACAATCCTGTCACTGTTGTCCTTGGGGACAAGGATCAGAACAAGAAGAAGGCCTCTCCTATCACATGCTCACCTAGAAGTTTGAGGCTTGGGATGTAGTAAATCGATGCACACTGGACTCCATGTTCCTCCTCTTCTTCCATCTCTCTGTCTACTCTACTTCCCACTCTCCCTCTCTACCACATTCTGTTTTAGCTTTCCATTTCCTTTTTGCTTTCTTTCTCTGTCCTTTCCCTTTTCTATTTTCTCTTTTCCTCCTTGCTTCCACTTATGGCTCATACCCCTTCTTTTTTCATTTGCCTCTTTCTCAAATCTCTCCCTCCTGCCTGCCTTTCTCCCTTCATTTATTATTATTAGCTGCACTGCAAAGAGTTCTCCAAATCTTTGTACATTTACTATAAATAGAAATTGTCTTTTATGGCAGCTTTGCTAAAATAATTTACATTTGACTCATTCGCTTAAAAATATATAGTCAACCAGCTATTCCACTTAGAATATTTTATTTAGCTCCTAAAGGAACCCTGCCTCTTTATTTCTATTTCCCCAATCCATATGAACTGCTGACCTACTGTCTATTCTGTATATTTTCATTTTCTGGCCACTTTGTATAACTGAGTAATTCAACACTGTTTCTGTGTCTGTCTTTTTTGCATGACATTTCCAAGACAGATTTATGTTGTAACATTTATCAGAAAATTATTTCTTTTTATGAATGAATAATATGGAAAGCTTAAATTTTGGGCTATTCATCAATTTGTGGACAATTCAGTTTCTACCATTTAGTTTTTATGAACACTGAGTTGTAAATGCCATTGTAAAGTGCATTCTGGCCTGTTAACTGTGCCAAGTCCATATTTCATGTCAGCCAAGAATGGAACAGAGGATTTCTATTTAAGAAGCAAGGAGGAAAAGAGAAAATAGAAAAGGGAAAGGACAGAGAAAGAAAGCAAAAAGGAAATGGAAAGCTAAAACAGAATGTGGTAGGGAGGGAGAGTGGGAAGTACAGCATTGTCCTTGGCTCCCAGCTTGTAATGAGAGGAGGCTGAGCCTACAGAGGCATAGTGATGGCAGGGGCCCCCGGAGACCTGCAGGGAGAAACACACGGGGGAGGGGGGCATGCAGTAGTGGAGGTCTGATGAGGCTGCATTCTAAATCCCCAGGAGAGGTTACTGACTGGATGCCATTTTGGGGTGGGACCAGCTGAACCCAGGATCTAGAGTAGCCCTGGCTTAGCTCCTTCTCACGGTGCCCTGATAGACAACCAGGGATAAGGAGCCAAGCTCAACCCAAAAAGAAGTACCCACAGTGTTGTGGGCTGAACAATTTGGGTTACAGGCCCAAAGCCAGACAGGATTAGCCTGAACATCTGTCTAGTTGAAGCAGCACCCCACCCTGATCCTACTGCAGACTGGCTGGGATCATACAATATGGACCTGGGCTGTCTGCCCCTTCATCCACCAGTGGGTATTGCTACTAAACTGTAGACCCCAGAAAATAACCATGGGCTTGAAATCACAGAGAATCTGTTTTTTTAGTTGTTGTTGGGTTTTCTGGATATTTTTTCATGAATGTGAACATTGTTTTTAATTTTTTGATTTTGTTTAGTTTGATCTTTTGCCAAGATCACTGTTGACTCATTTACATGTCCAGAATGTTATAATATTTGCCAGTTGAGAATATGTGATGGCCAGTCTGAAAGAAATCTTTGCATTCTTCTGGCTGTAGATAAGTGTCTGTAAATTTTAAATTAGGTAATACAGTTTTTGTTTATGTTTTTGTTTTAGTACCAGGGATTGAACTCACAACTTTGCACTTGTGAGGATGGCGTGGTGCCACTGAGCTAAATCCCCGGCCCAGAAAAGTGTACTCTTGTTGGCAGCTCCTCCCATCTTTCCCTCCTTCCAGGTTGCATGGCTTGAGCACCCTTTCCTTCACCATGCCACTTTGCCATCGTGATTCTACCTCGGATCCAGCAGATCATGAACTGAAATTGATGTAAACTTCTCCTCCCCTAAGTTGTGGCTGTTTGGTATTTTATCTCAGTAACAGAAAAGTGGCTAAGCCACCTAATTATGCTAAATTAATTAAAAGATTAGATAAGTGTCTCAAACACTCAAACTGCATCCTCCACTCTGGATTTGATTGTGATGACAGTAAATTCCAAAATTTCCAACACTTCTCCACAATTCCAAAATTATTATAGCATTTTTAAAAATAGCATAAAATTTAGAAGAAAAGTTTAACATTGCCTGTGATGAGGCTCAGTGTTAAGAGACCTGGTCAACTCCTGTGTTATATCCAGAACGATGCAATATATAAATAATAAGTTTCTGTGGTTTAGAATGCCCAAAAATGCATAGGAAGTTTCAGTGTAAGAAGGAAAGATGAAGGTAATGCCACAAATGACAATTTCCAGAAAGGCTGACTGTTAAACCAAACTGAATCTCTTTGAAGTAGGGCATCTACAGGTGATTTGTGAATAGCTGAAAAGATAGAAAGGCACCAATTCTCACATGATTGTTACAGTTCATGGATAAAGACATTGTTTTAAAAATGACATGCTGGCCAGGTGTGGTGGCACATGCCTGTAATCCCAGCATGAAGGGGCTGAGGCAGGAGGATGGTCAGGAGTTCAAGTTCAGCCTGGCTTATGTAGTGAGTTCATGGCCAGTTTGAACTACAAAGTGAGACCCTGTCTCAAAACAAATGACATGCCGAATGAGGTACACAATGAGTAAAAGAAATATTGCAGCAGGGGGAAAGCACCAAGTACAGGTCTGCAAACATGTCAATAATTAGGCACAAAATGGTGTTCTGTGTAGGGAGGAGCAAAGTAGCACAGATACAATGTGGGAAAATGTTCAAATAAGGGGAATAAGAGAGGGTGTAGGGGGGAAGGAAAGAAAGGACAACAAAAAAAGAGACTAGCAGGAAAAAATGCAAACCTTTTGCAAATGAGGGAAAGGGGTTGAAGGAATAGGGAAAAAAAAGAAGCAAGATTATGTACAAGTATAATTTCTCTACAATAAATATTAGTATGTATATCTAAAATGTACCAATACAATTTTTAAAACCACAAAAAAATAAATAGTTGTGTCTTGATTTCATGGGAGGCTCACTCTTCTTCCCTGATCCTCACAATGCCAATCTCTTACATTCTTGGAAGCTGCTCCTCTCCATGGCAAGGACAGGAGTGAGCCTGAGGGAAGACTGCTTGAGATTTCCCTCAGTCAGGTGCCTTCTGCACTGGACATCTGTACACCTGAAAGCCAAGTGTACACTCTTAAGTCCCTCCTCTGATCTGATCTTTTCCTCTTGTCCAAATGATTATGCCTGCCTCTTTCTCAGGATAATGGAGGCAGACTTGCTTTGAGTATGTCATCTCTCCACAACTCAGAGAAGCAGTGTCTTTTTGCTCTAGCCTTGGCCCATCCTGAAGAGGCTGCTCAGGTAAGCAAGGAAGCCTATTCTAGAAGGCAGCTCGTTCAGGCTTTTCCTTGGTTAAAGAGCACAACATGAAATGAGAGGGCAATTGAGAGGTCTGTAGCTGCCTTCTGCAGGTTCTTGGTTACTGAAGTGCCGAGGACACATGCCTTATTCTACTGGTTCCTAAATAAGGGGCTCTTCTAGCCACCCAGTAAATGTGTGGCCTCTTCCTATTGTGAATTTTGTTTTGTTTTGAGACAGGGTCTATCCAAGTTCAGGTTGAATTTGTGGTCTTCATCAGGCTGCTGAGGATTGTAGGCATCACCACGCCTGGCATGGAATTCTTCAATACTGATACTTACCCTCCTAAATTGTTGGGGAAGAAACAATGAACTGTTCTTGTTCAGTGGCTGCCATATCCTCAGCCTGTACCAACAAGAGCTTTGACTATGTTTTTTAGATTTTTTGGTTTGTTTTGTTTTGGGGTTTTTTTGGTGGTGCTGGGGATCAAACCCAGCACTTCACACATACTAGGATACTTGCCACCACTGAGTACACTCCCAGCCCTGGTTATGTGAATTAAAAATTATTAGGAGAGATGATGGTTTTCTATTTTACAGATGAAGAGCTAGATGCCCCAAGTGGTTATGTGACTGAGGACAAATGGCTGGAAATGTAGGATTCAGAGTTAGGTCTTTCTTCCCAGAAGTCCATGGTGTTTCCACTACATCACTCTATTGGCATCTGAGACTAGCCCATAGAGGACACCAATTCATCAGATTTGGAGTTTGAGGTTGGTAGAGTTGAGGAACTCATCTTGTTCTAGGAAGGTACAACTTGATTTACATGCCCTTGTCTTTCCTTTGCACTTGTTTCCCCCCACTCCTCTGTTCTACAATGAGGTGACAATACTCTGATTTTGCTTGGCAGGGACCCTTCAGGATCTCACCTTAACAGAACTTGACCTCATGTCGTGCAGGGACTATATCTTACCTTCTCTTCCATCATTTGGACCTACAGGAATATGTGAATGAGGACAAACCACACCTGAGAAGTAAGTAATGTTATTAGTAAAAATAAGAATGGTGACAAGAATTCTGTCCTGGTGTCAAGACCAGGACAAAGGGCTGGAGATTTAGCTCATTGGTTCTGCCACCTGCCTCACAAGCACAAGGTCCCAAATTCAAGCCCCAGTACTAAACAAAAACAAAAACAAACAAACAAAAAAACAGGACAAAAGGCTAATACTTTTTGAGTATTTACCTTGTATCCAGCTACTTTACTGAATCTGTCAATTAATTCTAGAAGTCTTTTGGTGGAGATTTTTGGGTCTTCTATGTAGAGTATCATATCAGCAAATAATGACATATGGATCAATGGAACAGAAAATAGGATGCAGAAACAATTCCAGGCACATTCAATCACTGGATCTTTGACAAAGGGCCCAAAAAACACACACTGGAGAAAAGACAGTCTCTTCAACAAGTAGTTCTAGGAAAACTATCTACATGCTGAAGATTGAGTCTAGCTAGACCTGTATTTCTCACCATGTTCTAAAATAAAATGAAAATGGATTGAAGATCTAGATATTAAAACAGGAATACAGGATTTGCTGGAAGGTAAAACTTGAGACATGGGCAAAGGTAAAGACTTTTTCAATGGAAATCAAACTGCACAAGAAATAATATCAAGCAGGTATGGTGGTACACACCTGTAATCTCAGCACTTGGGAGGCTGAGGCAGAAGGATTGCTATAAATTCATTTGAAACAAGAAGAGATCTAGAATAGCAAAAGTAATTCTGGGCAACAAAGATCACAATCCCTAACATGAAATTATACTGCAAAGCCACTGTGATAAAAAAAACAACATGGTAATGGCAATGAAACAGACCTGAGAATCAGTAGAATAGATTAGAAGATACAGACACAACCCCAGACAAAAGTAATCTAATGAAGGAAGCAAAAGAACTCTACTCTGAAAACTACAGCACTCTGACAAAAGAAATCAAAGAGGATATCAGAAAATGGAAAGACATCCCTTGCTCCTGGGTAGGAAGAACCAACATAGTGAAAATGGCCATACTTCCAAAGGTACTGTATAGATTCAATGCAATCCCAATTGAAATTGCAGCAGAATACTTCACAGACCTTGAGAAAATAATCCAAAAATTCATTTGGATAGCAAAAGTAAATCTAGGCAACGAAGACAAGGTAGGGGCATTACAACTATACTACAAAGCTCCTGTGATTTAAAAAAAAAACAACAACAGAAACAGCATGGTACTGGCAAAGAGCAGACCTGAGGCTCAGTGGAACAGATAAGAAGATGCAGAAACAATTCCAGACATATTCAGCTACCTCATTTTTGACAAAGGAGCCAAACACCCTTACTGGATGAAAGATAGCTTTTTAAATAAATGGTGTTGGAAAAATTGGGTTTCAACTTGCCAAAAATTAAAAGTAGGCCTATATCTCTCACCATGCACTAAATTAAAATCAAAGTGAATCAAAGATCTAAATATTAAAACAGACATAGCCAGGGATTTAGCTCAGTGGTTCTTCTGCCTGCCTCACAAGCTCAAGGACACAAGTTCAATCCCCGGTACCAAAAAAATAAAAAATAAAACAGACACTCTAAACTGGCTAGAAGAGAGATTAGGTAGACCTCTTGAAGACACTGTTGTAGGAAAAGATTTCATGAAGAAAACCTCAGTGGCATGGGAACTTGCACAAAAAATCAATAAGTGGGATCTCTTCTTATTAAAAGGTTCTGTGGGCTGGGGATTTAGCTCAGCAGTTCGGTGGCCTGCCTTGCAAGTGCAAGTACCCAAGTTCAATCCCTGGTACCAAAAAA
>NW_022900931.1:28936433-28946841 GCF_012274545.1 Fukomys damarensis | reverse complement strand
AAAAAAAAAAAAAAAAAAAAATCAATAAAAAAAAAAAAAAAAAAAAAAAAAAAACACCAACAGAGCTGAGACAACCAACAACGTGGGGAAAAAATTTTACTAGCTATTCCTCAAAGCACCACTATCTAGAATACATAAAGAAAAAAAAATAAACTATTACAAAAAAAAAAAAAAAAAAAAAAAAAAAACACCAACAGAGCTGAGACAACCAACAACGTGGGGAAAAAATTTTACTAGCTATTCCTCAAAGCACCACTATCTAGAATACATAAAGAATTTTTAAAAATCAGACCTCCCAAATTTAAAGACCCAGTCCACAAGTTGGCATCTGAAATGAACAGACATTTCTCAGAGAAAGAAATAGAAGTAGCAAATGAAAAAATGTTCAATGTCACTGGTCTTTCAAGAGATGCAAATGAAAACAACACTGAGATTCCACTTCATCCCAGAAGGAATGGCTGCTATCATGAAATCAACCAATTACAAATGCTGGTGGGGTTGTGGGGGAAAAGGAACACTTCATTGTTGGTGGGAGTGTAGACTAGTGCAATGATTGTGGAAATCAGTATGGAGATACCTCAAAAAACTGGGATTAGAGGTTCCATTTGACTCAACTATTCTCCTGTTATGTATCGTCCCAAAAGAATTTAAAGTGTCATACCACAGTGATATATGTGTACCCATATTTATAGTGGCTTAGTTTGTAATAGCTAAACCTGGAAATAGCCCAGTTGCACATCAGCTGGAGACTAGATAAAGGTGGGGTTCTTTTGTTTGTTTTTTAATAAAACAAAGTACTACTCAACCATAATGAATGAGAAATTAGAGTCATTTATAGCTAAATGGATGCACACTGGGCCACACTTTTAAGTGAAATAAATAGGATAGACATTGTGGAAATACCAAATAATTTCTCTGTTATGAGAAACAACATAAATAAAAATCTAAATGTATAACAGAAAATGTGAAATAGGAAGAAAAGGTGCAAAGGGGAAGGGAAAGTGGGAGAGGTTGGGGAAAGGAAAGAAGGGAATGGAATTAATATGAGAAAAGGAAAAAATGGAAACAAGGTCTTTGTAAATAGGGAGGGGTTGAGGTGTTGAAGGATGGCAGGGGAATGGGGAAAAAATAAGAACCAGGATAGATTATGTAAAGGTACCAATCTCCAATGTCATTATATTGTTTACCTAATACATACCAATAAAAGTAGTTTTAAAAAATAAAAAATGAAAGTCCCAATCAAAAAAATGAGTAACTGAAATTAATAGAAATGTTACAAAAGAGGTACAATGGCCAATAAACACATTTAAAAATTCAGTATCTTTGGCCATGAGACAAATGCAAATTAAAACAACACTGAAGGCGGTGACTTCAGCTGCCTCGGGTGGCCTGGGCCACAACCTGGCCCGGGCTTCAGCATGTCACTCCAGTGGGGCACTGATGAAGTGTTAGAGCACTTTGGCCTATGCTGGGAACTCCTAGGCCTGAGGGCCAGCTGGGCTGCTGCCCTGACTCAATTGCCTGAAGTGCCTGCCCCAGCTCACATGACCCCAACAGCACAGGAGGTTGCAGCATGGTAGGCAGAGGCACAGTGGTGGGATATCCTGTGTGCAAGCAGAAGTGTTCCACCAAAGATCTGAGAACTACTTCATGCCAGAAGGCCACCTCAGCTGCCCAGCACATGAACCAGTGCTACACCACTGCAAAGATGCCACCACCAGCTACTGTGTGGAGTGTTCTAAGCCACTACGTAAGGCCTACTAGTGGATGAAGTACACTGAGATTCCACTGTATACTGTGTACTCCCTTGGGCCAGGCAAGTCTCAGGATGGTTAATGCACTGCCTACTGCAATGTGAACAACAGTGAACATCTCGTGCTGTTCTGTAGAGCTGTGACCCTCACCTGTCAGGACTGCTAGTGCAACACCCACAAGATCTTGGAACCAGCACAAAGTCCTGGCCTTGGGGACAGACGTACCATTCTACAGAAGAGCACCGAGGAGGTTTGCAGCTCCACTTGCAATGTGTTTGATATGCAGAAGCGTGTGCAGGTAAATGTAAAGATGGGCATCTTGCAGATCATGAAGGAGCTGAACAAACAGAGCTATGTGCTGGTCAGCAATGCCCAGAAGGCAGATGAGGGGCTGCAGAGTACCTGGAACAGCAGCACTGGGCCTTGACGAAGATCCAGAAGCATTAGGCACACTTTGCCTCTTGGGTTCTGGAGAGTGACAACACAACTTTCTAAGAGTTAATATACTTCCAGCTGCACTAAGCCCTCAAGATAATTGTGGATATGGAGCCACATGGTGAGAGTTTCAGTGGGACTTCAATGCCTGGACCAAGAGTGCCAAAGCTTTCAGCAAGATTGTGGCTGAGCAGCCTGGTACCAACTCCATAGGCCCTACAACCATAGCTTCCCTAAGAGCCCCAGGGCCTCTAAGCAAGGAGGGTTCTGGCAGTAGCTGGCCCATGGAGATATAGATATAGGATCCACGGCTTTGGATCAGATGACCCCTACTCTGGTGCAGACCCTGCATCAAGTGGCTCTGCTCTGGTGAGGACAAGGTGAGTAGCCTCGGGGGCAAGATGTCGTAGGTGGGCGTCAAATACCTAGACCTGGACTCTAGTAGCCAGCCAGCCATGTCTTTAAGGTCTTTCCAGGCAGCATCACTGAAAACTACCATCTCACTGTTACTGAGAATGATGCTATTGCCACAGCTCCTGATCAGCCTGGGACTATGCTCTCCAGAAGCACCCAGGGTACCTGGTGCCTCACATCTCTCTCCCCCAAAGAGAAGGGGACACAGGCCATCATTCAGCCTGCTGCCTGTGCTGATGGCTCTGACCAGGGCCCTGGCACTATGGGCCCCTGCCTGGCCTCTCCTAGTGGCAATAGCTCAGGCCTGGAGATGGTGGCTCCTGAGAGCACCTCAGTCCCAGATGATAGCCCAGACAACTTGGATTTTAGAATCATTACATGCCATGTTTGCCAGAGGTGACCTGGTCATGTGCAACTAGTGTGAGTTCTGCTTCCACCTGGATTGCCATCTGCCTGCCTTGCAGGATGTACCAGGGGAGGAATGGAGCTGCTCACTCTGCTACATGCTCCCCAACTTGAAAAAGGAGTACAGCAGCCTTAGCATGAATGGTGTTGACAACTCTGGTGTGGTGGCCAAGCTCTCACCAACCAGTCAGCAGAAATGTGAATGTGTCCTGCTGGCGCATTCTGCCATAAACCCACAGCCCCCCACACCAGCTGGCCACTGACTCTACTTTCTCCCTGGTCTGCCTGGACCTGACCCTAATCTGTGCCTTCCTCCAGGAAAAGCTGTCACCCCCTTACACCTTCCCCCAGGAGTTTGCCCAGAATGTAAGCCACATGTTCAAGCAGTTTAACAAGGTGACTGAGGACAAGGCAGATATATAGTCCATCATCAGACTGTGGTGCTTCAAGACATGCATGAATGGGACCTTCAGTAGCACTAAGTTCTCTGCTGTGCTGGTGAAGCCCCCACTACCAGCTTGCCCAGTCCTGTTCTACATTCCCAGGAGCTGTCTGGTGGCCCTGGCAATGGTCCCTGAAGCTGAAGTCCCAAAAGCCAGCTTGGTCCAGCTGTGATCCATGTTCTGTCACCTCACCCCAGGCCTGACTCCCACTCCCTGGTAGCCCCATGCCCCAGTCCCTCATGAAATGTTTTTTTATATCTGTGGATTTTAAACTTCACTGGTTTAAAGAAACAAACACTACTGAGATTCCATATTACTCTTGAAACAATGACCATCATCAACAAATTGAACAATAACAAATGCTGGTGAGGCTGTGGGGAATGCCACCTTACTACATCGTTGGTGGAAATGTAAACTGGTACAACCACAACAGAAATCAGCATGAAAATACCTAACAAAAAATTAAAACAGAAATTCCATTTGAGTCAGCTATTTCCCTTCTAGGTACCTTCCCCAGATTTAAAGACATCATATTACAGTGATATATGCATTATCCATGTTTTCAGCACACAACTCATAATAGCTAAATCTTGGAAGTAGCCTACATGTTCATCAGTAAATGAATAGATAAGGAAAATGTGCCATATATATACAATGGAGTACTATTCAGCCATAAAGGATAACTTTGAGTCTTTTATAGGAAAATGATGCCATCTTGTGACCATGTTAAGTGAAATAAAATGACATGCAAGCATCATTTCTCTAATATGAGAAACCCAAAGTAATAATAATAAATAATTTAAGGAGCAAAATTAAATTGGAAAGTAGAGATGGAAGGTGTGGTTAGGGAGGTCAAAGTGAAGTGTTATGGCTTATATCTGGATGACCCCCAAGCCACATGTGGTCATAGGTGGGGAGTTTCAAAGGTGGCTGGATAAGGGTGTATGAATGTGGATTAAGTGTGTGATATTGGGATTAAGGATGTGGATGATGGAAGCCCCATCCTGGGAATAGGTGGCACCAATCAATAGGCTTGTAGCATGGATGAGATATAAAGGGACAGAAAGAAAGCAGGTTTGCTATTGTTGCTATTGCTTACTCTTCATTGCCTTTGGCTTGCCATGTCATGTTCTGTTTCTCTTCTGAGATTCCCCTCTGCCATGCCGCCATGCCTTGGAACCAGCCAACTATGAACTGAAATCTCTACAAACCGTGAGCCAAAATAAATCTTCCCTTATAACTTCTGGGTATTAGGTATTTTGTTCCAGCAATGAGAAAAGTAACTAAGACAGGAAGTAAAAAGAATTAAGATATCATATGTATATACCCTCCATGATAAATATAATCCCCATTGTTAGGGTTTATATGTAGACCCCCCCAACAAAGCTTTATGCACTCATAGGTGGGGTTTTGGAGAGGTTTCACTTATAGCTGAATGTGATGTTAGGAGATAAAGCTTGGTGGAAAGAGGTAGGTCACGGGAGTGTGTGGCCTAAAGGGTATATATACTTCCTACTCCCTTGACCCCACTCTTGTTTCCTGCCTGCCCAGCCACAGGTGTCTCTTCTCTGCCATGCCACCCACCCTTGGAACCAGCCAACTATGGACTGAAACCTTCTACAAACTGAACCAAAATAAAACTCTCCTCCTTTAACTTGTGTGTGTTAGGTTTTATATCTCATCAGCAAAGAAAGTAAATGAAACAATTATGTATAGCACACATGTACAAATAAACATAAAAACTTTTTTTAAAAAAATAAAAGGTCTTGGTCTACCTTGGAAGCTTTATCCCTAGCAAGGGCTTCCATAAAATTTCCTCCCTATGAGGAAATTAAACCTAATGGAGAGCAAACCCCATAAAATATCAGAATACTGTCATGATCACAGAGGAGACTACCTGTAAAGAGAAGGGTGACTCACCAACCCATCTGTGGTCTACACAAAGAGTTAAATTCAGAGGTGATCTGACTACATTTTGGCTAAAGTCTGAAAGGATAAATTTTTAGTATTTGACTTAGACTAAGGCTAGCATCAACACAATGAATTTCTGGGATATACATATAAATCTGGTCTCATTTTTATTGCAACTCAAACATTTAAAAATGTTAGCAGACCAATGACATAAGTTTGACACACTGAAAGGACAATAATGTCGTAATCTCTCAGTAATGACAGCTGTTGGGTTTTTCTTGTGGTCACTACAATGCACATGAATGTCATTAAATATCTTTTATTTGAAGACAATGGAAGATAAGATTTTATATTTCCAATGACAATACTTTTTTAGTTATGCTAATAAGATATGCCATAACCTAGATAACACATAGTCCTTGGTCACATACAAGTTTGTGGAAACCAGAAATGATATTAGAATAGGCATTTGGCAACTTGACCCTCTAAAGAGGCCAAGGCCATATTTTAATGTATAGATACAGATACAGGAGGGTGAACACTGGCTACTTTTATCTCCTCTTAGAGAAAAAAGAATAACATACTTATTTTAAGGAGGAAATTAATTTTTTTAAGAAAAAAAAAAACCTTCAATACAACCACCACCAAACAGCCCATCCTGCTTCCCTCAAGGGAGTTACCAGTCTTACTGAAAAGTCAAAATACCAGCTCACAATGCTACCGTGAGTTAAGATAGTCAACTTCATAGTCGAGTATTTAAAAAGCACAGATGTAACAATGTGAAAAGAGAAGCACTACTCTGGAGTTGGTGGAGCAAACCCATTATCTAAATGAGTGGCACTCACTCTTAAAGTCAAAGACATTCAGGTCTTAACTCCACACTGCAGATATCAATAAATTGAATAAAATGTACCATAAATACTGATTTAAAGCCATGTACTGCTTTAAGTACTTCACACATAACCAATGAATCCTCAAAGAAAACCCCATGACATAGGTACCCTAACAGTTGCTATCATGGAGATGAAGACAACTGCCCAAGGACTCACGGTTTGTTCAATGATGAAGCTGATATATGAGCTAAACAATGTATGAGCTAAACTAACATCAGAGCCTGTGCTACAATCTGTAATATGTGAAGAGCCTGCACATTCATCCTTTACACTACAAAGGTCCCCAGTATATACAGACCTTATACAGACCCAAACTATTTGATTTTTATTTATTTTGGGTGATTATTTTTGGTGAATCCAACATAAGTCACCTGCTGAGTAAATGGATAACAAAAAGTTGCTTTTCTCCTTATTGTAAAAAGGGTAAATTTTAGAAAAATTTTGAGTGAGCTGAGGAAGGAGGAGGAAGAATGAGAACAAAATGTGTGCATTTCCCACAACCAGAATGTATAGTCTTTAAAATCAGAGAAAAAAAAAAATAGACAACCAGGAAACATTGTAGAAATAGGATTGTTGCTTTGGGATTCAGGACCCCAAAGGAGGTTGGGGAAACTCTCTGGCAGAGCACATACTCAGCAGGCAAGGCTGACAAGGAGTCAGCTTCCAGAAAACCTGTAACAATAATACAAATAAGAATATTGCCTTGAATTCCCCACTCCTTCACTACACAGAATGAAGTTTTCCCACTAGAAATCTTGTCCTCATCCCCTTCCACCAAACCCTCTTGGAGCTATCCCTCTCGTTAAAGACAGGGTCTCACTATGTTGCTCAGACTAGCTCAAATTTCCATACCCCATTGATCCTCCTGCCTCAGTTTCCCCAGTATTTGGGACTACAGATGTGTGCCACCCAGCCAACCTCCAGTCCTGCCTTTTTTCACATGGGCAAGGCTTTATTAAAACTGCATCTGTGCTGCAGCACAGAAGGTTCAGTGCCTCAGAGGAAAGCCAACTTCCAGTCCTACCCACGTCTACAACTGCAGTCATCTCAACACAACACATCACAGTAATAGCCATTATTTATTAATCATTCCTTGATGGTGAGCAGTGTACTAGGCACCATCCCCACATCCCCTTACTAGGGCTTTCCCACTGAGCTACATCCTCAGACCTTTTTTTATTTTTTATTTTGAGACAGGATCTCCCTAAATCACTAAATTGCCCAAGTTGGACTCAAATTTGTGATCCTCCTGCCTCTTCCTCCCAAAGTGCTGGGATTACATTCCCTGTTTTAAAACAATCAAGTCACATGGGGAATAGAGAAAGGGAACTAGAACCTCGGCAGTGAGTCCTAGTGTCTGTCCTGCAAGCCACGACAGCACAAGGCAAAATAATTAATATACTTAGACAGAAGTAAGACTTAGAGGAGAAGCTAGGCTTTTGTCTGATCAAACTCACTTTGGGTGGCAAAGACCCCAGACCTGGAGCTTGCCACACCTTTATTCAGACCATCAGCAAAACAAAAGTAGCAACTGACTCAGAGGGTGTAATAAAGATCCTAGAACAAAGAGGAATTATGCAGTTGAAGATTTGGTTCCTCCTAGGATGTCTCCAGCTGTGTGGAGCATCACAGTTTCACAGGACCACTGAGGTCTTAGCTGTGACCAGAGGTGAAGATGAAGTTTTGTTTGTCTCAACATGCCATAGCTGGCCTGTAGACAGGAAAACTAGGTCCTAATCATGACTTAATTCTGAAATGATTTTCCCCAAAATAATATAGAATGTCTCCCAACAAACTCATCTTTACAGGGGGTACTGACAAAAAATTGAGGTTTTCAGTAACTTGTTTTAATTTGAGCTGCTGGCATCCAAGGGACCCAGCCTTTTTTACTGCACATCCTCATCCTCTTTCTACCAGCATGGGTTTGCACAATGGCAGGAATGTTTTACATTATCTGGGCTTGGGGGGGGGGGTTGCACTTACAAGGCCGATGGTGGCAACACTGAGCTAAATCCCTAGCCCACATCTTACATTCTCAATTTTCTCAATTAGTATGTGCCTAATGGAATAAAAGTAGCTTCACATACATTGAAGAAAGACCCAGAAAGCCTGGTGCTGTGCCATGTGCCTATAATCCTAGCATTTACAAGGCCAAGGCAGGAGGATCAGTACAAATTGGAGGACAACCCGGGCAATACAGTAAGTTCAAGGCCAGCCTCAATTATGAAGCCCTGTCTCAAAACACAATGGGGGTGGGGATGTAAGACCTAAATTACAAGCCCATGCTAAATGACAAAGGGCCTAGCAAACAGTGCTAACCCCCTCCCATTATAGCCATAGCCCCGACCTTTGTTCAAACCCTGGCTTAGGAATGTAAGGCAATCCTGTACTGTTTGAAGTCCAGATCCTGACTAACGTGTAAGTTAGTAGCTCTATACTATGAAATACACAGAGACCCCAAGTTAATTGTCAAACTGTCTGCTCATCCTGAATGTCTTGGTGGCCTTTGAACCATCCTATAGGTATCTGTTAATCATCAATGTGTGACTGCCAAGTACGTGACTGCTGACCACCAGCTCAAGTCAGCAGACCTTTGTCCCCTGCCTGAAAGCTTAGAATGTTAACCTCCCTTTTTACCCCTCTATAAAAAGGACCTCAGCCCCTGAGTGGGTGCCTCTGAGCTACTTGGTTCTCAGAGGGCCGTCTGGCCAGACTAACAAAGGTCTATTTACCATCTAGCCTGGTGTGTTCCTTCCTGGGTTTCTCGTTCCTCCATCATGCTACCAAAGCCTCGCTGGGTTTTAGGACCCAGCATCGTGGAGGCCTTTTTGGCTGTTCACGCTCCGTGGAGTGGAAGTAAGACTTTGAGTTTTACAGGGAGACTCCCAAAAGCATTACTTTTCTACATTTCTAACAAATACTACCCAACAGCCCTCCCAAATCCCCACACTGAGAATCAGCAGGTTTGTAAATCAATACCATGGGGTCTCCAAGAGAGTTGGCAGGCCTTGTCCCCGTTACTTCTGCATAAACAGACCTATTCCCTAAGAAAGGAACCACACCTTTGTAGTCACTTGGCCAAACTCAAAGAAGTCAACTGCTGGAAGAGAGCAGTCCCTTGCAGGGAAATGCCATCCATAAATCAGCAAGTTGTGATACTGAAATTTCATCTATACAGTAATAACTCCTTGAACTGCCTTACCTAGATGAGTCTGTGTGCATTCTGACGGTGCTGGCCAAACAGCAACACAACCAAAAGCTTTTATTAGCTTGGAATAAAAATTATTGGAGCCACTATTTAATACTCTGCACGTGGCAATGTTAGCAGGGGTGAAGCAGTGAGTAAGGCTGGGATCCTCTCTAGATAGGTCTGTTAAACCCCCATTATTAGGGTAATTACATGTGCCACAGAATTTTCCACTACAATAAACTTCACAGTCCAGAAATACTTGAGAACTAGCCACTGAAAATACTTTCTTTGGACCTTTTAACTTTGTGTTAATTTGAACCATGTTATGCTTTAGCTAGGACCTTCCCACGGATCTATACTCAAAGCCCTTTATTTTGCCGCAGGATCTCGTCAGTTAAGTAACTGCCCAGGTTGGGCTGGAGGTGGCGCTTGTCCTGCCTTAGCCCCCAACGTGTTGGGATTACAGGCTCGCCACAACGCCCGGCTCAGCGAAGGTCCCTTTAATAGGCTCAGCCTGGAGTCCTCAACTCAGCCTCGTTGTTCAGTGTCCGGCCACAGCAGCGCCTTCCCGGCTCCCGGGTTGCAGTCCTGCACTGCGGAGCGGCACGGCGCCCCCACAGCCCCTTCTTCAGCCTTCCTTCTGTTCGCTTGCACCCACGCCGGCCTGCGCCGCAGTTCGCGGCGGGCGCGGTCACTCAAGGATCTGGAAGCGTCCAGGACGGCTGAAAGCGGTCAGGGGAGGAGCTGACCAGAAAGGGAGAAAGAAGGAGGCGCCCAACGTCCCCGCGGGGTCCTGAGAGTCGCTGAGCGGAAGCTTTTAGGCGGGAAGAGCCGGAGGCGTCCTGCGAGAGCCCCCAGCCCCGCGGCCGTTGCTGGGTCACTGGCTCGAGAAACTTCTGCGCCCGCCCCACGCCCGCTAGGCCCCGCCCTCAGAGGGCTGCACCAATCGCAGCCCTCCGCTCA
>NW_022900931.1:28896083-28936018 GCF_012274545.1 Fukomys damarensis | reverse complement strand
CGGCCGTCCTGCGCGACGCCGCCCCAATCAGGCCGCACCGGGAAGTCCCGAGGCCGCCCACCTGGGACTTGAACTCTAGCTGGGACGTGAGCGGCTCCCGAGAACGTCTCTTGGCCCAGTGTCCTGTGTGCTTCTCGGCGCTCAGGCCTGACCGAGAGAAAGAAAGATCCCGCAGCACTCCGCCCGGATCCGGCGAGGTCACTGGCTCCGCCATACTGTGCCCCTCATCCGCTGGGAGTTGCCGCGGTGCATGCTGGGACCTGTAGTTCCCCCACCCACCCACGCCTCCACTCCGCCGCCTTCCAGAGTTAGGGCTTCAGGATGCTGGGCGGGAAGGAGCACTTTGCTTTGGAGCCCTCTTCTCTGTAACCGCCTGACTACAGCTAGCTGGAGGAGCTAGGAGAGGGATGCTGTTGGACCCGGGTCTGGACTACTGGTTGTAGTTCGAGGAGGTTTCTGCCAGGAGTTAGGATGGTGAAATCCTATCCCGCGTTGCAAGCGCTCCCGTCCATTGTTCCTCCCTGTGGTTTGCCACTACGCAGTCTCACATGAGTGTGGCTTGTACAAAGCCAGAGACCTCAGGCATACTTCACCTGGTTCAGGAATGCGTTTGGCTTTGCCTCAGGTGCTTGTGGCCCCAGCCCAGCTGCTCTCCTGTAAGCATGTGGTTTCCTCTTCTCTGTCCAGCTTGTTGTTTACTCCAAGGTTATGGTTCCAGGAAGGGTCATTTCTCCTTTGATTCTCCATCCCATCTCTTTTACTCTTTTAACTCCTGGGAGCATCTTGTCTATTATGTCTTGGAAGGTTTCCCTTAGATGGTAACCACATGCTCACCGGGGCTCCTATGGGGTTACTTTTAAATAAATGCTGAAGAATAGAAACAGCCTGTTCTTCCCAGAGAAGTACTTTGATCCTGAAATAAAGTATTCACCCTACCAGGCAGGAAAAGTCATGTCTTGAGCAGAACCCAGGGCCTGATGAAGAATCTCTGTGCTCATTTGTAACTGGGCTTTTCCTTTTCCCTGTTTTGTTCTGTTCTCTTTATTGTTCATAATCCTGTCATTCTTCTCATTCTCTAAGCTATGCCCTGATCTGGCATTTAGGAGGAATGAAGAAATGTATTCCCCTTTGCTGCTAATGACCGTAACTTTTTATTCAACTCTTCTTAACTTTTGTCTTAAAAACTCCAGGAGATAGGCATTATCATCACAGTCAAGGTCCAGAGACTATAATGTTTATCTAGGCTATAAAGAAAAAGTTGAACTCAGGTCTTTTGTCTGCGTTTTTCAAAATCTTGGTGCACTTCAAGAAAGACTAGGAGACAGGATGTAGCTACCTGGGAAGCTGAGGCATAAGAACTGTAAATCTGAGGCTAGCCGGGGTATTAATGAGACCCTGTTTTCAAGAACTTACAAGGGCTAAGGGTGTAGCACAGTGGTATAGTGCTTACCTAGCATGCATGTGGCCCTAGGTTCAGTCCCAGCACCATAAAAGGGTGAGGTGATTCCTAGCCATAAAAGTAATATCAGAGTCACCTGATGATTGGTCCCTTGAATCTGCTTATGCGAGGCATGGGAGAGTGGACAAGAACCATTAGGTTCCTCTAGGAAGCTTGCAGGCAGTTTGGAGCCCCGTTCTGCACTTGTGCCTGGGTACTCACTTTATCCTCCTTCCCAGGTCATCAAGAGAGAGGGTACAGGCACAGAGACACCCATGATTGGGGACCGAGTCTTTGTCCACTACACTGGCTGGCTATTAGATGGCACAAAGTTTGACTCCAGTCTGGACCGCATGGATAAATTCTCCTTTGACCTGGGAAAAGGTAGGCATGGGAAAAGGTAGGCTGGTGGGATAGGCTTGAGGTGGATGAAAATTATCACAAGCAGAAGTCATGTTTGCAGCACTAAGTTCGAAGAGGGATGTATCATAGTAATTACTCATTCTGTGACTTTCTACTACTGTTCTGTAACTCTGTTGATTTGTTTCTCCCTTTTCTCATCAACTCAGCATCTCACTGTTCAAGGACAGTCTGTCTTCTTGAATTCCTTTATTCTAGGTCAAGTGATCTTTTTAGAGTCCTGAGACCTGATAGCACTTGATGCAAGATTCTTGTCTTCTAGTCCCATTTCTAAAGGTTGTTTGGCTTCCTGATGGGTGCATTATGGTAACTCTTTGGGGACATAGTTTGGGGTCAGAATCTGACCCCTGCTAGGGAGATGCTATTTTTCTCTACCTGCAGGGGAGGTCATCAAGGCTTGGGATATTGCTGTGGCAACCATGAAGGTGGGGGAGCTGTGCCGCATCACCTGCAAACCAGAGTATGCTTATGGTTCAGCAGGCAGTCCTCCAAATATTCCCCCCAACGCTACACTTGTGTTTGAGGTGAGTGTCCAGTCATAAAGACCCAGGCATAGAGCCAGGCTTTATCTCAACCAGTAGCTGGCTGCCCTCCAGCCCTTCTTGCCTCTTGGAGACAATGTTGCCAAGGCTGAGGGCCTGGCTTAAGAAGAAGAGCTGGAGAAGGCAGCTGGCTCTGCTGCAGACAGAAAGCATCCAGCCAGTAATGGAGGCTTTGGGTTTAAAGGGAGGACTGTGAAGTCCTTCCAGATGGAAGCAGGGTCAGGGATTAAGGAATTCTGCTGAAAGAAGTCAGGAGAGAAAAAGCATGCTGTTTAAAGAATAAACAGGCTATTGGTTCCCTAGGGCTCAGGAAGAAGCAATGCCTTCCCATAGATCACAGATTCATGGCACTGATGCTTTTAGGTCTGGAAAATGGTAAGCCAGGCAGTGGGTATTGGAGAGCATTCAGGAAGACTGCTAAGGAATGCTAGGACATTTCTGATGCCTACCAGATTGGGCTTCCTGTATCCTTGTAAAATGGACCAGAGTAATACATAGATTGTTCTGAGGCTGGCTGAAGTCCACGTGACCTGGGTGCCACTGCAAAAGTGCCAGGGAAGCTCTCAAGAACTTGACAGAGGTGCCACTCTTGACTCCTAGTGCGACTGTCCCATGGACAGATCTATTCTAGCAGTTACTAGAGACTCTCCTGGATGAAAGAAATTACTGAGTTAGTGCAGGAAGGCATTGGTCACCTTATGATTGTACCACAGGTGGAGTTGTTTGAGTTTAAGGGAGAGGACCTGACGGAAGATGAAGATGGTGGAATCATCCGAAGAATACAGACTCGGGGTGAAGGCTATTCCAGGCCCAATGATGGCGCTATTGTGGAGGGTGAGACAGCAGGGTCTAGGGTGTGGAGAGAAGAGTCTTCGATTTGAATTCTGGTATTTATACTTAGGCCCTGGTTGGCTTTGGGCAAGTCACTTCCTTTTTTCTGATTCTCTTATTTTATCCATAAAATGAGGTGTTGGGCCATACTCTCTTAACATCCCTCCAGGTCTGAGAGCATGACAGGGATATTGTGGGATAAGAAGTGATGGGGAGATGCAGGTAGGCTGATAGTATCCTTTCTTAGAGTGCTGCCCTCACACCACTGGTATGTTGCCTCTCTTTCATGCCAGTCACACTGGAAGGGTACTACAAGGACCAGCTCTTTGACCAGCGGGAGCTCCGCTTTGAGGTTGGCGATGGGGAGAGTCAGGATCTTCCCTGTGGGCTAGAGAAGGCAATTCAGCGCATGGAGAAAGGAGAACATTCTATTGTATACCTCAAGCCTAGGTGAGCCATAAGCATTTTGCTAACCAGGTAAGCAGACCAAGGTCAGTGTCCACGGTGAGTTGCAAACTGGCCATTTGCATTTGCTCCCCTAGACTTTGTCTTATACCCACATCAAGATTTCTCCAATAATGGAGGCTTCAGGTTGGAAGAGAGGGCTATGAAGTTTTTCAGACTGAAACAGGTTCAGGAGTTGAGGCATTCTCACTGAAAGAAGGCGGGAGATGAAAAAGTATGCTGTTACAAGGAAAACACAGAATATTGGTTTCCTTGGGCTTGGAAGGAAATGCCTTCCCACAGCTTGAGGAAAGTCTTCAACTTAATGATTAATTCCTTCTATTAAGACGCACCTACTATATGCCAGACATGCTGCTGAAAATTGTAGGGGTTCAAAACTAACAGAACATTATTCCTGCCTTCTAGTGACTTATTCATTGAGATACCCCTTAAGTTAGTAACCATATCACCATGTGATTAAGAGTTGTGAGAGCCGGGAATTTAGCTCAGCAGTTCAGTGGCCTGCCTTGCAAGCACAAGACCCGAGTTCAATCCCCGGTACCAAAAAAAAAAAAAAAAAGTTATGAAAAGATGTAGAAGCTGGGCGTGGTGGCACACACCTGTAATCCCAGCACTTGGGAGGCTGAGGCAGGAGGATCACTGCAAGTTCGAGACCAGCCTGGGCTACATTAGTGAGTTCCGGTGCAGTCTGAATTACATAATGAGACCCTGTCTCAAAAAAAAAAAAAGGGATGTAGAAAATGTCACAACCCCCTAATTGTGTGAGGAGGTTTGGGTAGATTTTACCAAAGAGGAAACATTTTAAGAACCAATTCTTTTTTTTTTTTTTTCCAGCTTTAAAAAGAACCAATTCTTAAGAGATGGGAAGGTTCTTTCCTGGAAATGAACAGGAAGCTTTTTTAGCCTGGAGCAGGTTAAGGGCTGCCAGCATGACCTAAAGGTTTTTTTTTACCCCTGCAGCTATGGTTTTGGCAGTGTTGGCAAGGAGAAGTTCCAAATCCCACCAAATGCTGAGCTGAGATATGAAATACACCTAAAGAATTTTGAGAAGGTAGGTTTGTTGAAGGCTTTCTTTCACTGGATTCAGTTCTGTCCTACTGGTGATTATAGGGGCATTAATCTTTTTGTCTCACCCCTGGGGTATGGCAGGCTAAGGAGTCTTGGGAGATGAATTCCGAGGAGAAGCTGGAGCAGAGCACCATAGTGAAAGAGCAGGGCACTGTGTACTTCAAGGTGAGCCAACAGTCACACTCAGGATACCCCCAGTAAAGGCTGCTGTGGGCCCACGTTTTCCCTGCAGTTTTCACCTAGTATATCTGACTGAGCCCACTGATCTTAACAGGGAGAGCAGTAGACAAGGAGTCTTATGCCCATAGGTCACTCACTGTTTACTAATGCCACTGAGCCCGTGCTAGGCACCTAAAACTGCCTCCCATTCTAGGAAGGCAAGTACAAGCAGGCTTTACTGCAGTACAAGAAGATTGTTTCCTGGCTGGAGTACGAATCAAGTTTTTCTAATGAGGAAGCACAGAAAGCCCAGGCCCTTCGACTGGCCTCCCACCTGAACCTGGCCATGTGTCATCTGAAGCTGCAGGCCTTCTCAGCTGCCATTGAAAATTGTAACAAGGTGAGGTCCCAGTAGAGGGCACACAGGTAACGCTCACAAGCAGAGCTAGGTGAGCTGCCAGTGTCTGAGTCTTGCTCTTGGTTACCAGTGTGGAAATAGTGGGGTATATTGGTAGGAGATTGGAGATCATAGAGACCACAGAGTCACAAGATGCCATAGCAAGCTCTTTGAGTTTGTGGTGGGGGGCAGTTGGCACAGAAGTAGAAGCAAATACCAGGTAGAAAGAACTAGAGTTTTCCTGTCCTGGTTCTAGGCTGCTGCTTTTCTTAGAAATAGCAGAGGTCCTTTTATCCAAAATAATGGCACCTTCCCGTTCTTGGGCAAACTGAGTTCCTCCTAGACATGGATCTTTTGCATTTAATTCCCCAAGCCTCATTTTGGACTGATACTAGCCATTTCTGATCCTGCTGAGGGGTCCCTTTGGCACCCTGCCAAGGCCAAGTATGCTATAGGACCTGAAGTCTTGTTCTGCATTCTCAGGCCCTAGAACTGGACAACAATAATGAGAAGGGTCTCTTCCGCCGAGGAGAGGCCCATCTGGCCGTGAATGACTTTGACCTAGCACGGGCTGACTTCCAGAAGGTCCTGCAGCTCTACCCCAGCAACAAAGCTGCCAAGACCCAGCTGGCTGTGTGCCAGCAGAGGATCCGCAAGCAGCTTGCTCAGGAGAAGAAGCTCTATGCTAACATGTTTGAGAGACTGGCTGAAAAGGAGAATAAGGTAAGGATTTGATGGGGCAGGACTGAAATGGACAGAAAAGGTGTTTCTTGACCTACTCCAGCTGGTATGGACCAATTATGCCAATTCTGGAAACTAGTTACTATCTTGTCAAAAGCAGTAACGTGTGTGTTCCCTCAGTAAGGACTTTTGATGGAGCCATTGTACTTTTGAGAGTAGGGTTGGAACCTATCCACATACCCTAAAATCAGGAGTTGGCTGCTCTTTCTGTTTTCTTCTGTGCCTGGGTTTTTTTTGTTTTGTTTTGTTTTGTTTCTCTTGAGTGATGTATAATCCAGGCTGGCCTCAAACTCATGAACTTCCTGCCTCAGCCTGCTAAGTGCTGCGATTGCAGGTATGCACCACCCTGCCTGGCTTCATGCCTAGAGTCTTTAAAGGGCTTCAGCAAGGGGGAAAAAATGAGAACCAAGACCTGTCATGTAAAGGTACAAGATCCCAATAATGAATGTAATTGTACGTATACCTAAAATGTACCAATGAAATCAATAAAAGAAAAAAAAAATAAAGGGCTCCAAATGCTTGACAGGAAAATGTCTAGAAATTGAACTCAGGTCCTCAAGCATGCACTCCCATCACATTCTAGTGTGTGGGGGTAGGTAATACATTCATGTAAAGCTAGGAATACACACCTGTAATCCCAGCCTTCCAGGAGGCTGAGGCATGAGGATTGGAAGTTTGATCCCAGCCTGGGGAACTTACTTAGCAATATCCCATCTCGAAATTAAAAATGGAAAAAGTAGCTCATTTTGAAGGCCCTGAGTTCAGTCCCCTTACCACAAAAAGTGCTGGAAAGGGTATATGTAGTAAAAATAGTGTTCCTGTCTCTGAAGCACATGATCCTGTGCCAGTATTGTCATTCCATTCTAATGCTTTCATACACAAGATAGACAAGTTCATGTGACTTTTAGGGCAACATGTTTTAATTCCCATATTTTTCACATAACTGGAAGCTTGTTTTACATGAATATTTAAAAGCACTTTCACATTCTCTTATGTTTATGTAGTATTCCACTATATGGAAATAGCATATTGTGTATGGCCATACCACCCAGAACGCACCTGATCTCATCTGATCTCAGGAGCTAAAGCAGAGTTGGGCCTGGCTAGTACTTGGATGGGAATAGCATATCTTATTAACCAATTTATATTTCTTGGTGTTTCAGTATGCTAAACCAAAATAGTCCAACAGAAATAAAATGCAAACCACATATTATTGAGATTTCTAGTATTTACCATGTTTAAAAAGGTACAGAGAGATTGATAGGATTAATAACATTTCCGTTTTAAAAAGTCTAAAATATCTCAAATGTTACTGATTTTCTGTGGGTGTGTTTAGCAGTACTGGAGAATACATGTGTGTACCATCTCACTCAGCTGCAATATGTAATTTCTTAAAATTTGAAGTATGAGCTGGGCATGGTGGCACACACCTACAATCCCAGTACTCTGAGAATCTGGCAGGAGGATCTCAAGTTCGAGCCAACCGGCATGACTTAGCAAGACCATGACTCAAAAGGAAAAAAAAAAAGCATGTGGGTGGGGTGGAGATGTATAGACCTCAGTGCAAAGGCCCTGGGTTCAACCCCAAGTACTGCCAAAAAAAATAATTATGTTTGTGTGTGGTGTTTTTTTTTTTTTTGGTTTTTTGTTTTGTTTTGTTTTTCAGTTTTTGGTTTTTTTTTTGGTACCAGGGATCAAACTCAGGACATTGCTCTTGCAAGGCACGCAGTGGAACTACTGAGTTAAATCGTCTGCCCAGTATTTGTGTGTTTTTTAGAATAAATCTTTAAAATCCAATATATGTGTTACACTTAAAACAGATTTAAAGATGGCACATGCCTATAATTCCAGCACTCAGGAGGCTGAAATAGGATTACGAGTTTTGAAGCAGTCTGGGTTGCATAGTGAGTTTGAGGTCACTTGTGTTACAGTGAGACCTTGCATCAAAACATTGAATGGAACCAGTCATATGTAATAGATATTGCCATGATGGATGAGCATAGTTCTAAACAGTATTGTAAATGAATGACCTTATAAATTCACAATTCGATTATACCAGCTATGTCTTAAGGACAGTTCTAGAAGAATTGTAAAGTTTGTGCAGTTCTGTTAGAAATTGAATATGGTTTTCACTTGGGAATTCAGCACCTTCCTCTTCCTCATCCTTACAGGCCAAGGCAGAGGTAGCCACAGGAGACCATCACACTGACACAGAAATGAAGGATGAACAGAAGAACGGTGTTTCAGGGACCCAGCCTCAGGTGGAGACAGAAGCATAGCCTTCCCAGCCCTACTCCATGCAGCTGCCTGCTTCCCTACTGTACCCTGTTAGTTTTGTAAAAACTGAAGAATTTTGAGTGAAGTAGAATTTATTTTTCTATCTGGTTGGATGATGGCTTTGAGGGGGAAAGGTGGGGGTGTTGAGATGGATAATTTGAGGTGGTATCACCACCTCTTCCCCTGTTATCCATGAACATAGGTCCATCCTCACATATTGATGAGAATGTTTATTTATTTTGCTCCCTCTGTTAAGTCCATTTTTTAAGTGGTAGAAGGGAGCAGGTGGCAGGTGGCAGGGATGGAATTTGATGTGAGACTGGGGCATAGAGGGAAAGTCCAAGGCAGCCGTTATCTTCATCCTTCCCTTCTCTAGTACATTTGCAAACATGTGGCCTCCCTGCGGTGCTAGGGGCACGGGAAAAACCACTGCTCTGCCCATTTACCTTTCTGTTCCCTTCTACACCCCAGGTGGTGTGAGTGATATATCTTCTGGTGTCTTGGTGGCCACCCTTGTCCTCCCTTCCAGTATTTCCCCTCCTGTCAGATTTTTTTCTTGCCCAGGTTGTAACCCCACCCCCAGCCTCTTTGCATGTTGCTGAAGGTCCAGGCGCGCCTCAAGTCCCATGCTTGAGCAATAAAGTGGAAACGACAAAACCTATCTGGATGTCAGGCAACCCTTTGTGTTCAGCTTTGGAGGGTGGGTATGATGAGTATACTGGGTAGGAGCAGATTTATGGGTCACTTTCCTAGCCCCTGTCCAGTTTATGTAGGTGCAGCATGTGATATAATTGCAATCATGTGAGGGAGCAGCCCCCTTGCTTGGCCCATTGACCCCCACGCAGGCTGCAGTTGGGATTGTGCTGTAGACTCACTCTTACTACCTCTGATTTTCTTCTCTACACCTAAGAAAAGGTGTGAACATGTAGAAGGCTGGGGCCATGCACATTTATTCTGAGGTTAGATTCACACTTCTCCCTTACTCATTTGGTAGAGGCATGTTTGTGCTTTCTTGAATTTTTCTTTTTTTTTTTCTTTTTCCCTCTTCAGCTAGGGATTAAAACCAGAACAATGAGCTACATGCCCTTTTATTTTGAGACAAAGTTTTGCTGAATCACCAATCTTCCTGCCTCAGCCTAAGATCATTGGCATATGCCGCCACATGTGACTCTTTAGTTCCTTAATGAGGTGTAAAAACTGGTGTAGCTGACTGCTTTGTGTCAGATAACTCTTACATGACTTAAGTGAAGAGCACTGGCCACACCTCCCTTCCTTTTCAGCAGCACCAAGAAAAACACTTGTACTGCTTTTCTAATCATGCTTTGACCCGTGACTCCTACAGCAGAGCCACATGGGGGCCCTGGGAGGAGCCAGGGGGCCCAGGTTGGTCAGGCCAACCTTCTTCATACTTACATTGTGAAAGATAGATTTCTGTGTGGAAAATGTCTCACCGACAATGTAGCTGTTGCTGGAGCCAGGACTACAATTTTAGTGTTATAGATCTATGAGTCCTGCTTGCTTTATTGCTAGGTTTAAATTACAGTCCTGTGCGTGTCTTATGTTTAGAACCTTTGGGTGTTTCAAAATTGGGCTTTTGTCCCCATAACCAGTGATAGTAGCTGACCCTTTTTAGTCACTTATAATCCTAGCACTTAGGAAGAATGTTTTGTGGGTTAATCTGTCAATCATCCCTACAAGAGACATTACCCCCATTTTATAGGTTAGGAAATTCAAGCTGAGAAATTAAAATGGAAAGGTCTGCCTTCTTAGAAGGTGAGTTCTCTAAACTAGTCCAGACTACAGTGGGCAAAAACAGATGGATTGAAAGCACTCCTAAGACCCTGTCCAGCACGAAGGCTTCTTCTATAAGATTCTAAGAATTCAAAACTTTTGTAGAACACTGATGATAAATATCTTACTTTACACTAACATTAAAACTGTCTTATGAACATGATTTAAAAGTTATTTTATTAAGGCTAAAACTTCAATACAACCACATACTCAGCTCTGTCTGGGTCACTGTTTAACTTTGTTTCTAGATGGCTGTACCTTTCTCAGCAACATTTAAATCTTTTTAAGCAGAGAATGTGTTTGACTAAGGAAAACTAGTAGCATCCAGTGCTGTTAGCTGTACTCACATTTATAAAAGGTTTCCTTCTGAAAAAGAAAAAAATACAGGGTTTATCTTGTCTTACTGCTACTCAAATTCTATAAATTTTATCTCCCATGTATCTCCAACCTCTTCCCCAACATCATGCAATTCTGACCTGTTCTTCCAACAAAAAGGCTCCTATTCTACATCTTCCACCTATATATCACCCTGCATCTGAGTCCCATCGCTCCACCATTTCTTTTTTTGTTTTTGTTTGCTTGTTTGTTTGTTTTGAGACAGGTTCTATGTAGTTGAGACTGAACTGGAACTCACTATGTAGCCCAGGTTGGTCTCAAACTCATGGCGATCCTCCTGCCTCAGCCTCCCGAGTGCTGGGATACAGGGGTGCACCACCACACCTGGCCCTCCACCATTTCGATGCCTTCCATTCCATGTAGGCTGAAGACCAGAATCTTTAATGATGACTGGCAAGATCTGCAAGGCGTCATCAGTACACCTGATACCTTTTATACCAGTTACTCTACCCTACTAAATTGTGCATTATCCTATTTCAATTGGAAAATAAAAAATAATTAGGACTAGTAAAAACTTTTGTGGTGGGGGGTATACTGGAGATCAAACTTGGGACCTTGCGCTTGTGAGGCAGGCGGTGAACCACTGAGCTAAATCAGCTAAAAACTAATTTTTTAAGGAAAATCATGACTGGAAAATAGGCAACAGTGGAAACTCCTGTTTTGTTTCTTCTATCTTGATGGATTTTTCCTCCAAATGCAGAACACCTCAAAATTTCATAATGCTTCATTAAAACAGCGATGAGCTGAGGGCAGTGCTAAGTAAAGCCAACACAATTTGATAGGATTTATGGCTACACTTTATCAGCTGTTTGACATATGAATGCACCAAATATCTCACAACTGTGAAGTCGTACCAATTTGAGTGCCAGGGACTTAGCTCAGTGGCACTACGCCTTCCTGGCAAGAAAAAGTCATACCAGTTTGAGAGAGAAAGTAGAATGAAATGTCCCCAAATCATTGTGGGGGACAATCAAGGAAAGGCAATGCCTTCATAAATCTGGGATCCAGTTCTAGGAGAGGACCACCCCATACCCTATCACCCACTTCTAAGATGAGCGTTTTTTTTAGGATCTTCAGGCTCCTACAAATTAAAAGTATCAAACATAAACTGGTTACTGGCCCCCTCTAGGTGGAGCAACTATGTCAAAGTGAATGATTCATTCGCGTTTAGTCCATGTATTAGGCAATTACTATCAAAAATCCTTTTTCACCTTTGGCATTTTAAGTCCACTTCTTCATATGGGTTTAAATGATAGTGGGCACTACTCATCCTGCAAGAGTGTCTTTTTATTTTTTGCTTTTTTTTTTAATTAGAACATTTTACAGTGTATATTATTATATTCATAGAGAGTACATGTACATAATACATCATAGATCTTTTTACTTTCCCTTCTGCCTATACCCCCTATTTCCATCTCTTGGGCCCTCCTATTTGCAAAAACAATCTATCTCCTTGTTTCCTATTTTATTTTGCTCTTTAAATTATACTTTGGGTTTCTTTTTTTGGTTTTTTTGAGACGAGTCTCACTATGTAGCTGAGACTGACCTGGAACTCACTATGTAACCCAGGCTGATCTTGAACTCACTGATCCTCCTGCCTCAGCCTCCAGAGTGCTGGGATTACAGGTGTGAGCCACCACGCCCGGCTTTTGGGTTTCTTATATAAGAAAAATCATGTGAAATTTAAGCTTGTATGTTCACTTAAATATTTCATAGTGCTTCCATCTCCTACAAATGACTCATTTTTATCTGTTACAGCTGAGTACTACTCCCATTTATATAAATACCCATTTTTTTTAACAAGGGATCAAACTCAGGACCTTGCACTTGTGAGGTAGACAGCGGAACCACTGAGCTAAATCCCCAGCCCAATACCCATTTTCTTTATCCATTCATCTACTGAACATAGAGGTTGCTTCAAAGATTTGGCTATTATGAGATGTGCTGATATAAAAGTGGTTATGTGTGGAGCACTGCAATAGGATATTTTAACTCTTCCAAGAACAAACCTAGAAGGGCTAGGTATTTAGCTTAGTGGTTCTGCCACCTTCCTCACAAGCGCAAGGACCAGAGTTCAATCGCCAATACCAAAACAAAAAGCATACCTACAAGAGGATTGGCTGAACCTAACAGAATTTCTTGTTTTTTCAGGAATTTTACTTCATACTGACTTCCACAGTGGCTGTACTACTTTACATTACCACCAACAATGTAGAAGGGTACCTTTTTCCCCAGAGCCTTGCCACCATTTGTTACTATTTGATTTTAAAATGATAGTCATTCTTTCTGGAGTAAGATGGAATCTCAGTGTTTGCATTTCTCTCACGGCCAAAGATAGGGATAATTTTCTCTATTGCTCATTTATACTTATTCTCAGAGGTTTCCATGTCAGTTGCTCACTATATTGATTGGGTCTTTTATTGGGGGGTCCTGATTTCTTTTTTTTAGTTCTTCATATATTCTCCTCTACCCATATATTCTCTATTCATATATTCATATTCATCTTCTGTCCAAGGAGTAGCTGAAAGAAATTTTTGACATTCTGTAGCTTGTCTGTTCTCTCTATTGGTTTCCTTTGCTGTCCAGAAGCTTTTTAGTTTGATGTAGTCTTATTTGTTGAGTTTTGTTATTTCTCGTGCAGTTGGTATTCTGACCCAGAAGTTCTTGCCTATGCCATTGTCTTCAAGAATTTCACCTAAATATATTGCAGAAGATTTTTTTTTTCTTGACATTTAGATCTTTGATGTTTTTAGTTTAGTACATGGTGATAGAAATGGGTCTAGGGGCCAGGGGTTGGCTTAGTGGTTCCACCGCCTGCCTCACAAGCACAAGGCCCTGAGTTTGATCCCTGGTACCAAAAAGAAAAAAGAAATGGGTCAAGATTCAGTCTTCTACATGTGTACAGCCAGTTTTCCCAGTACCATTGATTAAACAATTGATCTTTCCTTAGATGGCTGAATGTGCTTGGGGTTGTTTATGCATTCTCTTTTCTGTTTCATTGGTCCACAAGTCTGTTTTTGAGCTGGTACTATGCTGTTTCTATCACTCTAGCTTTGTGATATAACTTGAAATCCAGGATTGTGATGCCTCCAGCATTGCTCTTATTGCCCAGAATTTCTTCTGCTGTTCTGGTTCTCTTCTGGTTCCATATGAACTTTAGGGTTGTTTTTCTAGTTTTGTGAAGAAAGCTGTTGGTATTTTGACTGAGATTGCATTAAATCTAACAATTTCAGAGGTATGGCTATTTTGACAATGTTGGTTCTGCTTATCCAAGAACAGGGAATATCTTTCCATTTTCTAATGTTCTCTTTGATTTATTTTTTCAGAGTACTGTAGTTTTCATTGTAAAATGCTTTCACTTTAGTTAGGTTAATTCTTAAGTATGTAATATTTCTTGAAGCTATTGTAATGGTATTATTTTCCTAATTTCCTTCTTAGTAAGTTCATTATTGGTGTACAGGAACACTATTTTTTGTGTCAATAATGTATTCTGCTGCATAGCTAAACTTGGCTTATTCTTGGTGTCTTTCAGTGGAATTTTCTTGGATCTTCTATGTAAAGGATCATGTTACCTGAGAATATAGTTTAACTTCTTGCTTTCCTCTACATATTCTTCTTTTAAAATTCCCTTGCCTGATAATTCTGGCTAAAATATCAAATACTATGTTAAACAGGAACAATAATAGTGGACATCCTTCTCTTGTTCATAATTTTAGAAGAAAAGCTCTCTATTTCCCCCCATTTAATATGATACTGGCAGTAGGTTTGTCATGAGTAGCTTTCATCAGATTGAAATAAGGTACTTCTATACCTATCTTCAGGGTTTTTATCATAAATAAATGTCAGATTTTGTCAAAGGCTTTTTCTGCATCTATTGAGATGATCATGTGTTTTCCTTATTCTGTTTATGTAATATATTACATTTATTGATTCAGGTATGTTGAACCGCCTTTGCAGCCTTGAGAGAACACATACTTGGTGTTACATCTTGTGTCTAGATGTCCCCCCAAAGCCTTATGCTGTCATAGGGTTTTTTCAGTGGTGGCTGAATCTAGAGTGTGTGATTGATTCATGGTGCAATGCCAGGGTGGGTGATTACTAAATCATTCTACTGATTGGTTTGCCACCACCCTAATCCCAGTTTCCTGGATACAATATAAGGGAAAGAAATAGGCTTGTTTTCTCTTGCTTGCTTTTCTACCTTCTGCCTGCCATGAACTGTTTCTTCTCTGCAGTGCCTGTCTGCCATACCATCCTGCAATGGAGCCAGCCTATTATGGACTAAAACCTCTACAACTGTGAGCTAAATAACCTTTCCACCTTTAACTTTGGGTGTTGGGTATTTTATCTCAGCAATGAGAAAAGTAACTAAGACACTCGGTCATGATGTATGATCTTGTTAATGTTTGTTACATGCTGTTTGCCAGTAAGTTTTTGAGGATGTTTGTGTCTATGTTCTTTAAAGAGATTGGCCTACAGTTTTCTTTTTTAGTTGAGTCCTTGTCTAGTTTTGGAATCAAGGTAGTGCTAACTTCCAGGAATTAGTTTGAAAGTACCCTTTCCCTTTCAATTTATTTATTTTGGTACTGGGAATCGAACCCAGGGCCTCATACTTGCCAGGCAGGTGCTGCACAGGTGAGCTAAGTCCCTGGCCCCCTTTCAATTTTATTAAAAGTGTTTGAGGATTACGGACGATAGATCTTTCAGTAATTCTTACAGAATTCAGTGGTGAATTCATTGGATCCTGGGCTTTTCATAGTTGGTAGGTTTTTTTATTATTGCCTCTATTTCCTTGCTTGTTGTTTGACTGTTCAGGGTTTTTATTTCTTTTGGATTCCATTTTGATAATTCATGTATATAGGAATTTATTTCTTCGGGGTTCTCCAATTTATTAGAGATTTTTGAAGTAGTTACTAATCATCCTCTGGATTTCAATGGTGTCCATTGTGATTCACCTTTTTAATTTGTAATTGCATTCACGGGGATGCTTTCTAAACTTTTTGTGTAGAATTGGTTGCCTATTTTATAATTCTGAAGAACCCATTTTTCCATTCATTGCTTCTTTGTGTTTTTTATTCTTAATCATTATAATATCTGCTCTGATCTAATTTTGTTCCTTGTATAGCTTTGGATCTGGATTGTTTTTCTAGGACCTTGAGATGCATCATTAGGGTACTTGGGCTGTTTCTTTAGGTGGTCATTCACAGCAGTAAACTTTCTTATTAGGACAACTTTCATTATGTCTCATAGATTCTGGTATGTTGTATTGGCATTTAATTCTAGGAACTGTTTTCTTTATTGATTTCTTCAACAATTCATTGATTATTCAAGAGTATATTGCTTAATCTCCATGTGTATGCATAATATCTGTGGTTTCTTTTACCACTGATTTTTTTCCCTTGGTACCAGGGATCAAACTCAGGACCTTGGACTTGCCAGGCAGGCACGACACCACTGAGCTACATCCCTGGCCCTTTTTACCATTGATTTCTAATATAAGTTTATTATGAACTCAAATGCATGAGATAACTTCAATTTATTTTGTATTTACTTAAGCATTTGTATTTACTTAAGCATGCTTTGTGAGCTAGGATGTGGTCTCTTGGAGAAGGTTCCATGTGCTGCTAAGAAGAATGTGTGTTCTGTTGGTCCATTTCTATAGATATCTATTAAGTCCATTTGTTTAAAAGTGTGGCTCAATTCTGATACCTTTTGTTAATTTCCTTTGTTTGTGTGTCATTGATCTGTTGGTGACTGTGAGATACTGAGATCATCCACTATAATTGTGTTGATGTTTAGCTGGTCTTTTATGTTCACTAGTTTTTAAGTAGTTGTATATATAATTTTAAGCTCTTCCTGTTGATTTGTTTTAACCATTTTGTATGTTGTGGCTTTCTTTGCCTCTTCTAATCAGATTTGGCTTCAAGTCTGCTTGATCTAAAAATGATAGCTAGCTACTCCTACGTGTTCTTAGGCTCTCATTTCCTCAACTACTGCTTTCCATATTTTGATTTTAGTCTTGTGAATTTCTTTTTGAAGTAAATGTATTTCTTGTATAGAGCATACCATTGGGGTTTTTATTTTTTAATCCAGTCTGCCAGTCTTTCTGTGTCTTTTGATTAGGTAGTTGAGACCATTCACATTGAGAGTTATTAATGAAAAGTATTGAGTTATTCCTGCCTTTTCATTATTTTCCTGTTAATTATTACTCCCCCCACCCCATTCTGCTTAACTGGTCACCCAACCAGATATATTCATTCCACTGGACATTTTAGCACATTGGCTTTATTGTGTCTTTCTAGGGTATCCTGGAGTTCTTTTGTAGTTTTGTTTTGTTTTTTTGAGGGCTGGTTTGGTGGTCATGAGTTTCTAAACTTGCTCTTTTTTATGTAAAGAACTTAGTTCTCCATCAATTTTGAAAGGTAGTTCTGCAGTATATATTAGTCTGATTTTGAAGTTGTTTTCTTTTAAGACTTGCAACACTTCACTCTAAGCTATCCTTTTTAAAGGTTTGTGTTGTCTGTTATAATCCTGGTGTATTTATCTTTATAAATGATTTATTGCTTTTCCTAACAGCTTTTAAGATTCTGTCATTGTGTTGGACTTCTGAAATTTTTACTGTGATGTGTCATGGAAAAGTTTGTTTTGACCATGGCTTTTGGGGCTCTATATGCTTCACTTATCTATAATTAAATTATTTCTCTATAGTTTGAAAGTTTTTGAATATATTTCTAAACAGAGATTTTTTTGTGCCATTCATGCTGTCTTCTAATTTTTCACTAATTCTGTTTGAATAGTCTCTTTTGTTGTTGTTGTCGTTGTTGTTGTTGTTGTTCTTGTTTGGTACTGATCCTTGGCTTGTGAGGCAGGTGGTAGCACCACTGAGCTAAATCCCCAGCCCAGTAGTCTCTCGTTTTTAATGTATCTCTGAGTATATGGTCTCAAGCATTAATCAGACCTATCTTCTAGATCTGTCACTTTGACCTCATAGAGGTTACTTCTGTTGTCCATACTTCCATAAAGTTTTTTATCTTCCTGTATTTCTGTTTTGTACCTTTTCATGGACTCTTTTTTGTTTTTTGTTTTGTTTCATTTTGGTACTGGGTATTGAACTCAGGAACTTGAGCTTGTGAGGCAGGCAGCTTTTCGTGGGCTTTTAATTCTTTAACCAGTCATTCATGTTGTATTGTTTTATTTAGTCCAGCTAGCTTTTTATTAGTGTCTTCTGTAAAGTCATTGATTATTTTGTTAAGTGTATTATCTATTTAGTTATATCACTGTCGAGCTCACTGAGCAACTTATTGATCTATTTTGGGGGGGTTTGTTGTTGTGTTGCTTTGTTTTATTTTTGTTTTTGTTTTTCTTTTATCATTTTGTATAATTCAGCTGTTTGGCTTTTGATTTTCTCTCTATCTGTGCCTAGGGATCAGTTTTTGGAGGCCTCCCCTTTTCCATGGTTTATTGTGCCAAAGGTTGCAGATTAATTAAAGTAGATTTTATTGCTAGTATGACTAGTATGGAGATCTCTTTAGTGTCTGTTTTCCAGTGATACAATCTAAGTGTGGTTAAATATAGACCCTTTTTCTCTGTCCTAAGATCCAACCACCTCCATTAATTTGGGAAGGGGAGGGTACAGTGTAATTGTCTCAGCAGTAGTTCTCTGGAAATGAACCACACAGTATTACTGATAACACAAAGACAATCCAGATACTGGTATACAGTAAAAACCAATCAATTCCAACAGCTATGCTACCTTGCCAGTGATAATGAATCAGCAATAATAATAGAATCAAGAACAAACTGGATATTGACATACCTACCGTAAGAACCAATAAAAGCTATCACTGAACCACCCCAACAGTAAAAAAGATCTACAATGATAATATAGACACAAAGACAAAGCAAACATTGACATACAGAAAATATCTACTAAATGTAGCAACTATGCCACCATTTATAATAGAATTCAGGGATTTAGCTCAGTGATACCATATCTGCCTCAAAAGCGCAAGGTCCTGAGTTTGATCCCTGGTACCAGGGAAAAAAAAGAAATATAATAGAATTCAACAACAATAGCAGAGTTAACTAAATACCTAAAGATTAACACAGTTTAATAGTAATACTAATAAAAATTAAGCAGGTGGGGAAAAGGAAAACAAGTAAAATTTGAAGAATAAAGGGAAATGAGAGAAAAGTAAAATAAAAAATCCTATTAAGGAATAAACAAAGAGCCGGGCATGTTGGCACACTCCTGTAATCCCAGCTCTTGGGAGGCTGAGGCAGGAGGATCGCTGTGAGTTCGAGACCATCCTGGGCCACATAGTGAGTTCCATGTCAGTCTCAACTACATAGGGAGACCCTGTCTCAAAAAATAAAAATAGATAAAAGCTACAAAAGAAAAAAAGATGAAAAGAAAAATAACCCAAACACCCCACAAAACAAGAGAGATGAATACAAAAAATTCCTTTGTGTTTTTGAATGAGTGGTTTCTTTCCAAGATCTGCAGTATTGGAATCTACAGATAATGGATGAGGGAATAAGTGAATCATTAGTCTCCAGGCTCACATTTTTAAGTGTGAATGATGAGTCCTGCCCTACTTTTCCTGCTGGGTGTGGCTGATCAATGGTGTCTGCCCTGCACTGTGTTCACCCAGCTGTTCCCAGTTTCCATGTCCTGGGTGCTTCAAGTCACTGCTTTATTTGCCTAGCTCTACAGCCTATAGATGTATGAGATGCATCCCTCCCCCAACCCCTGCCTGTTCAAGAGGCCGCACTGTCCATATACCTCAGACTGTCACCTATCCAGGTTGAGGCATACCCCTGATAATGTTTGCAGATGGGGAAAGCAAATAGACCACCTAATTTTGTGCTGGATGTAGATAGCAGGTTAGACATCAAACAGTCCAATTAATGCCAGCACTTTCAGACCTAACCCTTTCCAAAACCCACATAAAACCAGCCTGGCTTCTCAAATTGGACATGGGCAGGGCTTAAACTTCTCAGGGCATGTGTCTAGCCTTCACACTCTCCATGACTCTTGTGGCCTTCCCCTAGACACACTGAAGCTTTTTTTTTTTTTTTTTTTTTAAGATACGGTTTCACTATGCAGTTCAAATTGGCCTTAAATTTGCGGTAATCTCACCTGAGCCTCCTAAGTGCAGGAATTACAGGCATGTGCTACCAGGCCTAGCTTCTGCTGCTCAGTCTCTTAACCCCTTCCCAATATGTTTCCTGATTAAATGCTCAAATATGGCAGGCACCAACCACACTGGATTTCTTCAACTCCAGCCTGCCATGAAGAAGGTGTTAACTTTCAGAGTAAAATCCCACACTGTTTTTGTAGTTTACCATAACCATGGGAATTTCAAACTGCTTCATTCCTCCCTGTGTTGTGTTCAGTTTCCACCATTTTTCTGTGGTTTCTAATTTTCCTGTCGGCTCTTTCTGAATTTCCAGAAATCTTTCTTCACTAATTTGTTGTTTTCCAGATGTCACAATTCCAGGTCTGAGGCTTCATTTTGTATAGGTCTTTACAGTGCCATTTTTAATATCCAGTAGCATTTTACACAGCCCAACAAGCTCTAGGATTAAAATTTTCTAGAGTTGGTGGTTTCTGATAACATGAAACTTTTGAGGAAAGGGGTATACTAAATAATAAATAGTACTTCCATCAGTAGAGCTGCCCACAATTACGCCCAATTTGTAGGTCAAATAAATTTAAGAAAGTTTTCCGTATGTCATAAGCTTTTTGAAACTTTAAGGTACACTGTGAAGTACAGAAGGCTAACAGTGATGCATGTCTCAAAAAATACCCCATTAGAAAGTCCTGGTCCCTGTTCCCAGGGTGCTAGGTAGCTCAGCCTTGTGCAAGAAAAAGTTCTGAAGATCCTGCTTCTTCCTGGGTACCCTCAAACAACTTCAGCCACTCCATGTACTCTTATGAGAAAGAAGTGGTCAAAGACTCCATAGAAATGCTTCCCAGTTAATTTCCATCCCCTCCCGTGGAACCTACTAAAGCTGTTTGTCTGATTTATAAAGAATATTCTACCCACACAACTATAGAAAGATCCAGAACAAGAAACCCAAATGATGAAGATAAAAGTAAGACTTGGTGGAATGCAAGGTCAGGGTTTGACTTGAGAGTTGAGTCAGGCCAGGGCACTTGGTGACTAAAGCAGGATGATCCTCATCTATTTTGTGCTGAAAATTATTAATTAATAAGTTTATTTTGCAATTTCATTTAGAGGGCTGAAAAAAAACTGGGAAATACAACAAAACAAGTGAATACATCTAGAAGTAAACATTTTAATACTAATTTTTATAAAACAATAGAAAGTTTCAACTAGGGTGAGAGGACAGACATAGAATACTGGGTGCAGTATGAAACCACTCCATGATTGAGATAATGCATTTTAAAAGCACTATGGAAAACTGGGTAACCCAACCCTTTGAGTGGAAATGCACATCCCTACACTACACCAGAAAGAAGGACTGGTAACAGTTTAGCCTCAGAGTGGATCTACAGTCCCCAATAAGTCTACACTGCTTCCTGTTCTGACCTGATGCTCCTCATCGTACTTAACATTCCTTGAGACTACTTACTAGGACCAAATTTGCCATCCTCCTCCTCCCCTAGGTAAAAAGGTCCTGCCCCTCCAGCCTTTCCCCACTACTTTCAGACAAAGTAGGGCTGCGCCTAGTCTAGCCTCTATTTCTTTCTTTTTTCTTTTTTTTTCCAGCGTGTACACCTTTAATCCCACACCCTGCTTCACCCAGCACTGCTGCCTCTTCCTCCTGGCACCGCTCTCTGCGGGCTCCAGGCAAAGCGCTCAGTCAGGCGCCTCTGCAGCCGATCCCAGGCTCCGTCCACCTGCTGCTGGATGATGGGTGCCCATAAGTTGCTCAGCACCACGTGGCTCTGGCCCATCAGCTGCTGCCTGCTCATCTGCCTCTGCAGCCAGCTGTGGGTGGCCGCCTCGCTCAGCCCGTCCCTCTGCACAATTTCTTAGTACTGTGGATGGAAATCAGACCATGCACTTGCAAAACCACTGAGTTAAATCCCCAGCCCGGTTATTTTACTTTTGGAGAAAGACCAAGTATAAATCAGCCTAGGCTTACAAACCTAAATATGTATTGAGCTACTGTAGGATTTCATAAATACTTTTGTAGCCCTGACTTAGATACAACAAAGAAAGGCAGGACTGGATTCAACAGGGAAAGAATCCCAAAGTGTCATGCCATGAGAGTAATGGTCCTAACCACTACAGAGAAAAGCCACTGAGGGAGAGAGACAGGAGCTTTGTATGTGGAGATGGGATAGGGTGTCCACAAGACAAAGTGGGTCTAGAATCCCAGCAACTGTCACTTTCAGCCTAAGGACTTTCCTAGGAACCAGGCAATAAGTGGTTTAAGGAAAAAAGAAGCCCTGAGCTGGGGATTTAGCTCATTGGTGCTGCCGCTTGTCCTGTAAGCATAAGGTCTCAAGATCAACCACCGGTATCAAAAAAGAAAAAAAGCCCCTGGGCTTTTGGGATTTGGGATCAAACATAGTTTGAGTCCGGCCTCCATCACTTTACCAAATGGCTTCATCTTACTGAACATGTTTTCCTCATCTGCAGAAACAGTTACCCAAGTTCACATCGTGGTCACACTAATTTTGTGAAGAAATTTTTGTGAAATGTACCAGATGATTTTAAACTATTGATCATATATCTAAAACTTTCACAAAGACATTGCTACTTCGGAAGTCAATTCATCATTTTTTTTTTTTTAAGTGATGGCTGCCATACACTATCTTGTTTTAACAACTCCGGATGGGTGGCTAGTTTTATTAAAACACAGCTGGAGTTTAGCCTATTGGCACACGCCTGTACTGTAATCCCAACACTCCTGAGGCTTAAGCGGGATTAGAAATTCGAGGCCAGCCAGGGGTACGTGAGTTTTTAGCTCCTCCCGCGCCCCCAGAAAAGCCCACAACTGTCAGAAACGATACGATTGTTAGTTATTACTATTTTTTTCAGCTTTAATTGAGTTTATTGGTACATTTTAGGGATACAGTACAGTTACATTCATTGTTGGGATCTTGTACCTCTACATGACAAGAGTTGATTCTCATTTTTTCCCCTTACCCCTGCCCTCCCTTCACCCCCTCCTCCCCTCCCGATCTACAAACACTTTATTTCCATCTTTTCATTATCTCACATTTTTTTTTTTTCCCTTTTTAATCTTCCCCTACCCATCCCATCTTCCCTACACCTTTAGCTCCTTTCTTCCATATTAGGACCTTATGTATTATTGCAGATTATTCACACTAGAGAAACTATTCGGTATTTACACGTGTGACTTATGTATTTCACTTAGGAGTGCTATAAATGTTACTGTGATTCTGAGGGATTGTCCCACGGCTATCCCTCAAGGCCAGAACCATAGAACAGAACCAGCCCTGGACCGTCCCAAGGAGCCGCCCCGGGCTAGGCTCGCCCCTTGCCAGTGCTTGGCGATCAGGAGCGGTCCGTCAACCTGTCACTCACATCAAGACTCGGAAGTCCCGCCTGTCTGGAACTGAGCCAACAAGGCGGGGGTTACAGGTCAGGCAGTGACGTAACTCTCCGCTTTGGGTTAACCTCCGCGGGCGAAGTACCGATAGCCATTCGGGGACCACTAGCGGGCTACCCGGTCTGGCGACCTTGGAAATGACATGAGGTCAGTTAGCTACGTGCAGCGTGCTGTGATGGAGTTTAGTGGGAGCCTCTTCCCGCACGCCATCTGCCTTGGGGACGTGGATAACGACTCGGTGAGTGCATGCGCAGCGGGGATGATGGAGTGCCTGCGCCGCGAGGGGCGCCTCTGCGGTGTACGCATGCGCGGAGGCTGTGGCAGCATGGCGCGCTCTGGAGAGGAGCTGTGTTTGTTGCTGCAGTGACGGGTATTGCCTGGGGTCTCAGTTGGCTTTGTGCCCTGGGAGTATTTTTTTTAGAAGGATAAACGATTGATCCTTTTGCCTCATTCCCTAGTTTGCAGTAGTAGAAACCTGGTACACACTGGTAGGCAAGTGTCTTGAGTCGCTGTTTCTGATTAGACCTGCCCAGTGGCATCACCTTTCAAATCACTTTACCTTTCGCCTCTAAGCTAGAAAAAAGCCCATGGCTTCGCGCCTGGGAAGACCTCTGGGCCCTTCCTACGTGAGGGACTCAAAGGTTCGCACCGTCTGCAGTACCTGCCCAGTGTAAATTAATTCGGAATAGGCAGGTGAAACACTGAGCCCCCACCCCCACCCCAGCGCTCTGCACCCGAGATTCAGTCACCCTGGAGCGAGAAGTTCTGTATTTGAAGGAAATAAATATTGGACCTGTATTGAGTATGTACAATTTTTTCCTTGTGATTATTCCTTGAAAATACAATCCAACAACCACGAGTATGTATTACTTAAAGGTATAAGGAATGTGTAGTTAAGTGGTTTTGTTTTTATACTAACAAAACTAGTGTGTTTACAAAAACTCAAAGCTGTATGGTGTATACCTTCATATATATTGTCCACCATTGACCAAATTATGGGCAGTACATGACTATTTACAGAGAACTCCAACAATGTCGTAAAGTTTATGGGAAGATATGCATAAATTATGTGTAAAACCTACTGTGCCATTTTATATGTTACTTGACCATTGTTGGATTTTGGAATTTATGGGGGCCCTGGAACCAGTCTCCCACAGACACAGAGCAACATCTGCAGATTATACTACTCTAACTTTTTTAATTGAAGATTGAACCTGGAGCCTCTATATCCTCTACATCTATATACATCTACAGCCCCTTTGATTTATATTTCTGAGACAGTGTCTCACTAAATTACGCAGACTGGGCTTGAACTTGAAATCTTTCTGCCTCCGCTGCCCAGGGTGCTGGGATTATAGGCTTGCACCAACATACCCAGCTTGGGAATTTTTTGAACCTATTTTTTCACCATTATAGTTCCAACATTTGAAATAGTCCCTGGGCACATAATTGTCACCCAGTAAATATTTTTTATTAAATATTACTTTAAAAAGCAAATGTGAAAAAAACATTTTAGGCTAGGATGTGCCTCAGTGGTAGGTCATTTGGCTAGAATGTATGACCCTAGGTTTGATCTCCAGTATCACAAAAAAGGAAAAAGGGAAGATGGGGGTAAGGGAAAGAAGGAAGGAATGGAAGAGGGAAGAGAAAAGAAGGAAAAAATAAAACCAGGAGTAGTGGTGTACACCTGTAATCCCAACACTGTGGGATGCAGAGGCAGCAGGACTTCAAGTTGGAGCCCAACCTGGGCAATTTAGTAATTTAGCAAGACTTCATCTCTAATAAAATCTGGGGATTGCTGGGGATGTAGCTCAGTGAAAAGGCCCTGGGTTCAATTCCTAAGACCACGAAAAAAAGAAAAAGTGACTTTCTGCTTCAAAGCAACTGGAAGTGCTGGGCATGGTGGCGTACATCTGTAATCACGAAAAAAAGAAAAAGTGACTTTCTGCTTCAAAGCAACTGGAAGTGCTGGGCATGGTGGCGTACATCTGTAATCACGAAAAAAAGAAAAAGTGACTTTTTGCTTCAAAGCAACTGGAAGTGTTGGGCATGGTGGCGTACATCTGTAATCCCAGTACTTGGGAGGCTGAGGTAGGATTCCTGTGAGCATGAGACTATCCTGAACTGCAGTGAAAGACCCTGTCTCAAAAAGCCAGGAAGGAAAAAAAAACTAGAAGAGCTTTGCCCGTTACTAGTGAGTATAACTCAGAATCAAGTAGCTTAGAGAACTGTTACATGATAAGGCGCAGCAAGCACACTTGAACCATCTGAGTACTGATAGAAGTTTTGTTAGGGGCTAAGTGTGTAGCCAAGTGGTAGAGTGCACTGGGTTCAGTCCCCATCACCACTAAAGAGAAACTGGGTTAGTGGTTCCCAAAACCATTATTTGGAGATTTGGGGGCAAGAAAAAGACTGATTTTGTCATAAAGAAACCTATCTTATAGCTGTTTGAAATGAATTATTTCCTGTAAGACTGAGGGACTGTAGGACTGCCTACTGAGGCCTGGCTGCAATAGGCACAGCAAGCCTTTTGAAGGCCCAAGCAGGACATAGAAAGAGCTCACCTTACTTGTGTAGCATTGCTGTTGAGTGATGTGCCCTTGTGGTCAAAGCCAAGCTCAGCTACAGGGAAGCCAGTCTTGTGGGCAGCGCCACACTCTGCCTGACTGAGCCACATCTTTTCACTCACTGCAGCTGATCCACATGGAGTGTCTGACAGATTCCAGGCCGAGCAGAGTTCACATCCACTTGTAAAAGAAAAAGCAGCTGCATAATTGAAGACATGCTCAGAACAGGTCTATGCCAACAAAGACAAAAAGGGTGGCACGAACAGAGAAGTGGTGTCAGGACAACAGGAAAATAAAAGGCACACAAGCAAATCAGGCTTTCAGATTTTAAAAGATGTGCACCTCAGTCCAAGTGCCTCTCACTGGGTCTCAATACAATTGACAAGAATCATTGAAAGGGTGCTGAAATATTGTGGGATTTCAGCGTACAGCCCTGTCCCAGAATCCACTCTGACTATGCATTCCGTGTGAGTGTGTGTGTGTGTGTGAACCTTTCACATGGTGTAAGTGGGGAAAGGAGCTCTAACATGCATGTACTCTGGCCCTGGAGCTTTAGACATTTCCTGAATCTTTGTTACTTTATTTTTTGATTCTCTCAGGAGGATTGGCCCTGGGGCATTGCCCAAATTCTTGTGTAGACAGGGAGTGGTCTCCCAGCCCCAATTATGCTACCTATAGCACATCTACCACATTTATTGTAGTAGGGTGGGATATATGCACTACTCCTCATCTGGAACAGGCAATTGTGATTGTAAGCTCTCAGCTTCAGCAATGAAGGAGAGTTTAAAATAAAAGAAGATGGCTTATTTGGGAAAAGATGGAAAAAAAATATAGCTTGGAGAGTAGGAGGCATCAGAAGTGAATGCCCCTGAGCTCTTGTCCCCGGCTCCTTTTATTTAGGACTAGCAATTTTCCCATCCCCTATGTGGACACCTAGAAGTTATCATCTGATTGGCTATCTTGGCTGTCTTTGTTCCTGACCTGGGCACATCTGCCTGTGTTCTTCCAGTCCCTTTGTGATAGATAACGGGGTGGAGGGGAGGCTTGTAGGAAGGTAGCTTAGACTTAATGGTTAAGTAAAGGGGTATGTGTGTATCTAATACAATAATATAGAGATGTTATAGTGAGAACATGCATACATATGTATGTGTGTGTGCATACTTATGTTTCATACTAAATAAGAGTCCTTAGGTGGCTGCCCCTTATTTCCTTTGCATTTATCAGGTTGGTGAGGGGAACTGATTTTCATAATCCCCCACACCCACACACATCAGGGATCGAACTCAGGACTTGCCAGGCAGGCATGGTGCCACTGAGCTACATCCCCGTAACCTTTTGCTTCTGGCTTCCTTGTGTTTTGTTAACTCTTCGTGACAATAGTGTTACCTAGCACCTCTCTCAGTCTAATTTCTCTCTCCTTTGTCTTTCTAATTGCGCTAACTGTAGAGTCTACCTGTACCGGGTAGGAGCTGCTTTCAGTAAGTTTCCCTGTTAAATTTTTTTTTTTCCAGTTCTGGTGATGGAACTCAGGACCTTACGCTTGCAAGGCAGGCACAGTGCCACTGAACTAAATGCCTGGCCCTACAATGCTTTCATTTGTTTGTTTGGTACCAGGGATCAAACTCAGGCCCTTGTACTTGTCAGGCAGAGGCACAGTGCCACTGAGCTAAATCCCTGGCCCTCCTTGTTAATTTTTTTTTTTTTTTTTTTTTTTTTTTTTTTTTTTTTTTTGGTTTTGAGACAGGGTCTCACTATGTAATTGAGACTGACCTGGAACTCACTATGTAGCACAGGCTGGTCTCGAACTCACAGCGATCCTCCTACCTGAGCCTCCCGAGTGCTGGGATTACAGGCGTGCACCACCACGCCTGGCTCCTCCTTGTTAATTTTTGATAAAGCCTATCTTTCCCTGCCTAGATGCTACCTTTTCCTACTCTCTTGTGATTTTCTTCCTGCCTCTCTGCTCTGTGCTCTGGGAAATTGTTCCCAGCAGGAAGTCTGTGCATTTTATCTTTCTACTTAACTGGCTATCCAGATTTATCTAAAAACTCCAGGATAGGCTGAGCATTCTCTTTTATTCTAATTTTTCCTTGTTTGTATTTTTTCATTTTTTAAAATCTCAGAGCTGGGCATGCATGCCTGTAAGCCCATGTACTAGGAAGGCTGAAGAAGGAAGATCAAAAATTAGAGGCCAGCCTGGGCAATTTAGCAAGACCCTGTCTCAAGTAAAAGAATAAAAAGAGCTGGCCAGGGATTTAGCTTAATGGTTCCACCGCCTGCCTTGCAAGCACAAGGGCCCAAGTTCGATCCCCGATACCAAAAAAAAAAAAGAGCTAAGGATGTAGCTCAGTGGTAGAGCACCCCAGGTTCAATCCAAAGCACCACAAAAGAAAAGAAAAGAACAATCCAGGCATGGTGGTGCACACATAATAATCCCAGTACTCAGGAGGCTGAAGCAGGAGGATCACAGTGAGTTTGAAGGAAGCCTGGTCTACTTAGTGTGTTCAAGGCCAGCCTGAACTACATAGGAAGACCTTGTCTCTGAAAAAAATTTTTAGTAATGCTTTATTATTTATTTATTAAACATTTTCTGAGAACCTACTTGTGTGTTTTAGCATTTGTTGAATGAAGGTGTAAAAAATGGATTGTAGAAAACATGCTTAGTTCTCTGTTCAAATAGAGGCTAAAAACCCAGCTGGTATTCACTATATACCAGTCATTCTTCTAAATGCTTTTCTGTATTAGCTCAAGTGTCCCAACAACCTGATGAGGTAGATACTCTTCTTGTTTTTTGTTTGCTTTTGCTTTGCAGTTCTAGGGTTACCCAGGGCCTTGTACCTGCTAAGCTAGCACTATACACCACAGCCCTATCCTAGTCTTACACATGGAAGACAGGCAGAGAGTCAAAGGTTCTAACCCAGCAGTTGCACTCTCTGGCAACACACTGTGCATTTTCTCTGGGTATCTGCAGACCTCTCCTCAGTAGCAGTAGAAGCCCCAGCTGTGGAGGTTTTCATGTTAATAAGCTCATTGTCTGCTTCTATGATTAATATAGAAACTCTCAGAACTATTAAAATGTCAGTCTGACCCAGGAATGGTGGCATATCCCTGGAATCCCAGCAATCAGGAGGCTGAAGCAGGAGGATCACTGTGAGTTTGAGCACAGCCTGGTATACACAGTGAGTTCAAGTTCAGCCTGAATTACAGAGGTAGACCCTGTTTCAAAACACACACACACACACACACACACACACACATGCACAGATCTTAAGAGCCAAATCATTAGTAAACCCCAGTTTGCTAATTTTTCCAAACTAGCTTTTTGAGGCAGGGTCTGACTTAGTATATTCCCCAAGGCTGGCCTGGAACTCCTGGACTCAAGCAATCCTCCTGTCTCAGCCTCCTGAGTAGCTGGGACTATGGGCACACTAGTTCCCTTACTGTTAATATCTGTGTTGCCTTAGAATTAAATCTCCTGTTTGACAGATACATGTTAAACAACACTGAGATTTCATCTCATTCCAGAAAATATGATTGTTATCAAGAAAGAAATCAACCAATGACAAATGCTGGCAGGGCTGTGGGGAAAAAGGAACCCTCTCCACTGTTGGAAAAATCTACTGGAAGACAGAGTAGGTAGAACACTTGAAGACATTGGTATAGGCAAAGACTTTATGAACACAACCCTGATTGTACAAGAACTACCACAAAGAATCAACAACTAGGATCTCATCTTAATAAAAAGTTTCTACAGAATAAGAAAAACCACCAGCAGAGCACAAAGACAAGCCATAGTGTGGGGAACAATTTTGCCACCTATTCCTCAAAGAACTAATATCTAGAATATATGAAGAATTCAAAAAAACCAGACCCCCCCAATTTAAAGACCCAGTCCAAAAACAGGCATCTGAAATTAATATGCACTTCTCAGATGAAGAACTATCTCAGATGAAGAAATGGAAAATAAATATATTAAAAAAAGTTCAGCATCACTGATCATTCGAGAGATGCAGATGAAAACAACTCTGAGATTTCATCTCACTCCAGAGAGAATGGCTGCTATCAAGAAATTATCCAATAACAAATGCTGTCTGGGCTATGGGGAAAACAGAACTCTTCTCCACTGTTGGTGGGAGTGTAGACTGGTGCAACGACTGTGGAAATCAGTGTGGAGATTCCTCAAAAAACTAAAACTGGAGGTTCCATTTGACCCAGTATTCCCCTTGTTGGTATCTTCACAAAAGAATCAAACACATCACACCATAGCAATGTATGCACACACGTTTATAGCAGGATTGTTTGTAATAACTAAATCTTGGGAATAGTCCAAAAACCATCAATGAATGAATGGATAAAAAAGATGTGGCTTTTTTTTTTTACAATGGAGTACTACTCTGCCTTAAAGGATAAACATGAGGCATTTATACATAAATGGATGCAGCTTAAGACCATCTGCTTAAGTGAAATAAATTAGACCCACGTTCAAATATCACATTTTTTTATCTGATGTGAGAAACTGAAAGTGTAAATAAGGACCAAAATGTATAACTAGATATTGGGAAATGGGAAGAAAATATTCAAGTGGGAAGGGGAACAAAAGAAGGGGAAAGGGAAAAAGAAGGAAGAGAAAAGAAGAAAAACAGAAAGATAAAAGTGGAAACGATGCTTTTGTAAATGAGGGGAAGACAGGTTGAAGGGAGGGAAGGGGATTGAGGGGAGGAAGAATCAAAATGTATTATGTGCAGATACAAATCCCCTATGGTAACTGTGGTCACTATGTATATGTAAAATGTACAAATAAAATTAACAACAAAAGAACAGATTATTTTTTATTTCGTTTATCCTACCTCAGCCCTGCCTGACCTAGATCTCTTTTAAGGGGGTGCAGAAGGCCCAGCAGTCTGACTTTATATAAGTTTTTTATGCTGAGGAGGGGCATTAACCCTACCTAGCCAGAGACAGAAAGTAGTCTTGTCCTGACTGGCCTAAAGGGGACATAGGAACATCAAGTTTTGCTGTTTGTAAAACAGTCACTCTTTAAGAGTCTGAAAAAGAGGGCAAGGGTATAAAAGACATTAGTCCACAACAACAAAAGATCATATGACATGGAAAAATTCTGATTTACAGTATCATAGCCAGAGAAATGAAAACTCTTTTTCACCCGGCTGTTTTAGAAAACCAGGACATTAGCCAGCCATTGATGCTTACAGCAGAGTCTGACATTGCACCAGTCAGTGAACATAGATCTTGTTATGCAGGAGACACATTTGCAAAGTTGTCAGGAATGTACACACAACATTTTGTTTTCAGAATGGCACAGGTTTCACCTTGTGCTACTGTTGGAATATCTAGGGCCATTTGGTTTTGTAGAATGGATTTTTTCATTCATTCATTTTTACTTTTGAATTTAGTAATAAAATACCTTCTGCAGTGTTACTTAGAGCATTTTGGGCATAATTAGAAAGAGGTTCTATGGGTACCATTACATTTTCAAGCCCTATTTGTGGAATAAAGATGGAGGCCAAGTGATCATTCCAATGAAAAATTGATTTTTTAGGGCTGGGGATTTAACTCAGCAGTTTGGTAGCCTGCCTTGCAAGCGCAAGGACCCGAGTTCAATCCCCGATACCAAAAAAAAATTTTTTTAATTTGATTTTGTCCATGCATGTCTCAAAAACAGGAAATTAGCTGGTCATTCTACAATTTTAACCCAGTGCCTTTATACCCATGAGTACACTTATATACATCTTTTAAATTAGCCTGGAGACAACCAAGGCCATAGATTTGTACCACAGAGCCACCAAGTACCACGTGGTGTTGGCCATCTTATTCCAGCCCTTGCCTTTTAGTAGCAAATGTTGTTATCTCTTAATCTCTTAAGTGATTGCAACCCTGTGTAAGAGTCCTATATTTTGGGTGTCATTTCTCCATTTATCAAAGTATGTTTGGGGTTTTTTTGTTTGTTTCAGATAATGGGGTGCCTAGTTGGCCTAGTTGGCCTATAGATGTCAGATGTATATATTAATCCCAGACCTAAAAATATTTATCCATGAATCAGTGGTTTTCTTTTATCATGGAAGTTTCAGGAGTGGGGCAAAAAAGAAGCTCTGTTTCCATATCTGAGTATTTCCATATCTGGCTAGAATAAAATTTTTTCCACGACCCCTTTTATGAAGAGTCTCTCATTTATTAGCCACTACGACACATTAGACCTGGTAGCAAGCAAGCTTTTGAGATAATCTCGGTATTTTCTAACCAGTATTTTATAATAGTTTGAAGCTTTCTCTAATCTTGTCCCTTAAAGGAGATACCCAACCAGGGTAGCCCAGGAACACTAGAAGTGGGTAGTTGTCAGCAAACTTAGTTTACATATTTGTTAGTATTTTTGGCTTGGCTAGTGATATTAATAATCAAAACTTACTATGGCTGTAAGTTATAGGTGCAGCTGGAGACTGTCAGCAAGGGCTAGTGCAGTGTGTGAGGCCCTCTTTTTATGTCTAGCCTAGCCTTTAATTTAATATTGCTAATATAATTTTGTATATTGTCAGTTATACTTTTCTGCTGGGTGTTTTATGACTAAGTTAAAGTGAAACTTGTGTTGATGAAACTTAACATTTATTTGTGTGTTTGTCAAGGTCAGTTTAGATTCCCAGGCATTCCTTTTGGAGTCATGTGCTTAGCTCTTAGTTTTTCCTCTACCAGATGTGTCATCTACTGGTGTGGGTCACAGTCTTTGCTTGACCACATGGCTTAACTTGGAAGCATGAGGACCATCCCCTCTTTAGTGATCCTCTTTTTTTTTTTTTTTGGTTTTTTTTTTTTTTTTGGTTTTTTGAGACAGGGTCTCACTATGTAGTTGAGACTGACCTGGAACTCACTATGTAGCCCAGGGTAGTCTCGAACTCACAGCGATCTGAGTGCTGGGATTACAGGCATGAGCCACCATGCCCGGCACTAGTGATCCTCTTTTTAGCACAAGTATACTGGTTGAATCCTTTTCTCTGGGTCCCAACAATCTCCCTGTTTGGGAGGTTGGGTAGCTCACTGGAGTTGTAGGATCCTTGTAGAGAGGTTCCCTCATGTCCTGAGTCTTTGTTGACCTTGGACTGCCAGGGCCAAAGTACTGGCTGTCCTCTTAGCTCAGTTACCTTCATCTTTTTATTTTTCTTTTTTTTTTTGGTACTCGGGATCAAACTTGGGCCCTTGCCACCTAAGAGGCAGGTGGTGGAACCACTGAGCCAAATCCCTGGCCCTACCTTTATCTTTCTTTAGCTTTGGTTGCCAAGCTTCAGAAAGTCAGTTCAACCAATACTGAAGTGGAAGCAGTAGGTTTGACTGTTATAATCTTACCTGAATATCAAGCACTTTGAAATAAAAATATAATCAGAATTTTTTAACCAATTGTGGTTGCTTGAGAAGTAAAATTTTTGTAGAATGTTCACAGATAATAATTATAAAATTTATAGGGAAAATTTGAAATCAAGAGCAAGCAACAATTATGATGACATTTGATTTGACTTAATTTTCCATTATTATGGCAAAAATGTTCGTTTCTCTAACTCTTTGATGTTCAAACACAAATTTGGAACAACTTGAGTTCAACAACCAAGGTATCACTATAATGTATATTGTATAAAAGAGAATACCTATTATTTAATTTGTATGTGTTAAACTAATTTAGACTCACAACATATTTTGTGGGTATAATATATATGGCCTCATATGTACCTATATTTATGTAGTTATAACTAAGATAATAGTTGTTTATTTAACCAGTCATAATCTGATTATTAAAAATTTTTTGTACATTTTTTGGTGTATGTGTAGTGGTTTGTTGTTTTGTTGTTTTTTTTTTCCATTAAGTTTATTGGTACTTTTTAGGTATACAGGATAGTTACATTCATCATTGGGATCTTGTACCTTTACATGATGTATCTTGGTTCTTATTTTTTCCCCATACCCTTGCCTTCCCTTCACCCCCTCCACCCTTCCCTATTTACAAAGATTTTGTTTCCATTTTTTCATTTTCTCATATTTTTTCTTGTCCCTTTTTTCCTTTCTCCACCCTTTCCACTTACCCTACTCCTTTAGCCCTTGTCTTCCTATTTCACATTATCAATTATACAATTTGAACCTTATTTCTACTGTTAGTTTTTCACACCAGAGAAACTATTTTGTGTTTACATGTGTGTTTTATTTATTTCACTTAAGAACATGACCTCACTATCCATCCATTTAGCTATAAATGACTCCAGTTTCTCATTCTTTATGGCTGAGTAGTACTCCATTTTATAGCAAACCCACATCTTCTTTATCTAGTCTCCAGTTGATGGGCATTTGGGCTGTTTCCAAGTTTTAGCTATTACAAACTGCCTCTATAAACATGGGTGTGCATATATTGTTGTGGTATCATTCTTTTAATTATTTTGGGAAGATACCCATCAGAGGAATAGCTGGGTCAAATGGGACCTCAAATTCTAGTTTTTGAGGTATCTTCATATTGATTTCCACAGTGGTTGCACCAGTCTTCAGTCCCATCAACAATGGAGAAGAGTTCCTTATTGTTTTGTTTTTATTTTTTTGGTACCGGGGATCGAACTCAGGTCCTTGTGCTTGTGAGGCAGGCGCTGGAACCACTGAGCTAAATCCCCGGCCCCCTTATTGTTTTTTTGTTATTGTTGTTTTGTTTTGTTTTGTTTTTTGTTACTGGGGATTGAACTCTAGTCCTTCTACTTGCGAGGCAGGCGCCGGAACCACTGAGCCAAATCCCCAGGCCCCCCTTATTGTATTTTGATTGGGATTGCATTCTATATGACTGTTTTGAAAATATGGCCATTTTTACTGTATTGGTTCTGTCTAACCTGAAACAGAGATGTCTTTTTTTTTTTTTTTTTTGGTTGAGACAGGGTCTCACTGTGTAGTTGAGACTGACCTGGAACTCACTGTGTAGCGAAGGCTGGTCTCGAATTCACAGTGATCCTCCTGCCTCATCCTCCTGAGTGTTGGGATTACAAGCATGCGCTACCACACCCAGCATCTTTCCATTTTTTTGATGACCTTTTCAGTCTCCTTCTTCAGAGTACTATAGTTTTCATTGTAGAGGTCTTTGACTTCCTTAGGATCATTCCTAAGTATTTCATTTTTCTTGATGCTATTTTGAAAGGTATTGTTTCCCTAATTTCCCTCTCAGTGAGTTCGTTATTTATGTACAGGGATGCTATTGACTTTTTGAGCATTGACTTTGCATCCTGCTATAACTGCCAAATTTGAATATTAGTTCTAGGAGTGTTTTGCTGGAGATTTTGGGGTCTTCTATGTAGAGAATCATGTCATCAGCAAATAATGATAATTTAACTTCTTCCCTATCCATATCTCTTTTGTCTTTCTCTTGTCTTAATTGCTCTAGCTAATGTTTCAAGCACTGTATTAAACAGCAGTAGTGATAGCGGACATTCTGGTCTGTTCTTGATTTTGGAGGAAAAGCTTTCAGCTTCCTTCATTCGGTATGATGTTGGTTGTTGATTTGTCATAGATTGCTTTTATCAGGTTAAGATAAAAACCTTCTATTCCTATTTTCTTCAGTGTTTTTATCATGAATGGATATTGGATTTTGTCAAATTCTTTTTCTGCATCTTTTGAGGTGATCATGTGTTGTTTTTTTGTTTTGTTTTGTTTTGTTTTGTCCTTGGTTCTGTTTATATGGTTTGTTGCATTTATTGATTTCTGGATATGTTGAACCATCCCTGCATCCCTGGAATGAATCCTCCTAGGTCACGATGTGTGATCTTTTTGCTGATTTGAGTCATTTTGTTTGCCATTATTTTATTGAGGATTCTTGCATCTGGGTTGCTTAGAAATTGGCCTGTAGTTCTCCTTTTTGGTTGGACCTTTTTCTGGTTTGGGAATCTCAGTAATTCGTGCTTCTGGGAATGACTGGGAGTACTGCTTCCCTTTCAGTTTCATTAAAGAGTTTGAGGAGTACTGACATTAAATCTTCTCTAAAGTTCTTGTAGAATTCAGCAGTGAATTTGTCGGGACCTAGACTTTTCTTAGTTGGTAGTGTTTTTTTGTTTGTTTGTTTGTTTATGGTACCGGAGAGCTTGCAAGGCAGGCAGCAGCGCCATTGAGCTAAAACTGAAATTAGAATAGCAACTCCTGCTTTTTTTAATTTATTTTTTGGGTTCCTGTTTCATGGAATGTTGTTTTCCATCCTTTGTTTTTTAATCTGCGATTATCTTTTTTGCACTAAATGTGTTTCTTGTATTCTGCATATTATTGGGTTTTCTTTCTTGATCTATTCTGCCAATCTGTGGCTTTTGATTGGAGAATTGAGACGATTCACATTCAGAGTTATTACTGAGCGATACTGACTTATACTTCTCAAATCATTACTTTCTTGTTTCTGATTACCTCATTTTTCTCCTTTTGTTTAGTTGTTCATCCCACCAAGTGTATTCATTCATTCTTTTGTGCTTATTGATGTTGTTGGTTTCATTATCTCTTTCTAGGATGTCCTTGAAAATATTTTTGTAATGTTGGTTTGGTAGTCATGAATTTCTAGAGGAGCTCCTTGTTATGGAAATATCTTATTTGTCCATCATTTTTTTCTTTTTATTCTTTTGTTTTTCTTTTTTGTACTAGGGATCAAACTCAGGATCTTAACACTTGCGAGGCAGGAGAGGTGTCCATCCATTTTAAAGAAAGGTTTTGTAGTATACATAAGTTTGGGTTGGAAGGTGATATCTCTTCCGGTTTGAAACACTTCACTGCAAGCCCTCCTGGCCTTTAAGATTTGTGTAGAGAAATCAGTTGTGATTCTAATAGGTTTACCTTTGTATGACTTGCTGCCTTTTTCTAACAGCTCTTAAGATTTTTGTCTCTGTGATGGACTTCTGGAATCTTGAATGTAACGTGGATGGAGAAGTTCTCTTTTGGTCATTTGCTAATTGGTATTCTATATCCCTTGCTTTATCTGTATATTTATTTCTTTTCCTATATTTGGAGAGTTTTCTGTCATTTCTGTGAACAGATTTTTTTATGCCATTTCTCTTTTCTTCTGATATTTATTCCAGTTATTCTTTGATTAGTCTTTTTTGCATCATCCAACACTTGTTGGATCAATTTTTTATTTTCTCTTGCTGTTTTTAATATGTCTTTGAGTAGGTGGTCTTTAAAGGCACCATTGACTTTTAGTTCTGTCCTCATATCAGTCTTTCCTGCTACCCATAATTTTATTTATTTATTTTTTTGGTACCAGGGATTGAACTCAGGACCTTACGTTTACGAAGCAGGCAGTGGAACCACTGAGCTTAATAAGATTTTTTAATCTTCTAGATTTCTGATTGAAATTTTTTCAGGCACTCATTATTTGGTGAACTGGTCAATGGTCAAGCATGTTTTATATCATTTTGTTTAGTTCATCTAGTTTTCTATTAGTGTTTTCTGAGAGATTCTGCATTTTGGTTATTATTTATTATATTACTATAAATATTTGTTTTTACTATCATTTATTAGTTATATCTTCTCTAATCTCACTGAATATCTCTTTGACCTGTTTTCTAACCTCATCTGCTATGCTTTCAAGTAATTCAGGTGTGTGGCCTGTACAACTTTGCCCTTGGTGTCCCCTGGATTGGCTTTGGGAGAAGTGGGGGTTTGGGGAGGCATTTTATTGCCTTTTCTTGCTGCATTTCTGTTGTTTTGCTTGCTTGTTTGTTTGTTTGTTTGTTTTGTGCTGAGGTTCATTGATTTTTATTGTCTGAAGACTTTGTTGCTAGCGTAGAGATCTTTCATTGCTTTTCAGTTATACACTTTGGGTGTAGTTAATTGTAATCCTTTACCAGAGCCCTAATATTTGACAACCTTGGTTATTTTGGGAGAGGAGTATAAGTGTACTTAGTCCAGCAACCAAGGTCTCTGGGAATGCACTATAATAATGTGAATGTCACAAAGGTAATCTGAGTGTTGGCTTACAGAATAATTGCAATAATTATGTGACCCTGTTAATATCAAGTGACACAGCTACAGAAGTTTTGCCTAAGACAAGTTAGATACTAACACACCATAAGAACCAGTTGTGTACTACCTTTAACCCAAGAGAAGAAACCATCAATTATAAGGTAAATATTAAGGCAACTCAGGTATTGACTTACAGCTGATATGTACTAAATGTAACAATCATCTCTCTGCTAATGGTAGGAAAAAATTCAACAGTAATTTTACAGAGTTAACTATCAAAAGATTAACAAAGCTTTGTGGTTATACTATTAAAGATTTAGCGTTTATAATTGAGAGGTAAAAGGAAAACTTTGAAACTTTAAACAATGATAGAAGAAGAAGAAATAGGATCTTGTTGGGAAGTAGAAGGATGTCTATAGAATTTGGTAAAAGTAGGATAAAAAAACTGGCAAGAAATAATATAAGAAAAAAGGAGGAAAAAAAGAAAGTATACAGAGAATAAAAAGAGAGAAGGGTTACCATAAGTTCAAGGCCACCCTGGGCTACATAGAACAAGGCCTGACTGGACTGCATAGCAAGACCCTGTCTCAATAAATAAATAAGTAATGAAGGGAAGAAAATTTAAAAGAAGAGGAAAAAATGAGAAATAGAAGAAAAAGAGCTTAGAAGCAAGGTTGGAGGACGAAGATTATTCAAGCCTCAGGAAATATGAAAAAATAGGAGGGAAAGAAAGAAGAAAAATTTAAAACAATGTTCATAGTCACAATTTTTTAAATGAACAAACAAAAAAAAAATAACCAAAAGCAAAGAAAAAAATAATTTCTTTGTGATTTCAAGCCTGTAGTTCTTTTCTGGGGTCTACAACGTTATAGTAGTATCCAGTTCAAGGCCTGACTCTGCTTTCACTGGTAGATAAAGGAGGCATTCAGAGCCAAGATCCTTGCTGAGTGAAAAAGTAAACCACTGGGCTCAGTTCAGATCCACAGACTTTATCAGGTCCCCATGTATAGTATCACTTATTACCTGCATGACCATTTTAAACTGCATAGCTTAGGACATGTTCCCAGCCACCCAAAGAGGGGAGCCAGGGCATCAGGTGGACAGAGCTTATGCCCTTTGGGGTAGGGAAGGGTCAAAAACACAGTTTAGAAGACCTCTCAGACCTTCAAGTGTATAGGCTGTTGAGATTGCTGCAACCCAGAATCCAGGTTCTCCACTATCTCAGGGTTGAGTTTCCCATGTCAGCTGCATGAGAAACTTTGCTCAAGACACTGGATGGTGGCTTTATCTTTATTTTGTGTCTTCCTGGACAAGCAGGATATTTAAAGTCCCATCTAACCCAAGGTCATTGTTATCTCTTGTATCTAGATGTCCCTTCAAGTCTCATGTAGTCATAGGGTAGAGGGTTCCAAATGTGGCTGGATTAGGGTATGTGACACTGACTTAACGGTGCCTTACCTTGGGTGTGGGTAGCAATACCCAAAAGGCAAGTGGCCTGGATGGAATATAAAAGGACAGAGAGAAGCTGCTCTGCTGCCTTCTGCCTGCCTGCTTTACCATGGACTCTTTCTCCTCTGTGATGTCCTTCTGCCATACCACCTTGCCTTGGAACCAGGTAACTGTGGACTGAAACCTCTAAAAACTGTGAGCCAGAATAAACCTTTTCTCTTTTAACTTTGGAAGTTATTTTGTCTCAGCAATGAGAAAAGTAACTAAGACAGACAGAGAGTGGTGCTAACCTAAAAGAGTAAGGCTGCTACATGTCCTGGAGATCTCCTTCTGACACCTCTTCCCATTTCTGGTCAAAGGGAGCAAGGGCTTCTTGCCTTCAGTGCTTTTATGTACAAGCACTCATTTTCCAGTTAGAGACTCTAACTAGTGGAAAAGGAAAGAACTCAAGACTGCAGAAGTTTGAAGGCAGGGAGAGGAAGAGAGACATGAGGAGAAAAAAAAGATACACTATGTTTCAGAGGGCAAGGAATTAGTTGAGAAAAGTTGGAAAGAAAAATGAATGAAGTCTTTTGGTGGTCTTAGCAAAATCATCCTCTCAATTCTTTTAACTCGTGGCTGGCTTACCAAGAGAAAATGTCACCAGGCCAGGTCTGAGAGTTTCCCAAACTTAACCCCCACCATGATAGCAGGCTCACTGACTCCTGTCACAAAGTTTTCAGGGTGCACCAAAAAGAAACACAAGTAGAGTTTATTAGGCAAAGATAGAAAGCACATTGTATACTCAAGAAGAGACTATGGATATTCAGAGAAATGAGTGTAAACGCCATATAGTTTGAAACTGAATACATTTATACCTTTTTTTTTTTTTTTTTTTGAGA
>NW_022900931.1:28852222-28895957 GCF_012274545.1 Fukomys damarensis | reverse complement strand
AGAGATTGAACTGGACCTTGCTCTTACAAAGCAGGTGGTGGAAACACTGAGCTAAATCTCCAGCCCTGTACCTTTTTTGAGACGGGGGGGAAAGTGTCCACCCATTCCTCTTCTCCCACAAAAGGGTACAAGCCAATTAGCAGACATTTTGTTGTTGTTGTTTGTTTTTCTGGTACCAGAGATCAAACTTAGGACCTTGTGCTTGCAAGGCAGGCATGGCACCACTAAGCTAAATCCCCAGGCCCCTAGCAGACATTGTTTTGGGGTTTTTGTTTAATTTTCATTTGTTTTTCATTTTTGAGTAGGTGATTTAAACATTCTTGGGGTTCACTCAACCTTTTGTTTACTCTCTTAATTGAGCCAATTTATGGCCTTCTAGTAATGGGTTTGGTAGAGGAGTGTAAATCTGGCCAAGGACTGTTGACAGAGACAGCCTTATTTTAACACTGAGACAGGCCTTATCCTCACAGCCAAGATCCTATACTTACTTTCTCAGTTGAGGCAATTTATAGCCTTTTAGCAATGGGTCTAGTAGGGGAAGAGATGTAAATCTAGCCAAGGAATGTTGGCGTGGGGCTGTCTCAGGTGACTTTGCCCAAGTCCTGGAAGTTGTAGTCTTCTTACAAAGTATGGTTTTTAGTTATAATTTCCTGTCTCCTTTCTACCTCTTTTATTTCTTTTATCCTACCTCAAAACTGTTTGTAGAAACAGGGTTTGGATCAACTTGGTTATCATGATCAGCCCCTAAAAGCGTGACTCCCCAGGTGGCAGTGGTGGATAAGAGGCTTCATTCAGGGAGTCCGCTCTCCTCAGAGCCTCTCCAACAGTTGAGGGAAACAGAGGCCCAAAGCCAGAATGTTGACCCCAGTGAGTGATGCCTTCAGGCTTCCTTCCTCAGTCATCTTCCTTGTTAAACACACATCAGGCTTTAAAGGCCTTGCTGAAAGAGGGAGGGCCTTGGGAGCTGGCCTTTTTATTTGGTTATTTGGTCCTGGTTAAATGGAAAGTCTGACTTAGAAGAGCCAGTCAGGTATTTGGGGCAGAGAGCTATTCAAGAGTCAGACTTTTCTTGGATGGATCAGATCCTACATAGCCTCCATTCCTCTACCTTCTACCCCACAACACACACACACACACACACACACACACACACACACACACACACACACACACACACAAACACACACACACACACACACACACACACACACACACACACACACACACACACCCGTACCTCTAAATTCTGGGAAACTGGCTATGTTGGTCACACATCTCCCTCAAAAAATTGGGGGATGCTGAGGATGGAACCCAGGGCCTAGTGCGTGCTAGGCAGCCACTGAGCTACATTCCAAGAAGTTTTCTCAAAAGATTTGTCAGAGTCCCAGCCTGAGGTAGTGTAGTTTAATTGTTATGAGTAGGCAGGTAGAGCAGTCTAATTCAAGCAGCTGGTTAATCAAGCAGCTGGTCAAGCTTAGAAATGTAAAATTAGTGACACAGCACCTGCCATGCAAGCACAAGGTCTGTTACCAAAAATAAACAAAAGAGAGAGAGAGGTAAGGACCTCTCCTCCCAGGATAAAGACATGCTAAGTTAGTTGATAGCTCCTCCCTAATCTCTGGACTGGTCTTAGAAAATGTTAGAAATGCAGAATAACCAGTTTCCTTCTAACTTGCTTCAACCAGATAGCCAGAACCAGGTAAGTAATTTCTTTCAAACCCTAAATCCAAAGCCACTTGTTTAAAATGAGTCCCCAAGGCTCTGCCTATCTATATAAGGCCAAGACCAAGAAAACACATTGAATGTTAGACTTCTGTTCCCTCTTGGTGAGTATCTACCAAGAACCTTTTTTTCTAATTATTATTTTTAATGAACACTCCCCTAACTTCTTCCTTTTGTCCATGGTTTTATTCTTCAACCATTTGAGAAAGAGCTCAGGCATGCCACCTGTGATCCCAGCACTTGGGAAGCTGAGGTAGGAGGATTACTGCAAATTCAAGGCCAGCTTGGGCTATACACGGAGCCCATGTCTCAAAAAAAAAGCTTAGGTTTACACAAAATGAACTGTTTCACTAACATTCTTCTCTCTCTTTGAAGTTAAATGAACTGGTTGTCGGAGACACCAGTGGAAAGCTCTCTGTGTATAAAAATGATGACAGCCGGCCGTGGCTCACCTGCACCTGCCAGGGGATGGTCAGTACTCACCTCCCTGGGTTTTGAGGGGAAGGTGGGGGAAGGATCCCTTTAGAGCAGGCACTGTGAAGGAGAGGCCCACCCCAGAGCTCCCCAGTTTATTCTGACCTCCCAGCTGTTCAGCCCAGCCGTGCTTGGAACTTATTTGACACAAGCCAAGCTCTCACATCTCCTCCTCCCTATCCCCCGCATGCAAGACTATGCTTTATGCTGTGGGGACCCTTGCTGCTTTATAAAAGCTGAGTGAAGCTGACCCCATAAAGTATAGCCACGTGTCACGTCAGAGCAGGGACCTCTTCCAAGGAATAGTTAGGCTCTTTCTCCCTATGAGAACATCATAGAGTATGCACATAAACTACTGCAGGACCAGGTGATGCGGTCTTAGGTGACCACCATCATACGTGTTGTTTGTTGTTGACTGAAACATTGTTATGGAGCACATGGTGGTATGGTCAAAATGGGGAGTAATAATTGGAATCCGTTTAGAAATATGGTAGTCTAGCTATCTAAGATGTAAGGTTTTTGTTTTAAGCCCAAAGTATCTAGCCTGTCTCAGATTTTCATATTGTTGTCTGGGTAAACTGAACTTATAGCACAATAATTGGGTTGGTAAAAACTGTTGATGGATGTCACATGATAAGCTTTCAGTAAATGATGATAGTTAAGAAACTCACTCCATCATGCTTCATAGGGATTAGAGAAGACTGTTCTTACTGTTGCCTCCCTGAGCCTACTTTTCTCTCTTGCAGTTGACTTGTGTTGGAGTTGGAGATGTGTGTAATAAAGGAAAGGTAAAGTACTCTATGGAATGGGCTCTGATATAATTCCATGGCCTGCTCTCCTCCCTATCGCAGAGAAAGCCAGCCCTGACCCCTGAGATGTAATTATCATCCTTGCACCCCGACCTCCCTCTCTAGGCCAGTCCGTCTCTCCTGTACCTGTCTTTCTTCTTTCTCCCAGAACCTGGTGGTAGCAGTGAGCGCTGAAGGCTGGTTTCATTTGTTTGACCTGACACCTGCCAAGGTCCTGGATGCCTCTGGACACCATGAAACACTGGTGGGAGAGGAGCAGCGTCCAGTCTTCAAGCAGCACATCCCAGCCAACACCAAGGTCATGCTGATCAGTGACATTGGTGAGCATAGTTTGCTTTGCAGGCAACCAAGGCCATAGAGCCAGTGGGTGTTAGGACAGATCTCAAGGATTAGTGTGAGGGAAGGGGTCCTTATTCATTAACACATTTGTTATGTATTTAAGGCCAAGTTACTGAGCTCTCATTGTGGGCCAGGTGTTGTTTTAGGCACTAGAATTATACTAATGAATGAAACAGACAAAAATAACTGCTTTCTAGACTCTACTATAGAAAGAAAAACAAATTTGTAAGAAAATTAAATAGTTGGGCTGGGCCTGTTGCTCAGTTGTAGAATACTTGCCTAACATGCATGAAGCTCTGAGCTCCATCTGCATCACAGCAAAAAATAAATTTAAGTGGTATATTAGAAAGTAATAAATGCTGCAGAGAAAATAAGTCATAGAAATGGTTCTGGCTTTATCAAGGTAGAGGTCACAGTTTTAAGTGGAGCTGTCAAGGATGTCCTTGCTGAGAAGGTGGCATTTGGTAGGCAATTGAAAGTGGCAAGAGAATGAGCTTTCCAGACCAGAAGCTGTCTGAAAGTGGGAGGTGCATGGGATGAATCAGGACATCGGAGCATATAATAGGATTGTACACAGAGTGAGGCTCCAGGACAGGGACACAGGGAGCTACATGAGCACAAGGAAAGGTTGGGAGGCAGCAGCTACAGTGGGCATGAGTAGTACAAAAAGTTGGACATGATGTTGCACCAGATAAAAGTGCCAGCAGCAATGACAGTGGCAGAAGAGAGGAAGGTGCTTGTAGTGCTCAAGCTGACCAGTCCAGATTTGGCTCCAATTGCAGCTTATTCTCTGTGTCTGCAGACGGTGATGGGTGTTGTGAACTGGTGGTAGGACACACAGACCGTGTGGTGCGCGCCTTCCGCTGGGAAGAACTATCTGAGGGTACTGGACACCTGACAGGACAGCTGGTATCCCTCAAGAAGTGGATGCTGGAGGGCCAGGTGAGAGGCTGAGTTAAGGAAACTAGGAACCCAGGAGGCAGAGAGCAAGGCATTCTGGAGGGGTCCTATGGGAGAACATTCATGGGACAGGGTCAGGGCAAGGGACAGGGACAAAGGGAAAATCATTTGCTGAGAAAGACCCAAAAATTATCATCTCCAAACAAGATCTTCACAGAAAGTCTAATAACGGGTAAAAAGCAAAGAACATTGGGTTGAAGTGCCAGGCATGGTGGTGCACCCCTGTATCCCAGCACTGAGGAGGCTGAGGCAGGAGGATAGCTGTGAGTTCAAGACCAGCCTGGGCTACATAGTGAGTTCCAGGTCAGTTTCAACACAACTACATAGTGAGACCCTGTCTCAAAAAAACAAACAAACAAAAAAGAGTATTGGGTTGAGAAATAAGAGTATTCAGTAAATGTGGTATGGATCCCGTCAGGATGGAGACCCAGTAGGGCATTTATAGTGGAAAGCAGAAGGAGTGGGTAGAGGGAAGGATTCTCCAGACTCCACAGTCCTTCCTCCTGTGCCGCCAGCACTGGATAGCTATTCCCAGGAGCCCTTTCCAACTATATCCCCTCTTCCTGTCAGGCCTCACCCCTCCTTGCTCCATCCCCACTGAAACCCCATTCCCTAGTACAGGTGGACAGTCTCTCAGTGACCCCAGGACCGCTGGGTGTTCCTGAACTGATGGTATCTCAGCCGGGCTGTGCTTACGCAGTTCTTCTGTGCACCTGGAACAAGGACACTGGATCATCCCCTGCCTCTGAGGAGGACATGGAAGGGAGTAGGTAAGAGGGTACAGGACTGCAAAGTGTGTGGGTGCATGGAAGCAAAAACGGGCTTCCCAAGGACACATGGTAGGAAGACAGTCTGCAGCTGACAGACCTTCGTCTTCCATTACAGAAGATCATTTGGGTACCCAGGGAATCCTGAGCTTTAATTTTGCAGCATCTGAAAGAGGCTCAAGGTTTCTGCCTGGCAGGTCAATCTCTCTTGCTCTTACGGGGATAGAAGCCACCAAGGGCCTGGAGAACTCATCTCATATGGCCCCACACAGCCTACCCCCTGCCCCGCCTCCTCACAGAGAGCCCGCAGCTGCCCGAGATGTAGTGCTGCGCCAGACCTCCGGCCGAATCCACAACAAGAACGTCTCTACTCACCTGATAGGCAACATCAAACAAGGTGAAGGTGGAGTGGGAGGGAGAGCACTGAGGAGAGGAGGAAAGAGATCCAGTGCCTTGCCCTTGCTTCTAGATGGTCCTTCCCTCCCTGAGGGGGCTGCCTTCATCCTAGAGACAGGTTTTGCTTGCTCTGCCCTTCACATTGTTCCATCCCAACCGCAGGCCACAACCCTGAGAGTGGTAGCTCTGACCTCTTTGCCCTCTGCACCCTGGATGGTAAGCAAAGCTGAGCTGGGCAAGGGCAAAGGACTGTGCCAGTGGGATCTTCTCGGGGATTGATTGGCTCATCTATTCCAGGCCATCTGTCTCCACAGGGACACTGAAGCTCATGGAGGAAGCAGACAAGCTGCTGTGGTCAGTGCAGGTGGATCACCAGCTGTTCGCCTTGGAGAAGTTAGATGTCACAGTGAGTGGGTGTGGGTGGGATGGAGCACTTGTGCCTTCTACACCGAGATGAATGCTGCATCCAGCCACTCACATCCATCTGCTGTCAGCCACTGACATTCCTCTAAGCCTTCCTGTAGCTCCTCTCATGTCAATCACGGAGACCAGGCAAGGGGGAACAGGGATTGGGTCCCCGCTGAATGAATGACTTGCTTTCAGAAAGCTGAAAGCTTGCAGCTCAAATTTCCTCAGAATAAAGTTGTGAATAAGGCTGCCTGTTCCACGGCATTATGAAAGGTGGCTCTTTTGACTGCCCTGTTGGGTGGGCACAGCTCTTTCCCAGCTCACAGTCTGCCACCCAGAGTCAAGTTTGTGTCCTTTATAGCCTTTCCAGCCTCTGCCGTAGGTGTCTTGCTAAAGCACCCCTGGCCATTCCTGTTTCCTTGTCTCTGAACCACCCCGCCAGGGTAATGGACGTGAGGAGGTGGTTGCGTGTGCCTGGGATGGACAGACATATATCATCGATCACAACCGTACTGTTGTCCGCTTCCAGGTGGATGAAAATATCCGCGCCTTCTGTGCAGGTGTGATCCTCCCCTCAGTCCCTCTCTGGGCACACATATTAGATAGTGGCACGAGAGGTACTACAGAAATGTTTGCCTCTCCTTTCTACTCGTTGTTTGTTTGTTTGTTTGTTTTGGTTTTTTGAGACAGGGTCTCACTATGTAGTTGAGACTGACCTGGAACTCACTATGTAATCCAGGCTGGTCTCAAACTCACAGAGATCCTCCTGCCTCAGCCTCCCGAATGCTGTAATTACAGGCATGTGCCATCACGCCCGGCTTTCCTTTCTATTCATGATGGACATAGCCACAAGTGGAAATCTTCATAAATGAATAAGTGCTTTATTTAGCTCTCTCACTAACTGTCGATAGGCAGGTACTCCATCACCACTGTGACAGTTCTTTTGTTTTTTTGTTTTTTGGTTTTTTGGTTTTTTGAGACAGGGTCTCACTATATAGTTGAGACTGATCTGAAACTCACTGTGTAGCCCAGGCTGGTCTTAAACTCACAGCAGTCCTCCTGCCTCAGCCTCCCGAGTGCTAGGATTATGGGCATGCGCCACCACGCCTGGCCTGTGAAAGTTTTAAATAAGAGAAATTAAGATATCTCTGACTATTTTAAAGAATGGGATTCATTCTCACTCTGTATCTGGGATGTGAAAAGACATTAGAGTTCTTTTTCATCTGAGTGTGCTAGAGCTCTGAGAAAAATTCTCCTAGAGCATTCTCAGTTCCAAATTGAAAACCTTGGAAAACAGCACCAACTTTTTTGGGCAAGCAAGGGATATGTGTGGTACCAAAATAATGAAGATCTGTGCATGCGTCAGTGATGGAGAACCAAATACATGAGGTGATGGTTCAATCTCCAGCACCACAAAAAATGAACAAACAGGATGATAGGAGCTGGGCCTGTCTCCAGAAGACACACATCAGTGACCTGAAAAGCTGACATGAAAGGTGGTAGACTGGAGACTTAGCACAGTGGTTCTGGTGCCTGCCTCACAAGGGCAAGGGCAAGGGTCTGAGTTCAATCCCTGGTACCAAAAAAAGAAATGAAGGGTGGAAACCCAAGAGAAACCTCCCTTTCTGGCCATATTTTGCTGGCCAACACTTTGGACGGGCAGGGCTGTCCCGCAAGAATCCAGGATAAAACTAGAATGGGAAAATCAAAAATACCACCTTTTAGATACTGTTCTGTGCCTAGTTTTTCACTACAGTTTTTTCATATCTTGGTGGGTCCGAGATTTTCCTGGCCTAACCCATTTACTGAGTTCCCAGCATAGAAGAAATAGAAAGTAGACCTTTGTTTGTTGCTCAGCATGGGGCGGGGCACAGAACTCTGACTCTGATATCTGGGTCTTGTTCTTGCCCCCACCAGAGGAACTTAAGCTTGTCTCATTGTCCTTGTATCCCAGGCCTGTATGCCTGCAAAGAGGGCCACAACAGCCCCTGCCTCGTGTATGTCACCTTCAACCAGAAGATCTACGTGTACTGGGAGGTGCAACTAGAGCGGATGGAGTCCAGCAATCTGCTGAAGGTGTTAGAGGCTGAACCTGAGTACCATAGCCTGCTACAGGAGCTGGGCGTGGGTGAGTCCTGGGAAAGCCAGGGGCGAGGCACCCAGGAACCCACAGCCTCTCACTCGTTCCTTTCTCTCATCAGATCCTGATGACCTCTGTGCAGCTCGCACCCTGCTTCACCGGCTCCTCTACCACCCAGACCAGCCACCACAGTGTCCTTCCTCCAGCCCACAGGACCCTACCTAGCTGGGCTTGGCCTCTCAGCTGCTGAAGGATGCTCTCAACCCTCACCTCCACCCCAGAGGTGTCCACAGTGTTGGCAGGAGAAGGAATGTACTTACAGAGGAACTGGAGTGGATACTTGGCATGGGAAGGTGCTGTGACTAGGTTGACCACGAACTAGAAGCCTCTTGGTGTTTTGTTAATCAGTGCATATATGAAATACATAATAGCTGCATTCATTTTGGGGAAATTAGTGTATTGTGTATCAGTCATTTTTAATCCCTTAACCTACCTCCCTTACCCCACAAACTGTCTCCCATGTTTGGGGGGAGGGGCCTGCTGAGTAGTCCACGCTGGCTTAGAACCTGGTAGGTACACCAGGCTGGTCTTGAACTCATGATCCTTCTGCTTTTCAGATTATAGACATCTGCCCCATATCTGGCTCCTCTCCTCTTTTGGGTGAAGAAGAGATAAGGTGACCCTCTGCCCATTTCCTTATGGACCTCATCAGCTGGGTCGTAGGATCCTAGCCTTGTTCTGAGTCATTCAGGATGCCCCTGCCTCCCTCTCTAAGCTCCCTGCTCTCACTGTAGAAAACAGACTTCTTTTTGAGAACAGACAAATTTTTTGCAGAGCCCCAACACCCAGTAGGAGACCAGTCTCTTCCGTCCTAGGAAAGCAGTGGAGGTAGGGCCTCCTTCCCATCCTAAACATCACCTTTCGTGGCACAGCTCCAGGTGATTGACATTAGTAATTTATCAGAGGACTGGCAAACTATTTTGTTTAAAAAGGTCTTCCAGGACATCTTGCAGCCTGATCTTACTTGTGTTCCTAGCAACCCTGAGATGATTTTTCTCCATTTACTAAAGCAACGTGGTCAGTGCTTTCACATTTTGTCATATTTCCCACCTTTTTCGTTCTAGTGCTGGGGATAGAACCCAGGGCCTTGCATGTACTAGGCAACTATCTACCACTGATCTGTGTCCCAGCCTTGCTGTATCCGTAAATGTTGTGCAGCTTGCAGGCCCTTCTCCCACATCCCCACTGTCTTCTTTCTCCCAGAACACCTTACTGCATTAAGACCATAGTCATTTACAATTTGATGCAGCTTTATCCTCCAGACCATATCAGAATTGTATCATGGAATGTTTATGTTCTTTCTAGTTGGTTGGTTTGTTGGCTTATTTGCAGTTTTGGAGATTGAACTCAGGGCCTTTGTACTGAACTACATCCTCGGCCCTTGTTTATATTTTGACACAGGGTCTCACTAAAGTTCTTAAGTCCCCCCAGGCTGAGCTGACTTAGGACCCTCCTACCTCAGCTTCCAGAGTGCTACGAGTATAAGCATGTATCATCGTGCCCAGCTTCTTTGTGCTCCAAATCAGTGTTTTTCAAGTTGTAGGTAATAATCCTTTAGTAGCTTGTGGCCACCATTTTTTAAATGAAAGTAGAATAGAATAAAGTAAACTGGAAGTCCATTGATTACAGTGTAGATATGGTTTTGTCACAATTGTATATGTAATATAAAATACATTCCATATACCATGCCCTTGGTTGTACCAACCCCATGCAAATGGATCAGCCTAGAGAAAGGCCTGCATCCACATTTCCTTCCCATAAGGCAAATGAGCAGAGTCACCATTCTGGCAGCAAGGAAGACCAGAGAGAAACACTGCCTAGAGAAGCAGCTTTTCATTCAAATGGAGAAGCAGCTGGCTGCCAGCCTGCATTGGCCCTGGAATCTATCATTATAGAAGCAGAGAAGCGGGCAAAAGTCATGGAGCAAGGCGGGATGGGGAATCCAGTAAGGACCTTGAGACCAGGTACCATGATGGATATCTAACCAAGCCCCTCCTTCTGAAGGCTGAGAACAGTAAGGCTAGACATCATGGGTGGCTCTTTGCACCCTGGGTCTTCCCTAATGTATCCCAGGCTCAGATGTAGTTTCCAGCCTAAGAATCCCAGGTGCACAGTCCTGTTAGGTACACCTTTTTCTCTGTCCCTAATTATTTGAGTCAGAAAGACACCCAGGGGTCTGGCTTGGCATTTGCATTCTCCTCTTCACAGTGAAGTTTTGACTGGCTCTGACCAGGCAGCGGAATCAAGACAAGCTGAAGCTTGGATAACCAAAAAGAAGATGGCAGGTGCCTTAAGGAGGTATACAGCTCTAGAAATAATGGACACTGGTTAGATTAAATCTGAACACTCTCTACTGTGCAGGGTTGCTTCTCCCAGAGCTCTTTTGCACACTCCACCAGAGGGGTCCAGAGAGCAGAAAAGCAAAAGGAGCCAGGGATTTAGCTCAGTGGTGCTGCTGCCTGCCTTTCAAGCACTAGGTCCCGAGTTCAATTCCCGGTATCAAAGAAAAGAAAAGCAAATGGAAAAGGATAAACATGCAGAAGGTCAAGAGCCAGCTCACAGCTTTAATCAATTAGTGGGCTTTAGAAGTTTGTGACCTGGAAAAAATACCTAATGTAAGCTTTCAGCCTTAGGAACTGGACTTTCCCATATGACTCCCTTTGCTTAACATGAATTAATGAATTATTGTGTTTGCCATGTCCTTTCCCATTCAGCTGGGAGCGAATGTGTGCAGAACTAAAAGGGAGGGCAAGTGCCAAAACAGACCATGCCCCAGCCAGGGGGGCTTGGCAGTCTGCTTGTTGCAGACACTAAGCCTCAGAGGTGAGGTGATGGGAAGGGCAGGTAAGTAGTGGTGGGGTGCACTGGGCACAGGTGGGGATAGCAATTGACTGCCAGCTTTGACTGGTGGTCAGAGCCGCGCCTAGAGCTCCGTTATGTTCCAGTCCTTTCTGTAGCCCTGACCTGGCTTTGCTCTTCTTGAGAAGGGGTTGACAGGAGGAGAGCAGAACCCCGGAGTCATGGGACCTGCAGAGGAAATTCTTCCTGGGGCAGAGGACAGCTGCTGAGCAGCAGGGGGGAGGCCAGCAGCTGAGAGGAGTTGGATGGCAGAGGCCAGGGTGGTAAAAGTCATCCACTCAAGTCATGGTAAGGAAAGGTAGAAGAGATGAAAAGCTGCTGTCATCATGGGAAGACTTCACCCACCACCTTGCCCGAGCATGCCCCTGCCTATTGCCCTAGCCTTAGTTCCAGCTGCCGTACCTGAGCTGGGGCCCTGGGTGCCACATCCCCACCTGAGCTTCCAGGATCATCTTCCCTAACCAGACCCCACTCCCATCCCTCCCCCATGACTCAACTGATTTGTGTTCTCTAACCCTGGCCTACATAGCATGTAAATCTTTACTACCATAGCCTTCTAGCCACTCTTTAAAAAAAAAAAAAAAGCTTTATTGAGAGTCATATACCATAAAATTGATTCTTGTGAAGTATACAGCTCAGTAGTGTTTTTTGCTGTGCTAAAGATGGAACCCAGAGTTTTTCACATGCTAGGATTCTACATTGAGCTACATCCCCAGGCTCAAGTCAGTGTTTTAAGTATTTTCACAGAGCTGTAAACTATCACCAGGGTCCCACGACAGGGAAATATTTTTGTTACCCCACCCCATATGTTCATTTGAGCTGCCCTTTCACCCCAGGGGCCTGAGGCATCCAGCAAGAGATTGGGTATTAATGGGCACCTGTGTCCACAGCCACTCTAAGCAGCTGGGCTCAGCACTAACAGGAGAATTGTAGATCCATGCAGCCCAAGAGGAAGTGGTGTTGGAACCTTCAATTTTCCCAGCCCTTTGATGATTCTCTTTTTAAAATGAGTGGAGCGGGGCTGGGGATTTACCTCAGTGGTTCTGCCACTGGCCTTGCAGCGCAAGGACCCAAGTTTGATCCCTGGTACATACATACATACATACATACATAAAATGAGTGGAGGGAATAAACTGAGTCCTAGAAAGTGATTTATGGGAGTCATAATTGAAGCAAACGACTTTCTGGTAAAGGAACCAAAAAAGGGAAATGGAGATACACATAAGCAGGGAAAGATTGGGCCAGAAGTAGAGATCTGTTAGTTTCAAGCAATCATTGGGAGGTTAAGAGCCTCCTGATCAGAGAGCTTTAGAGCAGAAGAGCATTACTTTTTTTGTGTGTTTGGGGTGTTTGGGGTGTACAATACTAGGAATCAAACCTTTGCACTGAGCTACATCCCTAGCCTGTTTTATTTTGAGACAAGTCCACACTAACTTGCCTAGGCTACCCTCAAACTCATGATGCTCCTGGTTCAGCCTTATAATGCTAGGATTACAAGTATCCACTACCACAACCACTTCATCAGGACACTCAGACATGGGTAAGCAAGAGGCTCACCACTCAGAATGAAGATGAATTCACTTTGGGGTGTGTGCAAACACTTTGGTGCACTCTGCGATACATGTATATATGACATAACAGTTTCCTCATTCCAAACATTTGCTGAGAATCTCCTATACATAAGACGTGTTATTAAAAGACACTTTGATGAATGCTGTTTTTCAACAGTTTAAAGAAGTAAAATATAAGGACCATGAATTTAGCTCATTGGTGCCACATCTACCTCGCAAGTGCAAGGTCCTGAGTTTGATCCCCAGTACTGAAAAAAAAAAACAGTAAAATGTAGCTGGGCATGGTCTCACATGCCTGTCATCCCAGTACTCAGGAGGCTAAGGCAGGAAGATTGCCATGAGTTTGAGAAGTATATAGGGAGACCCTGTCTCAAAAAAGCAACAGCACAAAAAGGTAAAATGTAACTCCACAATATGGTCTGTAAGAGTATTATAAGTAAGGTGCCTTGATGTGGAAACAACTATGTGGACAAAGGGACAGGAGGGCAGGCAGCGGGATGGGAGCATTTACTGGAAATGGTTCAGTGGCACCAGAACTCATACAGCCTTCACCATGGAACACGAGCCTTTCCCATACATGCACACACCTTGCCATTGTGTAGAGCACAATGAGGACCACATACCTTTAAATATTAGACTGACAGCAGGGAAGGAGGTAGAGAAATAGTGAGAGATGGGATTGCAGAGAAGATGGGTTGAGGCTGAGAAAGATAGGGAATCCCATTCTTAGGTCCAGGTTAGGAGAGAAGTGCCTTTTCTCCCATCCTACCTTTAATGGAATTCGGTCCCCTATAGGTCTCTCCCCTTGCAACGGACCAGGAGAGCTGGAACTTCTGTCCCCACAGCCTTCTGCTGCTTTGGCCATGAGTCAGGAACTGCACCAGAGGGCACCCCCGGCGCCAACTGGTCCCCTCCACCAGTTGTCTGGATTCTACGGTGCAGATCATCAGAAGCAGTGAAGGCAGACAAGTCAGCCCGCGTTCCAGGCCAGTCAGTTCCTAAGCCTTACATATCCATAGCGCCCACCCCAGCCCCACCCTAGACCTCATCTCAGTGAGAAACTGGCACAAGCCCACAGGGATCCCAGTAGTCCATGCAGAGAGCCCAGTGGCCCCCAGGATCAAGTCAAGCCATTTTTCTGGGGGCCCCCAAAGTGCTCAGTAGTGAGAGATGCAAAGAAATTTCCGTGCCAGGTTAGACTGATTGGCGTGGGATTCCATGTGCCGTGTACTGGGACCGTAGTACATTATGCTTGGGGAAACTTTGGTAGTAGGAAGGGGCACTGGAAGTTTTCTCTCCCTCCATCTTTCAGTGAGCTGCCACCCCAAGATACACAGTATTCAAGTGTGATGCAACAAAGTAAGTCTTCAGAACTAAGATGCTGGGTGTCTTCGGCCTCTCCCTCAACCTCCTCCATCCTCACCCTGTCCCAGCACTTTGGGTTCTGCCAGCATGGCCTCCTGCCTTCATGGGCTCTATCCTTTTCTGTCACTGCTTCACTTCAGCCTCCCCACAGCTCTCTCAGATCACTGGGCACCTTCAGTTCAAAAGAGCCTGCTTTCTGGACTGTTGCTTTCCAATCCACCAGTTCTGATTCTCCAGACTGATTATCTAGCGGTTCTACTCAAAGTGTGGCCCTCAGCTCAGCAGCTTTAGCAGCATTTGGAAGGAAGGATTTAACATAAGCATTTAAATTAAAATTCAGAATCTCAGCCCTACAGAATCAAGGTTTCTGAGCAGTGCGGCCTCCCGGGAGCGCGCGCGGGGCTGGGCGTTCCAATCCACCAGTTCTGATTCTCCAGACTGATTATCTAGCGGTTCTACTCAAAGTGTGGCCCTCAGCTCAGCAGCTTTAGCAGCATTTGGAAGGAAGGATTTAACATAAGCATTTAAATTAAAATTCAGAATCTCAGCCCTACAGAATCAAGGTTTCTGAGCAGTGCGGCCTCCCGGGAGCGCGCGCGGGGCTGGGCGCGCAGCTGCATCGCGGGAGGCGTATGGAGGGGATGACGCTGGCACGGGCCTGGAAGCGGATGTCCTGGTTCTACTACCAGTACCTGCTGGTCACACCGCTCTACATGCTGGAGCCCTGGGAGCGGATGGAGTTCAATTCCATGTTGGTTTCTGTTGTGGGCATGGCTCTGTACACTGGATACGTCTTCATGCCCCAGCACATCATTGGCGATATTGCACTACTTTGAAATTGTACAGTGACCACCATGTGACCAGGATCAAGAGGTTCCTTGGAGAAGACCCACCCTACAAAGTTGGAATGAGATTTCCTCAGATGTCCTAAGAAACTACTGGATGTCAACATAACTGACCTTATAAATATGAAGACTAAAATTCATGAGTAGAACAGGAAACTCATCCTGATTCAGGTGTTGTGTTCTTTATTTTTAATTCTAGAAGAGGCTCTTGTATAATAGTTTTTGTCTATTTTAACATTGTAGTCATTTGTACTTTGATATTAGTATTTTCTTAACCTTTGTGACTGTTTCAGTATTACCCCATGACAGCTTTTTTTAATGTAATTTTGAGTACATTTTAATTGCCTTCTATTTTTAAAACCCAATTAGTTGGGCTTTATCATTTTTGCTATTGTATGGAATATACATCTGCCTGGATATATTTCTACTCTTGACCAAAGTTTTGTAAGAAATAATACAAGATTTGGAGCAGGAGGCTGAGTAGGGGAGGATATTTTATTGAGAACTACTTACAAAAGACTTATCTGTAAACTTGAACTCAGGAGTACAACTTTAGCTATCTAGACTCTTAACAGTCTTTGCTTTAAAACTATTAAAATATTTCTTAGCAATTAAAAAATAAGACCTTGCTAAAATTAAAATAAGGAATATTTCACCTTTTAAATATTTAATTCTTATGAGGACTTATTTCCAGAAAACTTTGGTGGTGATTCTTAAGAGAATAAGTGGTTAGTTAATAGCATTATTAGTGTTTCTGAATACTGTAGAGTTTTTAATAGAAGGAAATCAGTTTCCTCTGTGGGCTATCGTTAACAGCATATGCATTTCTTTAAATTTAGTTTCATGATTGTAATGAGTGCTGCAAATGCATTTGCACATTGCAGTAAAATGTGATGCAATGAATTGTTAAAAGCATAGCAAAAAGAAGTGTGAATTTGGCTAAAATTCTTTCACTCTTTGTATTGTTTTCTTAAAAAGATTTTTATTCCTTAATGTAAAATGCCTACCTAAACTTTTAATGCAAACTCATTAAATTCAAAAAGAAAAAAAAATAAAAAAAAAAAAAAAAAAAAAAAGAATCGGGGTTTCTGATTTGATTTTGCTTTTGTGGTGCTGAAGATCAAACCCAGGGCCTTGCACATGCCAAGCAAGCACTCTACCACTGAGGTGCACCGTAGCTCCAGAACCACCCGATAACTCTTCAGGTGATTTGTGTGCACATTCAAGTTTCAGCACTAAAAGCCTGTTGCTTGCCTGAATAAGACACATTGAAGGCTCTCTCATGGAGTCACTCTTCTGAGACTGACCCCAAGCCCAGGTGACCTGGCTGCTCTCTGCATCTTCCACTCTGTGTGCCCCAGAGATGCTGCTCCTCCTGCTCATCCAGGCTGCTTTGCCTCCGTGCCTTGGTTACTGCTCACTTTGACACTCTGCTTCCTCACTGCACCCACTGGAATGGGTGACTGGCTTCTCACACTCTTCATTCTGGAGAGGCGTTTTTGTTTGATATCTGGGATTCCGTGTGCATCCTGTAATTAGTGCTGGACTGAACTCCCTCTGTCTACTTCCTGTTCCTCCCTCCTCTCAGCTCCCTTGTCCTTGCATTTCATGGGTGTTATTTCTGGATTTTGCTTTTCCACCAGCCTAAGAAGCCCTTGAAGTCAGGCCCATATCCCAATTATCTTTTTACGCCAGTGCCTAGATCAGACTATGCTACGGGTCCTTAGTAAGTGCTTGCTAAGAAATGTACCCTCCGAGCTCCACACACTCCACTGCCTGCCCTGTCTCTTTGGGACATGAATTCTGTTTATGTCCTCGGCTGAAGTGTGGGTCTCTAGACTGCAGCTCTCCTCTGATGGGAGGACCTCTGTTGGAGGAAGGAAATAATGGGCAGAAGCAGCCCCATCAAACACCGATTTCCTGAGGTTGCAGCATAGGGAATGTGGCTCTGGCTGGACAACACCAGCCCAAGAGGAGAGGGAGGGCTGGTAGGGCTTGTGGCTGGCAGGCTAGGGTGCACCCCCTTCCGGGGTCCTGGCCAGAGAAGGAAGGTGTGTGTGGCAGGGGACTGAGGGTACTAGGAGAGGCTTTATAGCATACAGGAAGTATACTGATAGGACTTGAGCTCTGATTTGTCATTTCCGGGAGCAGCAAAGGGGCATTTTAGAGCACAGCTACTAGATGACCAACCCTGGCACACAGTATAATAATAAGCCCTGGCTGGACACATGCTTGGCCCTGCATAATCCTCAGGGCCCAGCAACTCAGTAGCCTGGACTTGTCTCTCAGCCTGAGTCATGGCACCATGGCCCATAGGAAGAGGCGATGTTGGCCCAAAAGTGGTCCTTAAGGCATTCTGTGCTGGGATTATCAGTGTCCTTGAAGCTGGTGTGTCAGAAGGGCCAAGAGTATTCCAGAAAGTAGCATGCTAGGCATGTGCAAAGAGAAGAGTGTCTATCAATCCAACTCTCTGCTTTCTCCAAGCCACACTGCAGGTGTGGAGGGAACATAGGCCCAGGTTACAGGGACTTCTGAGCCCAGCCCACCAAAGCTTTCAAGAGCACCATATTCATTAATATGGGGGAGACAGGAATGGGAGGTGTCCGTGGTTGCCAGCCATGTACATGCAGGCTGAGCTAGGAATTAGTAGAGTGCCCAAGCCCAGAGCATGGGTGGCTGATGTTGTCCCTCAGATCACTAGGCCCACAGGAGCTCAGGGGCTTCAGTAGTTGTGCTCCTGCCACCCTAGCAGGTCAGTGGACAAGAGGGCCTGACTGTTCTAGTGACTCTACCAGCAAGGAAGAGGCCACTCTGGAGGCTGTGGGAATGAAGTGGACAGGGTAGAAGTCCCAGTTAAGGTTGAGGCTTGTTGGGTGACTTGGGCCAGGCAAGATGGGGATGTGATGCACTTCCATTCTCCCCTCCACTAGCTGAAGACCAGAGAGGGGAAACTTGCTCTCAAGAGTCCCAGTGGCCTCCTTCCTCCTGTTCCCCAGATCCTCACATTAACCCCCGAAGTGTCTCCAGGTCTGCTCACTGGAGAGGAGACATGTGGCCTGAAGAACAGGATTACAACACAGGCCCTGCCATCCTAGCTCCTGCCTCCTATTTTACCACCAGGAAGATGGGGACTATTTGGTCCTGGGGCTGTTTGGTTTTCTTGTTGTTGTACCAAGGATCGAACAAAGGACCTTGCACTTGCAAGACAGGTGCGGTGCCACTGAGCTACATCACTTGTCCATCTAAAAAAAAACACCAAGGGGCCTGGGGATTTAGCTCAGTGATTCTGGTGCCTGCCTCACAAGCTCAGGACCTGAGTTTGATGCCCGGTACCAAAATAAATAAATAAATAAAACCGAGAGCATTAGAGATTTGGGGTATAGGTCAGTGGCAGAGCACTTGCCTAGCATGTGTGAAGTCCTGGGTTTGATTTGTTTTGCAAAAACAAAAACAAAAATGCAGCCAGGCATAGTGGTACCTATCTATAAGCCTAGCACTTGAGAGGCTGAGGCAGGAGAATCACAAGTTTGAGGCCAGTTTGAGCTACATATCAAAACCCTATCTCAAAAAAAAAATGTTTTTAGGGCATTAGACTTGTTTCCTAATGGCCTGCTTACCACTGACAATGTTGGGTCCTATGTAAAGGGAGCCCTTTCTTTTCACCATTATTCTTAATCCAGAGTAGGGAGAATGGATACTCCTCTGAAGTACTCAGAAAATCCTTCAACCCTTAGTTCTGCCCCTACACACACATGCACACACACCATGATAATAGGTGGAAGGCCAGGAGTATTATATAACATAATTATAGACTTGAAGTGCAAAGAAAAGTGGGAAACTACACAACTCATGTGTATTATAATTATTTTTAATTTAGATGGAATTTGTGACATAAAATTTACCATTATAAAGTTTACATGTCAGTAGAATTTAGTTCATTGATAATGTACAATTATCACATACATTTACTTTCAAAATAGTTTTAATTTCTCCCTTCTCCAGTACCTGGTAGCTATCAATTTAACTTCTAGCTCTGTGGATCTGTCTGTCCTTCCCGCCCCCTTGTTTTTTTGAGACAGGGTCTCACTATGTAGTTGAGACTGACCTGGAACTCACTATGTAGCCCAGGCTGGTCTCGAACTCACAGCGATCATCCTGCCTGAGCCTCCTGAGTGCAGGGATTACAGACGTGTGCCACTATGTCCACCTGTCTGTCCTTGATATATCATATAAATGAATTGCACAATGTATCAGTTCATTTTCCATTGCTATAATAAAATACCAAGGCCAAGTATTTACAAAAAAAGAGGCTTATTATGTTCATAGTTCTGGAGGCTCAAGAACATTGTGCCAACATCTGTTCCACTCTGGTGAGGGCCCCTGGACTATGGCACACCATGGATGGTATCGTGATGGGTGTGAGAAAAGGAGAGACCACATGGCAAGAGGAAGCCAGAGAGCTGATAGAGGCCGGGTTCCTGCTCTTTTATGACAGCTTTTCTTGAGAACAACTAATTCACTCTGCCAGATCAGTACTAATTCCTTCTGAGGGTCAGTGCCCTCAGTGTCCTAAACTCTTCTCATTGGCCCCTGTCCTGTCACAATGCAACACTGGAAATCATGCCTACCACACATGAGCTCAAACCAAACCTAAACCACCACAAACCACAGGCACCTTCTCTCCCGCTGCTTTAATTGGCATGATGTTTTTGAGGTTTATTCACATATCAGTACTTTATTCTTTTTTCAAAATTTTTGTGGTAAAATATACATACTATAAAATTTACCATTTTAATCATTTGTAAGTTTACAAATCTAGGGCATTAAGAACATTCACAATAGCTAGGCGTGGTGGTGCATGCCTATAATCCCAGCACTTGGGAGGCTGTGGCAGGGGGATTGCTGCAAGTTCAATGTCAGCCTGGGCTACATAGTGAGTTCAAGGCCAGCTTGCACATAAAGTGAGACCCTGTTTCAAAAAAAAAGAGAGAACATTCACAATATTGTGCTGTCATCACCACTGTCTAGTTCCAGAAGTTTTTCATCATCAGCCACAGCACAAACTCTATTCCTAAACAATAACACCACCATCCTACCTTCAAAGCCCCTGGTGACTTCTCTATTTTCTGTCTCTATGAACCTGCCTTTTCTAGGCATTCATATAGGTAGAATCATACTGCTCTACGTTGCCTTTGTGTCATCTCCTTTTTTATTTTTTGTACCGAGAATTGGACTCAAGGCTTTGCACTGCACTGCTGAGCTACATCCCTAACCCTGTGTCTCCTTCTTTCCCTCCACACTGCCGCACCTATCAGTACTCTACTCCTTTTTATGAATGAACAATATTCTGTTGATCATTTTTGTTCTTTGAGCAGCTATTGATAGCTTCATCCCGGGACGGCCTACAGTGTGCCAGACACTTTGCAAACACTTCACTTATTTTATTTATCCCACTTATTTAAACCCCAGTGACTCCCATTGAGTAGAGGGGAGCAGAGACTTTCCCAAAGGTCACACAGCTGGTTACTAGTGAAACCAATGCCCAAAGTTTGTGATGTGGTGATTCCTGGGTGCCTGTGGGGCGGGGTTTGAACAAGGAGAGGCCAGTGGGTAGGAAGCCAGCTGGGCAGGCCACTGACTCACAGGGAGGTGAAGTGGGGCCTCGCCATCCACTTACTCAGTGCTCTCCACCAGCTGAGCCCCAAGCAGGGCCAGCTCAGCTCCTTCCTGACAGCTGCCCTTGGCTGCCTCCACTCGAGGCCTTGACTCCCCCTTGGCAAAAGCTGAGGTCCTCGGAGTGCACTGCAGCACAGGCCTCAGGCCCTTGGTGATGCTCCAGGACAACCACTCTGGCTTTCGTCTTGAGTCTCTACTTCATTCTACTCCTGTGCTCTCCAAAGGCCTGTCTGACCCTCCCCAGGCCTTACTGGCCCATCCTTCCACCCTACAGAACCAGCTGGGCCTGACCTCCACTCCCCAAGCTCCTGCAGGAGACCTGCACCTGAGCACAGTGTATCTTGCTTTGTCCAGATAGCAGATGTTTCAGGGAGGGTAACGTGAAGGGACATTTGCCTGAGAGCTCTTTGCTCAGCAATCCCAGACTCATTCCAAATGGGCAATGACGGGAGTCTCATCCTTTCCCCCACATTTCTCATAGTGTTTCTCTCCCTCCCCCTCCTCTTCCCTCTCCCTCTCCCTCTCCTCCCTCTCCCTCTGCCTATCCTCCCTGTCCTTCTCCCTCTCTCCCTGCATTTTCTTCCTCCCCTGTCCTACTGCCTTATCCACCCTCCTTGCCCCAGTCCTCGCACCTGCTGCAAGAGTTCTCTGAGGAAGAAATATAACAACTGAGATTTTCAATAGCATCTTCACGAACTCAGGGTACAAAGGTGACATGAGGTTGGGAAAATGGTGGAGAAGCTGTTCTATAAAGTCAGAGTCCTTTGGCTACCAGAAGCTTCCTGCTGAAGGAACATGGGCTGGAAACAGGAACCTGGGAGTGTGTGCGTGCATGCCATGGTCTTCACTGTCTGCAGCCTCTTCTAGATGTGTCCAGGCCTCCTCCTCTTCCTCCCCGAGGCTTGGCCGTGCTGTGTGGTGGACAGATGGTGGAGAGGCAGCGCAATGCGATCCGCTAGCAAGGCCTGGTAATCCCTTACGAGGCCCTTGCTCAGGGGTACACTGGGCAGCCAGGCCAGCTTTAGCACCTTCTTCTGGTGATGAGGCAGAGGGTTTGGGCAGGGCCAGCTTCTGGCTAGAGCAGTGGGAAGTGCGTTGGGCAGGAGCGGGAGGCTCAAAACTCAAACCATCCCCCAGCTGATTTGTGCCAGGACCTGTTGGGAAGCGGGATGGAGAGGGAAGAGAGGTCAAGGAACCTCGAAAGGTGTGATGGGAAAGGCTGGGAAGGGAGGGTGATCTTGTCTTTCACCAGCTGCCTGGGTACCAGGCTGCAGGAGTCTCTTCCACCTCCTCTATGTCAAATGGTCTGCACTGTGTCCTATGTGTGTTTTAGTGTTAAGCAGTGAGAGCACATGTTTATATCCATATAGATAATTTACTAGCTATATAGTGTTGCTAGTAAATCTTCCACTCTTTTGACATATTGTATATAATGTCATCCAGATTCTTTTATGTTGTTGTTGTCTTAACACAGGTCTCACTATGTAGTTCAGGCTGGTTTTAAATTCTCTATGTAGCACAGACTGGCCTCAAACTTGTGGAGATCTTTCTGCCTCAGCGTCCCAAGTGCTAGGATTACAGGTGTGCACCACCACACCCAGCGGGATTCTTACTGACCCTCAGGTTTTCCTTGTCCACTAACAAAGTGCTTGTGGGAAGGCCACTCAACTCAGTGCAAGCCAGCAACTTCTTTATTGGTCCATAGAATTTAAATGAAATTGTAGGGCCGGGGATTTAGCTCAGTGGTGCTGCCACCTGCCTTGCAAGCTCAAGGACCTGAGTTTGATCCCTGATATCAAAAATAAATAAAAATAAAATAAATGGAATTATAGAAAATTGGCTTTTATTGGGGGGAGCGTTTAGACAGATTCACATTCTGCAATTCAGGCTGTCCCTGAACTCACAGCAATCTTCCTGCCCCAGCCTCCTGAATGCTGGAATTACAGGCTTGCATCACCATGCCCAAGGCTGCTTTTTAAAAATAGTTGAATGGTTGCAGGTTTTCTGCTGCAGCAGACATTCCCGTTTGCTGCTGTTGATTTATTCTGGGGTTCTCAGCCATGACTGCACATTAGAACCACTCTGGGGACCTTTTATCAATACCACAAGCAGAGGGGTACAGCTCAGTGATAGAATGTTTGCCTAGTATGCACCCCAGCACCAGCACCAAAAGTAAAATAAATACCATGCCCAAGCTCTGCCCTGGAGATTTTAATTAGAATTTCCAGGGTGGGGTTCAGCCTTTTTTTTTTCTCGTAGTGGTGAGGATTGAACCCAGGACCTTCTCATCAAGCTGCATCTCCAGCCCTCTTTAACTTTTCTGAGGCAGGATCTTGCTGAGATGATCTTGTGGTCATCCTGTTCCCACCTCTGAGTTCTGGGATACAGGTGTGCACCACTGTGCCCTGACTGATGCTCAGCTTTTTTTGTTTGTTTGTTTGTTTCGAGACAGGGTCTCACTATGTAGTTGAAACTGACCTGGAATTCACTATGCAGCCCAGGCTGGTCTCAAACTCACAGCAATCCTCCTGCCTCAGCCTCCCAAGTGCTGGGATTACAGGCATGCACCACCACGCCCGGCTGCTCAGCATTTTTAAAGAGTCCAGGTTGTTCTCATCTGCTGCCAGGATTGAGAGCTCCTGCATTTATAATTAATTGTTTATTTCCCAGTGAGAGCCCAGTGCCTTACAACTCACATAACATTCCCCACATTCCCTATATCTGGAGTCCTCTGGGCACTGCTGCCTCAGTGCTCTCTGGCTGATCCAGAATCTAACTTTCTTCTTCTTCCTTCCTCTTCCTCTTCCTTCTTCTTTCTTTTTCCTCTTCCTACTTCTCCTCTTCCTCTTCCTCTTCTCTTTGGTGCTGGAGACTAAACCAGGGCTGTCTCCATGCTAAGTGCACAGTGCCACTGACCTCACCCCAGGACCCACAGTCATTGTAGAACAATTTTCCTTACTCTTCTCTTACAGAGCTGCTCAGAAGGAACAACCAGACTTGACAGGCTTTTCCTCTCAGTCGTCTTTCTTCTCTCCACCTCTTAGTTTGCACAGTTCCTTTAAGGTGCAGCTCAAATATCACTTCCTCTGTGAGCAGCTAACACTTGCCTGAGGCTGGGAATGTGACTCCATGGTAGAGCCTGTCTGCTCAAATCCCTGGGTTCCCTTCTCATCACTGCCAAAAAATCAAATGAAAAGTCTTGCCCATGCTCTCCTTCATGCCCACTCCAGGGGCTGTGCCTCGGCAGCACCCTCCTTTCATGGAAATGCTGTACTGATGATGCCACTTCTTGCGCCCCTTCTGCTTGTGCCATTTGATCTCCTACCAAACTGGTAAGGACAGGGCTCTTCTCTAATAGTCGGTGAAGAAAAGTGAGGCTCAAAACAGTTTTAAAAAGCCCGGCATGATGGTGCATACCTGTAATCTCAGCACTCAGAAAGCTGAGGCAGGAGGACTGCTGAGAGCTCAACACCAGCCTGAGCTATAGTGAGCTCAAGGTCAGCCCGAGCTACACAGTGAGATCCTGTCTCAAAAAAACAACAACAAAAAAATTTTAAGTTAAGATCCGATAGCAAGTTTGTGACCTAGGGCTGTCCGAAATTGGGTAAGATTCTTGACCTGTCCATCTCAGGTGCCCCATGTGTAAAATGGGGTTAATGAGTTTCTACCCAGAGAGTCTCAAGGGATTAAACAATACAGCTAAAGGGATTAGATTCAACTGTGGATCTCTTCGAGCAGGGTGCTAAGTCTTATTCACCTCTGGATCTACATTATTGCCGATTAGCCATCACAGGCTTCACATCAACTACTGCAGACAAAAGCCCTGCGCTACTCCTCACCTCGTCTGGACAGGTCTGGAGACTGAGATCCCCAGTGGGCCGGAGGGAGGAGCTGGGACCCAGACCACCCCTTTCAATCTCTGTCTGCTCCGACCACCCCTCTTCAACCCTCTGCAGGCTTTCTGCCCCTCCACCCTCACCCCTGGCTTTCACACCAAGCACCCGGGAGGGGCAGGCACAGATGGTGCCAGGGTGCTCACAGCAGTTCCTCCTGAGCTTCTCCAATAAAATCTCATTTGGGCTTGGTTTTTATGTCTTTTTCTTTTTTTCTTTTTTCTCTTTTTCTTTCTTCCTTCCTTCCTTCCTTCCTTCCTTCCTTCCTTCCTTCCTTCCTTCCTTCTCCCCCCTTCCTTCCTTTCTTTTTTGGTGCTAGGGATGGACCAGGGCTTTGGACATGCTGGACCAGCACTCCACCAGTGCTCCACGCCCTAGTCCCTGGCTCAGCTCTTTCACATATTCACTAGCCTGTCTGTTTTTTGGGTTTTTTGGGGTTTTTTTTTTTTTTTTTGGTTTTGTGCCAGACCTCACCATGCTGTTCAGGCTGTCCTTAAACCCACTATGTGGTCCAGCTTGGCCTTGAACTCTGCCATCCTCTTGCCTCGGCCTCCTGAGTGCTGGGATTGCAGACGGCACCAGCATACCTAGAATAACTAATCCATCTTACCCTCACACAGGTGAGGTAGGTATTTATGAAACCCACTTTATCAGTGATGGAATTGAGTTTAGAAAAACTGAGCAATTTGTCAAAGTGATATAATTTGGATTTAATTCCAAGCCTTTTCACCATAGCATTCATTCAGTTCTGTCCTTTAATAATGGACTTCCTGGAGCCGAATACTATACTTTCCTGCCTTAGACATGTAATAAGTTTTATGTGTTCTTTTTCCTGTTAAAAAATAATAAAGGTCTGGGGTTGTAGCTCAGTGATGGAGGACTTGCCTAGCACACACAAGGCTCTGTCTTCAATCCCCAGCACCACACACACTCACGAAACAATCATGGGCTTTCTTAGGGTTCCCACTGTCTGTCTCATGATGTGGGCACTCACAGGCATGGTGTAGTTTTTGTTATTGTTATTTTGCTGTTGTTCATTTATTTTTCTTTTTTTGTTTGTTTGGTTGATTTTTGTTTTTTTTCAGAGAAGATCTTACTATGCAGCCCAGGCTGGTCTTGAACTTGTAATCCTCCTGTTTCAGCCTCCTGAGTGCTGCATGGCCTGGTTTTGATGGCTGTCTTGAGGACAGAGACTGAATGACAGTCCCCAGTGTCCCTAGAGCCTAGCAGGTGTTATCAGTAAGTGGCACTCTTCAGATCATATAAATTGTCCCCCCTTTACTGAAGTTAAGTGATTAAGTGCCTCCTCTTGCTGGTCTTTTCCTACTCCCACCAATCTTTCTGGCTGTACTGTATTCTGAAAGCAAGTGTCCAGCTGGGGTGCAGCTCAGTGTTAGAGCACTTGTCTAGCATGTACGAGGCCCTGGGTTCCATCCCCAGCACTATGAAGAAAAGCACAAAGGATAGAGGACAATATGTAGGAGGGCTGGAGTACAGAGACACCAGAAACAGGAAAGGGGTTTGTGGGGGCTGGCCCACAGCAAGGAGGTGCCCCCCAAGGAGGGCTGGTCTTACTTCCTGAAGTTCTCACGGGGCAGGGTGTTGCCGTGGGCATCCAGCAGAGGTGCTCTCATTTCACTCCTCAGCTTGAGTTTCTCTGCTTCCTCCAGCTCTTTCACTGTCCTCAGAATCACCTGGGTCTTCCTGTTTCCATCCAAGAAGATGGGCATGGAGCAGATGAAGGTCAGGAAGCTGTTTGGCCCCATCCTGGATGGAGGGGGCACCCGGGGCTCTGCTGGTTGAAGGCGACACGCCTGGGAGTGTGTGAGCCAGCGCCAGACGTTGCTGTCGTAGGGCCTGTCTGGCCGCCTGGGGAAGGTGGCAGGGAGACGCCCCACATCGAGCCACGTGTGGAAGCCCCAGATGTGCTCAGCTGCACCCTGCCAAGGGTGGAGCAGCCGCTGACGCACGGTGGACTTGATTTCTGTGCACGGGGGCTGCTGCAGACCCCGCTGGTGGTAGGCTTGCCGGGTGAAGCCAGGGAACTCCCAGGACTCACAAGGAAGGAGGAACTGGCGCTGAGCCCATGTCTGGTACTGGGGGAGGAGTTCGTTGACTTGGGCCATCTAGGAAGAGAAAACCAGAGCCTAGGAATGCCTGTGCCCACGGGGACACAGCACAGGCCAGGCCCTGAGGTTTGCTTCCTAGGCACAAGCTACCAGCCTCCTCCCACCCAGGACTCTTCTGGGACACAGCAGCCTGGCAGGGAGCCACCTCTCCTTCCTGCCCCCCAAAATGACAACACTATTTTCCACCTTGTCACCTGAATCTCCCTTCCTTATTCTTTTCATTGGCCATATTATGGGCTTGATTTCCCACATCTCAACTTTTTTTTTTTGGTACTGGGGATCGAACTTGGGTCCTTGCGCTGATGAGGCAGGCGGCGGAACCACTAGGCTAAATCCCCAGCCCTCACATCTCAATTTTTACTCTTCATCTTCAACTCCCTCCCACATTCTGAAGGCCCCACGTTCCTGGCTTGGGCCTCTTTCTGGTCTGTGGTCTTAGAGGTGACCCACGACAGCCATCCCAGAGAGCCACCTTCCAGTGCTCTTGATGATGCCTGGTGACACATGGAAAGCCCCTCTCCAAATAGCAGCCCAGGCGCCTTCTAGTGTTTCTTTCTCATTGGCATAAGCCCTTGGCTTTTGCTTTTCTGGCAGCAGCCCTGATGATTGGAGCCAGGAACTTTGCACTGAGTTTTTTGTTTTGTTTTGTTTTGTGTGAGACAGTCTTGCTATGTAGTTCAGGCTCAAACTCATTGTGTAGCCAGGACTGGCCTTGAATTCACTGCAGCCCAGGTTGCACTGAGTTTTTATAGCCAGCCCTTTTCACATTTTTAATTTTAAGACAGAATCTTGCCTAGTTGTCCAATCTGGACTGGTTTTTTGTTTTGTTTTGTTTTTTGTTTTTGGTACCGGGGGTCCTTTGCTTGCTAGGCAGGCAGTGGAACCACTGAGCTAAATCCCTTGCTGTGGGCTTGATCTTTTGATTCTCTTGTCTCAGTCTCCTAGAGCAAGCACCATTACCTCTGACTTCTCATTAGAATGCCAGTATAGCTCAGTGTGGTGGCACATGCCTATGATCCCAGAACTCAAGAAACTGGGCTAGAAGGATCACCAAGAGTTTGACAGCAGACTGGGCTTGGTGCTCAGTTCAAGGGCAGTGTGAACTGCATAGTAAAACCCTGTCTCAAAAAAAAAAAAAATGTTTTTTTCTTCCTGATACTGGGGATCAAACTTAGGGCCTTGTGCTTGCAAGGCAGTCATGGCGCCACTGAACTAAATCCCTGGCCCTAAAAAAATTTTTTTGGGGGGGCTACCAGGGATCAAATTCAGGACCTTGTGCTTGCCAGGCAGGTGCTATGCCACTGAGCTGAATCCCCCGCCCTATAAAAAAAATTTTAACTAAAAATAAAATGAAAATACAGAAAGCATTTAGAGTGTTAGCTCCTTCCCTTTTCTGCACCTGTCTCCACCAGAAGATTAAACTGGAGCAAATCTGTGTCAACACTGCCCGATGCTTGCACATGTCCCGTTTAACCCTCACAAGTCTATAGGCAAGTCTCGTCACCATCCTGCTATGGCTTTGAAATGTCCCCAAAGGCCCATGACTGCCAGCTTAGTCACCAGCCTATGGTGCTGTGGGTGTTGGTGACTCCTTTAGGAGGCAGGGCTTAGTTGAGGTCCGTGAGGTCCGTGATGGTGGCCTTTGGGGATAGTGGAACCCTCCTCCCTTTCTCTTGACTTCCTGGGTCACAGGCCTCCACTGTGTGCTCCCACTGTGATGTCCCAGGCCACCACAGGCCAGGCCAATAGCCTAGTGACCATGGATGGAAGCCTCTGAAGCCATGAGCCCAAATACACCTTTGCCAAAGGGAAATTGTGTCTGAATGAATGGTAGACTGGGGACCTGGGCCACTGCTGTTAGACAGTCTTGCAGTGCTCAGCGTGTGGCCTGGCTAGGATGAAAGTTATCTTTTAAATGCCTCTCTCCATTTACTCCAGGGCATTTCTTTTGTTTCTTTTTAGACAAGGACTCACTATGTAGCCCCCGCTGGCCTTGAACTTGCTGCAATCCTCCTGTGCCACCACGCCTAGCCTATTTTGGGCCTTGTCCCCTAAGTCATTTCTACCAACGGGCTAGGAGGCGGGATGTGGTACAGGTTGAACATCTCTGAGAATCCAAAATGTTCAAAATCTGAAACTTCCTGAGCATCACATGGCATGACAAGTGGAAAGTGCCGCACCTAACCTTTAAGTAATCAGTCAGCAAAATACAGGCACACTAAAAATATTGAATAAAAAGCCTCAGTGCATAAAGTATGTATAAAACAAATTTTGGGTTTAGACTTGGGTCCTGCCCGCAAGGTCTCATTACTACATTCCAAGATTACATACAAACATTCCAAGATTTAAAAAAAAAAAAAAAATCCAAATCCTAGACTTCCTATACCAAACATTTCAGATACAACATTCAATCTGTGCTAACTAGGCACCTCCTCATATCTGGGCTGTTCTGAAGTTGCAATGTTGAGCAGAAAAGGAGTTTACACCCTAGGAGAACTGCTGCCCAGAGGGCCAGACTCTGGCCCAGCCAGAGGAAAAGGATTACCTGCAGGAGAGGCTTTCTGTGACATGGATCACTAGGCCGTTGGAGTAACCTCGGTGGCATGTTGGTCATTCTTCTGGGCTCTGAGCCAGGAGGGACAGCTTTGTGAGGGCCCCTTTCGGGCACCATTGTTTGTTACTGTTGCTATGGTGACACTTCCTGACTGATGATACAGTGAAGCCGTTACCTGCCACCTGAGGCTCTTCAGTCTCTGGGGCGTCTGCCTGCCTTTCCAGTGAGACAGAGAAGTGACTCTTGTCTGTTCTGGCTACAAAATAAAGTGACAGGATCTGCTTCTGGAGAGGGACTTGCAGGAAAGTTCAGGGAGAAGAAAACAGGGAGGCCTCCTGGTGGTGGTAATAAGATCCCTGCAAGAGGGCTCCCCCTCCCCCTATGCTCCAGGGGCCTGCCACTCTTATTGAGGGACCAGCAAGGGCTTAACAGCAGGCCCAATGGTCCGAACAAACAAGGACTATGACAGGGAAGAGGTGGGATGCGTAGGACAGCATTGGGAAAATCAGCAGTTCTAGTGTTAGAAAAGGTATGGACAAGGGCCAGGGATGTAGCCGTGTGGTGCTGTGCCTGCCTGGCCAACGGGAGGTCCTGAGTATGGGAGAGTCAGGCACAGTGGCACATGCCTGTGAGCCCCGCATCCTGGCAGGCTAAGGCAGGATTCAAAGTGCAAATTACTCCTAGGCAACATAGCAGGACCCTGTCTCAAAGCTAAAAAGCTGTTGGCCAGGCATGGTGGCACATGCCTGTAATCCCAGCACTCAGGAGGCTGAGGCAGGAGGATCACTGTGAGTTTGAGACCAGCCTGGGCTACATAGTGAGTTTCAGGTCAGTCTCAACTACATAGTGAGACCCTGTCTCAAAACAAACAAACAAAACAGCTAAAAAACTAAAAAGCTGTTGATGTAGCTTAGTGCAAAGGCCCTGAGTTCAATCTCAAGGAATGAATGGAGGGGTGGGAAGGGATCCATGAGGAAGCCCCGCACACCATCCTTCATTTGCTTTCACGGGCAGCTGCAGGCCGTTCCTCTTCCTGTTCCTCACCGTGAAACCTCTTTCAATCCCCTCCAAATCCTGACAGAAAACAGAGACCAGCAGTTCCACCCGGATTTTATTCAGTACGTAAGCTGTGGTAGTGTTCTCGAGTGGGCTCACATACAGGCAGCCAGCCTGAGCCTAGGGCGGTTCTTTGAAAAGCTGCTAAGGACACCAGGCAGGTGAGGGGTTCTTTCTACTTTTGCAGCCTCCACCTGAGTTGTTGTCCGTGCTAGTCTCCCTGGCATGATTAGGGACAGTATCAGAAAAACGTCTTACGGGGCACATCTGGGTACCACTGTGCTTCAGATGCACCCATTGCATCTCCAAATCCAATTCCTGACTCAATCCAAGACCTTTTCAACCACATTTCTTCTTGCAGGAAAGCTGGCTTGGATACACGGAGGTGGGGAGGGAGGGGCAGGAGGGGCTCTGGTAAGCAGACTTGGGAGAACCATCCCTCTACCCACAGTAAAGAACTCTTGGGCCTGGAAGAAACCATGCACTGCAGGTTCTCCCCTCTGGGAGCTGAACCAAGGGACAGAAGCAAAGTGCAGCTCCTTGTCAGCCTACCCACCTCCAACTTTCATTTATAATTAGAAGGTAACTTAGAGAATTTACACTACTTACAAAGGCCATGCTGCAAGAAGCAGGGAAAGCGAGACTGCAGGACACAGAGTGGAAGGGATCTAGGGAACGCCTAATCCCTTTCACCACTGCTTTGGCATTGCCGCCCTTCTGCTCGTGGCAGGGAGAGCAGAGGAGTCACTCTCTCGGGCCCAGCTGCCCATCTAGTCTTGCAGAGGTGGCTGGGGTGTGAGTGCTGCCTTTGCATCACCGGGCGGTGCAGTCCCGGCCCGCAGTCCTCACTCAGAGGGTGTGGGACTCACGGAGCCTGGGACTGCCTGGAATGGCGGGTCAGGGTCCGGCCTCGACTGCAGCTCAGGGATGAACTGAGACCAGCTGATGTTGTCGGGGCCCAGGGGGTCCTCCTCCAGGCCAGGGAAGCTGATGTCCAACAGGATCTTGCTCAGGCTGTCATTCATTGTGTCTAGAACCAGGCCTTCTGTCACAGAACGGTTGGCTGAAAGGCTGGGGACCTGTGGTTCTGCGGACCCTAGCTTGGGAACTTCCAGGTCTGAGGGGCAAGAGCTGCTAAAGGGGTCAGGGGCAAGGTCAAAGGGTTCTGAATTGAGGAGTTCTCGAGGTGAGTCAAAGAGGGGAATGCTTTTCAGTGGCGTGGTGCTCATATCCACTAGCCCTAGGGTGTCAGGTAAGGGGCCAAAGGTGCCCTGTGGGGTTTGTACAGGGCTGAAATCCAGCCCCCTCACTTTGGCGGGAGGTGTGAGCCTCCAGGGTTCAGGGGTTTGGGGGAGGAGAGATTTACTTGGCGTGGAGGAGATGGGCAGCATCTCCTTAATGGGTGTCTTGAAAGGTCCTCCCTCCTGTTGGGGGCAGCCAAGCTGCGGGGCAGGTTCTGCAGACTCTGCCAGGAGGCAGACAGGGTGCTCCAAAGCTTGTCCAGATGTGCTGGGGCTCTCCGAGAAGACAAGCTCGGGCTCATCCACGCAGGGAGGCAATAGGTGCTGTTTCCTACGAGACCGGCTCATCTCCCTTCTCTCTTTCCGTTTAATCACGAGCATTTCCGAGACACGCCGTGCTGGGGACTTGAGCTCACTGAAGGACTTCTTGGACCTTGGGGTAGGCGAGCAGGATGAATCCTCCCAGGAGTGAGATGACTCTTCTTTGAAAGATGGGCATGGAGAGAGCCACTCCTCCAAGGGAGGGCTCTCCACTTTGATGGGTCTCCCTATGGGGAGCATGTCCTCCCCAGGCTGGGTTTCTTCCTCCTTGAGAGACTGAACCGGAAGCAAAGGTAACAGTCCTTCTCCAAGCAGAGACTTCTCCTCCTTCACTGGTCCAGCAGTGGGAAGAGGGGCTATGCCCTCCTCAGCCAGCAGTACCTGAAAGGGAAGCAGGAACAGAGTAAAAGGGCTCACATTCAACCTGCTGCCACCAGGCAGGACACGTGTGACATGCTGGTGTGGATGCTGTTTTTAAATTAAATTAATTAGTTAATTATGATTCTGGGGATTGAACACAGAGCCTCTTGCATGCTAAGCAAGTGTTCTACTACTGAGCTACACCCCAGCTCTTTTGTCTTACAAAGACTTGAGAAGGCATGATGGGGATTGAACCCATGAGTACAGAGAGTTAAATGTAAAAATTAAAACCTGAAAACCACACAAATCCTAAAAGAGAATCTAGGAGACTACATGCACAATCTAGGGTAGGATGACCTTTTTTTTTCTTTTTCTTTCTGTTTTTTTTTTTGACCCAGGGTTTTGCTCTGTAATTCAGGCTGGCCTTGAACTCACTATGTAGCCCAGGCTGGCCTCAAACTCACAGCAATACTCCTATCTCATTCACCTGAGTGCTGGGATTACAGGTGTGGGCCACCATGCCCAGCAGACCTCCTTAAACAAAATTGGAAGCCCAGAGGCTGTGAAAGAGAAGAGAGACAATTTGACTATATAAAATTTAAAATTTTACTGTGGCCACAGATATTATAAACAAAGTTAAAAAAGAAACAACGGAAGCAGGAAAATATCATTATAAAGGACAGAGGTTAATGTTCTTGCAATAAAGAGTGCTCACAAATAACCAGACACTGCAGCAAACTGGTCACTGTCCATGAAGTAGTGCCAGAGGCTGCCCCAAGTGACCAGACTTAAGGAGAAGGCGCTCAAATTTACTGGTACAGATAAAATTAACAAAGAGAGAGAGTCACATGCACTGGACTGGCAAATATCAAAGACTGATCACAGCAATTGTTGACAAAGATACAGATCTTGTCATCTATTGCTGGTTGAAATGTAAATGATCACATTTTTTAGTAAATCAATCTTGCGAAATTTATTATAATTTAAGGTACTTTTCCAATCTCATGTCTGGGGCTCTGTCCCAAAGACACAAAAGACCAGTAAAAAGGTATTTACACAGGGCAAAGCCCTAAAAACAAAATGTGCCCATAGAGGTGGGGCAAGGAGAATTCACATGGTCACACTATGAAACATTAAGTGGATGTTGTTAGAAAACAGTGAATTTGAACTATGCCAAGCAATGCAGAAGAACTGCCATGTCTTCACTTTAGGAAAAGACAGGTGTGGCTGACTGTGGCACACACCTATAATCCTACCACTCAGGAAGCCAAAGCAGGAGTATTCCAAATTGGAGGCACTGGGAGTTCAAGGCCAGCCCAGCCTGGATTACCCAGGGCAACCCTGTCTCAAAAAAAAAAAAAATGAGGGCCGGGGATTTAGCTCAGTGGTTCCACCGACTGCCTCGCAAGCGCAAGGACCGGAGTTTGATCACCGGTACCAAAAAAAAACAAAAATGAAAACAAACCATCCTCAGATGAAAGGCACGCCTAGTAGCACGTATTTGTAATCTCAGTTTACCCAGGAGGCTGAGGCACATATCTCAAGTTAAAAAAAGATGTAGAAAAATGTGTATATTGTGGTCACATTTTCAATATTTTGTGTTGTAAGTATACATATAAAATGGCCATCACTATATAGACAAATTATTTTTAAAGCATGGATAAAATACAGAAGAAAGCATACTAAATTGCTGACATCTGTTATCTTGTTTTTTCTTTCTTTCCTCTGAAGAAACAGGGCATTGCTATGTTGCCCAGGCTGGCCCTGAACTCCTGGGCTCAAATATCTTTCCTTTTATTTATTTTGTAGTGCTGGGGACTGAACCTAGGGCTTCACACATGGTAGGCAAGTGTTCTACCACTATGCTACATCTCAGCCCTAAAAATATTATTTATTTATTTAATTTGTTTGTTTGTTTGTTTATTTATTTATTTTTTTCCGGTACTGGGGATAGAATTCGGGTCCTTGTGCTTATAAGGCAGGCCACCGAACTGCTGAGCTAAATCCCTGGCCCAGAATATTTTTAAATTAAAAAAAAAGAAAAGAAAAGCAAACCCAAGTTTCACTAAACTCAAGTCCATGCTATTTCCCTCTCACTGAAGGAACAAGAAGCCCTTTTCTTTGGTTATACATTATCCTCAGCTCAAAAAACTGTCTCCTGAGGTTTGGCCCAGACTTGATCCATCACAGTGAGCCCTTAACTTAAACTATCTCACTTCCCCAAGCTAGACCAGAGGTGTTGGACCAGGAATGATTTTCCCCCGACATGGACACCTGGTGATACCTGGAGACATTTGGATTGTCACACATGGGGTACTACTAGCATCTAGTGGGGAACACAAAGGACATGCAAGACCACACCCTCCAACCCCACGGGGAATTATGCAGGACCTGTCCCCTGTGAACACTTTCTGGACCCTTCTAGCCAAGCTAGTATATAACTACTCTGGTCTGCATTCTTACAAACTCATCAGGTACTAACGGGTCTTTTGGCACCACATACATTGTAATCCAAATTCTTTTTTAGCTCTTATAATATGTTATTAAAGTTTCCTTATGTTTTTGTTTTTTCTACCCAACTAAGTTTATAAGCTTCTCAAGGAACACTTAGCTGGGCTGGGGGTTTAGCTCAGTGGTGTCACACCTGCCTCACAAGCACAAAGTCGAGTTCAATCCCTGGTACCAAAACAGCAACAACAACAAACACTTAGCAGAGTGCTGTACAAGCTGCAGGTGCAATGTTTTTAATGACTAGAAAAACAGTGAGCACTCACCTTGGGGGCGATACGGACTCGTTTGCTGTGGCAGGATAGCTCTGAGCTCTTCAGTGAAGCCGCCAGGGGCAACGGCACCTTCACTGTGGGCTGCAACACCAGGGACTGGTTCACTGGGAACTGGATGGGCACCAGGTACGAGGTGACCCGTGGCAGCAGTGGCTTCATCTTCCGCCCTAAAAGGAAACAGGAGAGATTAGGGCCAAGGGGGCCAAGGCACACCCCTTCCCACTGTCCTTCTCTGGGCTCTGATCCCTCCCTCCCTTTGAGTTGGGAACAGATTTTCCGAGGCTAAGATATGCCCCTCAACAAGGCCTCCACTCACGTGTGCCCAGAGGGAGTTCAGTTTTGATGGTCACATTCCGGCGGAGCTCAGCATTGGGCCGCTTCTGTTGCTGCTTGTGGCAGACGAGAAAGAAACGTGAGTTCATCAGAGGGGACAGCAGACCCCACCAAGCTGAGGTGGGGCACTTAGGCTAAACGACAGTCCAGAAAGGAAAAGTGGGCCTGAGGGGTGGAAACAGATGAGCGGCCCCCTAGGTCCTGCTTCCGGGGAAGGTGGACGGCACACCTTCCACGTCCTTCCCCTCCCAGTCCTTCCCCTCCTACGAGCCTCACCATCCCCAGGGACGCTGAAGCATGGAGCTGTCTGAGTGGCAAAGAAAAGCCAGGCCGAAAAGTGAGATAATAAGGCCCGTGCCATCAGTGGCATGTCCTTCTCTGTGCCTGCTCTGCTCAGCCGCCCTGTGCTGCTCATGAAGGAGGAGACGTGGGCAAGTTCCCAGCTGCCACATGTTCCTCACTCCCAACAGCTGGGTGTTTAGGGTGGCAGTCACATGGCCCTAGGACGCCTTCCCTCAGTCATAGCTTGTCTGTCCACAAAAGCCATGCTAAGCAGTGAAAGGAAGCAAGGCCAAGCCCCGAGCCAGAGGGAGAGAGCCTTACGGATTCCAAGTGCTCGGGCGATTGTGGAGACACTGGGTCCAGTGGCTGTGGCAGCCAAGCATTGTGGGAGAGAAACGAGATGAAGTTACCGTCAGCACGGTCAGTCTGACTGGACTGGGAAGAAACCTATTCCCAACAGATGTGGAAGGACAACCTGGACAACTGTCCTTCCCAGAAGGATGGTCATATACCAGCAGCTAAGTCCCAAAGTAATAGCCTCTTCCTAAAAAGATGCTGTGGTAGCTCAGTTTCTGTTCTCTAGGCCAAAGGCTTTTTAAAAAGCAGTTTCCCAGTCTTTCTCTGTAAGAATCACCTGAGATACTTTAAAAAATACAAATTCTTTTGGTGCACACCTGTAATCCCAGCACACAGGAGGCTGAGGCAGGAGGGTTGCCACAAATTGGAGGCCAGCCTAGGTTACACAGTGAGTTCAGCCTGAACTATGTAGCAAGACCCTGTCTCAAAAACAACAATAAATAATAAATAAAAGCAAACATAAAAATTACTGGTCCCATCAGATACCTGGAATCGGGAACCCCAAGAGAGTGATCTGGAAAGCTATATTGTAACAAGTATGTCAGGTAATTCTTATTTATAGAGGAGCTAAGGAAACATTGCCCTGAGAAGTTCTCTATTTTAGACCACAATGGTGCTTTCCATGTCCCTGTCCAGAACAAAAGTATGTCATTTGGTATTTGGCAACTGTACTTAATTCAGTGTGTTTTATTCAAGTTCCTACCTAGATGGTTCCTCCCAGATCCCTCCCAGATCAACACAGCATCCCAAGGACAGCTTGTTCCTGTTGAGATGGCCTCCACGACCTCCAAGCTGACCCTATGTAGATGAAACCAAGATACTCACCTTAAACACTTGATCCAGAGTCAGGAATCTGTTCGCACTGGGGTGAATGGTCCAAAAGGAGACCTTGCCATTGGCAGATGTCTCCCGAACAAACATGTCGTGGAGGGAAAGGTTGTGGCGAATGGAATTCTGGAAGAGAGAAAGGCAACCAGCTGTCAGCTACGTTAGTTTCTGAAACATTACCTTTGAAGCTTATGGGCCTCTCCCGCTCGGCACAGGCTGTCCACAGTCCCTGTGACCTCAGCCATTGGCAGACTCACCAACACCCCACACCTCAGCTGTACCCCATTGATTCCAGAGGGAAGAAGAATGTGACAGAGACCTGGCCTACAGGGCCATGGGCCAGAAGCCTCCTGTCACCACAGTGCAGGGTCAAGGTGAAGAGGAGAACCTCGTGCATGAACTCTGCACCTGCCAGCTCTGCCTCGACGTTTGTGTGGAGACTGGAGGCGGACCGAGCTGGGCAGCCAAGAGGGCAGAGAAGCCACAGCCAGGGCTGTGTTTTCCAGAACTAGATATACTGTCAGCTCCTTTGGCATTGTGGAAAAACAAGCAAGCGTTCACTCCACAGTGCACAGAGAAAGGTCTAACAGAGCTGGAGTGAAAAGTCTGGTTCTGGGATCCAAGGACAGAGCCATCTGGAGAGTAGATGTGCCCAAAGCCTTGGTATCCAGACAGGTCTTCTATGGGGCTGGGAAGGCTAGGTTCAGTGTCGTACATCAGCAAAGAGGAAACCACATTTGGTCCCAGCAGAAGTTGAAGGAATCATCTCTCCTGGCTAATCCCATTTCTTTTCTTTCTTTCTTTTTCTCTCTTTCCCTTTCTTCTTTCTCTTTTGGGTGTGTATATGTGCGCGCGTTTGTGTATACGGATGTGTGTGCATGTGTATTGCTAGGGACCAAGCCCAGGGCTGGCATGTTCTATACAAGTGCTCTATCTCTGATTATATGCCTCTCTGCAAATCCTACTTCTACCCAAAAGACCAATGAAAAGATTTGTGTGTATGTGTCTCTGTATTTTTAAACAGGGTCTCATTTTATAGGCTGGCCTTGAATTTACTATGGAGCCCTGGCTGGCCTTGAATTCTTGGCAATCTTTCTGCCTCAGCCTCCTGATTGCTGGGGTTACAGGTGAGAACCACCACACCTGGCTCAATTAAAAGATTTTAGTGTGAGCAGATGTGGTGATGCATGCCTTTCATGCTATTCAAGAGGCTGAGGCAGCTGGATTGAAAGTTCAAGAGAAGCCTGGGTAACTTAGCGAAAATCTGTCTCAAAGTAAAAAGGGCTGGGTGAGGAGACTGAGGCAGGAGGATTGCTCTGAGTTTGAGGCCACCTTGGACTACACAGAGAATTCAACCCCAGCCTGAACTACATAGGGAGACCTGTGTCCTAAATAAATAAATAAATAAATAGGGCTGGGAATACGGCTCAGTAGTAAAGTGTCTGCCTAATGTGCCTGGTTTTAATGCTCAGCACGAGAAGGCGGGGAGAAGGTCTTGGAGGGCTAGGAAAGTAGAATGAAACTGTAAAGTAACAGTCAATAGCAAAATAGGTAGGTGAGATAAAGTAGAAAATTAAGTTGATGTAAGAGTGCGAAGAGATTTACTGTGGGGAAAATAAAACAAAAACAAACCACCCTTGGCTTGCAGTTGAGTCAAAAGACTTAATTTGTGCCAGGAATGATGGCACACACCTGTAATTCCAGCATTCAGGAGGCTGAGGCAGAAGGATCACTGTGAGTCTGAGGTTAGCCTGGGCTACAGAGTGAGTTCAAGGCCAGACTGTCTCAAAAAATACCAATAAACAAGCAAAAACAAGCAAAAAATACCTAATTTATAGTTCCAACACTGATCAACCAACTGTATGACGTATAAAGTGAAGAAAAGCCCTGACCACTAGAAATATGATGGTTTAGATGAATGTTGGGATCATGAGGTTCAGCTTCTTTTTCTTTAATTTCTTTAGTAAAAGATAAAGAACTTTAATTGATTTTGCCTAGATTCAGCAGGATTGAGCCACAACCCAAAAGATGCATATGCTTAGCAGTTGAGCATTCTCTGCACTTAACTGCTTTCCCGGGGCACCATTCTGTTGAGCTGCAGTGACCTCAACTCTCAGTATCATGGGACAGATTACCTTCCAGCCTGGCTTGGCAATGTGTTTAAAATAGGGGAAGTGATCCTCGATCCAAGTGTAGATGTCCTTCAAGGTCATGCGCTTCCTCTCAGTGCTGTTGATGGCGAACTGTATCATGGCCATGTAAGAGTAGGGTGGCCTCTCAGACACAGAGTCCTGCCAGGATGTTGATGCTCCCAAGGGCTCCTCCACCTGAGGGGTACAAGAGCCAAAGGGAAAGAGAGAGGGAATGACAAAGAGCTCGTGAGAACTATGCACCCACGACCATGGCCCCTTGAGAACAGCCCTAGGAAAACTTTACTTCCCAGAAATGTACTAAACACAAACTCGCCTGAGACTGCTGTCCATAGTGGAACACACTTTTAAGACTAGGGAGGGTCTTAGCGATGATGTAGGCTGGACAGAAGCCAGTAAGGAACTGACCACTTCTCCATCATCACTTGTTTTGTTGAAGGTATTATCTAATAATAAGGGAAGTCCAGTCTCTTCAACTGAAAGTGCTCTACTTGGGACATACATTATGGTCTTCAAAACACTAGTTTTATACTACTCCACGTCTATTTTTCAGACTTGCAGACCAAGAGACCTGGGTCTTAGTTCCATTCCTTCTCGTGATGTAATATGAATAAATCCATCTCATTTGAATGTGCGTATGAGAGAAATATTCTCAAGAGTTTGGGGAAATCAAAGCCCACATTTGCCTAAATCTTGGCCAAAGAGCTGATCATTCACATTTTGTTTTGTTTTTTGAGATGGGGTCTCACTATGTAGCCCAGGCTGGATTTGAACTTGCAGTGATCTTACTGCCTCAGCCTCCCGAATGCTGAGATTATAGTCATGTACCATCATGCCCAGCATTCACATTTTAAAAAGCTGAAATATAACTTTACAAAGTGTAATTGTATATTTAAGTATTTATTGATGTATATATCCAAATAAATTTTCACTTTTTTTTTTGAGACAGGGTCTCATTATATGGTTATATAGTTCAGGTTGGCCTTGAACTCACTATGTATTCTGGGCTGGCCTTGAATTCATGGCGATCCTCCTGCCTCATCCTCCCAAGTGCTAGGATTACAGGCGTGTGCCACCATGCCCAGCTAAATTTTCACATTTTTGGAGATAGGTTCTCATTATATAGCTCAGACTAGCATTGAACTTGCTATGTGGCCCAGACTTGGCCTTGACCCTGCAATCCTCCTGCCTCAGCCTCCTAAGTGCTGGGATTACAGATGTGAGCCACCATTAACATTTTCTTTCCTTTTCTTTTTTTGGCAGCACTGGAGATTGAATTTAGGGTCTTTGTGCTGAGCTACATATCCTGGCCCTTTATTTTTTTATTTTGAGACAGGGTCTTACTAAATTCCCGGGGCTGGGCTCAAACTTGTAAATCCCCCACCTCAGCCTCCCAGTGTACACTGCCACACCTGGCTTACATTTTCATTTTTAAAGGTTGTTGGTTAATGGCTAAAGGGTGTATACAAGAGAACCTACCAGTAGATCTGTCATATTGGCAACTATAAAGAACAACACAGAAACCAACCCAGACTACACAATTGGCTTAGCTCAATTTTGATTGTTTTAGAAGCATCTAAAATAAATCACATTTGCTATTAATATTACAGTATATCATCTAGTAAAATTATACTGTTAAAAATACTGTGTTCCAGGGGCCGGGGATTTGGCTCAGTGGTACTGCCATCTGCCTCACAAGTGTAAGGACCCAAGTTTGATCCCCGGGACCCCTCACCCCCCGAGAAATGTTGTATTCCATTCACACTCTTGGGAGGCCTCTGTAAAGTTCAGACAGCTTCCCAAACTAAGATTTGTTACAATCATTTCCTGAATACCTGTGGAGGACCTACTTAGGGCAGAATACCAAATGCACTGCTCAGAGCAATGTAGAAAAAGCCAAGGAAATCTGTCCTCAAAGAAATGCCACAAATAGGGGAGAAAAAGATCCCAGGTGGGAAAATAGCTCAAAGTCCTACAGAATAGCACTGAGTGGAGCACTGATGTCAGGACTTAGAAATGCTATCCAGCAGGCCATGTGAGCCATGTCCCTTCTTAGGAACACCTGCACTCTCTCAGATGCCCTGGCGAGTGACAGAATAGTTCACCTTGACCTGACTCTGCTCCAGGTGACAGTTCTCCTTCTCCTCCACTTCCTGCTTGATGCTGCAGGAGCCCAGTCCATCAGAACTCATCTTCCCGAGCCACTGAATGTTAGTCAGGCTGCTGTCCAGAATGCAGCCCACTGCCTCACCGCCAGCTAGAGGAGAAATAAGCCAAGACCCCACTTAGCTGCCTGACAGATGCCCACAGGTCCAGCACAGCCAGAGGTCAGGAATCACCCACCCTTAGGACAGGGAACACATGGGGAATCTATTGTGGCTGTTACTCTGCCCCACTGGGGGTTCAGGACAAGTTCAGACACCAAATTCAAATTGCATTTTGGTATGAGCCACATCGAACCTTAGACAGCAATAAACGCAATCTTAAAAAAAAAAAAAAAAAGGGCAATCTTCTATAAAGGCTAATAGCCACTTTTCTTCAAGTTTCACTTTGTTCCTTTATTAAGATGTAGAAAGATTAACTTCCTTATAAGGCCAATGGAAAACATAAACAAATGATGAACAAACCCCTTTCCAATACGTTTAAGGAAAGCAATAGAAATGCTAAATCTTAACTGTAATTCTTTCAACTGTGTCCAAAGGCTTTGTGTCAAGTGTTGAAGGGGAGGAGGGAAAGGGGAAAAAAGAAGAATGAAGATATACTATGTACAGGTACAAATTCCATATGATGAATGTTATCTAATTGGATATCTAAAATGTACCAATAAAATTAAAAATAAAAAAGGCTGTCAAGGCTTCAGGATGAGGACTTTCCCTGGGTTCAGGCTGCGTGTCTGTCTGTAGCAGGCAACAATACTCCTACAAGCCTTGCCACCAGAGGAAAAACCAGGCTCCTCCCTCGTGCCCTGCAGACCACATACCACAGCGCTCCTGACGGTGCCCTGGAGGAGCTCCAGGTAGTCTAGGAACAGTCACATCCCTGGCTACAGTCTTTGGTCCCGACTTTTCGGTGAACATTTCTGCACTCTTGGAATCACTGCTGTTTTGGGCTTGAGGCTGCGGTCCTGCAGAGCAAGCTGGGGCTCCCCCACAGCTGATGAGGATGAATTTGTTGGGCCCACTGCTGCCACTCTCTTTTCCTTTGGCAGTCAGTACTGTGATGATGCTCTGGATATCAGCACTGCTAGGGATGGCCACCACTTGTGTGTTGGGCATGGTAGGGTGGTTAATAATCTTGATCCCAGCTGGAAACTTGCAAGAGCTGGATTCTGCCACCTCCTTGGAGGCTGGTGCTTGGCTAGGCTCCTTTTGGGCAGGGGGTTTCTTACATTCCTCTTTGGATGTTTCAGCTGGAGCATTCTGAACAGGAAGGGGAAGCCTCCGTCTCTTGAGAATCAGTGGCCGATGGGGGCTGGTTTTCATTCTGAATCTGTGCTTTCACTCTCCATTGAGAATCACAAGCATGGACCCTGCAAAGTGTAAGGAGCAGCCAAACATCAGGGATTTGCTGGACCAAGAGGAGGTTCTTTTATTTAATTTTTAAAAATGTTTATGAGTACATATTTGTGGTACATAATGATTACATCCTTCATGGGGAGTTGGTGCATGTACATAACACATCTGAATTCTTTTTACTTCCCTTCCCCTCTACTCCCATCTGAGGTTCTCTTAGAGGAAGGCCTATATGCCAAAAGCATGAGCCTACAGCTGAGGTGAATGCTCCTGAGATTTTGTAAACCCATACAGCAATCAGAAGCAATTCCAAGGGAGAAAGTGAGGCAGGGCTAGAAATAGTCAAAAGAATGAGTGTGACATCTACAAAAGCAAGAACATCTCTATTATTCTCCACTATAATATAGATAAATCACATGCAATGACTATAGAGACAGGAATAGATGATAGAATAGGAAAAATGGTAATTAGGGGCCCAGACAAAACTCAGATCCTCTAATGCCTTCTCAGATGAAGCATATATATTTTGATGTCCTCCTACTTTAATTCACCTCCCAGTTCACAAGATGTCACATGACCCATGGTAAAGTTTAACAGGTTTTCAGCTCTATGGGTTGCCCTTTATTTCTGTGGCTATTACTCCTCCATTTTTTTTTTTTTCTTTTTGGTTTTTTGAGACAGGGGCTCACTATGTAGTAGAGACTGACCTGGAACTCACTGTGTAGCCTAGGCTGGTCTCGAACTCACATCAATCTTCCTGCCTCAGTCCCCAGAGTGCTGGCATTATAGGCATGTGCCACCACACCCGGCTACTCTTCCATTTTTAATTTTTGGTGCTGGGATCCAACTCAGGGCTTCACATTTGCTAGCCGAGAACTCTACTTCTAAGGTACATCGACAGCCCTTTTTAATTCTTAAGAGTCTGGCTAAACTGCCCAGACTGGCCTGAACTTTGATTCTTTTTGCCTTCCAAGTAGCTGGAATTAGAGGCATAGACCACCACGCCCACCTGAAAAACAGTATTTTCTTTCACAATTTCCAAAAACATTTATTTAGTCACATTTCAGTACTTGCGTGTGATTATGCATATATTAATTTCGTTAGCATGCTATTTATTAATTTCTCTTCCAGAAACAAGATTATAACCCCTATTTCCTGACTACTAGAATGTGCTACTATTACTATGCTAAGGTGATTTTGAAATGCTTAGAAAGTAATTTTTAAAGTATTTCCATTTTTATAGATATATGGAATACTTTAACATTAAGTAAAAATCCATCATTCCATTTTGAAGTCTTTGAGAGTTGGAAGAATAAGTTGTCTCTTTTAGGGCACCTGCGATCTCCTTAAGAAACGACTGCACTTTTTTGACATTTGTTATCTGCTGAAGAGTTCTCCGGCCCTCCCCAAGCTGTTGCCTCCCTTTGCTTTATATCTTGGTTTTCTAACTTCCAATCTCAGTCTTAATTCTGTCTCCTGTCCCTCCAGTCTTTCTTCCTTTCCTCGTCAATCAGAAAATACTGCCCCCTTCCTTCCTCAGGGTATCTTAAATCTTTCTCTTCAATTCTTGACAAACTTTTCCTGATTTTTTTTTTTTTTTTTTTT
>NW_022900931.1:28840174-28851305 GCF_012274545.1 Fukomys damarensis | reverse complement strand
CAAGGGTCAGTTGGTAGAGCTCCTGCCCGGGCAACTGCCCTCGACTTATCTGATAACTACCGTCGGGCTTCCCGGGTCCACGGAGTCTTGAGGGCGGCCATATGTCTTCAACCTCCCCAACCCCAAGTTGGGATTGAACCCGGGGCCTTCGAAGTGAGCGGATCTCCTGTCCTTATCTCGCTAAAATGCCCAGCTAGGCGTGGATTTGCGATCTTGCCTCAGCCTCCCAGAATGCTGGGATTACAGGCCGGGCCACCAAGCCTGCTGGTGTCTTTCGTTTTAAACCCACAGGCCTGCATACCTTGTAGGCCCTGCCTCAGCTCCCAGAGCTCAGGTCCTCCACTTGCTTCCTGCCAGGGTCGAGCTTTTATATAAACATACTTTATAAAGTGTTTTATTTACTCGCTTATGTAACAGTTTTTGTGGAAGAACTGCTATATGCCAGGCCCAGAAGATACAATGGCAAACAGGCCCCACAGCCTAGAGTCTTATGGGGGTATAGGGGAGCACAGACATTTCCCCAGAATCAAATAGTTACAGTTGCAAAGTGAAGTTAGAAGTTCCCCTTCCTCCCTCCTTCTCTCCTTCCATTCCTCTCTTCTTTCCCTTCCTTCCTTCCTTCACTTTTTGCTTTTTGGTACCAGGGATCGAACTCGGGTCTTTGCATTTGCAAGGCAGACGCCAGAAACACTGAGCTAAATCCCTGGCCCGCTTCCTTTACTTTTTAGACCAGGTCTTGCTGTGTTGCCCAGTCTGGTCTTGAATTATCTCATCTCAGTCTCCAGAATATCCAAGGATGCTAAGGAAGCTACCAGGCCTTACTACCATACTTCTGAGTATTTGAGATGAGATCTTGACAGGTAGGACAGGAAGTGCTTTTCTGCTGAACTAAGGTGAGCATAAGATCCAGCGTCTTTTACACAGAGTCCAGGACTGAAGAGTGACAAGTTTGGGCTGAGAGACTTGAATGAGTATGGTGTGACTCAGAGAAAGCAGGGCCTTGACCATACCCTGGAGTTTTGTCCTAACCCAAGAATTTGTTAAAGGAAATTTATTAAAGGAAGTCAAAGATGTAAGCAGAAGTGAGTAAAGATCAGATTTACATTTTTAAGTTTGCCTCTGTTGGGTGTAGAGTGGATTGTGATAGACAGGCTATTGCTATGCCTCAGGCAAGAATTGTTGAAATTTGAAGAAGGGTAAGAGAAAGTATTCTTGCTGCTGGGAATTGAACCCAGGGTCTCTTGCATGTTAGTCAAGCACTTTACCCCTTAGCCCTAGAAAGGGACATTACTGAAGACATGTTGAAGAGGTAAAGTGGATTGGACTGGAAGTTTAGGGGAAAGGGGAAGATATGAAGGTTTTGGCTGCATAACTAGATAAATGATGTTATTGCCTGACTAACCAAGGGCACTGGAAGATATAATCAGTTTGGCTGGGGGTATTGAGCAGGGATCATGAGTTCAACTTTATTTACTTTGTGGTGATACAGATGGAACACAGGGCCTCATGCATGCTAGGCATGAGTTCAATTTTAAACAATGAATTCAGGGTGCCTTTGAAGATAATGTTAAGTAGGCAGCTAGAAGACTAAGAGAAGACTAAGCTGAATATATAAATACTGAAGTCGCATATTTCTAGGTGGTTATTGAAATGTGAGCAGATGACATTGCCTAAAAAAGAATATAGAGCAAAAACAGCTCCCAAGCAGAGCTAGTAGAATTACCTCTAATTAGAGCAGAGGGAAAGAGGTTAGATGCAGACACACATAGATTGTTATATTTGATTTTTGGAAAATGAGAGTATTTCCTTTGAGGTCTTTTGTATTCTTTGTTAAGTAGGAAGTAAGGTCAGTGTGGAAAGGGTGTTCTGAAGTTTTAAGAAAGCAAGACAGCTAGTGCAGTAGTGCACACCTGTAATCCCAGCACTCCAGAGACAAGGCAGGAGGATCACCAGCTAGGGCTACACAGTGAGAACCTGTCTGAAAAAGCAAACAAGCAAAAAGTGGGAAAGTTTGTTGTGCCCACTCGACCCCCACCCAGTAGCTATCATCTCAGCAAAGGGTGCAATGCAGCTCTTTGCACTACAGCTGTTGCTCCTGCCACTGCCCCTCCTCTGAACTCCTTCTGACTGAGTTTTTTTCATAAAGTGCCTAGAGTTGTTTTTTCAAAATACCAATCAGGGGCCGGGGATTTAGCTTTAGTGGTGCCACCACCAACCTCGCAAGCACAAGGTCCTGAGTTCGATTCCTGGTACCCCCCCAAAATCAGGCTGGTTGTGACACTTGCCCATAATCCCAGCTAACTGGGAGGTAGAGGCTGGAAGATCTTAAGTTAGAAAGGGGTTGTAGTTTAGTGGTAGGGTGCTTCCCTAGCATGCATGAGGCCTACGTTCCATTCTCAGCATTAAGAGAAAAGCATTTAAATTATACAGCAAGGCCTTCCCTGGTAACCCTGTCTAAAAGAGCAGTTAGTGACACCTCTTGTCCTGTTTGATTTTTGTTCTTAACTTTGACCACTAGACTATAAGTGCCATGAAAGCCGGGAGTTTATTTTGTTCTCTGGTATATGTTTTCAGTACCTGGAACGATGCCTGGTACAGGGTAGGGATTCAATAAATACCTGCTGAATGAGTGAACAAATGGATGCATTTATTATGTGTGTTTGTCCTGAAATGTTGATTCCTTGGGCGTAGCAATTCTGTGCTTTTTTTCCCGTGTCTCCACTGCCTAGTCACATGCTGTTGGCCTTATGAATGAATCATTAATGTACAAGCCACAGCCACCATTATGAGACTGTCCAGAATGATCAGCCGCACCTCCCTTTAGCCCTCTACCTACTCTTTGTTCACTTATGTCCCACCATTTCACTGAAGAAGCTCTTATGAAAGTTGATCTGGTTGTTAGGGCCAATGGTCACTGCTTCAGACTCTTCCTATTTGTGACCATGTGTCTGTCTCCTCTCTTCACTGACATAGCCCATGTTCAGGCCTCCATCGTTCCCTGCTCAGACGACACTGTTACCTAATTGGTCCTCCTGTTATGGCTTGTATCTAGATGTCTTCCCAGTGGGGCTTTTCAGAAGTGGCTGGATCTAGAGTGTGTGGGATCGAGGATGTGATGCTGGGATAGATCGTAGTGTGATGCTGGGATTGAGGCTGTCCTACCCTGGGTGTGAGCGCTCCCTGCCCACAGAGGGTCATTTTTGTCACTTGCTGCTTCTGCTGCCTTCTGCTTGCTGTGAGTTGAGAACTCTACAATGCCCCTCTGCCCTGTCACCCTACCTTGGAGCCAGCTGATTATGGTCTGAAACTTCTACAAACTGAGCTAAAATAAACCTTTCCTCCTTTAACTTTGGGGGTTGGGTATTTTGTCTTAGCATTGAGAAAAAGTAATTAAGACACCTACTTCCAGGGTGCTTTTTCTCGCCTTTCATACCATTGCCACGATGAGCTATCTTAATGAAACAAACAAAACAATTTATGAAACAATTGGAAATTTGAACATTGACTGAATATTTGATAATAAGGAATCTGTATGTGTGTATACTTTAGTAATGTTAATGGGAATGACAATTATTGTAAATATATTTTCTTTTTAATGCAGGGTAAGGGAAATGGATAGAAGTGTGGGTGGAAGCCGGGCATGGTGGCTCACGCCTGTAATCCCAGCACTCGAGAGGCTGAGGCAGGAGGATCATTGTGAGTTCAAGACCAGCCTGGGCTCAGTAGTGAGTTCCACGTCAGTCTCAACTACATAGTGAGACCCTGTCTCAAAAAACCGAAAAAAAAAAAAAAAAGTGTGGGTGGATCAGAACTGGCCATGGTGACCATGGGTTGATGGTTGTTAGAGCTAGATGATGAATGTATGGTGACCCATCACATTACTCATTTTGCTTTTATTTATATTCAGAATTATTGGGGTAAAAATTTTAAAAAGCAAAACAAAACCCAAGTGCAAGCCAGGTGTGGTGGCGCATGCCTGTAATCCCAGCAGTTGGGAGGCTGAGGCAGGAGGATCACTGAGAGTTTGAGGCCAGCTTGGGCTCCATAGTGAGTTCAAGATCAGCCTGAACTACTTAGCAAGACCCTGTCTCAAAAGAAACAAGTACAGTCACATCATTCTGTTTGAAAATCTTCACTACTTAGGTTCAAGTCCATACACTGTGACTTCAGCTGGCTTTTCTCATCTGACCTTGACACTATGCCCAGCTTCAGTTCTTGCTGTTCGTTTCTCACACTCCATTCCCAGCTATGCTGAGCTTGCAATGCCTTGAATTCCCAAGATGCCCATGTTTGCTGTCCCTTGGCTGGAGTGCCCACCCCACCCTTTTGTCTCTCCCAGTCCTTTCACCCACTCATCAGGCAGCTCCCTGCCCAGGGAAGACTCCCCTGGTTATGTACCCTCATATTGGGCTTTTACCTCATAGACTTTTCAGAATGCCAGCTCTTCTTGAAACAAGGCTTCCACAGAAGCATGTTATGTCCTTGTACTGAATTGTGATAGTCTGTTTCCCTCTTCCAGGCTCTCAGCTCCTTTTTCTGCACTGCTGGGGATCAAACCAAAGGTTTCCTGCATGTTAGGCAAGTGCTGGACCGCTGAACTACATTCCCAACTCCTTGAAGACAGCCCGCTGTACAGATACAAGTGCTTGGCCCTCAGTTGATTGTTATTACCTGGCTCTTTCCTTAATCCCAACAGTCTGGGAGGCTGAGGCAGGAGGATGACAAGTCTTACCCCAGCCCAAGCAACTTAGTGAGACCCTGATTCAAAATGAAAAATAAAAAAGGCTGGGATGTAGCTTATTGCAAAAGCCCTGGGCTCACAATCTAGCCTAGACCAGTGGTGGTGAATCTATAGTACATGTGCCACAGCCAACTGTTTGTCATTGAAAGTTCTAAGGGCCGGGGATCTAGCTCAGTGGTTCTGGCGCCTGCCTCACAAGTGCAAGGGCCTGAGTTTGATCCCTGGTACCAAAACAAAAACAAAAACAAAACTAAGAGGTTCGCCATCACTGGCCTAGACTATATAGCAAGACCCTGTCTCAATAACAACAAAAAATGGTTGTTGGATAAATTGCTATTTGTGGCAGTTTCAACACATACAGGTGAACACTATTTTTGCTTAGTGGTGTAGTGTAGGAGGCTGTGTTCCCACAGTCTTGAGGTTCAGATGATAGTTTGTGGTAGAAGTGGCTGGCAGGGTGACAGGAAGAGCTGGGAATAATCTGAATTATTTTCTCCAGATTTTGTTTCTGTACTGTGCAGGTATGTGTTGGAATTGGACGCTGTCCCCCAACCAGGAGGCTAGCATCATGTGGTTGCTAACTGCTCTCCCTTCACCTACTGATGCCTCCCAAAAAAAGACGAAACCTTCAGTCCTGCAAAGCCCAGCTGCTGTTCCACGAACAACCACTGGAGGGCCCCAAGCACCACTGTGGATCTGCTCTTCAAGGCCTCACTCACACTCGGCAGGTGCCTCACAAGCCTATAGGAGCCATGGCTTCCTGGGTAGGCCCATGGGCTTCTTTGGCTTTTACCCCATAGACTTTTCAGAATGCCGGCTCTTCTTGAACCGAAGCTTCCAAAGAATGAACAGATTTGTGGTCAGGAAAACAGTATACTCTTTTTGGTAGTGGTCAGTGGTCCTCCCTATGTATCTTCTGTGTTCAGACTAAGGCATGAGTTGGATAGCACTGGACTTGTCCCCACCAGGTTCCTCTGAAAAAGTTCATGCATGTAATCCCAGCACTTAGGAGGCTGAGGCAGGAGGATTGCCAAAAGTTGGAGGCCAGCCTAGGCTACATAGTGAGTCAGCCTAAACCACAGAGGGAGGCTCTGTCTCAAAAAAAAAAAAAGGTGATTATTCCCTAAACTTCATGTGAAAGGTATTTAGGTGGTACTCTTATTTTATTTATTTATTTATTTGGTACCAGGGATTGAACTCAGGTCCTTGTGCTTGCAAGGCAGGCAGTGGAACCACTGAGCTAAATCCCTGGACCATATTAATGGTGTTTGTTTGTTTTGGTACCAGACATCTTGAGGACCTTCCAACTTTCGAGACAGGTGGTGGCATCACTGAGCTAAATCCCTGGCCTTCAAATGTTGAAGAGATTGAACTTTGAAAAAAAAATCCACAGAAATGACAATATATTTGCTAGTTTAGGCATGGTGGCACATGCCTGTATCCCAGAATTGGGGGGGCCGAGGAAGGATTGCCTGAACTTCAAGGCTAGCATGGGCTACCCAGTGAGTTTAAGACTAGCATGAATTACACAGTGAGACCCTGTCTCAAATCAAACAAATGCCCTGGAATGGGCTGGAGATGTAGCCTAATGGTAGAAGAACTTGCCTAACATGCACTGGAGCCTGAATGCATCCCCAGCACCAAAAAAATGGATAACAGAAAAGTCCTAGGAGGGCCGGGAATGTGGCTCAGTGGTGCTACGCCTGCCTGGCAAGTGCAAGGTCCTGAGTTCAATTCCCAGTATCACACACACACACACACACACACACACACACACACACACACACAAAGTCCTAGGAAGAGAATATAGCAGCTGTATAACAGAAGTACTGTAGCAAAAGGTCCCTGATAAAGCATATGCTTAGGACATAATTTGTTCAGGATTGCTGGAAAGAACTTTATTACTGGCTTCGTGGTCGTGGAGGAAACTTAAATACTGAAATCCTGTGGATGCTGATACAGACATTTATTGAGTTCCTTGTGTGCCGTATCTATACTATTTGCTGTGTGTGTGTGTGTGTGTGTGTGTGTGTGTGTGTGTGTGTGTGGTTCTGGGGATTGAACCCAGGGCTGTTTTACTACTGAGCTATATCTCTAGCTTGTTATTTTGAGACAGGGTCTTGCTAAGTTGCCCAGGTAGGAGTAGAATTAGAACTTGCATCTTTCTGTCTCAGCCTCCTACAATTACAGGCATTGTGGATTACATGCATGTGCCACCACATACTGGCTGCTAGATGCTCTCTGCACATGCTCTCATTCCCTGTTCTTAGTGTACATTTATTATTTACTGAGGACCCTTTTTGTGCCAGGCATTCTGCTAGGTGCTGGGGAATCAATGGTGAACAAAATCTTTGCCCTTGTTAAGTTTGTTTCTTGAGACAGGGTCTCACTATGTAGTTCAGTCTGGCCTTGAACTCACTATATAGTCCAGGCTGGCCTTAAACTCACAGTGATCCTCCTGCCTCCTCTTGGGCCTCCTACCTCCTCTTGGGCCTCCTACATGCTGGGATTACAGGTGTGCGCCACTACGCCCAGCCTGTTAAATTTTAGAGTGTTGGTTTGTTTGATTTTGGTGCTGGGGCTTGAACCCAGAGACTTGAGCATGCTAAGGATGTATAGTTTAAGCTGTTACCCCACCACCTCCTGTTGTTACCTCATGAAGTTTAAAGACAGTTAAATCACAGCTATATGGTGTGATAAAGTTCAAGAGGCATTGTCCCTACTTGTACACATGAGAAAACAAAACCAGAGAGATTAACTTGGCCAAACTACCTTTTTTTTTTTTTTTTTTCGGTGCTAGGGATTGAACTCAGGACCTTGCACTTTTGAGGCAGGTTTGGCACCACTAAGCTAAATCCCCAGCCCAAAGTGCCTATCTTTTTACATAAACATTTCATTAGATGGCTATTTTTGTTTTGTGTCCATTACTATAGTGGGCATCATTTAAGGTTCTGGTTAAAAAAAGCCAGGCATGTTGGCATACACCTATAATCCCAGCACTCTAGAAGGGTCAGTCTGGAGGACTGCAAATTTGAAACTAGCCTGGGCAAATCAGAAACTTAGTGAGACCCTATCTCACAGTGAAAATGTCCTTTGTTCATTCCCTAGGACCACACACAATAAGATTCTTGTCATTGGATGTTTCCTCTCTTGGGTACTTGGTAGTTGGCTGAGTTCACTTTTTCTTTTTTAACCCTTAGGTATCACCTCAGTTTGACACAACAGTAGAAAGCTTGTTTCCAGCCCACCGGAAACATCACCAAGATCAGGCAAGACTTTCAAGTCGAAAATCAACCTGCAAATTTCCACATCTAATCTTTAAGAATCCACAGTTTTCTTCTAGACCAGAAACACCAGAAATCCCCTTAGTCAAGGAGTGCCCCAGTCAACCCAAGAAGGACATTTCCAGACAGCCCTTGGTTCCAATGCTCAGTCCCCAGACCTGTGGGGAGCTATCAGCACACGCACTCCAGAGCTCACCATGCATGTTTGTTGCCCTGGACATCCAGACCCCAGGGCCATCTGTAAGGGAAGATCCCAGTCCCCCAGAGCAGAGGGAAAACAGCCTTCCAGTCTGTGTCCACACCTGTACTCCCCACAGCCCGGAGCCTGGGCCCGTTCTGGTTAAAGACACTCCAGAGGAGAAGTATGGGATAAAAGTGACATGGAGAAGGCGAAGGCATCTATTTGCGTATCTCAGGGAGAGAGGGAAGCTGAGCAGAAGCCAGTTCCTGGTGAACAGCTGACTGAATTTCTCAGACATCCTCTTCTCCAGACCTCTCAAAATATTGCTGATTTTCCTAGAATTGCTATAGTCCCATTTCTAGTTTACAAGAGAGTATACTGCAAGAATAAAATACAGATAACACCAGTGGAAGAAAGATTTTAAGTAGAGTCCTAAGGAAATTCAGTTCCCAGATTTGCTTTTCAAGATTCCTTGTGTCACAAACATTTGCATTTAGTGTCATGAACTGTTTATATTTTTCTCTTGTTAAAAATTTTTAAATCTTATAACTTCAAAATCTATGTAAATAAATGGTTGCAGAGAGTTTTTAGAGAAACTTGCTTGTCGGCAATACATGCTAGGCAAGTGCTCTCCCACTGAACTATAACCCCAACCCATCCCACTTATTATTTATTTATTTATTTTAGGTTTTAGTTTTTCAAAACTGTCTTGCTATATAGTTCAGGCTGGCCTTGAACTCACTATTTAATCCAGGCAGGCCTCAAACTCTGTGACCCTCCTCTCTCAGCCTCCTGAGTAGAGGGATTTGTGTACCAGCATGCCCAGGTTTCCATCCCACTTCTTTTTTTTTTTTTGGTACCTGGGATCAAACTCAAGTCCTTGCACTTGTGAGGCAGGCAGCGACAACACTGAGCTAAATCCCAGGCCTGTCCATCCCACATTTTTGAGTACTAATTCCAAGGCTCAATGGCAGCCTCCACTATGACCTTATAGATGGGGGGGGGGGGAAAAATGAAAGAGTCAGGTGTAACGCATGCCCGTGATCCCAGCATTCTGGAGGCTGTTCAGGAAGAACACTGCAAATTCAACAATGCAAGTCAGGTGTAACGCATGCCCGTGATCCCAGCATTCTGGAGGCTGTTCAGGAAGAACACTGCAAATTCGAAGTTGGCCTAGGCTACATAGTTCCAGGCCAGCATGGACTTCATATTGAGACTCTGTCTCAAGAAACAGCAAAAAAATTAAAGCAAATTCTAACTTTATGGCCAACTGCTCCTATTTTAGTGAATACAGTAGGATCAGGGGACATAATGGGTACATAGTCATTTAGGCCTGCTTGTGGTTTTTTGTTTCCAGTGGAAGGCTTGTAAATATGAAGTAGGATGGGAAAATTGTTTCTTACAGTAACTTTAACTGAAAAAAATGTGGAAATTTTTCTAAGAATACTAAATGTAACTAATGTAGGACTGCCCAGTCCTTGCACTCACAAAAATAGCATCTCATTCAACCCCATTTATTCAGCACTTACCAACCTACTCTCCATCAGGTCTCAGCTAGGTCAAGCAGGGACTGTTCTGCCTCCCGCCCCCTCAAGACAGAGTCTAACCACATAGTGTAGTCTGATATTGAATTCTCTCTAGCTCAGGCTCGCCTTTAACCGCTGGGCAATCCTTCTGCCTCAGCCTCTCCAGTGCTCGAATTATAGGCATGCGCTACTTTAGGATCCAGTTTAAAAGCCCTGACCAGGGGTTGAACAAGGACTGAAGACAGGCTCTTGCCTCTAGTGGATAATGATCCCTGAACTGACAGTTGCTCCTCACTTTTATTAAGACTTGCGCAAAGGAAACGCAGGTGATTCAGGGTTCAGGGAAAATTCATCAGCTTCTCGTAATTTGAAGACTGCAAATGTGTATATTCTTTAATCAGACTTCAGTGGTAGTTGTTTCTCTCCTTGAAAATGAGTGACGCTGGCATGCTAGTGAACAGCCCGAGGTGGGAGGCAGTTTAGAATCCTTTTCCTCCAAGCCTCGAGAGTCAACTCAGGCCTCGCTCGCGTACCTGGCTTCCCACACGCCACCACACTGGCTTGTTCTATTTTTTAGATGGGAATTTGAAGCGCAGAGACTGAGCTTAGGTTCACACAGGGTGGGTGCTGACACAGCACAGTACTCTACTCTAGTTTGTGCCCACAGGAGTCCTAGAAAAATTAACTTCCGGATTCAAAATCGATGTGGAGGCTTTAACCTCGGAATGCTGTCAATTCTACAAGCAGCAGCTTTGTCAGGAAGCTCTGCAGGGACTATAATGCCATGCAGACGTTGGTAGGGGAATCCGTGGGTGTTGACATGGCTCATCGGAAAGGAGCGCGCAAGTTTAGCTAGAGATCAGCTTCTTTGGGACTGGTTTGCTTGAAGACTGTCCCGGCAGGATAGAGCAGACGGAAGGAGTCTCGACCTTATAGCATGCTGTAGGGAGTCTGGAGAGCAGGTCTGATTGACCTGAGCTCCGGCTGGGCTAGGAGGGTGCAGCAGCGCCCTGCAGCTGACTGCCCCCGCGTGGCTCCAGGGGTAGAGGCGGGTCCGTGAATCCTCACACAGAAGACTCTGGAGGTGCCCGGGTCGTCTCGGCCGGCGGCTGGAGCCTCTGGGGTGTGGCCTGTGGGGTTGGGCTCCAGCCCCACTCACCCTCAGCCGCCCACAGGAAAGGCTCTCTGGAGTAGAAGGACCAAAGCTCCGCACCGCGCCCGCGCCTCGGCGCAGGCGCTTTAACTCCCCTGGCGCCTCCGGCTCCCTGGATACCTCCCGCATCGGGCTACAGACAACAGCCAATGAGGGGAAAGTGGCGAGGACACAGACCAATAGGCTGCTGCGACAGTGCGGGGTTTGGTTGCCAGGGGCGGGGCCTGCCGCGGAGCGACAAACCAA
>NW_022900931.1:28833594-28839945 GCF_012274545.1 Fukomys damarensis | reverse complement strand
TTCCTCACCGAAGCCGCGCGGGGCAGTCGAGGATGTGTGGCGCGGTCGCCTGGGTCGCTGTCGCGGGCGGTGGGGATCGGGGAGAGGCCCAAGGCTGGCAGTGTCAAATCGGTTTTCTCTTTCCAGAGTTTCGCCATCCGCCCTCTGGTTACTGGGGGGTTTGAACCCAGGGCTTCGCCCTGAACTACATCCCTAGTCCTTCTGATGTTTTACTTTGAAATAGGATCTGACAAAGTCAGTAAATTGCTTAGGCTAGGCTCAAAGTTGCGATCCGCCTGTCTCAGCCCCTGGGAATCTAGGATTACAGCCATGGGCCCCCACACCCGGTCAGTAGTTATGTTATACTCTGGATGATCGTACTTTCGAATGCTTCTTACACTCTTTTCTGTTCTGCTTTCTCTGCTGTGCCTTCTTTTTCTGCCACCTCCAAACGAAAAGAATCACTGAAATCTCAGCCTGTCAGTTTCGTGTTAGTGAAAAGTTAATGGAGATCCCAATGAATCATTGACAAAAGTTTTGGCATTCGCTGAGGATTTAAATCATACATGCCAACGGCATTCTTAGCTCTTTATTCCATTGCTATACCCAATAAAGATTTGTAAAGATTTAGTCTGTTATTTAAACTAGTAGGTATTTAAACAGTTCTAACCCTTCCTGCTTTATCGGTACTGGAAATTGAATTCCAGGCCTTTGTACTGAGTTGCATTCGCACCCCCATTTTAAATTTTGTTTTGTTTTGTTTGAGGTACTGGGATCAAACTCAGGACCTTACACTTGGGAGGCAGGCATGGTGCCACAGAGCTAAATCCCCAGCCCTTTCTTTATAATTTTTTAAATTGACATAAAAGGGAATGTGTGAGTCACTGTTTCTCTTGCCCTAGGTAATGTTAGTGCAACTTCTGTCACTGTGTAACTGGTTGCTAAGAGGGAATGTCTTGCCTTTTTGGCTTTAGGGTTGGTTTTTTTTTTTTTTTTTGGCTTTAGGTTTTATATTTCATGTTTTTAATGAAATACAGTGAAAGAGATTCCAGTGTTAATATTTTTTGATGTGAGAATAACATCTGACTTTCACATTTTCTGTGATTTTTTTCTTTTTTTACTTTAAATTTTATTTTTATTGAAATTTTAGCACAGCAGTACATAACGATTACTTCATCACTGGATAGTTGATGCGTATACAAACAAATCTTAATTCTTTTTACTTCCCTTTCCTCTCCCTTCCATCCTTGCTTCCTCCCTCCCTCCATCTCTTGATCGCCTTCCCACTTGCAAATGACCTGTCTCCCTGTTTCTTACTATCTGTCTTTTATGTTTTTTGCTCTTAAATTATTTATTTATACTTTGGGCTTTTATGCAGAAACTAATTTGATGTAGTCCCCCATTTGTTGATTCTTGCTATTTTTTCATGTTCCATTGGAGTATTATTCAGAAGTCTTTTTCCTATGCCTATGGCTTCAAATGTTTCCCTTTATGTTTTTTGGTTTGTTTTGTTTTTTTGAGTCAGGGTCTCATTGTATAGTCCAGGCTAACCTGGAGCTCTATGCAGCTCATGCTGACCTCAGAGTAGTAATCCTTCTGCCTCAGCCTCCTGAATGTCTCTTGAGTGCTGGAATTATAGGCATGAGCCACTGTGCTCAATTTTCCCTGTGTTTTCTTCTAGCAGATTCAGATTTGTTTGTTTGTTTGGTGTTGCTGGGGAAAACACTAAGCTATTTACCAGCCCTTTTTATTTTAATTAATTAATTAATTTTTTTTTTTTTGGTACCAGAGATCAAACTTGGGCCCTTGTGCTTGTGAGGCAGGGGGCAGAACCACTGAGCCAAATCCCCAGCCCCTAGCCCTTTTTATTTTGAGACAGAGTCTCACTAAGCTCTGAGATTGCCTAGGCTGGACTTGAATCTGTGATCTTTCTGCCTCAGCCTCCAGAGTATTGGGATTTCAGGTTTGTGTCACCATGCCTGTGTAGTTTCAGATCTTTTACCTGGGTCTGTGAACTATGTCGAACTGATTTTTGCCTAGAATGAGAGGGATCTAGCTTTTTTTAAAAAAATAGTACATGTTTGTAGTACATAATAATCACGTTCCTTGTGTGGAGTTGGTACATGTAGTAATACATCTTCATTCTTTTTACTTTCCCTTCTCCCTTCCTTTAGGGACTAGGTTCAACTTTCTGCAAATGGATACTAGTATTTTTTTTGTTTTAAGCTCCATTGTGTTGGTTTCTGTTGCTGGGACAAGCTTAAAGGAGGAGAACTTTAGTTTGGTTCATGTTTCAGAAGTTTCAGTCCTTGCATGGTCACTTGACGGAGGATGTAGGGCAGAGGAAAGCTGCTCAGGTTGTGCTGGCCGGGAAGCAGAGAGAAGGAAGGAGCCCAGTAGGGAGATGCAACCTACTGGGTTACACCCACAGTGGCCTGCCCCTTACTTAGTTTTGTGCCAGTACCATGCTGTTAGTGTTACTCTGGTTTAACTCCAGAGTGTGGGAATCTTTCCAGTAGAAAACAGCTGTACAAATACTACTGACACTTCCCCTTGGTTGTCAAAAGATGGATTTCAAAGGAGTGTTTCCTGGCATCTCTAATTTGAGTTTTTTGAGACAGAATCTTGCTATATATAGTAGTTTAGGCTGGCCTTGGACTCACTGTGTAGCACAGGCCAACTAAGACCTTATGGCAGTCCTCCTGCCTCAGTCTCCCAAGTGTGGGATCATAGTCATGCACCACCATGCCCAGCTCTAATTTGATATTTATGCCTCATTTGCCACATGTATTCTTGGTGTCTCAGTATGTGTGAAAATATGGCCTCTCCAATACTGAAATTTAGGATTTGGACAAGGTAAGTCTGTGTCACTTGACTTAAATAACACTTTATTAGTAGCAGTTGCCACATTTACCTGAAACTGTTACCCATTTGAATACAAATTCTGATGAGTAGGTGCTAGGGATAGAACCTGGGGCCTGGCCTGAGCTAAGCATCTGCTTCTATACCACAGCAAATGAACTGACATTTTGAGTGAAAAGCTTTTTAATTAATTTATTGAAATACCATAGTGATGAAATCCTTGATTCTGTGCCGACAATAGCAGTACGAGTGATTGATTGTGCAACTTTAGTATATGGAGGTAGATGGGAGTGAGACATAGTCATGTTCCAGTTCCTTCCCTGACAAGCTGTGTGGCTTTGGGCACATTGCTTAATCTCTGAGTTTGACACCTCATCCAAACAATGGCACCATAGTATCTACCTTGTAGCTCTGAGACTTGGAGGAAATAACGTCTATATAGTGGAGTTTCTGGCACATGATAGTAAGTATTCACTAAGTGGACTAGTATTTGAGCTGGCAAAGTGACAATGTATTTTTTACAGTGTTGTAGAGCAAAAGATGGGTCTGCTTGCTTCAGGGCAGTCCCTGGCTCAGTGCTATGTCCTGGCATCTGTGTACTACCCTGTTTCCTTCATCCTCACTGGCCAGGGCTGCCTTCTAACACATCTGCTTCCAGCCCTGACCATGGAGAACAAGCCATCCATCAGGCTGATGTTCAAGACATGCAGCCAGCAGGTCAGGAGTGTGGTCTGGTCCATCTGAAAGTGGTCACAACTGTGATGATGAAAGTAGACATCTTCGTGTGTTTGTGTGTGTGTGTGTGTGTGTGTGTGTGTGTGTATCTGTCTGTCTGTAGTACTAGGGAATTGAGCAACACTTTTTATTTTTTATTTTGACCTGGGAATGCTGGGCTCTAATTTGTAATCTTCCTGCCTCAGCCATTCAGAGTGCTGAGATTACAGACACACCCCCCCACACCTGGCACACATCTTCATGCTTTTGACTGTACATTGAGTACAAAAAAAAAATCACCTCACTGTGGAAGAGTGGCTGGAGAAGAAAGCTCTGCTGTCCAATAAGAGCATTGGTAACAAAAGATTGTGCACAAGGATTGATGCTGCCTTTCCTTTTTTGGCAGTACTCGTGATTGAACCTGGGGCCTTCACACTGAGCTGTATTCCTGGCTTTTTAAAAAATAATTTTTTTGGCAGGGTCTTGCTAAGTTACCCAGGTTGGACTAGAGCTTGCAAACCTCCTGCCTCAGTATCCCAGAGTTTTATGATTACAGGCATATGTCACTACACCTGACTAATAGTTTTCTTCTTAAGAATCAAAAGAATCCTGGACTAAAAGCTTTCATTGGTTGACTTTCCAAAAATGAGACTCTTTTCCCCAGGTGTGTTTGTAAGAGACCTGTTGGTTTTCCATCTTTACCACTTACTAAACTGTGAAATGACTACAAGCATGTGTGGGCCTGTGATGGCCCAGTTCTGTCTTGCTATCTTCTAAAGAGATTTCAGTAAAAACTACTGTGCTGAGCTGCCTCCTAGGGCTTTTTGAAAGTGTTTGAGTTGATAAAGCTCCTTGAGGACCAGGTGCTTTGTGCTGTTTAACTGTGAAACTCCTGATGCTAGGGAGGCTGAGGCAGGAGGATCACTGAGAGTTCAAGGCCAGCCTGGAATACACAGTGAGACCCTGTCTCCAGAGAAAAAAGGAGGAATTAGGGCTGGGGGTGAAGCTTAATGGGTAGAGCACTTGTCTAGAATGAGATAGGACCTGGATTTCATCTGCATTTCTACTAAAATGGAAAGAAAATGAATAAACAGTTCAGTCTAATCATCTTTTGTTAAAAATTGCTCCATGTTGGAAGATAAGTAAATATGAAGCCAGTGAAACTAGATAGATGCACATACACAGTAGAAATCAAGAGTGAATTAACAGAAGTGAAAATATGCAACGATTTACTTTATACACAAAAAGATACATTTCTCTGTAGCTCAGTGGTCCCCAACCTTCTGTTTCTCAGAAGACAGTTCTTCATTGGGGTTGGTGCTGGGGATGGTCTGGGGGTGATTCACAGAAGCGTGTGGCCTGAATCCCTCCTATGTGCAGTTCATGGTAGGGGCAGCTCCTGGGACAGACTGAGGCTGCCCTGACCCAAGGAAGTGCAGCCAGGTGATTCCAGTGGTGGTCGTGGCCATACCTACAGATGAGACTTCTCGTGCTCTCCACCCACTTCCCTTCTTCTGGGCTGCCTGGCTCTTCCAAGGCCCCAGATTCTACCAGGTGGTGCCCTGGGAGTTGGAGACCACTGCTGTAGAGGATCTCTGGAGCCTGTCCTTCCTTTCTCCACTTTCTTTTTCTTTTTTTCTTTTTTTTGAGCAAAACACGGAAAATGTTTTAGATATGTACAATGATAACACTCATCATAGGGAATTTGCACCTGTACATAATATAGTCTGTCCCTCTCTGTTTTTCCTTTCCCTCCTCCCTCCCCTCGACCTCCCAGTGTACAGAAGCTTTGTTTCCATTTTTTCCTTCTATTTTCATCTTTTCTCATGTCCTTTCCTTACCCATTTGAACATTTTCTTCCCATTTCCCAGTATGTGTTACACATTTTAGCTCTTCTTTCCACTTTGTTTCTCACACCAGAGAAATAATTCAGTGTTTAAACATGTGTGTCCGATTTATCTCATTTAGGAGTATGGTCTCAAGGTGCATCCATTTAGTTGTGAGGAGCCAAATCCGCCTTTTTTTTTTTTTTTTTTTTTTTTTTTGGTACCAGGAATCAAACTTGGGCCCTTGCGCTTTTGATGTATCCATTTAGTTGTAAATGTCTCCATCTCGTCCTTCTTTATGGCAGAGTAGAACTTCATTGTATAAAAAACCCACATCTTTATTCATTCATTGGTTGATGGGCTGTTTCCAAGATTTAGCTATCAAACTGTGCTGCCATAAACATGGGTGTGCATCTATCACTGTGGTGTGATGCTTTTAATTTTGTGAAGATACCAGCAAGGGGAATAGCGGGGTCAAATGGGACCTCCAGTTTTAGTTCTTTGAGGAATCTCCACACTGATTTCCACAGCAGTTGCACTAGTCTAAACTCCCTCCAGCAGTGAAGAAGGGTTCTTTTCTCCCACAGCCCCTCCGGCATTTGTTATCCTTTCTCCAGTTTCATTTGGAGCATGGCATCATCTTCTCTGGCTGGTAGAGACCTGTTGAGAATTCTGCCTGCGGCATCCCATTCTAGTAGCCAACTTTCCATTCCAACAATCCCTGAGACAGCAGCTGTAAAGAAAAGGGTTATTTTAGCCTTTCTATACACAAATAACAGACAGACAGAAAGAGAAATAAGGGAAAAAATTCCTTTTACAATAGCATCCAAAAAAATGAAGTATCTAGGAATCAATCTAACAAAAGAAACAAAAGATCTCTACACTGAAAACTACAGCACTCTGAAAAAAGAAATCGAAGAGGATATAAAAAAATGGAAAGATATCCCCTGCTCCTGGGTAGGAAGAATCA
>NW_022900931.1:28819353-28831982 GCF_012274545.1 Fukomys damarensis | reverse complement strand
AAAAAAAAAAAAAAAAAAAAAAAGAAAAGGGTTATTTTGGCTCTTGCTTTCAGAGGTTTCAGTGGACTATTAGCTTTGGACCTATGGGAGGCAGCCTATCATAATAAGCACACTTGCTGGGCAGGGCTGCTCACCTCACAGCAAGGATGCTGCGGAAGAAAGAGGGGGACCTGGGCTCCCACCTGCCCCCTGGGAGGCATGCCTCCCAGGACCCGCAGGCCTCTCACAAGACCCCTTGTTTTTTGTAGTATTGGGGATCAAACCCACAGGAACTCTGCCACTGAGCTACATCCCTTGCCTCTTTTATTCCCAGACAAGCTCTCACTAAGTGGATCAGGCAACACTTCAAACTTGTGATCCTCTTACCTCAGCCTCCCAAAGTGCTGGGATGAGATATGGCCACTACATGGGGAGAAGAGCCCACTTTTTAAAGGTCCACCACCTCCTCCCAGTAGAGTAGCCCTGGCAAGCCACACCTTTAACACATGGGCCTTTGGGGAAACACTGAAAATCCCAACTACCAGGATAGCGCCCTTGTAAATTATCACTGTGTTCCATTTTTTGTTTCTTTTGCAGTACTGGAAATTGAACCCAGGACCTTTACACTAAACTAGATCTCCAGCCCTTTCTCATTTTTTATTTGTTTTTTGTTTGTTTTTAATTTTGAGACAGGGTCTGTGATCCTTCTGCACCACCATGCCCAGTTACAATAGATTATTAGGTGCAAAATTAAAATTTATTGAGGCTATTTAAATGTCCATAAACTGAAGGGAAATAATGACTGGTTACTGACTTAACAAGTTACAAAAGTAAGCATATGGCGGGGCCAGGGATGTAGTTCAGTGATGCCGATGCCTGCCCAGTAAGTGCAAGGTCCTGAATTTGATGCCTGGTACTGGAAAACAAAAATAAAACAAAAACCCCAAAAGCATATGGAATAGGAAGAAGCTTTCCTACTCTACTCCCCTGTTCCCTTTTATTTACAACCTGTATCCTGGTATAATTACTGATAATTTTTGTTTTACTCTCAGAAATGTCTGCTTTTTTTTTTTTAGTACTGGGGATTGAACTTGGGTTCTTGCACTTGCAAAGCAGCCACTGGAACCACTTAGCTAAATCCCCAGCCCAGAAATGTCTGCTTTTGAATAATACTTTTTTTTTTTTTGGTACTGGGAGTCAAACTTAGGACCTTGTGCTTGCGAGGCAGGTGTGGTGCCATGGAGCTACATCCCTGGCCCTGAATAATACATTTTTGATACCATACTTTTAAGTATTGTAAACGTTTGTATATATGTTGTAAATCTATTTCTGCAGACATCTCAGATCTCCTTTTCCCCCACTTACATTCATATAATGAAAATAAATTAAAAACACTGGCCCTTTTTATAAGCTATAGTGAGTATAATACACTTATGATAAAGTTCACCTGTCTTAAGTGTGCAGTTCAGTAGCCCTTTGTGTATCTGCAAAGTTGTACGATATCACTGAGATCTAGTCTTAGAACGTTTTCATCAACCATCTCCCCAATAAACCTCCCCTTCCTTAGGGCAACTAGTAATCCACTGTTGTCTTTATGGATTCGCCTCTCCTGGATGTATATACGAATAGAATTTCAAGATGTGGTGTCTTGTGACTGGCTTCTTTGAGTTAGCAAAATATTTTTGAGCTTTACCCATTCAGTTATGTGTTGAATTTATCAGTACTGTTTATTGTTGTTTATTGCTGAATAGTGTTCTGTTGTACAGCTATACCATGTTTTGTTTCTCCATTCATTAATCAGTGGCCTATAGTTCACTTGCACTTTCTTCTTTGGTTATTAAAAATAAATTCTGTAGGTCGGATGTTGTGGTGCACACCTGTAATCCCAGCACTCAAGAGGCTGAGGTCGAAAGATCACCATGAGTTCAAGGCCAGCATTTGCTACATGGTGAGTTCAAGTCTGGCTTGAACCACGTAGTGAGACCTGTCTCCAGAAAAAAAGAGAGAATAATGCTGTCATGAGCAATAGTGTCTAAGTCTCTGGACATGCAGTTTCATTTTTCTTGTGCATAGCACTAATAGTGGAATTGTTGAATCACATGATAAATCAGTGTTGGACAATTCAAGGAACTGCCAGACTGTTTTGCAAACATGCCATTTTACATTTCTGCCAGCAATATACAGTTTCTCTACATCTTTACTAGCACTTGTTAATTATTTATTTATTTTTGGTATCAGGGATCGAACTCAGGACCTTGAGTTTGCAAATTTCCTTTTAATTATAACTGTTTTAGTGTATGTGATATAGCTTTTCATTGTGGGTTTGGCTTGTAGTTCCCTAATGAGTAATATTGAGCATTTTTCTTGTGTTTATTGGTCACTTTTATATAATGTATAATCAAATATATAATGAATGTTTAAATTTAAAAATTTATTCTTATCAAGAACTGATATTTTTTTTCCTTTTGATACTAGGGATCGAACTCAGGACCTTGCATTTGTGAGGCAGGCGGCAGTACCACTGAGCTAAATCCCCAGCCCTTAAATTTAAAAATTTATTACAGTAAAAGATCCATCATCATTAATCCCCCACAAAATACTACCCCTGGCTTCAAACACTTATCTCATGTTTCTTGCCACATTCTTCTTTTTATTTTTCTTTTTTTAAAAAAAATATTTTTGAGACAGAGTCTTGCTATGTAGTTAGGCTGGCTGTGAGCACTCTCTGTGGCTTAGGCTGACCTCAAACTTCCTACGTCAACCTCCCGAGTGCTGAGATTATAGGTGTGTGCCACCATGCCTGGTATTCTTGTCACTGAAACAGTTCTGGAAGTCCTCTTTCATGAGTGTCTATGTGAGGTATGAACAAAAATATGCTGCTGAGTGCCTTCTGAAGGAAAGGCAGCTCCTAGAAACATGATGAGTCTTTATCCACCGTATTTGTTGCAACTGGCCACATGTAGCTTCTGGCTCTTTTCCAAAGTCAGAATGACCATGAAGGTAAACACTGATTCAGGACATCAAGGCAGCCATGACAGTTTAACAAAAGATACAAAAGAACTGGTAAGAATAATGGGATATATGTGTTCAGAATGAGGAGGAAGATTTTGAGGGAGATTAATGCCAATATGTCTTTTATTGTAAGAAATATTTTTTAATTTAAACATTCACTAAATTTTGTTGGTCGTACCTTGTATATTGAGAGAAATGCCTACTCATATACTTGGCCCTCTAGGGGTTTTGGCGGTTCTTTTTTGATAGAATTTATTTTTAGTGCTAGGCTTCCAAATGCTAAGCAAATGCTCTACCATGGAGCTACACAGTCTCAGCCACAACTTGGGTTATTTGTCCTATTACTGCCTTATATGATCTATTTATAGTTCTGAGGACAAGTCCCTTAACAGATTTTAATTAGCCAATTTATCTCTCAATCTGGATTGTCTTTTCACTTGTCATCAAAGTAAAAACTTTTATTTTTATATAGTCTGATTTGTTAATTTTTCTTTTATCTACTTCACTTTGGGTATTGTATCTAAAAGAAAAAGCTCTATTTCTTTTTTACCTTTTTTGATGCAGGGAATAGAACCCAGGGCCTTGTGCATGCTAGGCAAGCATTCTGCTTCTTAGCTGCATTTCCAGCCTTGCTATTTTATCTAGGAAATCATTGCCTAGCCTAAGGTTATTAAGATTTATTCCTATGTTTTCTTCTAAGCATGTTGTATTTTTAGCTCTTTCATTTACATCTTGATCCATTTTGGGTTAATCTTTGTGTATACTGTGGTAGGGGTCCAGATTCATCCTTCAGCATGTGGTTTTCTAGCTGTCCTAGTACCATTTAGTGAAAAAACATGCAGACTCTTTTTTTTAATCTTTTTGAGTTTATTGGTACTTGGTACTTTTTAAGTATACAGTTGAATTACATTCATCATTGGGATCTTGTACCTTTACATGACAGAACTTGGTTCTCATTTTTCCCTGTACCCCTGCCCTCCCTTCACCCGCCCCCCCTGAATCTGTTTTTTAAACTAAAGTGATTTTATTTATTTGTTTTTTGGTTTGGTGTGGTTTTAGTTTTGTTTAGTTTGGTCCCTCCCATCTCCGTACGGGTGATCAAACTCAGGACCTTGCTCTTGTGAGGAAGGTGCAGTGCCACTGAGCTAAATCCCCAGTCCTGGTTTTAATTTTTTGAGGCAGGGATTTGCTATGTAGTTCAGACTGGTCTTGAACTCACTGTGATCCTCCTGCCTCAGCCTCCCAAATGCTAGGATTACAGGTGTACACCACCACACCTATTGACTAAAATGTTTTTAGTATTTCTAGAAACACCTTTTTTAAATGACCAGGAGGTTTCTTATTGTTGTTTGGGTTTTTTGTTTTGTTTTGTTTTGTTTGGCACTAGGGATCGAACTCAGGACCTTGAGCTTGCAAGGCAGGCATGGCACCACTGAGCTAAATCCCCAGCCCAGGTATCTTATTAATTGTCTACCTAATGAAATAATGTGTTTTTCCCCCATAGAAAATGAGGTAATGACATCTTTATTATACAATATCTTTGTACATTTAGGGTTTACAGAGTTTAAATTCTGGTACAGGTTGCTTCGATTATGTAAATATTTTCTTTGACAGAGTATGATGCTCATTTCAAAGAAAAGTAGTGACCTGTTTCATTGCACCTTATCTTGGGTGTGCATAATGAATGTACAGTAGCACTCAGTTATTGACAAGGGGTTAGATTGCAAATGGAACTAAGGGACCTTCTGTAATTTGGATCAGTCATCTTAAGCCAGTCAGCAAAAAAGATCCCACTAGAGACTCAGCAAGATGAAAAATTTAAAGTCAAATTCAGACACAGCTATAGTCTCAGCTGTTTGGGAGGCTAAGGCAGGAGGATGGTGAATTTGAGGCCAGCCTGGGCAACATAGCAAGTCCCCATCTCTGAAAAAGAACTTAAAGAAAGCAAAATTCAACAACTAACAGAAAATTTCCTTAAGAAAGTAGTACTGTGGTAAGGAATATTATGTAGCTAAGACTTTGTGTTTCTGGATGAAACAAGCATGTAGTTTGAGTCCAGGATTTTTTTTAAGGTGCTTTAAACAATTTGTTTAACCATAATGCCATGCACCACCTTCCATCATTTTGTTATGCCTTTTTCCCATGGTGAGTTAGAGGATGTTCAAACTAGTAAGCATATCTCATAAATATTGAGCTTTGGGTGTACACCTGCACAGTGCCTCACATCTCTCAGCACGAAGAGCCCTAAGTATGAAGAGTAGAGCGGACACAACTGATGCAGTACAGTGAGAATCTGCCCCATGTATTTGTTTCTCTGAGGTGAGAGTGCCATATACCCATTCAGTTAAGAAAACTATCGGTTTGGGATGACTTTTTATTTTGAAGTGCACACCAAACACTTAGCTGCTAATTAGGTGCCAAAATGGCAGAGCTCCCTCCTACTCCTGCTTGGGAACAGGTCTCAGCAGCTTCGTATCCTTCTCACTGAATGTGATTTTCTGGGTTGAGCAGAGGGTTGCTTCAGTTGAACCCAGGTCCCTTCCTCTTTGGCATCTTTCTTTCTCTTTTGTTTTTTGAGACAGGGTCTCACTCCGTAGTTCAGACTGCTCTGGAACTCACTGTGTAGCCCAGGCTGGTCTTGAACTCTCAGTGATCCTCCTGCCTCAGCCTCCTGAGTGCTGGGATTAGATTACAGGTCTGCACCACCACGCCTGGGCTATCCTTCTTTTCTTTTTTTTTTTTTTTTTTTTGGTACTGGACATTACACTCGGGTCCTTGTGCTTTCGAGGCAGGCAGTGGAACCAATGAGCCAAATCCCCAGCCCTTTATTCTTTTTTTATCATTTTCTGTGACACATTTCAGGAAGCTATCCCAGCTCTTAAGTGCTTAATGTGCTCAATGTGCATGTTAGTTCTCTTGGCCAGTATCTTGCCCTTATTTTGCTGTGTACAGTGTGTAGGGAATACTATAGGCCCCTCCACTTTGCCCTGATAACATCTGCATGGCATTCCTTCCTCGACATCACCTCTTTCCATTGTGTTCATCATTTTGGCAAGTCACTGGAAGATGGCGGTTCAGCCAAAAGGAAGCTGAGTCCAAGATTTTGACTGGTAGTAATATTAGGGAATTACCACAAAAATTTTGTTAGAAGTTTATAATAAAAGACATTTTAATAGTTTCTGAGTTCAAGAGTTCTGTTTAGTAAAGTATAATTGCATGTATAATGTATAATAGGGAGGTTGTACGGGGGAGTGCTGAGGTTAATTACCATTTGACAAGAATTTGTAATGTACATTCAAAATTTTTTATCTTGTGAGGATTAAATTTATTTTATTAGTGCATGTATGCAGTACATTGTTTTGACTTTCCTTTTGTGGAGTTGGTACAAGTATATAACACATCTTAATTTCCTTTTTCATTCTCTTCTCTTCCCTCCCCCCATCTCCTGATTCCCTTTCCATTTGAAAAATATTTTTCTCTCTACTTCCTATTACCTTTAGTTTTGCTTTTATAATCTGGGTTTCTTATATACTGGTAAGATAAGAATTATAACTGATATTTAAGCTTGTGTATTTGACTGCTTTATATCTGACTTATTTCACTTTTAATTGTGATCTCAATGTGTCCATTTTCCTACAAATGACTCAAGTTTATCCTTTTTGTTAGAGTAGTACTCCATTTTATGTAAACACCACATTTTCTTTATCCATTCTTCTGTGGATGGACATATAGGCTGCTTCCAAGATGTAGTTGTTATGAATTAAGCTGCTCTAAACACGGGTGTGCATGTGTCACTGTAACATGAAGATACCTAGAAGGGTAATAGCTGAGTGGAATGGTCTTTCTTTCTCTTTCTTTCACTATGTAGGGGTTTTTGATGTTGTTGTTGTTGTTTGGGTTTTTTTGTTTCTTTGTTTTGTAGGTACTGGGGATCGAACTCAGGACCTTGCATTTGTGAGGCAGGCGGCAGCATCACTGAGCTAACTCCCCGGCCCTGACTCTTTTTAATTCTTTTGGGAAGATACCCAGCAGGGGAATAGCTGGGTCAAATGGGACCTCTAATCCTAGTTTTTTAAGGTATCTCCATACTGATTTCCATAGTAGCTGCACCAGTCTGCACTCCCACCAACAGTGGAGAAGGGTTCCTTTTTCCCCAAATCCTCACCAGGATTTGTTATTGGTTGATTTCTTGATAGCAGCCATTTTTCTGGAGTAAGATGGATATTGTTTTTTCAGTATTTTCATCTGCAACTCTCGAATGACCAGTGATGTTGAACATTTATTCATATGTTTATTTGCTGCTTTTACTTCTTTGTCTGAGAAATGTCTGTTCATTTCAGATGCCCATTTTTGAATTGGATGTTTAAATTGGGGGGGGGTCTGATTTTTTTATGTTCTTTATACTACATAGTAACCCTTTGTCTGAGGAACAGCTGGTGAAAATTTTTTCCCACATTGTAAGTGGTCGCTTCACTCTGTTGGTGGTTTCTCTTGCAGTGCAGAAGCTTTTTAATAAGGTGAGATCCCATTTGTTGGTTCTTTTTGCTATTTCCCATGCTACTGAGGTTTTTGTTCATAAAGTCTTTTCGTATACCTGTTCTACCTGAGCGAATTAGAACAATAGAGATGTGCCGCACTCTGCATCAGATTGGAGTCTGTTTATTAAAGCTGGTGGCCAAGAGGGGGCTAGTGCCCAGAAAGTTCTCTTGGCCTGGAGAAACGATTTAATTTCTCCTTTTAAATCATGCTTTCGGTTGGGGTGGGCTTGGGGTGAGCAAGCAGAATTTTACAGAAGCAGAACTATGCCAGGTTAGTGTGTTGGGGGTGCATAATGAAGTTTCACGTACTAGGTGAGCTACAAAACATCCTGTAACTGCAGCAAGTTTACTGCCAAACAGGATGTGAGGGTTTGGAGTGCTTTGTCCAAGTACAGGTACAAACTGGTGTTGAGGCTCAAGATGGAGTCAGGAAGACATCACATGCTGATGTCTTCAAGAGTTCTGTATAACCTATCTTCCAGAAAGTTTAGTATTTCTGTTTTAATATTTAGATTTTTGATGCATTCAATTTTAGTTTAGTACATGGTGGAAGATATGGGTCTAGTTTTAATCTGTGTTAGGTTGAAATCCAGTTTTTCCAGCACCATTTATTAAAGAGGCTGTCTTTCCTCCAGTGAGGATGTTTGGCTCCTTTGTCAAAGATGAGGTGGCTGAGATGTGTTTCTGCATCTTCTAATCTATTCCACTGATCCTTGGGTCTGTTTCTTTGCCAGTACCATGCTGTTTTTATCACAGTAGCTATATAGTAGTTTCAGGTTGGGGATTGTGATACCCTCTCTTGTGTCTTTGTTGCCTAGAAGTGCTTTTGCTATTCTTGGACTCTTCTGGTTCCAAATGAGTTTTTGGACTGTTTACTCTAGTTCTGTGAAATATACTGTTGGGATTTCAATTGGGATCTATAGCAGTTTTGGAAGTATGGCCATTTTCACTGTTGGTTCTTCCTACCCAGGAGCAAGGGATGTCTTTCCTTTTTTTTGTTTTTGTTTTTGATTTGTTTTGTACCAGGGATCAAACTCAGGACCTTGTGCTTGCAAGACAGGTGGCAGCACTACTGAGCTAAATCCCCAGCCCTTACCATTTTTTTGAATGATTTTTTTTTTTTTTTTTTTTTTTTTTTTTTTTTTTTTTGTTTTTTTTGGTTTTTTGAGACTGGGTCTCACTATGTAGTTGAGACTGACCTGGAACTCACTATGTAGCCCAGGCTGGTTTTGAACAGCGATCCTCCTGCCTCAGCCTCCCAAGTGCTGGGATTATAGGAGTGTGCCACCACGCCTGGCGCTCTTTCCATTTTTTTATATCCTCTTCAATCTCTTTTTTTTAGAGTGCTGTAATTTTCTTCTTTTTTTTAAATTGAGTTTATTGGTACTTTTTAGGTATACAGTATAGTTACATTCATCATTGGGATCTCGTACCTTTACATGATGTATCTTGGTTCTTATTTTTTCCCCATACATCTCCCCTCTTCTCTTCATCCCCTTCACCTTCCCTATTTACAAAGACTTTGTTTCCATTTTTTCCTTTTTTCATATTTTTCCTTTTCCCTTCTTTTCCCTACCCTTCCCACGTCCCCTACTCCTTTACCCTTGTCTTCCAATTTCAAGAGTGCTGTAGTTTTCAAGACAAAGGTCTTTCGCTTCCTTCTTTAGACTGAGTCCTAGATATTTCATTTTTGGGGGTACTATTATAAAGTGAAATATTTCCCCACTTTCTCTCTCAGTGAGTCTGTTATTTCTATGCAAGAAGGCTATTGATTTTGAGGGTTGACTTTGTATTCAGCTACTCTACTAAATCTATCAGTTAAGTCTAGAAGTCTTTTTTCTTTTTTTCTTTTTCCTGTACTGGGGATCAAACTTAGGACCTTGTACTTACCAGGAAGGTGCAAAGCTACTAATCTATATCCCTGGCCTAAGTCTAGAATTCTTTTGGTGGAATTTTTGTGGTCTTCAATGTAGAGTATCGTGTCATCAGCAAATAATGACAGTTTAACTTCTTCCTTTCCTATCCTCATTCCTTTTATTTCTTTCTCTTGTCTAATTGCTGTGGCTAATGTTTCCAGAACTATATTTAACAGGAGTGGTGATAGTGAATATATTTGATTTTAAAGTATAATTTATACTCTAGAGAGAAATAAGGACTAGGGTTTGTTTCTGGTGTTTAAACTGAGGCACAACTTTCCAGGTCTGTTTCTTCATCTTAAATGTGTGAAAGTTAGTAGTGCCTAATTCATAGGTTTGTTTTGAAGAATAAATAAAATAGTGCATGTAAAATACTTAGAGCTAAGTTGGGAATATAGTGAATGCTCAGTACATTGCTTAAAACAAGAAGGAGCTGGGACATAGTTCAGTAGCACTTGCCCAGCATGCTTAAAGCCCTAGGTTCCATCCTGAGAAAATGAAAGGCAGAAGAGAAAAAAGAAATCTCTGCATGCATAGCGATCTTTTTCTTCTTCATTATGCATTTTGATCTCCTCAGTCCCTGTGGCGTAAGTGTGACATTAAGGATGACAGGTCCTTCCACACTACGGGTGGCAACTAGAATCTAATGCTTTCTCTACAGCAGAACTGATTGTTTCCAAGTAGCACAGAGGTGTGCATGCAGGAACAGATGGAATTAACAAGGCTTTAAGGATTTTCTCTTTACATACTTTCTTTTATGTTTTAAAACAGTGCCTTTGAAGATGAGACTATGAAGCTTCGACAACTGAAACTAGACAATCAGGTGAGTAGAGTCTCCTCTTTTGAAATAAGTGGACAGCTGTACTGACTGTAATGCTAATGATCTTGGCTCTGAAGTCTTTGTAGGAAAAAACTGGAAAACAAAGAGCTCTGTTGGGATTTTGATTACGGTTTTATAGAGGAACAGAGTCAATAGAAAAAACTGTATATTTATATATAACTATATTATATATATTTGTCCTCTACGTATAAATTTGCCAGAGGATTTCTTAGTTAGGCCTACAGGATCAGAGGCCAATACCCTATAGTGATTGTCAGCAAGCTAAAGAGCCAGAGAATCCAGTAAGCTGCTCAGTCTAAGAAAATGGAAGTTACAGAGCAAGAGAGATTCAGGAGACAGCTGCAGTCCAAGGCCAAAAGACTTGAAGCCCCATGGAGAGTTGCTTGCATGGTCTGCATTGAAAGGCTGAAAAAGCTTGTGTCTGATGCCCACAGGCAATGGCAGTAGCAAAAATGCACCTGCTAAGCCAGACATGATGCCATACGCCTATAATCCCAGCAGAAGCAGAAGGCTCACCGAGAGTTTGAAGCCAGCCTGAGCTACATAGTGAGTTCAAGGCCAGCCTGGACTACATAGCAAGACCCTGCCTGAAACCACCACCACTCCGCCAAGAAAACATGCACCTGTTAGCAGAGTGGACCTTTTCAAGTGCAGGCTGACTTCCTCCTTCTTCCCCTTTCATTCTACCCGGGCTGTGAGTCTGTTGGATGGTGCTACCCACAGTCAGGGCAGCCCTTTCCCCTGCTTTTGCATGCCTGCGTGTGATCATCTCTGGAAATACTCCACAGACACACCCACTGATCTGCTAGGTGTCTTAATCTGGTCAAGTGGACAGTCACCACAGTTGCAGATGGTTACACTTAGCAGTCTCTAGGGTTGGTATTTGCTGCAGAATTGCCCTGGGCTATGGCGAGAACAAAGAGCTTTGAAGATATCAGCGGTAAAACTGGCCTCAGATTTATAATCAATGAAAATTCCTTGGCACCTTTCAAAGAATTATACACATAGGATTTTTTTTTTTTTTTTTTTAATGGTGTAGGGGATTGAACTGAGGACTTTGTGCTTGCCAGGTAGGTATGGCACCACTGAGCTATATCCCCAGTCTGTTCAAAGAATTAGAGCAATGTTGTATTAGTCCACTTTCTGTTGCTGTTACAAAATATCTGAGCCTAAGTATGTCATAAAGAAAAGATTTATGTAGTTTATAGTTTTGGAGTCTGGAAGTCCAACATAGGCAGCCTCATCTTTTGCCCTCTGGCAAGGACCCCTTGGCCATGTCCCAACATCAGGGAATCAAAAAGGGAAATCTGCAGAAGAGAGATCATACGGCAAGACAAGCAGCCAGAGATTCAGGGGCCAGGCTGGTTGTTTTTGTAATGACTTACTCTTGGAACCAACTGGAGTTCTAGGGTGAGAAGCACATTTCATCTCTTCCCAGGGCCAGGTCTCCCATAACCCAGCCATTTCTACTAGGCCCCTCCTCTGTTGGTTCTATCACTTCTCAGGTCACTGCACTGGGACCAGACTATCACACATGCTCAGACCACAGCACCTGTGGTGTTTCTATGTACTAGTCTGGTTCTGTTACGTTAAAGACACTGAATTTCATTTATCCTAAAATGTGATCAAAACTTGTTGCTGTGCTGCTTAATTTTCTTCCCAGCACCAGTCTGTTTTTTATTACAGTTTTATTGAAGTAATTTTGCTTGTTTGTTTCCTTTACTAATCTCCCTGAGAACAAAAACCAAGCATGGATTTTAAAAATATATTTTTAATTGACACATAACAGTTGTATATATTCAGGGAGTAAAGTGGAAAATTTCAGTACTGCATTTTGGTGGGGGGGGTACTGGGGATCGAACTCAGGTCCTTGTACTTGCAAGGCAGGAGGCAGAACCACTGTGCTAAATCCCTGGCCCTTAGTACTGCATTTTTAAGGAGGTTTGTTTTGACTATAGTACCACACATTTTTGATGACCGTTACATTAGACTTTCCTAGTACAGTGGTGCCTCTGTTAACGAACTTCATTCTTTCCACAATTCTGTTCACAAACAGAATTGGGCAAGAACCAAATCATAATTCCCCACAAGGCCAATATTGAACCTAACCATTGAATTTGATTTGGTTTTCATCTAATTTGGTTTGTGACTAGAATTGCAGAAAGACTTAAGTTCAAGAACAGGCTGGGGGCTGGGCGTGGTAGCACACGCCTGTAATTCCAGCACTTGGGAGGCTGAGGCAGGAGGATAGCTGTGAGTTCGAGACCAGCTTGGGCTACATAGTGAGTTCCAGGTCAGTCTCAACTACATAGTGAGTAGTGAGAAAAACAAAACAAAACAAAA
>NW_022900931.1:28810599-28819109 GCF_012274545.1 Fukomys damarensis | reverse complement strand
ACACGCCTGTTTCCAGCACTTGGGAGGCTGAGGCAGGAGGATAGCTGTGAGTTCGAGACCAGCTTGGGCTACATAGTGAGTTCCAGGTCAGTCTCAACTACATAGTGAGACCCCTTCTCAAAAATAGAAATAATTGAAAGAAAAAAAGAAGAGGCTGGGGCCAGGGATTTAGTTAAGTGGTTCCAGCACCTGCCTTGCAAGTGCAAGGGCCCAAATTTGATCCCCAGTACCAAAAAAAAAAAGCAGGCTGGGCCTGGCAGGAGCCTTGGGACTTGGCTGTAGGTCATTGCCCAAGTGTTAGCATGATCTGGGATAGCAGCCAGGGCCATGATGACAGAGTACAGGGAGGAGTAGCAAAACGAGCTGGAAACTCTGAGTCCATCTGCCCTGACTCCTTTACAGTGTTCGAGTATCCACGCACCTTCATCATTACTGTGACATCTGAGGCGGAGAAATTGATGAAACTGTCTAGATTAACCCTCAATTTTACACACAGTGAAAAATACCCAGATGAGGTCATCTTTGTGAAGTACTCTCCTAGGAAAATCTAGAAGATAATGATGGCACAGACATTTTAAATTTATTAGCATTGCAGGCTAAAGAAAATCTTGATTGGTCATGATCGTTACTGTAGTGACAGCCATGCAAGAAAAAGGATATGAAGTAGTAGATCAGATAGAAATGAGAGGAGGAAAAGAAAAGAAAAAGAAGCAAAGAAGGAATTACTCCATGGCACCCCTGTTGCAGTTGAGAATTTCATGTGTTAGAAAGCCAAGTTTGATGTAGAACTCTTAAAAATTAAGAAACAGATAAAAGAAGAACAAGCAGGAAACAAATTAAGTGACAAACAACTACTTAAAACAGATCATCGTCTGACACATCTGATGTCCAGGATGCCGGGCATGATGTAGAAGTAGATGAGTCTGTTCTGAGAATGGGTGGCTTGGAGCTAGAGAACAATGAGGGTGATCAGACCACAATCCTGTGGCCTCCGGTGTGACACATTGTCTCCATCTGCAAGAGACTTGACAGCCACAGCGTCTTTGGCCATGCCATGGTTTTCATTTTCTTTTTCTTTTCCTAAGAAAAAAAAAAATTTTCAGGAGAATATTCCGATAGCTTTCATCATTGAACTCAATAAAGTGACTGTAACACTTCAAATTAAAATTTCACTTCCTTTTATTGGTGAACAGGTTACATATTTAACATTATTTACTGTTGGTGGGAGATCCTTCCTATACCACCAAGGCTTAAAGGTGGGCAGCTGCCATGTGGATATGAGGTTTAACATGCAAGGAACTGCAATAATGTGTAATTTCTTTTTTGTTTTGTTCTGTTTGTGGTACCGGGGATTGAACTAAGGACCTTTAGTTTGTGAGGCAGGCACAGTACCACTGAGCTAAATCCCTAGCCCTGTAACTCATAATTTTTGTCCTAGAGATGATGGTTACTTTTGGATTCCAAATGTCTTTCTTCTAAAGTGTTAAAATACTGAGATAACTAGAACATTAAACCTGGATTCTAGCCTCTTAGCATAGTAAATTTAAGTTTTAACAGAACTAGAAGCCTAAATTATAGGCAGGAATAAAATGGACTTCATAAATATAATAGTACCTGAATGTAAATTTTTGTTTATAAATGTTATGTACTCCTAGGCCCCTCTCAAGTTAAGATTTATGAGCCCTCATCTGAATTTTAAAAGTGAAATCTGATACAAGAAAATAACTGTTTGTGAACTCAGGTACCACTCTACTATATAACCTCTCATTAAATGTTTGAAAGAGTGAAAGAACGAAAGCTTCCTATTGTATGCTGTGATCATTGTGCATAGGAAGCTTTGAACCTGTATGTGACATGCATTTCTTTCATATTTACTTTTTCAAATGAATTGTTAGTTTTATTTCTCTTTCAAAGTATTGGGGATTGAAGCAATAATCTCTTTGGACTGTGTCCACTAGTGTTCAGTAACGTGTAGAGCCTGTGAGAGATTTCAGTTCATAGTACACACCGTACACACAGGCGGGGGTAAGGGCTGAGTACTGAAAGGAAGTGTAGCTAGAAAGGCAGCACCACCTGATGAAGGAAGCATCAAGCTGCAAAACAGAAGGTTTCAGTTCCATTTCTGACTCTGCTGTTAATTGGCTTTGTGATTTGAGGTGAGATCCTAAAACCCTGTGGGTCTCATTTCACTTAGAGTGAGGTTGGACTGGATAAAATAATAAAACATTAAAATCTTGGGATGTTGAAGTTGGAGATGAAATGGAGGTATGCGGACACAAGGTACTTTGTTGCTTGGTTAGGTCCCTAGGCTGGCAGTATCCTGCGGGAGCCTCACAGTGCAGAGTGAGTCAAACTGCCTGAGGCCATAGGTGCCAGTGACACCAGTGCCTCTCGAGGAGGACCACATCCCATAGCGGTGGATGCAGCTTCTGTGCATCCTCACTAACACTTGCTAGTGTCTGTCCTTAGCCATTTTAGTGGGTAAGAAGTAATAACTCATGTAGTTTTGACTTACATTTTCTTAATGATGTTGAGTATTTTGTATGGTATTATCAGCTACATGTATATTATCTTTTTAGGAATTTTCAAATCCTTGCCCATTTTTAAAAAATATTCTAGATCAGTTGATGGTGAACCTTTTATTTATTTTTTAATTAATTAATTTATTTTTTGGTACTGAGGATCGAACTGGGGTCCTTGAGCTTGCAAGACAGGTTGCAGAACCACTGAACTAAATCCCCGGCCCTCTGGTGAACCTTTTAGAGACAAGTATCCGAACTCCCAACCGAAAATCCAGTTATTTATCACAAAGTGCCAACACTGCAGTTCAACCTGAATGCTGAAGTTTTAGTTTAGAAAAAGCAATTCATACATTAATCACTTTTGTCTTAAGGGAAAAATAACGTGTGCCATAGGTTCACCACCACTGTTCTAGATGTAAGTTCTTTATCAAACATAAAATTTATAGACATTTTCTGCCATTCTGAGTTTTTAATTTCCTTATAGTATTACTTCCAGCATAGAAGTATTATCTATATTTTTCTTTGATCATGTACACTTTGGTGTAACATCTAAGAAACCATTGCCTAAACCATGTGTCTTGGTTACTTTTTTTCATTGCTGATTCAAAGTACTCCACACCCAAAGTTAAAGAAAGGGTTATTTAGCACAGTTCGTTGAGATTTCAGTTCATAGTTGGCTGGCTTCAAGGCAGGGTGGCATCACAGAGAAGAAACAGTTCATGATAGGCAGAAGGAAGCAAAGTAACAAGCAAAGCAGCAGCAGCAAGCAACCACACCATCTCTTTCTATCCCTTAGGACAGGTAATACTCATACCGAGGGTGGATACCCTTAATCCTACCAAGAACTGTGTTAGACCAATCAGTGGACTAATTTAGTAATTGTACACCCTTGATCCTAGCATCACATACTCTAAATGTAGCCACCTCCAAAAAGCCCCACTTCGGACTGCATAAGGCTTTGGGTCACAACTGGGTACAAACCATAATACCAAAGTTACAAATACTTGCTCTTTTGTTTTCTTCTAAGTGTTTTATACTTTCACTTCTTAAACTTCCTATGGTCCACTTTCCGATAATTTTCCCCCTGTACTGGGAATCATATCCAGGCCTTTACATATGCTGAGCAGACTGTAGCACTGAGCTTACATCCCCAGCTCTAAGTTAATTGTGTACATGGTGTGAGATGGTAGTTCAACTTCATTCCTTCATGTAGATGTCCAGTTTCCTTCACTGGAATGCTTGAAATATTTTGAATCAAGTGTATTCCACTTTGATTTTTACTGGTTTTTTAGTATACTCTCATTTGCAGGGCTTGGAGCACCTTAGCTGGCCACAGAAAGTAAAGACTTCCTGACCCTATGGTACTGCTTAGACATGTACACACATTCAATAGAGAACATGTGTGCCATTTGGTAGGAAATGGGTTAAAATATAACATAATCCTTTTTGGTGAAGTTACTCATCTGTTTGTGTATATCCTTATGAGAGAGGAGGTCCTGGTGCATTGAACTGATATTGTTTTGTTTTGGTTTTTTGATACAGGATCTCTCTATGTAGTTTATACTAACCTTGAACTCACGGTGATCTCAATTTGTAGACATTTTCTGCCAGTCTTTTAGAATTTCTGTCATTCTTTAATTATCTGATACTTTCAGAAGTCTCATTTAAAATGTTTAGTCTTGTCTTCTGGTGATCTCACTTTGTATATAGGGATCAACAGGGGGACCAACAGGCCCAAGAAAACCATTCTCTCTCTCTCTCTCTCTCTCTCTCTCTCTGTCTCTCTCTGTGTGTTTGTTTTGTGTTTTCGTTTTTTTGTTTTTTCTCTCTTTTAGAGACAGGGTCTTGCTTTGTAGTTCATGGTGGCCTTGAACTCTGTGTATAGCCTGAGGTGACCTCGAACTCATAACAATCCCCCTGCCTCAGCCTCCTATGAGCTGGGATCACAGTCATGTGCTATGACGTGCAAGTTCTCCAAGAAACATTCTGATGCTGATACTTGGTCAGTCTATCCAAGAACATCATTATATAACTTCAGCCCATCATCTCAGGTGATACCACCTTTTAGAAAACTGAGAAGTAGTTAGGTATCAATTTTAGGATCATCTGGGGTTTATCATTCTATTGGATAAAACCCCTTGGTGGAATTTCCCCCTTCTAATTTCCTTTACATTTTCCTTGTTTATCTTAACACCATTCAGTATTTTTCTCCCGGACAGTGGTTAGACATACTGCTGGACTCTAGAGAAGGTGGGTTTTAAGTTTTCGTTCAGTTCCGAAGGGAAATGGAACATTTATGTTTTAGCTCATAGCTGGGCATGCTGGCACATGTCTGTACTCCCAGCACTCTGAGACACCGAGGCAGAAGGGTCCCAAGTTTGAGTTCCACGTGGACAATTTAGCAAGACCCTGTAAACTACATGGTGAATTTGAGTCCAGCCTGAACTACATAATGAGATATGGTGTATTTTTTTTTAAATGTGTGTGTGTGTGTTTTTTTTAATTTAAAAAGGATGGGGATGTAGTTCAGTTAAGGCCCTGGGTTCAATACCCAGCACCCCGCCCCATGTACTAAAGTTTGTTTTGTTTTTTTTTTTGTATGGGGATCAAACTCACAACCTTGTGCTTGTGAGGCAGGCGTGGTGCCACAGAGCTAAATCCCCTGCTGTTAATGCCCCTCAAAATGCTCCCCCTTTCTTTGGATACACTTGTTTTATTATTCTTGCCACTTTCTCTTTTCCTTTCTTTAATCTATAACCTTATAATTGTATTTATCTATTGTATCTCTGTATCATCCTCCTTGCCCATTATACTAAGAATTTTTATTCTAGTCCCAAGAGAACTGTCTTGAAACCAAGCCAAAGGGGAAAAAAGTATTCTCATAGGTCTCAAAAAATCAAATAGCTTTTGAAACAAGGTCTTCCTAGGTAGCCCAGGCTGGTTTCAAACTTTTGGTCCTACTGCCTTGGCCTCCCAAATGCTAGGATTACAGGTGTGAGCTACCACACCTGGCATTCCACCACTTTCTGAAGCAGCTCTGGACCCTCGCTTTTGTGTGGTCTATAATTGCACTATCCTGGTTGCCTCCATGTCCTGAATTGATTCAAAACACCTGTCTTTCATAGTCATTTTGACTTTGGAGAAGAGCCAGAAGCTGTTTCAGTGAATAGGTAGGTGAAGTATTTTCAAATAGCTCCTGAAATGGCTCTCCAACTAAAAGTATTCTAGATCCTTGCCTTGAACAAATAATTGGACAGACAAGCTAAAAACAGTGTCACAAGTTTATCTCAAAAGGGAAGGGTAAAGGGGCAAGGGAAGAACTGGCTCTGCAGAATGAACTTGAGCCAAACGAAGGAGCAGAAATAAAAGTACACCCTGGGTCTCTCGGGTACCGTGAAGAGTCAGATAGCAGGCCCCTCACGTATCTAGTCTCCTTTATATCTTTACATCTGTGGGAGCTGGAGAGCAGTTTTGTGCACAGGAACTGAGTATCATCCTGGGATCTGGAAATCCTATCCACATCTCCAGCCAGCTTCACCAGGTGTTTCAAAGACACACTGTAATGTTTTTACAAGCCTGCCTTTCTACTAGATGGTACTCAGCAGTAATATTCACTATATTTACACTTCCTCAACATGAGAGAGCACTTCCAGACCTGCTTCAAAATGTGGCAAGAATGGTGGGACAAGTGCGTTCAGACTGAGGGGGAATATTTGGAGGGGTATTAGTAGCAGTGTGTCTTTTACTGTAATAAAAATTTTAATTGAAATATTCATCCTATATTTTGATCACTTCTTATATTTTAATTGTACTTAGGGAATTAAATAATCAACTTTGGCTCTCTTCCTGTCCCTGGCCATACCTATTTTGATATGGAGTTGTTTGCTTATGTGGCCTCATTTAAAACACCCCAAGAGAGCTGGAGATTTGGCTCAGTGGTTCTGCCGCCTGCCTCACAAGCACAAGGTTCTGAGTTTGATCCCCAGTACCAAAATAAAAAGGACTCCTAGCTTTGAAATATCAGTTGACATAGTTATTTTAATTCAGCGCTTCTTCCCCACTCAGACTATGTGAGTGATTAGAATGATAGATTCGGCGATATTTTTACCAAGTGACAGTTTGCCTACATACATAGAAGTGTGTGATTTTCTTCTTATAACCCTGGACATACTAAGATAAATTCAATATTTCAGTGCAATAGCCGTGGCCCTAAAATTGTTGACTTTACAGTGGTTTTTTTTTCCTTACCTTAATTCGTCTGAGTTAGGTGGGTGTTGAAATTGATAGAGAATTTTTTGCCAATTACCTTTGTAAGATCACTGGGATCATGACAGTAGTCTGTTCTCCACACATCTAAGAGTCCTGTCAGTGAAACTAGACATAGCCAGGTCCATTGGCACAAACTTAGTTGTTAGATTCACAGCAGTAAGTTATAAACTAGCACACTGGTTTATTAACTTACAGTGGGAGCTCTGCTCTTTCATAGGGTATTTGTCTACTGTTCATAATACTCCTTTTCCTGGCAGTATGATACCTAAGAAGTTAAATTGAAAATTAGAAAGCTGCTGGATGTGGTGGTGCAGGCCTGTAATCCAGTCACGCAGGAGACTGAGCAAGATCACAAATTTGAAGCTAGCCCATGGGACTTAGTGAGACCCTGTCTCAAAATTTTTAAAAAGGGGCTGGAGATGTAGGTCAGTGGTAGAATGCTTGCCCAGCATCCTTGAGGCCCTGAGTATAGTACTGAAAAAAAAGAGAAAAAATTACAAGGCTGGTGAACAAGGAATCAAGTTATGTCATCAAAACCATGAAGAAGTCATAGAATCTTCTGTCCTCAGAGCAAGTACTTTCATTGAATAGAATACTCTTGTCTACAGATTCACTTTTCTTTTTTGAACAGACTGGGTAAACTCTATCAAATTCTACCTTTTTGGCCTCCTTTTCTGTAGTAGTATTTCCTTAATAGTTACAATGAAATCGATTAGGCTCTTGCTTATGTTTTTGTTTCATCAGTCATTTTACAGTTATAAGCCACGCATGGTGGTGCACACCAATAAGTCCAGCACTTGGGAGGCTAAGGAAGGAGGATCACCACAAGTTTGAGTCCAACCTGAGCTACATAGTGAGTTCAGGGACATAGTAATACCCTGTCACCAAAAATACAAAATAAAATGAAACAAAACACAGTTATGAGATATGATATCTATGGTTATAGTTTTTCAAGTTTTCTCTGTTCTCCCCCCTACTTTTTGTTTTGGTACTGGGGATTGAACTTGGGCCCTTGCATTTGTGAAACAGGCACCAGAACCACTGAGCTAAATCCCCAGCCCTTTTTCCCCCTCTTTTAGGCAGAATCTTACTGTGTTGTCCAGGTGAGGCTTGAACTCACATATAGTCCAGGCTGGCCTTAAATTCTTGACCCTATTGCTTCAAGCTCTAGAGGTGGGTTATTCTTCTATACTTTCTATTTACCATCTCTTCAGGCAGGTTACTTCTTATCCATTATTCAAGACTTAGTTGCTGCAAGAGTCTCATCAACAGGGATGTATGGAGCTCAGTGGCAGAGGGCCTGCTTGCATGTATGCAGCCTTGGATTTCATCCCGGTACTGCATAAAGAAAATAAAAAGTCTACGAGGAGGAATTGACTATAGCCCCTATGTATTTAGAATTCCTGGTATGTTAATGTCCTGCTATTTACAGTAATTTATTAAATCTCAAAGTAGAATAAAAATTGGGTTAATAATCAAGATATCAAAGCATAAAACACTGGTGTTCCTTGTTCTGGATCTATTCATTCCTGATGATGTAATGCTCAGTCTTCTACCTCTGTACGCAAGGATGAGTAAAAGAATAGCCCTGTTGGGCCCAGGATGTAGCTCAGTGGTGCCACCACCTGCCTTGCAAGTGCAAGGTCCTGAGTTTGATCCCTGGAACAAAAAAAAAAAAAAAAAAAAAAAAAAAAAAAAAAAAAAAAAAAAAAAAAAAAA
>NW_022900931.1:28794293-28810506 GCF_012274545.1 Fukomys damarensis | reverse complement strand
AAAAAAAAAAAAAAAAAAAAAAAAAAAAAAAAAAGAAAGAAAGAAAGAAAGAAAAGCCCTATATCTTTTATGCATTCAGAGCTTATCTGCATGTTTTCATCAACCCAGTTCAGGAAAACATACTTCCTTTTCTGTTGTTAGTCTCATCCCCTGGAGTGACTCTTCCTTGAGGCAGTTTTCTAGAGTAATTATTGGTGGAAAAAAGAGTGCTTTTTCCTAAGAAACTGTAGTAAGCTAAAAAGCTTTTGCTTTTTAATCATGGCTTTATCTTTTTACTTGGTAACTTGGTTACTTGTCTTGTTGCTGAGACAAGATACCCAATTACCCAGTGTTAAAGGAAGAAAGGTTTATTTCAGCTCATAGCTTTTAGTTTACCGTTGGCTGTTTCCAAGAAAGGGTGGCATGGCAAAGGAGAAATAGAAAATGGCAGGCAGAGTAAAACAGCAAAGCAGGGTAATAGCAAGCAACAATAGCAGCAACCTGCCTCTCCTTTGTATCCCTTTCAAGCTTCCTGCCCTTTGGGTGGTGCAGCCCACACCCAGGTGGGCCTTTCCATTATCCAAACTCAGAACTGTGCCAAACCAATTGGTGGAATCATTTAGTAATCACATGTTCTTTTTTTTGTATCGGATATCAAACTCAGGACCTTGCTCTTGTGAAGCAGGCGTAGTGCCACTGAGCTATATCTCCAGCAGTAATCGCATATTCTTAATTCCACCATCACAGAATTAATCTCAGCATCACATACCCTGGACTCAGCCACCTCTGCAAAACCCCGCTGTGACCACATGCGGCTTTGGGGGATGCTTAGACGCAGCCTTATACTTGGGATTTGGCATTCTTCCTATTCTGCGATATCCCAGATCCATAATAATATCCATGTACTGTAAGTTCTTTTATATGCCACAGTTCACAAGTAATACACACTGCCGCGTTATTGTGTAGTAATGTATGACGCACACTATGCACTATATTGTATATGTGTATATGTTGTGCACATGCATGTACCTTCCTTTCCAACTTACTGAACTTTTTCTTATTCTCTCTCACACTTTCTGCCATATTCTTTATTTTACTTCTTGGGTTTTGTTTTATTTTGTTTTTTGTTATGAGACAGGGTCTCACTTGTAGCCCAAGCTGGCCTCAAACTCATACAATCCTCCTGCCTCAGCCTCCTGAGTGCTGGAATCACAGGCATGAGCCACCATGTCTGGCAATCTTGTTTCTGTTTTATGGAGGAGTTGGTTTGTTTTTGACATGGGATCTCACTGAGTTTCCCAGGGTGGGCTTAAACTTATGACCAACCTCAAGTGATCTTCCTGCTTCAGCCTTCCGCGTGCTAGCCATACAGGTGGACACTTGGTTCTGTCGCCTGCTTTCACCCGTAAGATTGACTGCTTTCCCTTTGGAATGCCAGCTGACATGGCTTTTTCTTCTTGTCTCTGGCCCAAGTTTGTTTGATTTCTACTTTTGTGAGATGAACAAGAAGGCAAAACTCTGCTCTTCGGCTGATTAAAACATAAAAGAATATGGAGTTTAGAAAATAATCAATTTTTTTATTCTAAATTTAAAAAATAAGAAAATTTGGAAAACTTGAAAAAAAATTATTTCTGTTTTGTGAACCAAAGAAGTCACTGTTGGGCCGGGGATTTGGCTCAGTGGTTCCGCTGCCTGCCTCGCAATCACAAGGTCCCAAGTTTGAAGTCACTGTTTGGGTCCAGTAATGTAGCTCAGTGGTGCAGTGCCTGCCTCGCAGGGAAGAGGCCCTGAGTTTGATTCTCAGTACTGGAAAAGAAAGAAGAAGAAAAAAATGAAGTCACTATGATTTTTGTGGTCCTCCATTTTTTCTCTGTGCATGTGTTTACATATTTTGATTCTGTGATTATGCTTGATAATGTGATAATGACTTTTCAGTAGACTTGAATCAGAGAATCATCTGGGCTAGAAATTTGTTGAAAGATTTTAGATAGATTTTTATAAGTGTTCAATAAATATGTGTTAAAAACGTGCCTCAGTTTCCCCATTTCTCCTGTTGGGGAAAATAATTTACTGCAGTTTTTCTGAGTATCAGTGAGAAACAGACTGCTAGTGTTCACATGGCAGCAGGGCACAGTGGGACACACCTGTAAACCCAGCGACTTGGGGGCTCGTGCACAAAAGTTACAGGCAGCCTACCCACCACCGTGAGCTTGACTCGAAATAAAACTGGAGAAAAGGGCTGGTGATACAGCTGAGTGGAAGCGTTGCCATTCCACCCCAGACGGGCAGGATGGTTGGTTAGGTTATGCCGCCTGTGACATCACCTCTGCTTCCTAGAGAGCACTGCTGGAGAAGAGGCAGAGGAAGAAGCGCCTGGAGCCACTCATGGCCCAGCCAAACCCAGAAGCCGGGCTGCGTCGGCTGAAGCCCAGCAGCAGTGAGGAGCACGCGCTTTTGGTAGAACCTCAGACTCTTCACAGCAATGTCATCCTGCATGGTGAGCTTTTCACTGGAGTGAGCTTCACAGACCTGAGAGAAGGCAGAAGGGTTCTGAGATGAATCCTCCCCTTGTTAGCGTGGTTACTCAGTATGCCCACAGGTCTTCGTAATCCTTCTGGCTCTTTGAGTAGAATTTTTAAAAGTATTCTCGTCGTCAGAAGATGGCTTCATGTTCATGTCCATCCTAGAACTTGTTTTCAGATGCCAATTGAATTAATCTAAAATGACCTATTTCAAGTACTTACAGGATTTGGGGGGTTGTTTGCAGTGTGTCTTAGTTACTTTTGTTGCTGAGACAAAATATCTGACACCTGAAGTTAAAGGTGGAAAGGTTAATTTGGCTCATGGTTTATAGAGGTTTCACTTCATAGTTGCTGGTCCTAGGCAGGGCAGCATTGCAAGAGGGGTATCACAGAGGAGAAACAGTCCATAGCAGGCTGAAGGCACCAAAGCAGTGAAGTAGTGAGGAACCAGCAGCAAACAACAGCAGCATTCCTTTTCTTTGGAGGGACAGCTGGACACGCCATAGTGGGTGGAACCCTGTGTGTGCTGGGCAAGCATTACACCACTGAGCTACACCCTAATCCATGAGAAGGTTACAGTTTTGATTGTTGTGTTTGGCAGCTGATAGCCATGATCCAAGAGTAGGCAGAGAGTATCTTTTCTTATAGCAAGTAGCTCAGAGGAGAAAGAATAGGATGAAGAGCCTCTCTGTCATGCTGCTCAGACAGAATCTGTACTGTAAAGGACCTGCTTTGTTCTCTCGATCTTGTCCTTTCTGTGCCCCCTCTTCAGTGGTGGGATTGGAACTCAGTGCTCTGCCCATGCTGGGCAAATATTCTACCACTGAGGTATACCCCCAGTGTCTTGATCTTAAGTTTTAGTTTTAAAGTACAACATAAAGTATATGTTACTTCACTAACCAAGCATGTTATCAACATGAACTTCAGCTTGGATAAATGTCCTTGCAGTATTTAGGAAAGAGGAGTGATGAAATGGTGTGCTAGTTAGGAATTGTGAGCACACGTCTCAAAACCACCTAGCTGTTTAGTATATAACACTTTCCTCCTTTGTTTCTTGGGCTCCTAGGCATTGATGGTCCAGCTGTCTTCCTACAGCCTGATACTCATGATGTGGAAACCAAGCCTCCTATTCTCTCGGTAGGCTCTTGTGCTACAGAGGAAGATACTGAAGGCAGTGTTGATGGAGAAAGCACTGTAAATTCTACTTCCAAACAAGACCTTCAGGAAATTCTCCAAAAACACGGTGAGGATTAGTGATGATTTTAAGGCACCTCTGCCCCGCTGAAGTCTGGGGCTGGTGATCTTGTCTGGTCCCCTGTCCCCTCATCAGGGTATGCCAGGCTTTCACGTTACCCTCCTGCCCAGCCTGGTTCCAGCTTTGGCATGGGTAACCTCATCCTGTCATGGCAGCCCCTGGATGTGCCCTTGTGCCCTTACTGTTAGTGTTTTCTTCCTGCCCACATCTAGGCCTGGACAGGAGGTCGTCGGGCCCCGTGTCTCCTGCTCTGTCTCCTCGCTGTCATCCCTCTCTCCTCCAGCCACCAAGCAGGGAAGACTAGGCTTTTCTTTTGCTTCTCCCACATTGTCTCTTCCTTCATCTTCTAAGCTTTAACAATGAACTGGGCTCTCCCTCCACTGCAGTGGGACTCTGTGGCTGAATTCTTCAAGCTCACATGCTGATACATAGTATGATCAAAATATCTGGTGAAGGGCCGGGGATTTAGCTCAATGGTTCCACTGCCTGCCTCACAAGCACAAGGTCTGGACTTTAATCCCTGGTACCAAAAAAAAATTTTTTTGGTGAATATTTAAAAAAATTTTTTTAATTGTTAAAGTGAAAAATGCACTGCCATTAATAATTCCCCTAAAAAAAATAATCCTCCTCAAGATGCCTTTCCTCCCTTCAAACATTCTTATCCTACCATTCTTGCTACTTCTTTGTGTATGTAGCTATGTTTTGAGACAGAGTTTCTCTATGCAGTTGAGGCTGGCCTTAAACTCACTATGTAGCCCAGGTTGGTAGCAGTCCTCCTGCCTCAGCCTCCTGAGTGCTGGGATTACAAGTATGCACCACCACTCCCAGCTTTTTTTTTTTTGGTCAGTCTTATTGTGTAGTTCAATCTGGACTTGAGCTCACTATGTAAGTCTAAGTAGGCATGATCCTCCTGCCTCAGCCTTCCAAATGCTGAGATTACAGGACTGTGCCTCCATGTCTGGTGATTCTTGCCACTTTCTGAAGCAATTCTGGAAGTCCTCTTTCATTAGTATCTTAGTCACTTTCTCACTCTAAGATAGAACACCTGACATTGCAACTACAAGGAGAAGTTTATTTTGGCTCATGTTTCCAGCCACAGTTGGCCGGCTCCAAGGCAGAAAAGCATGGTAGAAGGGAATGGCTGAGGAGTAGCTGCTTACCTCACAGCAGGAAGTAGAAAACATGAAGGGAAGAACCAGGAAGGGAGATACACTCTGCCAAGCTACGCCCCCAGTGACCCACCTCTTCCAACCAGGCCCCATCTCCTGACAGCAAGTCACCTAACCTCCCCCATAAACCTTCCAAAAGCCCTGCCTCTGAGTGCATGAGGCCATTGTGGACATCTAGATAGATTTAAACTGTAACATTTCTCCTTGTCCCCTAAAAAATGTATGTGCAGGAAAACCATTTAGGAAATGGTTTGACTCAGAGTTATAGTATAGTCTGCGTGTGTGCAAGAATGAAAAGCAGGGGAAAAATAGAATTATTGTGCCAGGGGATAGAGGATTAAGAAACGTATCAAGAGATAATGATTATCTAATGCTTTTCTCATTGCTGGGACAACATATCTGACACAAATTAGGGAAGAAAGCCTTATTTAGCTCATAGGTTTTTTTTTGTTGTTTTGTTGCTGTTGTTGTTTTGAGACAGGGTCTTACTATGTAGTTGAGACTGACCTGGAACTCACTATGTAGCCGTACGCTGGTCTCAAACTCACAGTGATCCTCCTGCCTCAGGTTCCTGAGTGCTGGGATTACAGGTATGCACCACCACAACCGGCTTTTAGCTCATAGTTTGTAGAGGTTTCAGGCCATAGTCAGCTGGCTTCAGGACAGAATGGCATGGCAGAGGAAGAGAAACATTCCATGGTTTGGCAGGCAGAAGGCAGCAAAGCAGCAAGCAGAGAGCCAGGTTTTCCCTTTTATCCCATCCAGGCAACCAACCTTTTGGAGAGTTGCCACCCAAAACTATGCTAATTCCAATCAGTGGACTAATTTAGTACCATATTCCTTTAATCCCAGTATCACGTATCCATGATCCAGCCATCTCCAGGAAGCCCCACTGTGAGCACATCAGGCTTTGGGCAAACATCTAGATATAAGCTGTGATAGTGATTAAGCTGATCCAAGAAGGATGCATGTCTACCTGTGCTCTGGTGTCAGCTGGGAAGCAGCCAAACCATGACAGGTTGAGTGTCTACTGCACACTTATCTGATACACTTCTAGGGCTAAGGGCTTTGCATAGTGGTAGAGTGCATAGTTAGCATGCTTGAGGCCCTGGGTTCAGAACCTAACATATAAAGAGAAGGAAGGTGGACATCCTTATACTGATGTCACAGATTTTTGTGTCTCTTTTTTATGTATACACCAATTAGCTTTTAGGCTAAGTAACTTGCCCTGGGTCACACTGCTGGTTAGGTGCAACCTGGAGCAGAAGAAATAGCACATGCAGACATCCAGGTGTAGAAAGCCTGAGATGCATGTGCCTGTCAGCTGGGATGGTGACCAGAGAGGAAGATGTTGCAAAGGTTTGTGACATGGACAAAGTAAAACTTAGCTTTGGAGCCAGCTTAGTGGTTGTGAATCTCATCTCTGCCACTTACGTCTAGAAAGGAGGGCAAAAATCTTTACTCTTTTCAGCATTAGTTTATGAAGGTGATCATGGTACTTCTTATGACTTTTATCTAGATGTTCCCCCAAAGCTTCATGTGATTATAGGTGGAGCTTTTCATATCTGGCTGGTTCTAGGGTGTGTGGCACAAAATCCACTGATTGGTTTAGCATCGTTCTGGGTTTGGATAATGAGTATGATAGGCACCACTCAAAAAACTGGTAGGCTGGATGGAATAAAGAGAAAAAGCTCATTGCTCTTGGCTTATACTGCTTGCTGCTTTACTGTCTCCTGCCTGCCACACCAGAGATTGTATTCCCTCCACCGTGCCCCTCTGCTATGCCCCTGCCTTGGAGCCACCCAACTACGAACTGAAACCTCTACGAACTTTGAGCCAGAATAAACATTTCTCCCTTTAATTTTGTGAGTGTTGGATATTGTGTCTCAACAATGAGGAAAATAACTAAGACACTTTCCTATTACTTTACTACCACTATTTTTGTAACAAAGGAAAGTGAAAGATATTGTGGAAAGGGTAGGAGCCAGAGAAGATGACTTTGTATTTAACTGAAAGCTAAATTAGTTACCCTGAGTCATCTAGTGAACTGACTCCTGGTCTAGTTCTTTATTCCTGATTTAAGTGCCAGGTTGCTGCCTTCTGCCCAACTCTGTGAAATGACTGATGGTTTCTTAGAATAGGTCTCTTAGTGCATGACGACGAGTGAATGCTTTGAATTTCTGAGCAGCTTGCATCTTGACTGTGAGACCCATGTACTATTCTCTTAAGCTCTAAGTTAGAAGCATCAGTTTGGCAGATCATGTTCCTTATGCAGGTCCATTTTGGTTGTCACAAATATTTGGGTGAAATATTTGATCTCTGTCTTAATATGTAGTTACAGAAACCAAGTTCTTGGGTATAAAAATGGCATTTGAAGACAGTACCAAGTGAAGACAGCCCCTATGATAGTTGAATCTTGACTTTTTGTTACCAAAAAAAGATTAATTTTTCTTTCTTTTTTTTTTAGATAGGAGGATATCACTGTGTGGTTCAGGCTGGCCTTGGCTTTCCAAATGCCTGGAGTACAGGCATGCACCACCACACCTGGATAGCTTAGCTTAATTTTCTTTCCTTCCTTCTTTTCTTTTCTTTTCTTTTCTTTTCTTTTCTTTTCTTTTCTTTTCTTTTCTTTTTTTTTTTTCTTTTCTTTTTTTCGTGCTTATGAGGCAGATTCCTTCCTTTTTCTTTTCTTTTCTTTTCTTTTCTTTTCTTTTCTTTTCTTTTCTTTTCTTTTTTTTTTTTCTTTTCTTTTTTTCGTGCTTATGAGGCAGGCAATGGAACCAGTGAGCTCAATCCTTGGCCGATAGCTTAATATTTTAAAGAGCTCAATTAAGGTGATAGCTGCACATAGTGATGCACACCTGTAATCTCAGCACTTGGGAGGCTGAGGCAGGATGATAGCTATTAGTTTTATCCTAGGCTACATAGTGAGTTCAAGGCTAATCTGAACTATATAGTGAGACCCTGGCTCAAAAAAAAAAAAAAAAAAAGTTATGGTGGCATTAGTGAATGGGAACATAGAGATGGATGTGAGAATATGAAGACTTGTCAAAATTTGGGTGAGGTAGATGTCTGTTTTGGATTAGAATAGTTAGGAGATCCCCCAACCCCTACCCCGTGCTCAGGTCTAACCCAGGGCCTCACACATGTGAGCTGTGCACTCTGCCACTGAGCTGCACCCTCAGGCCACTTAGTAGTGTTTCAAATAAGAAAATCAAAGCTCTGTTTCATTTTGTAAACCAATATTGGCAGTTGTTGACAGTGTTTCCTTTCTGCAGGTATCTCAGGTAGTTTGAACTTTGATGAGGACAAGACTGATGATGAGGAAGAAGGACAAAAAACAAGTTTCCAGTTACATTATTCAAAAACAGAGAGACCCACTTCTGCATCCAGCCAGAACTCAGCCACCGTATGTAGTTCTGACATTTCCCTTCAGTGATAACTTGCCTCTTCCCCTAACATGTCTTAGTGTTTAGATACATTTAAAGAATGAGGTTTCTTCAAAAGACCCAATTTAGACCTAATTTCTTCTGTCTTGGGTCAGCTGTTTTCAGGCTGTATATATCCCATATTTGTATTAAACTTCTTCCTACTTCTAGTGTTCATATCCTTGTTGTCTGACTATTAGAATGCCTCCTTGTTCTGTCAGAAGACTGAACACATTGGTGTAAATCAGCTTGGTGTTCTTGTGGAGAATGTGAAGGTTCTGACCCACCTCTGCTGTTCCTGCATGGATGTACTTTCAGAGCACAGGAGCTTCAGGCACTGCAGCCCCACAGGTTGACACCCAGCTGAGAGAAGTGGAGAACCTGGAGGACTTTGCATACAGTCCTGCTCCTCGAGGTACCACAGTGAAGTGCCGGATAACCAGGGATAAGAAAGGAATGGATCGGGGCCTCTTCCCCACATACTTTATGCACTTGGAAAAAGGTGACAATCGGAAGGTATGAGAATTAATTCCTAGCTGAGGCACCACACACAGCTGGCCCTCCCTCCCGCCTTCCTTTCCTCCCTTTCTTTCTTCTTTCCTTCCTGTCCTGTTGCAGACTGAACCCATGGCCTCAAATGTACAAGGTGAGGGCTCTACCACTGAGCTACTCCCCTGTCCCCTGAGGTGACTCTTGAGAAATCTGTTACGGGGGTTCTTGGTGGCCTCCAAGTGGTTGGCACTATTACTCCCGTGATTCTGTGTTCCTGTTGTCTTCAAAGTGCTCCTAGTCCAACAGACAAGCTCTGCCCTTCCTCCATAACCACCACCCCATGAAAATTAATTTTATCCGTAATTTAAGAAAACAGAGCAGAATTTTTCTTTCCTGGTGCTAGAGGTCAGACACAGGGCCCTGTGAATGCCAGGCAGATGTTCTCCACTGAGCTACCAAGCCAGCCCCAGTGAGTATGTTAATATAATTATTTCTACTTCCTTCCCAGTGTCTATTTTTTAATATTACTGTGTGTTCTTTGGTTTTTCTTTTTATTGTGACTGAATAAAATACTGTGGAAGGAGAACAGGTTTTAGGTTGTAGGAGAAATTGGAAATCAGAAGGTTGTGTTAAATATGAAATATAGAAGGTATGTTAAATATTTTATTTTTCATTCTAGAAATTCTAATTTATAAGTTTAAGACCATTTAATCCTTCCTAATAAAAATGCATTTTGTATTAATACCAGGACTAAGGGGATTGATTTTAAGAGCTTAGAAACAAGATAACGATAGCAGGCATTATTGTTATTATAACTACTATATATTGAATGTTTATAAGATACCAGGCATGCACTAGATATTATGTGTATTATCACCTGCAGTTCTTATCACAACATTACTAGGTAGGCTTTCTTGCCTCTGCTTTGTAGATTGGGGAATAGGGCTTGGGGAGTGACATACCTGTCACAGTCACACTTAAGTGGCAGAGCCAGATTTGAGCCCCTCTGTGTGATTCCAAATTCCTCACGCTCAGGCACTGCCATTCCTGTTTCCTTAGCATTGTCCCACTCTGGTGGATTTAGGGAGGGTGCATAAATATGACAGTATTCTTCCCCTGACATGACAGGACCCAAAACGACAAAGTACAAAGAGGGGCAGCAGGAAGCAGGAAGGTGAGCACGGTCGTGCCTCTCCTTGAGACAAACTTTTTTTTCCAGTACTGAGGATCTGAACTATGTCTCAGCCTTTTTAATTAATTAATTAATTAGGTTTGTTTCTGTTTTTGTGGACAGGTCTCACTATATAGTTTAGGCTGACCTTGTAGCCCAGTGGCTGGCCTCACAGTAATCCTGCCTCAACTTCCCAAGTGCTGGGATTTCAGTGTGCCACCATGCCTGGCTATTTTTTTCATTTTGAGACACAGTGTTGTAAACTTGTGATCCTCCTACCTCAGCCTCCCTCAGAGCTGGTATTATGGATGTGCCCATTTGGGTTTAGTGATAGTGTTCCTGTTCGTGGCACTGGGGATTGAACCCAGGTTCTTTGCACTTGAGCTATGCCTGTAGGCCCTAGGCTCCGACTCAGTCCTCCTGCGCCAGCCTCCCAGAGTGCTAAAATTATATGCGTGCACCACCACACCTGGCTTGGAAAAATTGATTTATGGCATTGGATGAAGATTAGTCACTTAAAAGATACTAGAAGCCATAAGATAAAGTTGTAAATAATTATATGGAGAAAAAAATAATAATTATATGGAGAATCAAAATAGTGAGTTGAGGGGCTGGGGATTTTGCTGAGTGGTTCCACTGCCTGCCTCGCAAGCACAAGGCCCAGGTTCAGTACCAGGCACACACACACAAAAAAGTGAATTGAGGGAAATTGTGCAGAAAGGAAACTGTGACTGTGAATACTACTCACTGCCTCTCACCCCCACACCCAAGGTCCCCCAGGGGCAAGCGCTGTACCATCCTGCCACCAAGCTTCACCCCTCTTCCAGTGGATTTCTTGCACATTGAGAGGGTTAAAGGATAAAGATGAAAAATTGACTGGTAGACACTTGCTAAATACTGGCTGGACTTACAGGGAGAACCATAGGGATCTGCTTGACTTCATTTTTTTGGTACCAGAGATCGAACTCGGGACCTTGCACTTGTGAGGCAGGCGGCAGAACCAATGAGCTAAATCCCTGGCCCTTGATTTCATTTTGTGACGGATACTTTTTTTCCCCCAGATATTTCTTCTTGCAGGTAGAAAGCGGAAAAAGAGCAAAACATCCAACTATCTGATCTCCACCGACCCAACAGATTTGTCTCGAGAAGGAGAAAGTTACATTGGCAAACTCAGGTGAGAAGCAGCCTTACACCTTTGTCCTGCCCGTTCTGTAGGGTTATTACTATTGTTTCAAAACAATCCACATGTTTTTTTACAATTAGCATGTACAGATGTGATAATCAAAAAAGAAGAAGAAAAAAACATTGTAACAAAATCCGGGTTCCCCCCTTGTTGCCACAAGAGATCTTTGAAGAAGTGACGCTGACCATCCAGACCTTGAGAACAGGCAGACAGGCCTGTTCCTGGCCTCTCCCTGACAGGAAAGTGCATCTCATGGTGACTTTGTCTCTTGGCACTAGGTCCAACCTCATGGGGACCAAGTTCACAGTGTATGACCACGGTGTCAGCCCCGTGAAGGCCCAGGGTCTGGTGGAGAAGGCCCACACCCGGCAGGAGCTGGCTGCCATCTGCTATGTGAGTGCCATCCCCTCTCTGTGCCCATCCCCCACTGTGCCCCCATACCCCCACTGCCTTCCAGAGTCATCTCTGATTCTCTGGTCCCCCTTTGGTTACTGCTGTCATTTTCTCCATATAGTCATGTTTTCATTATTTATGAATTGCCAGGTTCGGCTATTTTACATTTTCTGCTCTTGTTTTTAACTCTTTCTTTTTTTTCCTCCCCTCCCCTCCCCTTCCCCCTTCCCCCTTCCCTCCTCTCCCCTTCCCTTCTCCCTTCCTTCCCCTTTTCCCTTCCCTTCCCCTCCCTTTTCCCTTTCCTTTTCCCTTCCCCTTTTTTGGTGCCAGGGATTGAATTTAGGACCTTGCGCTTTCCAGGCAGGCGCTGTGCTGTTGAGCTAAATCCCTGGCTCCTGCTTTTCTGTTTTCATTATGTCACTTAATTTAGACCTTCTTTACCTCTTATCCATTGACCAGTACAATAATTTAAAGCTGACCCCTCTACTTTTAGTCTTTCCTTCCTTCCTTCATCCTTCCTTCTGACCTTTTCCTTTTTCTTTTTCTTTTTTCTCTCTTTTATTCCTCCTTTTCCCCTCCCTCACTCTCTCCCTTCCTTGCTGCCCTCCTCCCGATCACCTCTTTCTGACAGGGTCTTGCTACATAGCCTGGTCTGCCCTCGAACTCCTGGGCTCAAATGATGCTGTTATCCCAGCCTCCCAAGTCACTGGACCAAAGGCCTGGGCAGCACCTAGCCCACTACTCTTCTCTTTGGTTCACTCTGTGCTTCTGCTTAGTACGTTTCTCTCCACTGGGGACTCAGCTGACCCTGCTGGTCTCCTGCTTCAGATCTGTCAGTGGCCACCTGTTCCATTGAGCAGGGGTGGTATCCTATATCATGTTGGAATTCCATCATTGCATAAGTGTCATGGAGGGTACTTGACTTTTAATGACTGTCCATTGAGACATTCCATGGCTGTGATCCCAGCATTCGCGGGGACTGAGGCAGGAGGATCACAGATTCAAGCACAATGTGGGCAATTTAGAGACTTAACTAAACCTTGTCTCAAAATTAAAATTAAAAAAAGGTTGGGGATGTAACAGTGCAAGGGCTCGAGGTTCAAACCCTAGTACTACTAAATACTCACTTGCATACATACACTCACACCCTCTGAATACAAAAGAAAGTCTGGCCAAGTGTGATGGCACACGCCTGTGATCCCAGCACTCGGGAGGCTGAGGTGGGAGGATTGCCACAAGTTTGAGGCCAGCCTGTACTACATAACAAGTCTGTCTCAAAAACAGAAGAGGAAGAAGAAGAAAATGTGGATATCTTAGCCTTTCCTTTCAGACTGTTCTTGGGCACTCTACCCTCCCAGTCCAATTATTCTAGCCACAGTGCCCCCCAGAGCCCTTCACCTGGCCTCACTGGTCTCCCATCTGAGAGTGCTCCTCTGTCCCTTGCCTTTTGATCAGTCATCTGTTGATGTCATCTGCTGCTGACATCAACCGAGAAGTCTTTGGTGACCGCTGGACAGGGCTGGCATCTGTAATCTGCATATTGCCATAGTGTTAGTACCTGCTGAGTGTGAACGTCCTGTACTACTCTGTAAGCTCTTTTGAACTCTTGTGCACTCTGGACCACACTGTCGGAGGGCCTGGTACACAGTCGCCATTCAGAGTTGTTGAGTTAAAAAAAGCCAGAGAGCTGGGCTTGGTGGCGCACTCCTGTGATCCTAGCACTCAGGGTTGAGGCAGAGGGATCACCACAAGTTCAAAGCCAAGCTAGACTATGTAGTGAGATTAGGACCAGCCTGAAATACATCTCAAAAAACCAAAACCCAGACCAAAAAAATTCTACTAAAGACTGAAAGTGAAGTATCAACACAATCCAACCTATTTTATATGTAGGCATTTAATATTTTTTAAAAAAAGTTCCAAACTACAGCTGGGTATAACATTATGCATCCATAATCCTAGCACTCCCGGAGACTGAGACTGGGTGGGGTGAGGGTGCAGAGAATGTCACTCATCACAAAGGCCGTGGTTCAATCCCCAGTACCTCATGTTTTTTTTTTTAAGTACAGAAACACTTTCTTGGGTTTTTTCTTTTGAGACAGAGTCTTGTGTGCCCAGGCTCAAACACCAGGGTTCATATGTTCCTCCAAGTAGTTGGGACTGTAGATCTGCAGATGCCACTGTGCCTGGCTTCCTTTTTTTTTGGTACCAAGAGGATCAAATTCAGGTCCTTGTGCTTGCAAGGCAGCAGCGAGACCACTGAGGTAAATCCCTGGCCTGGCTTCCTATTTTTGATTTTCTCTCTCTCTTTTTTTTTAATCAGAGCAAAGTAATGAAATCATTCTTGGTCCTCTTGGTGTTGCCAGCATTTGCCATGCCTAGAAAGTCTTGTAATGGGACAGAATTGCTCCTTTTCCTTTGTTTCCAAATTCTGCCTTGTTTTCCTGTCTCCCAGGAAACAAATGTGCTTGGATTTAAAGGGCCTAGGAGAATGTCTGTGATTATTCCAGGGATGAATATGAATCATGAACGGATCCCATTTCAGCCACGAAATGTAAGTAAGAGCATATTTAATCAGCAGAGACCCATGAGAGACAGTAGTGCTGAGAAGATCCCACTACACACATTCCTGGTCCTTCCAGCCCCCGCAGTGTTGTCTGGCTCACCCCTCTTGGGAGCTGTTGCTCACAATCTGAGGACAGGGCAGCTCCAGAGGTGTGGCTTCAGTCAGGGATCTAAAACCATCTCAAATACGGCACAAAGGAATGCTGGATTGTGTGTAGAACTGAAAAGGAAAAACCTGAGTTCCTGTTTTGTTTTAATTCTTTGCTTTTTTCTACCCTTTCTGAAATAGAAAACATTTCCCTACTCTACTTTTTACCTGGAAGAACTGGGAATAAACCTGTTCTACGGTCCCCAGTACAGAACAGTGTTCTTCCCCTTCACAGGATCATGAGAGCTTGCTTTCCAAATGGCAGAGCAAAGCCATGGAGAACCTGATTGAGCTGCACAACAAAGCCCCGGTCTGGAATGACGATACGCAGTCCTACGTCCTGAACTTCCATGGCCGGGTCACTCAGGCGTCAGTGAAGAACTTCCAGATAGTGCACGATAATGACCGTAAGCCCTGGTCTTTGCTTGTGATGAGTGGGCACTCTTAGCTGCCTCTCCCCAGCCTTACACGTTCCCTTTTCTGTAGCAGCACTGGGGTTAGATTGTACCAGGGCTTTCACAGTGAACTATGTCCCCACCCTTTTTTATTTTAGCCAAGGTCTTGAGCTGGACATGGTGGCCCACTCCTGTAATCCCAGTATTCAGGAGGCTGAGACATGAGGATTGCCATGTATTTAAGATCATCCTAAACTACATAGTGAAACTCTGTCTTCAAAAAAAATGAAAAAGGGGCCAGTGACTTAGCTTAGTGATGCCTCGCCAGACTCACAAGTGCAAGGTCCTGAGTTCCACCCCGGTACCAGGAAAAAAAAAAAAGAAAAGGAGAGAGAGACTGAATCTTGCTAAGTCACTAAGTTGCCCAGGCTGGGCTCAAACTTGTGATCCCCCTGCCTCAGCCTCCCAGAGTGCTGGGATTACAGGCTTGGGCCACCACACCCAGCTAAGATTTCTGTATTATTTATTTTATGTCCTGGGGATGGAAACCAGGGCCTTGTGCACACCAAGCATGCATGCCACCACTGTGCTATGGCACTGTCCTTTCCCCCTTTTTCAGTTAAGGAGAACTGGTGATGAACTGACCAGTTTGATGTTTTGAATTTTTTTCCCCTCTTCCTTACATAGGTTTTTCCTTGATCCAGTCATTTTCTTTTTACTACCGGGGTTGAACCATCAGTCTTCATACTGAGCTATATCTGACCCATTTATTTATTTATTGGTACTGGGGATCGAACTTGGGACCTTGTGCTTGCAGGCAAGTGGTGGAACCACTGAACTAAATCCCTGGAACTTTTTATTTTTATTTTGAAACAAGGTCTCAATAAATTGACCACGTTGGGTCAGACTTGCAATCCTCCTGCTTCAGCCTTCCCATAGCTTGTATTACAAGCAGAATCATCACCCATATCACCTTGTAACACCTGCTTGCTTTCTGCTTCTAGCTGACTACATTGTCATGCAGTTTGGGCGTGTGGCAGATGACGTGTTCACACTGGACTACAACTACCCACTGTGTGCACTCCAGGCCTTTGCCATCGGGCTCTCCAGCTTTGACAGCAAGCTGGCATGTGAATGAGAGGAGCATCAAGGAGCTGCTCCACACATGGCTCCCAGGAGCAGAAGTCAGCCCTCCAGATGGTCTCTGAGCACATGTATACGTGTGTGTGTGTGCACATGTGCTCACGGGTGTGTACGTTCACAAACACCCCTGCTTTGGGTTGGAGAGACTCTGTCAGGGTGCAGTGTGTAATGGGTAACCAAGTGTTCACAGCCAGAAAGCTCCTTGTCAGGAACTGGTGACCTCTGAAGTTGCTGTCCTGCAGCTGAAGAATTGAATTGGGCTCTCACAGGGTTTTTTTTGGTACCAGGGATTGCACTCAGTACCTTGCACTTGCCAGGCAGCACAGTGCCACTGAGCTATATCCCCAGCCCCTTTTTTTTTTTTTTTTTTTTG
>NW_022900931.1:28788881-28794137 GCF_012274545.1 Fukomys damarensis | reverse complement strand
TTTTTTTTTTTTTTTTTTGAGACTGTGTAGCCTTAAATTTGTGATCCTCTTGCCTCAGCCTCCTGATTGCAGGGTTATAAATGGCTTCTGGGTCTCTTTTCCAAAGAGGGATATTCCCTAAATTGCCTTTAGTCTGCAGACAGAAAAGCATGCACACTATAAAAGTCCTGTGAGTCTGTCACAACTACTCAAGATCTGCCTTTGTAGTTCAGAAGAAGCCACAGATAACTGCACACAAAGGAATGTGGATGTGTGAACTAAACTTTACTTACTTGAAAGAGGCTGCAGGCCACATTTGGCCTGTAGGTCCTAGCTTGCTACTCTGCTTCAGGTCTGTCTTGTACTCTGTGGCTGAGCATCTTCCAGAGTGGTCCTGTGGTCATGAGCCATGCATAAAAAGTGGCACAGGTGAGGAACATGGTCCTACAGGTTGTCCTCTCCAACATTCATGTAGCTCTGCCTTTGATGAAAAGGGGACTAGGCGCTGTCTCCCATCAGGGCTGGGAAAACCCAGTCAGTGGTCGCTGTGTATCCACACAGGTGACCTTGCTCTGCTGTCCTGCTTCCTCATGGGAGAAGATGGTGTCCACAGTTTACCACCCAGAAAGAAAGAACTTGGGCACACCCACAGACGTGAGGGGGACTCCTAATGTCACCGTTCCCTCTACCCTTCCCCCAGCAGGTTGGTGGGTGCCCATCTCAGTCAGAGTGGCCGAGGTCAGGTCTGTGGTCAGCTATGTGAGAATTTGCTCTGCCTTCATCTCAGTTTAGGCTGACCATACATTCTAGAGGGGACTGTCTGGGAGGACAGGGAACCCTTTGATAGTTGCCTTTATTCTCAGCCCAGGTGTGCTGTCCACACTCATCTGCGGACCATGGAGTAGGGCGAGTGTACTTGTTAAAAGGCATGGCAGGAGGGCGGGGAGCCAACTAGCCGACCTCGACCCTGCAGACCTCACTGGGCAGAGCTCAGGCCCTCCTCCGTGTCTGTTACCCTGTCCTGAAGCCTGGCCTGTCAGTGTGAATGATGCTCCGGGGACTACCCCTCACAGATCCTAACTCTTCCAATTAGAAACATCTCCCAGCAGATTGAGACCCTCCTACCAGTTCACTGGCCCCACAGTGTCTGAACTCAAGATCCAAAAGCCGTTCCGCACTCAGCATTGCTCATCGCCCAAGCCTTTATGCTCTGAGCTGTTTGCCAGCCTGGGATAAGGAAGCAGTGCTCCATCATTATTTCCTTCTGTGAACTTTCCTTGTCTTTGCTTCCATTGTTCCTTGTTCCACATCAAATAGCCATGAGATACGGGCCAGAGATCCAGGACGAGAAGGCTCTGCTGTTTCAGGCCAACTTGTTCTGACAAGACTGTTTCCATCTCAGGCAAGCTTCCCATCAAGTGCCTCATTTCTACAAGTGCCCTGAAGCCCGTTCCACCTCTGCCACCCACTGCCCCAATGAACTAACAAGCCACCCTTGTGGGAGCAAAGCTGTCCCTTCTCTCCAGCTGCAGAGTGTCACAGTGATTGGGGACCTCGCTAGGACAACTAGATCTGATCCTCTGTCCTCTGGCTCAAAGAGCTGCAGCCCCACTTCCAAGTATGCTCTGCTTGAATACAGAAATAATGTTTAAACCTTTTATATGCTACAGAATAAAATATTTATATCAATAACATGTTACCTTCAGAGTCTCATTCCTCACAGAGTTCCTGTTTTCTGAAATAGTAGCTTTCAGCTTGGCAACAGAGAACAACCAGCCTTTTGAAGGACTTTGGACCTGGGTGGAGCAGGAGTCTGCAGGTGAGCATCCTGGACTCAGGAGGTGGTGTAGAAACATCATTATAGAGCTCAGAAGAATGGTGCTCTGGGCCGCAGAAGGTTGGGACCTGTGTGTGGGTTTCTCTCTGTTGAAGTTGATTCCCCAGCAACCAGTAAGATAGGCCCCACCTCTTGCCTCGTGTCACCTTATATCGACAAGGTGAAAAGAGCACCTTCAAATCTTCATGGGCCGCCTATGCATAGCAGCATCAGGGATGGTGAGGCACATGAAAGGAAACAGGGACAGGTAAAATCCAGAACAGGTGCTGGAGTTCACTTGTGGTTTGTTCTTTTCCGCGGTTTTCTGTGGCTGCAGTGTGTGCTAACCACGTGGATTCTTTGTGACATTTCATACAGGTTTTGGTGGTCAGAGAATCATTTTGTTTTGGAGGAGTGAACCCAGATGGTGACTCACACATGCTAGGCAAATGCTCAACCACTGAGCTGCAGCCTCTGACCAAGTATAAAAAGAAAAAGCCCTCTTTATTTCACCCAGTATGATTTAAAGTTGCGTCTGTCAGTTCAGTCACAGGGCCTAATTTAGCGTCTTAGGAAACGTAGACCCCTTGCTCCGTGGGCACCGCTGAGACCTGCAGGCTGCTGTCAGCTCCAGTCCTTCTCTACTCCACCTCCATGCACCTGTGTCCATCCACCCTGGGCAGCTCAGGGGCTCCTGGGACACATTTCTGACCATTCGAATAGATCATTTTGGGGGGCTCTGTGAGGGTGTTCGCTGTGGTCACAGTGCCACCTACGGATAGAGAACTGCAAGTGCAATGAAAAGCTCAGTAAGTGACTTCCATGGGATCAGGCTTGCTGAGCACCCTGGTTCTGAGGGCTGAGACCTGATAACTAATGTAGGTCTGGGTGATTGCAGCACTTCACACAGTGCTAGCAGTGAGCCACACCCTAGCCCTGAGAATTTTTGTTTGTTGTTTTTGTTTTGATTCAGCCCAGGCTGGCCTTGATCTGACATTGGTCCACCTACCTCAAGACTCCCAAGTGCCTGGATCACAGGCTGCTCCACCACTCCCAACCTTAAGAACATTTTCTGTGTTTTTTTGTTTTGTTTTCTGTAACAGGATCCTACTAGTGACCCAATGGCCTCAAACTCACTAAATTACCCACATTAACCCACTCCAGTCTCAAACTCGAGATCCTCCTTCCTGCCTTACAGGTGTGACCACTACATCCGGCTTTCTTAAGTGCTTTTAAAGCAAATTTGTGGTGGTTTCAGGGATGTTGATGAGAGAAAAGAAAGTCAGCATGGTTTAACTGGGTCTCTATCGTACAGCTCCAGCCTGCCTCCCTCCCCTTACATTGTACTCACCTCTCTATTTTCACTTGAAGACAAAAATGAACCCACTATTCATAGAAATTTTTGAATATTTCAAATATGAAACAGGCTTTTGTGATTTTTTTCCAGATCTGCTTGGGCTTTCAGCCCACCCAGACCAAGCACTTCTGCATGCTGCTGGCCAACACAGCTGGGCCCAGAATCCTGAAGGTGGAGCGAGAGCCCCAGGGCGGGAAAAGCTGGAGTTTCTACTGCTCACACAGTATGGCCAGTGACATTAGCTAGCACTCATTCTAACAGGAAAGCAGCGGACTGACGACAAGAGATTGAATTGTATCTGCCTCTATTTCCAAACAGATTCATGAACATGAGTCTTTTGAACATGAAATTTCACTCACACCAAAAGCCAGGAAATTTTTATTAATCTTTTTTTAAAGTTAATATAAAATTATAGCAAATAAAGAAACCTAAATTTTATAGCAACACAGCTGGAACCATCTGCAGCAGCAGCAGTGGCAGCGGCAGGAGACAAGATTTAATTTAGTTGATTTTCTGTGGTTGGTCGTTGGACAGTCTCACGATGGGAGCTGCTGGAGGTTTGGTTCTCCCATCAGCAACCCAATGTCCACCAGGGATCTGGGGATCTTTGCATTATCCTGAGATCTGAGTGGGATGTACTTTTGAAGATGTCCAATGTTCAATCATAAGTGTGACAAAAATCGGCAAGCAGGAAGCTTTTGTGCTCAGTGAAGGTAGCATACCTGTCTCCAAGAGGCATTTCATTTTGAAGACATGTGGAACCACCCTCTTACTGAATGTACTGGTTCCCCTGTTGAAGCTTGCTAGGGATTATGGTGGGTTTGACCAGATTCGAAGCTTTTATTCTCATAAGAGTTTCATAAAAACTCACCAAGGGTATCCACACTGAATTTCCAGTAAAAACAAATTAAGAGTTAGTGCAATTTTCCTAAATGGAGTAGCACATTGCACAGGATGTCTGAATCCTGACTGTTGGTGCTTGTATACTCTGGATTTCCCAGAGAGTTGAGTAATCAGCCAGATCAGACCCTGGAAATTCTGATGAACGAGCTTGACCCAGGAGCTCTAGACCAGTTCTACTGCAGTGGATGTCACTTGGGAGAGCGGAATGCGTGACTGGCACTAAGTCCTGTCATTGATGCCACACTGTTCAATCCTTGTGGGTATTCAGTGAACATGGAATGAATCGGATGAAACCACTGGACTATTCACATCACTCCAGGATCAGAGTTTTCTTAGGTTAGCTTTGAAACAGACTTAAGTCAGACCTCCTATGATGACCTGATCAGGAAAGTTGTGGAAGTTTTCAACAGGACAACCTGTGACCACCTGGTTTGATCATCAGAGTTCTGTGGGTCACGGAGTGCTTTCTTCGCCTCAGAAGATGGCAGGTTTTATAAGTCTTGATTGCCAGAGTGCTCTGTTCAGTGATTACAATGTTTGTTTGTTTTGGGTACTGGGGATTGAACTCGGGACCTTGTGCTTGTGAGGCAGGCAGTGGCACCTGTTTTTACTAGCATGGTAGTGCATACCTGCAATCCCAGCACTCAGGACACTGAGGCTGGAAGATCACTGTGAGTATCTACATAGTGAGTTCAAAGCCAGCCTGAACTACATAGCAAGACTCTGTTAACCCCCACCCAGAAAAAGTTGGGCCCAAATTTAATTTTAAGCACTGAAAGTAGCTCAGTGGTAGAGTTTGTATCTGGAAATTTTAATTTTAAAGTACTAATTTATGTGCCAGAGGCTGAGGTGAGAAATGCTTGAGCCCAGGAGTTTGAGGCAAGACTTCATCTCAAAAATAAATAAATGTTGCCCAATTTTGCCTTTGGCCAGTTTTATGTTGTCATAAATCGGACAGACAGACAGACAAACACACACACACACACACACACACACACACACACACACTTGTATATTAGGTTATATGGATTAAATTCTTTTGTGGTTCTGGGGACCTAACTCAGAGCCTCATACATGCTAGGCAGGTTCTTTGCCACTGACTGCATCCCCAACATCCTAAAAAGACTATACAAAGTCTAATCCCACATTTGTCTTCTTTTCCTTTTTTCGTTCCTATTCCTTTTTTTTTTTTTTTTTTTTT
>NW_022900931.1:28782438-28788772 GCF_012274545.1 Fukomys damarensis | reverse complement strand
TTTTTTTTTTTTTTTTTTTCAGTACTGGAGATCAAACTCAGGACCGTGTGCTTGCCAGGCAGGTACAGTGCCATGAGCTACATCCCTGGCCCTCCTATGCCTATATTTAACCACTTTCTAGTTTCTTTCAGTCTCTTTCCAGGGTTTATGTGAGTATTATGGGAATATATTAAGGAAATGTATCCAGGATATAGAAAGTGAAACGCGAAGCTAACAGCCGTAATGTATGCTAACTTTGGTGACAAAGGGTAGGAAGTTACAGATGAGTTTTCCTTTGCATAGGTCCTGGAAAGGAAAACTAAAAGGAACTAGAAAATGGAAGGGGGAGAGGAAGAGAAAGAATGCCAGGTGCAACGATGTACACCAGTAATCCCAACACTTAGAAGGCTGAGGCAGGGAGGTTGGGAGATCAAGGCCAGATTGGGCAATTCAGTGATTTAGAGAAATCATGTCTAATAAATAAATAAATAAATACACTCCTTCCTTGCACTTGTTTGTGGTAGTCCATCATGGGGACTTCAACAGTGTTTGGGAGTTCCCCCTTTGCCTTCTTTTTTTAAAAATAGGATCTTGCTATGAAGTCTGGGCTGGTTGGCCTCAAGCTCATGGTGATCCTCCTGCCTCAGCCTCTTGAGTTTTGGGATTACAGTGTGCACTACCACACTTGGACCCAGTTTTTCTTTTTGGGAGGGTACTGGGGATTGAACTGTGGACCTTGTGCTTGCAAGGCAGGCAGCAGAACCACTGAGCTAAATCCTCAGTGCTTGGACCCAGTTTTTCTTAACATTTTATTTTAAATTTTTAATGCTGGGAATGGAACCCAGGGCCTCTAGGCAAGCACTTTACCACGGGCTACATGCTCAACCCTTATTTTATTTTATTGTTTTGTTTTGTTTTGCTTGTAATGCTGGAAATTGAACTCAGAGCCTTCCTATTGAGCTATATCCCTAACCTTTTTAATTTTTAATTTCATTTATTTATTTTGCAGTTGAGATGATTTTTTTTTTTTTTTAGATAATTTCTTAAAACAAGGCCTCACTAAGTTGCAAAATTGCCCAAGCTGGGCTTAAACTTATTATCACCCTGCCTCAGCCTCTCAAAATACTGGGATTAAAATCATGGACCGCCACCATGATTGTTTTTTGGGGGGTACTGGGGATTGAACTCAGGACTTTGTGCTTGTGATGCAGGTGCGGCACCCCTGAGCTCACATTTTATTTAATATTGATTGAGACAAGATCTCACTACATAGTTTAGGCTGGCCTGGAATTCACTACAAAGCTCATGCTGGCCTCAAACTCACAATGATCTTCCTGCCTCAGCCTCCTGAATGCTGGGATTACAGGGCAAGCGCCACCATGCCTGGCTGTCCTGTGTCCCTGGCCTTCACAGCCCTCTTGCTTTGCATGCACAAAGCCAGCATGATGGCCCCCAGTCACGGCTGGCTGTTTAAATCAGTGGGTTAAAAGTCACTTTCTAAGCTGGGCACATAGCTCAGGATAGAGGGCTTCTGGGTGCACTCCCCAGCCCCCGCCCCAACAAAATTCAATTCCTCAAACCAGCTACATTTCAAGTTCTCCATTACTGCATGAGGCTGGGGTTACCATCGTGAACATGGTTACAGCGCATTTTCACTGCTATGGAAAGTTTTGGCGGAAAGTGTTAATCCAACCACAAAAATCTCAACTTCTCAGGCACAACAGTGCTTATAATCCTAGCACTGTGGAGGCTGAGGCAGGAGGATGGCAAAGTAGTGAGACTCTGCAAAGCAAAAAGTGAGTGTAGCTGAGTGGAGTGGGACCTCTTACCTAGGACGTGCAAGGCCCTAGCTCAGCCCTCAGCACCTCAAAATGAATGAGAGAAAAATGGCTGGGGATGCAGTTTAGTGCAAGGCCCTGGGTTCCCTCCCCAACACCAAATTAAATACATAATAAAAGGAAAACCCCGAATTCCAGTTTCCAAGCTTATTTGTCTTATGGATTCTGTGCAGAAGTTGTCAGATGTCTAGCTTCTGTTAGACTGTCAGTAGTGTGGGAAGGATAGAGTAGGGCTTTTCTCCATTTACATCTAGTACCCTTCTAACACAGGGCCAAAGACATTACGTATGTTCACAAAACGCGGAATAAAAGAGCCACGAGGGAAGAGGCTTGGGAAGTGGTTGTTATGTTGTCATTTAGACCCAGATTGTAAGTCTCCACTGAGCTGTAGTGCCTTTGTGTATTCATTTGTTTGTTTGCTTTTGATTTTCTTTTGTTTTTTATTTTTTTTGAAACAAAGACTCCTTGTGTAGCCCAAGCTGACCTTGAACTCAAATGCTGGGATTGCAGACTTGGGCCACCACAGTGTTTTGGAGGGTTTTGTTTTGCCACTCGGAGTGGAGCCCAAAGCCTGATGCATGCTATGTGTATGCTCAGCCAACTGAGTTACACTACAGCCTGTCTTGTTTTATTTATTTATTTATTTTTTTGAGTCAAGGTCTTGCTATGCAGCTGGCCTTGAACTCCCAGTGATTCTCCTGCCTCAGCCAAACAAAACAAAGCACAGTACCACAATGTAGTCCAGGCTGGCCTTGAACTCTTAGGGATCCCCCTGCCTCAGCCTCCCAAGTACTGGGATTATAGCTGTGCACAGTCATACACAGTATGCTTTTCCATCTTTTTTTTTCTGTAAGACAAAATCATCCTATAAATACTGTTTTTATAATCTGCTTTTGTACTTATAGCATGAATGTTTGGTTTATTTCCAAAAGCATCTTGTAAAGGCTGAGAGTGAGTGTACAGCGGTAAGGCATAGTGTACCTGGGTGAGAGCCTGAGTTCCATCCCCCACACCCAAAATAACTAAGTGAATAAAACATCTTGTTATTAATAGCTATAAAGGCTCCATCACATGAATGTGGATGTGATTCAGTCTGCTCAACAAAGTCTCCTAGGGATAATTCCTACAGGAATGGAAATAATACCAAATAATGTATGGTATCGACAATGAAGGTGATTTTTAATTGTACTTTATCCCATAACTAATATAAATACCTTCCCCGTCTCACAAGCAGCTCTGGGCTAGGCGTGATGGTGCCTTCCTGTAATTCCAGCACCTTGGGAAGCTGAGGCGGAAGGATTGCAAGTTTGGGCCCAGCCTGGACAACTTAATGATTTAAGGAGACCCTGTGTCAAAATACGGAGGTGGGGAGGGGAGTTCTGGGGAAGTAGATCAATGTGAAGGGCCGGGCTTCAAAAAACGAAAATCAAAGCAAAACAAGAAACCAGCTCTGACCGCACTCCCATCAGCAAGCTCGGGACCCTTCCGTGGGGTGCAGCAGGGTCAGATGCTGCGGAATGAGTGCTCCTCGCTGAGCTGGCACAGTCCACTCTCACCATGTCGGAGCGGCCCCCCTCACCGAGTGCACACCATAGGAAAGACAGGGGTGTGTGCAGTCTGCGGTCCTCCGCCCTCCCTCCTTACCCAGGGGCTTCCCAACAGCTGCGGAGTGAGATTCCTAGAGCCCAGAGCTCTCCGGAAACCGCCAGGGTAGGACCCGGCACCCTGAACCGCACCTTCCCGGCCCAGCCCCCGCATCCCGCTGGAGACTGGCTCCGGACGCCCACCTTGACAGAGGCTGCCCCTGCCTCCCCGCTCACCCCTGCCGCTGCAATTCTCTCCGCAGCGACACCACCAGTTGTTCCCTTGGTAAAGCGTCACTGTTTCCGCTTTGTCCCTCACCTCCACTGCGGAACTCATTGCTGATCACAGTTGTTCTGCCTCCAGACCAGAGATGACAAACCTTTAGAGCTGACAGTGGCAACAGACAGCAGGCTGCAGCATGCGTGCCATAGCCTCACCACCGCTGCTGTAGGCGCTACCCAGGCCCTTCCCCTGCGTCGGCCTCAGGGCCCTGCCTGAGTTTGGGTGGTCTCGAGTCTCCAGTCCACACCAGAGACTGCATGCCAGAGGTCCCCTCTGATGGTGGCCCAAAGATCTGTCACCCCATACCAGTGGCTTTTATGATGGCGAAATCTTCAGCATGACTCTGTAATCTTTCCCAATCTTTCTAATGCAGCACTTGCTTCTTTTTATCTTATTCATTTCTTTAAAAAAAAAAATGGTTATGGAATCCAGGGCCTCATATATGTTAGGCAAGCACTCTACCACTTAGCCCCTTTGATTTTTATTTATTTATTTATTTATTTATTACTTTGGACCGGGGATCGAACTCAGGACCTTCTGCTTTCAAGGCAGCTACGATTCCACTGAGCTAAATTACTGGACCTGATTTTTAATTTTGAGACAGGATCTCACTGAGTTACCCAGGCAGGCCTCAAACTTACAATTCTCCTGCTTCAGCCTCCTGAGTACCCAGGATTACAGGTGTGCACCACCATGCCCAGTGTCTTCACATCTCTTAGTGTCTGACTACACCAGCTTACAGCCTCTCCTAAACATCCCTTCAATGCGGGCCATGTAATCTTTGCTAGTGTCACTCCACCTGACCAAAGTGGGCTTTCCAGTCTCAACTTGGCAAACATACCTATGGTTTAAAAGCTGGATCAAATATAACCCCATTAGCTGGATGTGGTGGTATATGCCTGTAAACCCAGCATTCTAGGAGGCTGAGGCAGGAAACTCACAAATTCAAGCCTAACGTGGGTAATTTAGCAAGAGCCTCTTGCAAAATAAAAACAAGCCAGGCGAGGCAGTGAATGTTTGTACTTTTCTTAGGAGTCTGAGGCAGGAGGCTTGCCATGATTTCAAGTCCAACTTGGGTTATATAGTAAAACTCTGTCTCAAAAAAAAGAAAAGAAAAGAAAGAAAAAAAGAAAAAGAATACTTAGTCCCACTATGTTGTCCTTTTTTTTCCCCCTTTTTCTTTTGAGACAGGGTCTTAGGTTAACCTAGAATTCACTGTGTAGCCCAGGCTGGCCTTACACTGGCAGCAGTCCTCCTGCCTCAGTCTGCCCAGTGCTGGGAAAATAGGTGTGCACCGCCAGGCTCGGCTGGTCCCACTGTGTTGTGAAAGCTCACAAACACTTTCAGAACCTTTCTTGGATACAACTCTGGCATTTTTAGTGCTTTGTTTTTAGTATCTTCCATAGTAGCAAATCAATTTCATTTATTCAACAGCTGTTATGCACCTCCATTCCAGGCACCATGCTGGTGTTGAGTGAAAATAAGGTAAATCAGACATTTACTGTCTTCAAGGGCTTCTGTTTGGCAAGGGAGGTAAAAAGCAGATACCTACTGTAAGGCAAGGTTGGAAGATAATGTGCCTGAGGTTAGATTTGATTTTTGGAAAAAGCCAAGTGCTTTGGTTTCAAGTCTCCCAAAGCAATATGGTGGATGGCAGAGCTGCAAGATTACATAAATGCTTCAAACCTGTTTGTTCTCACTGGAGCCCAAGTATCTGTAGCATCCAGTTTCTCCTAAATTCATTTGGCCTGCTGGTTTAAAATCCAGACTCCCACTTTACTCTCCTCTGTACTGAGTCTTTACAGCTAAATTTTTGCTTTATTTTATTTAGACACAGGGTCTTCAAGCTAGCATTTTAACTTTTTTTTTTTTTTGGTATCGGAGATCAAACTCAGGACACTGTTCTTGCAAAGCAGGTGTGGTGTCACTGAGCTAAATCTCCAGCCCTAGTTCAGGCTGGTTTTGAACTTGTTGGAATCTTCCGGTCTCAGCTTTCTGAGTGCTGGAATTACATGTGTAAATCAGCATGTCTGTCTGGGAACTATTTATTTGTTTTATTTTTTTGGTACCAGGGGTCGAACTCAGGACCTTCCACTTGCAAGGCAGGTGGAGGAACCACTGAGCTAAATCCCCGACGCTTATTTTTATTTGCGATATTAGGAATTGTATCCAGAGTCTTTTCACTGAGCTACATCCTTGACCCTTGTCCTTCTTCTTCCAGCACTGGGGATTGAAACCAGGGCCTTTGTACTGAGTTACAGCTCCAGCCCCTTATTTTATTTATTTATTATTTATTACTTAAAATGGGTGGGGGGAGCCGGGTGTGGCGGCTCACACCTGTAATCCCAGCACTCGGGAGGCTGAGGCAGGAGGATCGCTGTGAATTCGTGACCAGCCTGGGCTCCATAGTGAGTTCCAGGTCAGCCTCAATACATAGTGAGGCCCTGTCTCAAAAAAACCAAAACCAAAACCAAACAAAACAAAACAACAAAACTTAAAATGCAAGGCTGAGGCGAGGATCGCTGTGAATTCGTGACCAGCCTGGGCTCCATAGTGAGTTCCAGGTCAGCCTCAATACATAGTGAGGCCCTGTCTCAAAAAAACCAAAACCAAAACCAAACAAAACAAAACAACAAAACTTAAAAAGTGCG
>NW_022900931.1:28751584-28781428 GCF_012274545.1 Fukomys damarensis | reverse complement strand
CCTCAGACTTTCGGGAACTTTCACCCCTTTTCTTTGCAAAGCTCTGCCCTCCCATATGGTTCACTCGTTTTGTCTATCAGTTTTATTTGAACTACATTTTCCTTCATGAAATGAAAACCATATAAGGAACTCTCGTTTAATTCATTCTCCAGGTCAAGTTTACATTTGCTTGAGAATATATTCACTGCTGTTATCTAGTATGAAAGAAAGCACTTATGAGATTTTTATCTTCTTGCTTTTGGGACTACTCTTCACTGTCTGTCCCTGCTTGGAAGTTGTGGTTTTTCTATAAAATATAATATTACTCAGCCATAAAGAACGAGAAAATAGATTCATTCATAGGAAAATGGATACATATTGAAGATATACTCCTAAGTGATCCCCGGTGCGGGACTGCGTGAGGGCGGCGTGCGAGGGCCCCGCTCGAGGAGGGCGCCCCCGGGTTCCGACCGCTCCCGCCCTCTGTTCTCTGCGCGGGGAATCCGCTGCAGGGTGACTGTGAGCGGCCCGGCTCCTTCCCCTCCCGATGCAGAGCGGGGCACTGTCTGCACCTGCCTCTCCCCGCAGCTGTCCTGGGGGAGAGTGGAGTCTCTTCTTCGCCTGGAATAGCTTGGAGAACGCGCTGGCGGAGAGCTAAATGAAGCAGATCTTTGCCTTTAGGTGCTGGGCTGATTGTTTGGGGATGAGGGACTGGTCTCCCTAGAAAGAAGGTACCATTTCGAATGTTGAGCTGTAGGTTGGTCCCGAAGACAAACAGGCTTCTCTGTTACCAGCCTGACGACTCTTGCCGGTTCAGGTCCTGGGGGCTGCCCAGGCCATTGAGAGAAAAGTCCCTGTTAGTTTTTCTTTCTCTTTTTCTGGTGCTGGGGGAAGCCAGGGCTTTCTGCATGCTGGAAAAGTCTTCTACAACGCCCAGCTACATCTCCAGCCCCAAATCCCTCTTTCTTTACCCTTTGCTCTCCCGAGGGAAGCAGCATGAACAGTTCATTAGCGCCAGCCAGAAGGCGCAGGTGACCTCTGATTCCTTGCTCTGTGAAGATGGGCAGGGATGACATTGTGTGGTGAGTGATAGTGGGGCTCTTCCTTCATTCCAGGAAGATGGTGATGCCCAGGTTGGCTTGGAAGGGAAGAGTAAGAGCCTGTCAGCGGGGTGGGGACCTGTCTTGCTTCCCTGGCCACCCTGAGATGTGGGAATTTCAAGCCTCCCACCTGCTTAGCCAGATGGGCAGTGGCCTAAAAGCAGCACTGATGGAGCAGAAAGGGCACAGGTGCTGGGCACAAATCCTAACAGTTACTCACTACCTTTAAGACCTTCACACCTTAAGGGTAGTAATACCTAGCCAGAAAGTTTGTTGTGAAAACTCACTGATGTAAAGCGTCCAATAACTTCATGCTGTTTTGCGAGAGGGATTAGTAGATGGTTTTGGTTTGACTTGGATGGTGTCTACCATCTTGTGGATAAGATAAGATTTTGGAGGCAATCAGCATCCTGTGCTCAGCTGCCATTTTACAGTGGGCTCTGAGACTTCCATGCTGGAAGGGGCCAGGAGCTGTTCCACACACGCTGCTCTCTGCTCTGTTTCTCCACGTTCTGTGTTCCTTTGCCTGGTAGAGATTTTTTTTTCTCTCTCTTTTATGGTGGTGGTATTAGGGTTGAACCCAAGGCCTTCATATCCCTATCTCCTTTTGATTTTTTATTTTTAGAGTGGGTCTTGCTAAGTCACCAATTTGGACAGGCTCGTCTTGAACTTGTGATCCTCCTGACTCACCCTCCAGTCTATTATTATTATTGTTGTTTGTGGTGTTTTGTTTTGTGCTGGGGATTGAACCCAGGGCCTGACCTGCCACAAGCAAATGCTCTGTCACTGCCACACCCATAGCCCTCCCTGTCTTTTTAGATCTGGGATGCAAATGTCACATCCTCTTGGCTTTGCTTCTGCAGTCTTGCTGGTGACTGTCCCAAAGCCATAATTATTGCTAAGCTTCATGGGGGAAGTGGAGGACAATTGGTGCCTCTCCGTGGGCCTTCCTTTCTTATCACTGAGGCTGGCCTGGTGTCAGTTGGAGACTCAGGCTTGTGAGAGTGGCTTTACCTTGCCTGTCTCCCTTGCCCCATGACCTTGTGTTGGCTGAGGTTAGCTCCCTTTAAAGCTCTGAAATTGGAGCTGAAACAGCTGCTCTCTGGCAGATCCCCCCCTAGGGTGGCACCAGCTCAGGGGTTCAGGTAGAGGTGGGGGCAAGGCAAGGGAGGGCAGGGCAGGGCAGGACAGGACTTTGTGGCTGGGAGCCAGAGCCTTCAACTTCTGTATTCTGATTCCAATGTTGCCTTGACCCCTTCTAAAAGGACAGTTCTTCCCATGCTTCTGGCTTTCCTGTCTGGACGTGGGAGAGATTCTGATCACTCCTGACTGCCCCTGGGGCCTTCAGATGGTAGAGACTGGTCTGTGCCTATATCCTCTTGCACCAGGTATAGACAGCCTCCTGTATAGAGAGGTAGCAGGCTGGGCTGGGCTTCTTGGGGAGGGAGTGGGCGGGCAGGTGGCCCCCAAGGGTGGGGACTCACTTTCTGCTACCCAAAGTTCCCGGAACAATAGACTTCAGAGGAGTCACCAGGGCCGGAAATGGGAGCTGGGCTTAGGCAGGGGACCCTCTTGGGGGATGGTTGCATATCTGGTCCAGTGTTGGCACCAGTGCACAGGGCCAGGGGGAGGGGCTGATGATCAGGGTGAGCCTCAGGGTGGGACTCTGGGGCGGACTCTCCCCTAGGGGCTGTGTGAAACCTGAGCTCCAGGACCCATTACCGGGCTGGGGTTTCCCTTTGTGTCCTACTAGCAGAGATCTAGTGATGTCTGCCAGCCTCCCCTCGTGCCCAGCTCACCCATGCCAGCTCCGAGCCATCCTCATCTCTTCAAGCCCGGAGATATCTTCATGAGCTGCTGTGGCCAGGCTGAAAGGCCAGTGTGGCTTCTTGGCTGCTTTCCATCTTGGCCCTGAGCCTGAGTAACAGTTACTGGGAGGCAGTGCTATTGGGCAGAGCTCAGGGTGGGGAGGCGCAGGCCTGGGTGGCTGCAGCATGTCTGAGCAGGACAGGCGGGGGCTGGCCATCCTAGGGGCAGGAGACTTGCTTCGCTGAACCCTGAGTGGTGGTGCCCATCCTGAGAGCTGAGGGGTGCTGTACTTGGGCAGCAGCAGATGTGCGGGCTGCTTTGCTGGAGTTTGGGCTGGGGCCCTGAGAACAACCCGAGAACCTTTCCAGGTCTTGCAAAACCACCCAGTGGACTTGTTCCAGGGGCTGGAAGTAACATACTCTGAGCTTCATTTGCTCCCTTGCCTAATTCTAGGTCAGATTTTTCTTTTCTTTTTCAGTGCCAAGGATTCAGCTCAAGCTCTGTGCATGCTAGGGAGACTCCTGCCACTAAGCTACATCACTAAGAGAATGCAGCTCCATTGGTCAGCTTTTGCTGTGTTTTGTTTTAAGACAAGACCTTGCTTTATAATTCAGGCCTGCCTTGAACTCATGCTATATAGCTCAGGTTGGTCTCAAACTCATGGGGATCCTCTTGCTTCAGCCTCCTGAGTGCTGAGATTACAGGCATGCACCACTATGCCCAGTTGGTCAGGTTTTTGAACAAAAAAGTCTATGATGACCTTGAAAATGAAGCCAAAATGGAGTCACTCTACCAAGTCTCTGGGAGCAAAACTAATCTGGATGGAGGAATATTTGGCAGGTGTTTTCTTTTTCTTTTGCAGTGCTGGGGAGTGAACTTGGGGCTTATGAGTGCCAGGCAAGGGCTCCACCAGTGAGCTGTACTTAGCCTTTTGGGAAGAGTTTCATTCTTGTGATTTTCTTGGGAAAAGAGAAAGATGGTCTGGTGAGCAGCTGTGAGTTGGATGTTTAGCTGACTGAACAGTCACCCGAGTCTGGATAACGTGCTGGCGGCACCCAGGGAATTCCCAGGATGTATGGGGCTCTCAGCTTGGCTCTCTGTGCAGGGAGTGCTGAGGGTGAGGGTAGCTCGCTTTGGATGACAGGATCAGGGCTCCAGGGTAAGCAGATGGATGAATGGAAATCTTTTTTATAATTCCTAAAATTAATATAAACTCATTGTAGAACCTTTGGAATAAAGGAAGAACTTCATGAAGAAGAAAATCAAATAGTACATAGTAGCATGACTCACAGGCCACTTGTGGGATGTCTTGTCAAGGAAAACCTTAAGCACCAGGACACTGGCCACATGAGAACCACGTGTCCCAAAGGTGGGATTTCCTATGCTATTAAGGACCAAGCTTGTCGGGTGTAGCTCAGTGGAGGAATGCTTGCTTAGCATGGGGAAGGCTCTGGGTTCAACCCCAGCATTCCCAAAGAAAAAGAAAAGAAAAAAGAATTGAGTTGTTATTCCATGATGGTGTCCTCTCCCCAATCCCTGCCGTACTAGGGATTGAATCCAGTGTCTTTCATTGAGCTACACCCCAACCCTTGTTCATTTTTATTTAGACAAGATCTCACCAAGTCACTAAATTACCCAGTCTGGTCTTGAACCTGGTTATCCTCCTGTCTCAGCCTCCCACAGTGCTGGGATTGCAGGTGTGCTCTGCCATATCCTGCTATGGCAGGTATCTTCAGCAGAAGGTGCATGAGGGTTATTGTTTTGAGAAGTCAGGCCCTCTTTTCAGCAGTAGCAGCTTGGGTCTGATGGTCTGAAGTTACCTCATTGTGTCAGACTACAAAGAACTTGTAGGATGTCGTGAAGCATGTTGGGGTACTTTGGAGGAGCTGCACCAGCTGGGAAATTGGACTAGATGGGCTCTTGGGCCTCTGCTCCTCCAGCCTACGGGGCTGTATCTCTGTGTGTTTGTATGTGAAGTGGATGATGCTTGAGGTATTTTCCCACCTTGCTATTCTAGAACTCCTGCTGGAGGGAGGTAGAGCTAAGTTTGCTTCCAGGCTGAAGGTAAGGCAGGGAGGCAGTGTCCAAGCAGGTAGAGGAGAATGGGGGGATATGGGATTATTGCCAAGCGTCTGCCACCTTTATATGAGCTAAATCAGCAGGGCATTGGAGACAGGCCGCACTTTGGTCTTTCTTTTCTTTCTTTTTCTTTCTAGGCTGGCTTCCAATTCATAGTGATCCTCCTGCCTCAGCTTACCCAGAGCTGGGGTTACAGGCATGCCCGACTGTACCTTGGTGTTGCCCTGAACTTGGAGGTTGGGGAAGACGACCCCTGCACCTAATAGAAACATTGAGTACACACTCCAGGGCTGGGGGGACAGCTCAGGGTAGATGCCTGCATGTCATGTGGAGGCCTTGGGTTTCACCCCTAGAACAAAAAAGGAAAGTAAGCTAGATCATATGTTGATTTTTTTTCCCCCTGTACTGGGGATGGAACTTGGGACCTTGTGCTTGCAAGGCAGGCAGTGGAACCACTGAGCTAAATCCTTGGTCCCTGATCATATGTAGATTTAAATTATCTAGGAGGTCATTTAAAAATGAGCCAGCTGGGTGTGGTGGCGCATGCCTATAATCCCAGCACTCGGAAGGCTGAGGCATGAGGATTGCTGTGAGTTTGAGACCAGCCTGGGCTACATAGTGAGTTCCAGGTCAGTCTCAACTACATAGTGAGAACCTGTCTCAGAAAAACAACAACAAAAAAAATTAAAAAAAAAAATGAGCCAGGTGTAGTGGTACTTATTCCTAGCTACTTGAGAGACTGAGGCAGAAGGTTGAAAAGTTTGAGGCCAGCCTGGGCAACTTATGAGACCATCTCAAATAGGAAATAAAACAGGACTGAGGGTGTAGACTGAGGGTGTTGGGGGCCTCTGTGTTCAGCCCCAGGCTCCCTGAACCCCTTCCTGCATAAAAACTAGGGGAAAAGGCTAGGTAGGGAGGTCGGTGGTAGAGTACTTACTTGGTATGTACAAGGCCCAGGTTCCCTCCCCAGGCATAGCAAAAGAAATGAATAAGTAAACCATCTGAAACACCAATTCTCCACAGGGAATGTAATCATTATGTACGGCAAATGTGTACTAATAGAAAAAAACTGAAAAACAATTGGAAAACAATAAAAACCCTGGTAAAAAGGAATTGTAGTACTATCATTTTCCTGCTGTAATATTATGATCTTAACACAGCTTCCACTTTTTGTAGACAGCCTTGGCGATCTCCAGTGCTTTACACCTGGAGCATACCTCAGCTTGGACTGGCCATGTCCAAATGGGGCTGGGTGCTGTAGCAGCCTGCTGGGTCCGAGTCCTGTCTCGTGGGCTGCGTGACCCTGGGCCAGTCCTGCTGCTCTGCGTCTCAGCTCCCCTTTTCCTGAGTTAGGGTGACAGTGTCAGTAGAACCTGTTCCGTGCAGCTTATGTGAGGGTTAAATGAGCTAGTGTTATAAAAGGCTCGGCTCTTCGCCAGGCCCTCACTTTAGTCACTTTCTGGTCACTGACACCCACGGTTTAAAGCAGGAGAGGCTGACTTTGGCTCAGGGTTCAATCCAGTGTTGGCTGCCTCCAAGGCAGGGGCTTTGGAGAGGAAAGCTGCTTGTGGGAAGGGAGGAGCTAGAGAGAGATAAACGTCTGGACTCCTCCTGCGGTGACTGCCTCTTCTGACCAGGCCCCACCTGCTAACAGGGAGCCAGCTCTGAACCTCAGAATCCAATCACCTTCCAGAGCATGAGGCTCCTGGTGGGCATCTCCGTGTAAACCATAACACATCTACTAAGTACTTGTGTGGTTGTTAAATAAATGGTCCTTAAAAACTAGACAAGATGGGGCCGGGATGTAGCTCAGTGGTGCCACTGCCTGCCTTATAAGTACAAGATCCTGAGTTCAATCCCTGAAAAATACCAAAATAAATACAAACTAAAAAAATAAAATCTAGACAAGCTGAGCTGGGCATGGTGGCGCATGCCTGTAATCCCAACACTCAGGAGGCTGTGGCAGGAGGATCGCAGTGAGCTCGAGGCCAGCCTGGACTGCAGGGCTGTGGTAGGTCTGCTTTGTGAAACTGACTTTGATCAGATAGACAAAATCAATTATTGCTGTGAGAGGCCCTGCCTAATGACAGGGCAGCCACCGTCCCCCAACAGGTGTGACCTGTGCATCCGCCTGCTGGGGCTTGGAACTGTGCCAGTGGACACGTGGGAAGCTCAGCGCCCTTCGGACCCTGTTGTGAACTGCAGAACGTTGATCACAGCAGGATTGAAGCAGTAGTCGCACTGCGTATGAAAGCTGTGTCAGTGACTTCCTTTTCCTCCCAGAACACTGCCCATCCCAGCGGCACTAACTTTCCTCTTCTGACCAGAGGCCTCCGCCACCCCACAGCAGTCACAGACCACCCACTGCATGCCTGGCACCGGGAAATACGGGTTGGCGGCTCGTCCTTGTTTCAGGAGTGTGGTATAGGGGGCAGACTGGCAGCTCACAATCATAACCTGTGAGGTGCAAGGAGGGCATGTGGGGTAGAGCCCCGCAGAGGGACATGTTCTGGGTTATGGAGGCAGGGGCGGACCACAGAGGGCCTGGGTCTGAGCAGACAGATAACGCCTTGAGGCTGTCACCACAAAGGAGAGGAGACACTGGGGGTATGGCTGATGTGAGCGGCACCCTCGGCAGAATGAGGAGGGCTTTTCTTTTATGTGGTGCTGGGACCCTGTGAATGCCATGAAAGTGCTTTACCACTGAGCTATTGAGCTATATTCCCAGAGAGGACTTGTTCTAAATTTATTTTCAAGCTGGGCATGGTAGTGCACACCTGTAATCCCAGCACTCAGGAAGCTGAGGCATGAGAATCGTTGGGAGTTTGAGACCAGCCTGGGCTACACAGTGAGTTCTAGGGCAGTCTGAACGACATAGTGAGACCCTGTATTAAAATATAACATTTATTTTCAATTTACATATCGCAGAAGAGATTCTCTATCATTCATTTGACAAATGACCAGTGGTACATTCACCAGCAAGCAACAGAGCAGTCCAAGACCCCGAATTTCATTTGCAGTCATCTCTTCCCTGTCTCCCATGACCATCCTCCTCCCCTGGGGGTAGCAATCTGATCTCAATTTCTGTAATTTTGCCTTGTCAAGAATGTCATGACAGTGTGAAATAGGAAGAAAGGGGCTAAAGGTGTAGGGAAAGCGGGAAGGGTAGGAGAAAGGTAATAAGGGAAAAGAAAAGAAATATGAAAAAATGAAAAAAAATGTTTGTAAATGGGAGGATAGGAAGGGGTGAAGGGAGGGCAGGGACAAGGGGAAAAAATGAGAGCCAAGACCTGTCATGTAAAGGTACAAGATCCCAATAATGAATGTAACTGTACTGTATACCTAAAATGTACCAATTAACTCAATGAGAGAAAAGAAAAAAAGAATGCCACGGACCACACTCAAGGCCATCCTGGACTACATAGTGAGACGCTGTTTCAAAACAAATCAAAATTCCTTGTAAATGGGATCATACAGTTGGGCAACTTTTTGGGTTCTTTGGCATGATGCCCCTGAGAATCACTGAAATTGTTATGAACATAGACATCTGTTCCTTTTCCTTGCTGAGTAGTGTTCTGTTACTGTGTACAAATGTCCCATAGACTACAGTGTGTTTCTCTGTTGCTGGAGGAAAGATGTGGAAGTTGTTTTCAGTCTCTGTCACTTCTAGTAAAGCTGTTGTCACATTTATTTATATTTTTCTGTGAACATACACTTTCATTTCTCTTGCATAAATACCTAGGGGTTCCTGGGCCACATGGTGCATGTATGTATATTTATTTATTTATTTAATTGGTACCAGGGATTGAACTTGGGACCTTGGACTTGTGAGGCAGGTGGCAGAACCACTGAGCTAAATCCCGGCCTGTATTTTTAATATTTTAAAAAATAGCCACACTGTTTTCTAAAAAACACCACATTGCATTCCCATCAAAACCACAAGGGAGTTTCATTGCTGCATATCCTCACCTGGCTCTGTATTCTAGGGTTGTTGGTTTTTTTTTCCCTGACACTGGAGATTGAACCCAGGGACTTCCTATTGAGCTACAACTAGTCCCTAGCCTTTTAAAATATTATTCTGTGGGCTGGGGATTTAGCTCAGTGATTCTGCTGCCTGCCTGGCAAACAGAAGGTCCCGAGTTCAATCCCTAGTACCAAAAACAAACAAACAAAAAAAGCTACAAACAAACAAACAAAAATATTATTCTGAGACAGAATCTCATTAAATTGCTAACTTGCCTGGGCTGGATTTGAACTTGGGGTCCTCCTGTCTCAGCCTTCTGCAGTGCTGGGATTATAGGTCGGTGACACCACGCCCAGCCATTTTTGTTTTTCACATTGCCGTTCTGGTAGCTATATAGTGTTTTTTATTGTGGTTTTAATTTACCCCTTCCTGAGGCGAGAAGCATGTGCCCATTTGTATTGTCATCACTTGCCTGGTGACATATCGGTCTGGATCTTTTGCCCAGTCTTCTGTTTGCACGCTCTTTCCTGTGCTGGGTATGAACCCTTCGTCAGGTGTGTTATTTAATGTGTTGGAGAATGTTTAAGGAGCTTTCTGAGGGCAATGCTGGGGGAGAGCAGCCCCAGAGAAGTTTCCTGTCCTGAGCTGAGTTCTTCCTCAAGGCACAGTGGCCCAGGGCTGAGGGCTTGGGTGTCTAGAGGGTGATACAGGAGGAAGACAGGCACAGACTCCATGATGTTCTGCCCCCGTGCCCTGCCCAAGCTCGCTGAAGCTGGCTGTATCTGCATCTCATTTCCACCTCCTCTCTGGAAGTGACCTGCTGGGCCAGGCTGAGTAGTCCCCACCCCGGAAAGGCCAGGGCCTCTCCCTGCCACAGCCTCCACCCCATTCTGAGCCTTTTGCACAGCCTGGTTTCCCAGTTGTGACCCGCCAGGCAAGTGGACCAGGTAGGAGTGAGTCGGTGGGGGCATTTTGGGTCAGGGTGGATCCCCTGCCGCAGGTCTGGGGGCTTTCAGTCATCAGCAGAATTTACAGAGCACCTTAGCCAGCCCTGCCCCTGTCGGGCAGTGGCTCTGGGACAGAAGAGTGTCTCTGAAAAACCACTGTGGTGAGGGAGGTTGCTGCCCTCGTGCCAACTTGGTCCTCCCAGGTCCTTGTGTGTGCTGGGACTGTGTGCTCTCCACACCTGGGAATCAGGTTTCCCCAGGGCAGGGGGCTGCTGGTGCTGGCTGCCTCCGGGACCCTGCAGGCTCCTGGTGGCTTCTAGTGCTGTGGGCTCTGGAGGCTGCTTCCCAGTCTGAGCTGCAACCAAGGTCACCCCAGGACCTTGGTGCTGAAGCCTGGGTTAGGCCTTTGCAGGACCTCTGAGAGGGACAGGCCCATTCCCCAAGGCTGGAGACAGGACTTTGGCCTGCAGCTCACAGGGTGTGTCCTGCTGTGCCTGGAGGGCATTGCCGCTTGGGTGTTCCAGGCCCACCAGTCCCCTGTCCACAAAGCCTTTGAGGGTGAATCAGCCCGAGACTGGACTTTCCTAGGACAGGATGGATACTGAAAGTGGAGCCAGCTGCTTGGCTTCATCCTCTGCCTTCTCAAGGCATGACTTTTGTGGTGCTAGGACTTGAACCCAGGGCCTTGACAGTACCACTGAGCAGAGCAACCCTCCTGACCCAACTTTGGCTTTGAGAACCCAGAAGAGAGGCTCCCAGGAGATGAGTACAAGACTTACTCTGCCATCCACCCCACCTTTTCATTTGATGGAATATATATGCAGTGGATGAGCTGGGCTGAAAGCACAGTTTCTGTTCACCCCTTCCTTATCTTGCAGCATGATGCCTTTGTCAGTGAGCTGCTGCTGACACTTGCCTGTCCTCCCTAGTTCACACAGGGCTGCATTCTAGGCAGTGCCTGTCCCACAGGTTTTCATGATGCACAGTGCCGTGTTCCTCCACGTGGTACCATACAGAATGGCTGTACTGCTCCAGAAATGCTGTCTGATTTGAAGGTGTTCTCCAGGACTTAGTACTTACTTAACAGGCCCAAGGCCCTGGGTTCAGTTCTAACACCAAAATAATTAAAAATTAAGCCTCCACGTTTTCTTCTTTCCTTTTCTGGCCCCCATAACCTCAGATGTTTTCATTGTCTCCATACTTCCGCCTTTTCCAAAATTCGCTACCGTTGGAGCCATTCAGTTTGTAGCCTGGTCAGAAGGCTTTGGAGCCCAGTGTCAGGCAGCTGAGTTCCATATCTTCCTCATGGCTGGAGAGCATCCTGTTTTCACCAAATGATACCCATTTTCCCACCTTCTCTTTTCCTATTTGCAAATGAAGGCCCAGGGAGGGGCAGTGCCTGCTCAAGGGGCACCACAACAGTGCTGAGCTTGGAGTCTAATTTGTCCTCCCCAAACCTGTTTTGAGAGGCCTCTGTGCTGGATCCTGGCATGGCCCAAGCCAGGGGTGGAGCAGTGTGGATGCCACCATGCTGTGAGCCACTTACTGAGTATGGGGTTGGGCCCTGGCTGGGATGCTGAGCTGGGGTGTGTCCTTGCCTGTCCCCTGCCCTGGGCCTGGAGTCACTTAGGAATCTTATCTCCTCCACACCTGCATCTCCGGCCCTTCCCAGAGGCCTCTGTACCTGTTTGCTTATCTCCCTTCTGTGGCCTCCTCTCCTCTGGATACCTGTGCTAACAGCACACCAGTAACTTCAGTGTGTGCAGAGCTGCAGCAGGCCCGGCCTTGGGGTCTTAGGGCTGAGTCTCTGTGTTTACTTATTTTTAGAGACAGGGTCTTGCTGTGTTGCCCAGACTGGCCTTTAGCTCCTCCTGCCTCATCTGGGACAGTGTCCAGTGTGTTGTGGAACTGAATTCTTGCAGCACACCTCTTGGGTGGTCTGGGAGGACACCGAGGTTCAGAGAAGCCCAGCAGCTTTTGCAGAGCTCCAGGACTGTGGTGGCCCAGCAGAGCCTGAGCCAGGGCAGTGCAGAGCTGAGGACTGGACCTCCGTGCTGTGGATCCTCTGTGTCTTCTGTCCCAGTGACCCAGTCCCTGAAAGGGTGTGGGTTTCCCTCACCTCTACTCCCCATTGCACTCCCACCAGGCAGCTGGCTGTGGTCAGCCTTTGTGATCAGTGAGGGGCGGCACACACCTGCCTTGACCCTCATGTGGCTCCACTGCACAGGTCTTGTTTTGCAGTGCTGGGGGTGGAGCCCTGCACCTTGCACACACAAGCTAGATGTGCTCTACCACCGAGACTGCTGGGTCCAGGCCTTAAGCACTGCTGAGAAAGCAGCTTATCTGGCCTCTTGCAGGCCCTAACCCAGTCTTCTTGAAGTCTCTTTGGGGGTCAGTTTTTTCTGGCCAGGTACATGGCCCAGCCCAACCCTTTCTTTGAGGGCTCCCCCTGCCCTTTTCATCTCTGGGGCTCACCCTCCTGAGACTTGGAACTTGCTGTCTTGTCTCCTCTCATTTTCAGCTATAAACAAGCTCCTTTGCTTTGTCCCTCAGTATTGGGGCCAGATCCCCTGCAGTTCTCCTCTGTCCATCATCTTTTTTTCTTCTGCCATTTTTCACACTTTTAAAAGTATGGTAAAATATCCCTAACAGTTTACCCTCAGCCACTGTTATGTGCACAGTTCAGGGGCGCCGAGTATATCAGTGTTGTGCAGCCATCTCTCCATGCAGCTCTGGAACTTTCTCACCCTTCCGGAACTGCCCATGAAACCCTAACAGCCCCTGAGAAGTGCTTTCCACTCTGTTGGAACAGGCTGACCAGTCTACATCCTTCACTGGAATGAGCAACTCAGTTGAATCTTGTCGCATGTGGCCTGTGTCACCTCACAGAGTGTTTGTGGGGTCCGTCTGTGTCAGAGCATTGTTCAGATGTCCCTCCTCCCTCAGGCTGACTGGTGTTCTGGGATACAGACTTCCACAGTTGCTGTCCTCCCTAGGTCCAGGTGATTCTTGTTATTTGTGGGAGTTTTTTGAAACAGAATCTCACTGTGTAGTTCAGGCTGGCCTTGAACTCACTGTGTAGCCCAGGCTGGTCTTGAACTCGTAGTGGTACTCCTGCCTCAGCCTCCCAAGTGCTGGGATTGCAGGTATGTGCCACCACACCTGGTAATTATGTCTTATAAAGTCACAGTGAACACTGAATTACCAAATACCGAGCCTGTACTCCTAGGAAAAACGCACAGTTAGGTTCCTACAAGCCTCTGGCCACAAGATTTTGTCAGTCAATTAATTAATTAATTTTTGTCAGTCAATTTATAAACTTGTTTTATGTGTGCTTCTGTTTTAAGACACATTGTTTACTATGCAGCATTTTTTCATTAATAGTGGGCCAGGCATGGTGGTACACGCCTGTGATCCCAGCACACAGAAAACTGAGGCAGGAGGATCACCACAAATGAGTTCAAGACCAGTCTGGGCTACATAGTGATTTCAAGGCCAGCCTGAACTACATAGCAAGATCCTGTCTCAAACCAACAAACAAACAAACAAAAAAAGTGGGACTCATGGCCAATAGCACTGTAGCTCGTGCCTGGATGAAGCTTACCTAACATGTATTTTCTCCATGAGACACATCATAACAGTTTTGAACTTAGAAATACTAGACAGCACTTTGCTTGGGGCCATTTTATTTTATTTGCTTTTAATAATATCCATCCATCTATCTGTCTGTCTATCTACAGTACTGGGGATTGAACCCAGAGCCCTGTACATGCTAGGCAAACACCACTGAGCTACAGCTCCCCAGTCCTTTAAAAATTCTTTTAAATTTTTGAAGCAGGGTCTTGCTAAATTGTCCAGGCTGGCCTTGAACTTGTGATTCTCCTGCCTCAGCCCCTCAGTATCATGGATGGTGTGTGCCACATGCCTGACAATTATTTATTTCTTGTTGTTGGAGTGGAGGTTTATTTGTTTTTGTTTTTTTGAAATAGGGTCTCACTATGTAGTTGAGGCTGACCTGGAACTCACTTTGTAGCCTAGGCTGGTCTCAAACTCACAGTGATCCTCTTGCCTCAGCCTCCAGAGTGCTGGGGTTATAGGCGTGCACCACCACACCCGGCTGAAGTGGAGGTTTAATTGGTATAGTGCTATGTGTAATCTCTGACCCTGAAAAGGTTAACCCATCCCTTTGTCTCTGAGAGGCAATATTATGTGAAATTTATGCAGTAGGATAAGGCAGCTATCCCAGCTACAAAGTGAGAAAAAACACACTAACCCTGATCCATTTCCTGCATTAATGTTAGGACTTCATCAAACATTATAATTTTTGGTCAAATGTTGTCTTTGGAATAAAAGAATCATTTGTACTAAATGTGTAGAAAAATAAAGAAGCTTAAAGAAGTGTGCCTTGGGGCCATTTTAAACAAAAAGTACTCAAATTTTTATTCGATTTTAAAAATTTATTTATTTATTTATTTATTGGTACCAGGGATCGAACTTGGGACCTTGCGCTTGCAAGGCAGGAGCACTGAAATTATTGCAATGTGGTCTTAACCCTGAATAGACCACAAAAGGAATACTTCCTACAGTGCGTTTGGGGCCAACCGGAGAGAGGGTGGAAAGTAGCCTTCCTCATCCTCCCCCTGGAGGCAGCTCTGATTCAGCTGCTTTGCAGGAGCCAAATCTGCCCCTCAGCAGGCCGTTTCCCCAGGTCCAACCCACTGCAAACCCACAGAACTGTGTTGGGGAAAGATCTCGTCTGGACTGAGAATCATTACCTCACAGACAACAGTATTGCAGCTGCTTACATGGCATCAACCTCGTGTTACTGTTATGCATTACCTGGAGATGGCGTAAAGTACGTGGGAGCAGGCATAGTTATATGCAAATACTGTGATATTTCATTTATTTATTTTGTTTTGTTTTGAGACAGGGTCTTGCTTTGTAATCCAGGTGGCCTTGAACTAACTATGTAGCCCAGGCTGGCCTGGAACTTGTGGAGATCCTCCTGCCTCAGCCTCTGAGGGCTGGGACTACAGGTGTGCACCACCACACCCAGGTTTCTGTGCTATTTTATGCAAGGGACTTGAGCACCCTTGGCTTCTGGTGTCTTAAGGAGTTTGGGAGCCAGTGCTTTCCAGAAGCTGAGGGAGAACTGTGTTGATTTTGAGCCTGGAAATGTTTGCAAATGGGGAATCTGCAAGGACTCTGAGTACCTTGCTTCTCCTGGACTACACCCCTTCAGTTGCACCTGGAGGACGTGAGGGTGGAGTTGGGTCCGGCTTGACCCTGGACCCCTGCCTGACATGTGGCAGGTACTCACAGGGTGGTGAATGGAGGAACCAGAGATGCCACTTCACTTGCTGGTGGTGAGGGGTTGCAGGAGAGCATGTAGGGGGTTTCTGCAGCGGTAGCCCCCCTTTCCCTTCTAGGGACCCCACCCCAGGAAAGCCCCGGTGATGGTGTGGTTGTGACTGTGGAGGTTGTGACAGGCCTACCCGGGGCTCAGCTGCGCTCCACAGAGAAGTGTGACTGCCCCACGCCCGCTGTGACTCTCCGTGTACCACCCTGGGAGGACTTTGTCCCCTCCCCTGTGCATGGAGCCCCAGCCCTTCCTCCTCTCACACAAGCCAGGAACAGTGGGGTCCTTGCTGAGTGACCCGAAGGCTCTGCTCCAGGGTGTCCTGGTGGGGAGCACCCACTAGGTGCTGTTGCTCTGGCCTTGTTTTACCAGCCCGCCCATGCTGGGTGGTTCTGTCCTTGCCCTGTCCATGAGCCACCTTCATGCCCTGCCTCCTGCATCTTCGCTGACTAGCAGATGAGGCTGGGTCTCCTCTGAGGCCTCCGAGCTCCCGCTGTCAGAGGAGGGTGGCGAGGAAGGGCAGAGGCAGCTGTTCCTGGCCTTGTCTCAGGAGGCTCGGGCCTCTACCGCTCATCCAGCCTCCACTCTGTGTGACACCAGGCCAGTCTTAGAAACATTCTCAACTTAGGTCTCTGGCACTTGCATCCAGCTTGAGCTGGGGGCCATGTTGACCCCTAGTGTCCGAGAAATAAATAGAGATGGTCTCTGACATTTTTGTCTGAACAGTTGCATGAAAGTGTAGCCATTCAGTGGAAACTGTGCTTCCTATTTTGAGTTTCATCTTTTCCCCAGTAACATGCATGCATGTCGTACACCCACCCTTTAGAATTCAGCAGTGGCATGAGCTACAGCCCTGGCTGGCAGAGCACGTGGGCAAATGACTCACGTGATAAAGTACCAGCATTTTTTGGATATTATGGTAAAGCATTTTGTGGTAGATGGTTTTGCCTGGCTATTGGTGGATGTTGGCATTCTGAGCTCATTTAGGTAGGTGAGGCAAAGCTAGAATGTTCTGTAGTTTAAGAGTTCCAAGTGCACTTTCCTTCCCCCTTGGGCTGGGAACTGAACCCAGGACCTTGCTCATTCATGCTAGCAGACGCTCAACCACTGAGCTATGCACGGAGCCTTTTTATTTTATGTTGAGACAGGGTCTGAAGGAATTGCCTAGGCTGGTCTGAAGCTTGCAGCACTCCTGCCTGTGAGTAGCTGGACTGTGGACATGAGTCACCAGGCCCCGCTTCAAGTGCCCTCTTGATTTCGTATATTTTTAACTGAATAATAAGTTTGTCAGGATGTAACCCTCCATACACCAAAGGACATCTATCTCGTGATGAAGGAAATAAGCAGTGCATTAGTCCTGGACTGAGGAAAGCGAATCCAGGGAAGAGTAAACTCCTTAAGCAAAATGCGGACTACCTCAATGCCTAGGCCGGCCCGAAGTGCAGGTGTGAGGAGTCATCTTGCACTCAGTGGGGACCAGATGAGCACAGAGGCGACACTGTCAGGGCTGGCTTGTCAGGCATTAGGTTGTGTGACAGCTGTGGTGGCGGGCGGCCAGGCGGGGCGTGGAGATGGCTAGCGGTGGTGGGAATTCGCCACCGTGGCCTGGGAGAGGAGGTTGGGGCCTGGGCTCTGGTTTTGTGCTTGTGGAGCCAGTGCCTCAGGAGTGTCAGGCAGGTGCTTGCTGCACCACACCCTGGCTCCTTGAAGTCTTGGTTTACCACCTTCCAGGGCCCTGGCATCATGAGTCTTTCGGGTCCCAAAAGTGTTTCTTTCTGGAGTAGTGAAATGTTCTGATTCTTAGAAGGATCCTGATAAAAGCCCACAGATTTCTGGTCTCTGAGAGTTCCTGTGTGACCAGCACCTGGGGCCCTGGGATGGTGCTGTGTGTGCTGGGGCTGCCCTTGGGGGGCTGCTGGGTACCTGTTGGGTAGGGCTGGGGGACAGAGCTTTCAGGCCTTTGAGCCAGGCTCTAGACACCAAGTCTGAGATTAATTTTTATTTTTGAAACAGTATGTCTGATTTATTTCACTTAAGAGTATGGTCTTGAGGTCTATCCATTTAGCTATAAATGTCTGGAGCTCATCCTTCTTTATGGCAGAGTAGTACTCCATTGTATAAAAACCCCACATCTTTATCTTTTCATCAGTTGATGGGCATTTGGGCTGTTTCCAAGGTTTAGCTGTTACAAAAGGTGCTGCTATAAACATGGGTGTGCATAATCAGTGAGTATGATGCTTTTAATTCTTTCGGGAAGATACCAAGAAGAGGTAGAGCTCATCAAATGGAACCTCAGGTTTTAGTGTTTTGAGGAATCTCCACACTGATTTCCGCAGTGGTTTCCCCAGTCTGCACTCCTGCCAGCAGTGGAGCAGGGTTCCTCTCCCCCCACCACGACAGCCCCTCTAGCATTTGTTGTTGGCTGATTTCTTGACAGCAGCCATTCTTTCTGGGGTGAGCTGGAATCTCATTGTTTTCATTTGCATCTCTCGAATGACCAGTGATGTTGAACTTTTTTCACATATTTTCTGTTTCTAATTCTTCATCTGAGAAGTGTCTTTTCATTTCAGGTGCCCATTTTTTTGCACTGGGTCTTTCAATTTGAGGGGTCTGATTTTTTTGAGTTTTTAAAAATATATTCTAGGTAACAGCCCTTCATTTGAACAGCTGGTAAATTTTTTTTCCAACTCTATGGGTTGTCTCTTTACTCTGTTCGTGATTTCTCTTGTTGTGCATAAGCTTTTTAATAAGATGAGGTCCCAGCTGTTGATTCTTTGTAGTATTTCCCATGTGGTCTGGGTTTTGTTCATGAAGTCTTTGCCTCCTCCTATGTCCTCAATCATTCTACTTATTCTCTTGTCTTCTTTTTAGTGTTTCTGTTTTGTATTTAGATCTCTGATTTTAGTTTAGTGCATGGTGAGAGATAAGGATCTAGTTTCAGTCTTTGACATGTGGAAAGCCAGTTTTTCCAGCACCATTTATTAAAGAGGATGTCTTGGGCTGGGCATGGTGGTGCACACCCATAATCCCATCACTCAGGAGGCTGAGGCAGGAGGATCGCTGTGAGTTAGAGACCAGCCTGGGCTACATAGTGAGTTCCAGGTCAGCCTCAACTACATAGTGAGACCCTGTCTCAAAAAAACAAACACACAAAAAAGAGGCTATCTTTCCTCTAGGGAAGGTGTTTGGCCCCTTTGTCAAAGATGAGGTGGCTGAGTATGTCTACCTGTGTCACAAAAACAAACACACAAAAAAGAGGCTATCTTTCCTCTAGGGAAGGTGTTTGGCCCCTTTGTCAAAGATGAGGTGGCTGAGTATGTCTGGAATTGTTTCTGCATCCTCTAGCCTGTTCCATTGATCCTCAGGCCTGTTCTTTTGCCAGTACCATGCTGTTTTTATCACCATAGTTTTATAGTATAATTTAAAGTCAGGGATTGTGATGCCTTTGCCTTGCCTTTGTTGCCCAGAATTGCCTTTGCTAATCTAGGTCTCCTGGTTTCAAGTGAATTTAGCATTGCTTTTTATAATTCCATTATGCATGGCCTCGCTCAATGATGACATCTGTTCCTCACTGCAGCTCTCCTGGCAGGTGCAGAGGGCCACTGTGGAGCTCTTGCAGAAGGGGTAGTGGGGACCTTCTCTGGCTGGTGTTGGACTCACACTGGATCCTGGGGCAGGGCTCCCAGGAGGTTCGCCAGGCCCAGGCTGAAGGCTGTGAGGTAGACAAGGCCAGCTGGTCAGAGCTGCAGAACCACATGGACCAGGAGCCACTCCATTTCAGTACCAAAGCCTGTGGCCAGGGCCCTGGGTGATCCAGAACCAGTCTGGGCATGGAGCACAGGTCCTAGAAAACCTCTCTGTGGGCAGTCTAGCCTCCGGTTCTCCCCAGTTCTGCTGTTCTCCTGGTCTGCCTTTGGTCCAACTTTGAAGGTAAAGAAAGGGGATTCTGGAATAGGACCCAGAGCCCCTGGCTGTCTGAGGGTCAGGGGATGGGCTGCCCTCTTTTTATCTCATAACATTTTGGTCCCTGTAGTGCCCTCTCTTCCTCTTATAGTGTATGCTGTGTTTCTATTGGGTACACAAGAAAATCTAGTCTAAAACTAGAGTTAACAAAGCTTTAGATAGTCATAGTATTGATGAATGGCTGTCGGGTATAAACTGAAGCATTAGGTATGCAGCTATGCACACCTCCCACTCCTCTTTAGGCTTTCACCTGTCCCCTCAGGCACTGTGAGTCGCTGATGCTGAGGAGGACCATGGTGTCCAGCCCTCTGAGCACTGACGCCTATGGAGTCTGTCTGTGAGGGTCGGCTCCCCAGACTTCCCTGAGCATGGGGGATGGGTGTCCGTGGGGTGTGTGCAGGGGCTCTGGAGGAGTGAAGCTGCAGATGCTGCCAGCTTGGGAGTGACTCTGGGTGAGCAGACCATGGCCTGGAGCTGTGACACAACTCGCCCACTATTTGCTGTATGTAGGACCAGACCCAACACCAGGGTTTTGTTCCTCCATATCATATTTTCATATTTTTGCAAATCTCCAAAATCAATTCCAGAGGGATTTACTCACTTTATAATTCAGCTGCTTCCCTGTGCCTCATGTGCCAAATCTAGATATTTGCTGAGGTTTTCTTTTGCTTCCTGCAAGTTTGCACAGACTGGTTTATTCTCCCCATAGACAAATGCTTATCAAGTATCAAATTGTATTTGATCACCCTTTGTTCCCAAGCACTCCTTGTGGTGTCCACGGTGTGAGGAAGGACAGTGATTACTGGGAGGAGGGCTCCAGCATGTGACGGGTGGGACCCGCGAGCTCATGAGAGGCACCCTGTTGGGTGGGGGTCCTTGGCCCCGAGGAAGAGACATCTGACTGGACCTTAGGGGTACTGAAGGCTGGTCAGGTGGGAGGGATGGGAAGGAAATCCGGGCAGTGCACCTGTCAGGCATCGGGGACGCGCTTGGGATATGCGGAGCTTTAGGTGACTGAGTTTGGAGCTTGGCGGTGGACCAGGGGGTGAGAGGCCTGGCCAAAGCGCAGGAATAGACTGATGAGGGGCCTTGCAGGTCCCACTACGGGGCTCGTGGGGTTCTCAGCATGGCTGGCCACTGGCAGGGTTGCTGCTCCAACACCATGAGCGGATGTAGTGGCATGGTGGATGCTAACAGAGAGAAGTGGTTCAGGAGACAGATAGGAAGTGGTCACTACATGGGTGAGGGAGAGAAGGACAGGCCAACTCTGCTCCTGGTTTGTTTTGTTTTGACACAGTCTCGGCTGTATAGTTCAGCTGGTCTTGAACTCACTATGTAGCCTAGGCTGGCCTTGAATTCGAGGGGATCCCCCTGCCTCAGTCTTCTGAGTGCTGAGACTACAGGCCTGTGCCACCATGCCTGGCCTGTGCTCCTGTGTTTCTACCCTATGGTGGTCAATGATTCGTTTACAGAGAGCAAAAGAACATAATTCAGGCTGTGCTTGAGCATTTTGGGCTTGGGGAATGCTGGGTGTCTGTGGAGATGCCTGGTGAGCGTTGCTCAGAAGGCCCACAGCTCAGGAAAGGTGCAAATCTGGTCATCAAAACATGACGGTATGGTGCTGGCCCTGGGGCAAGCACCTGTGGTCCCAGCTACTTGACAAGCTGAGGCAGGAGCATTGCTGATGCAGGAGTTTGGGGCAAGTCCAGGGAGCACAGAGAGACTTTGGAGATAAATCCCCTGCCCACCCTGAAGGGTTTTAAGGCCTTTTCTCTATTTTTGGTATTCTGCAATGTCCCTATGATACATACTTATTACTTTGTTTTCTATATTCTCTCTGGAATTCTTTTGTGGTGCTGGGGATTGAGCCCAGGGCCTCAGGCTGGCCTGTATGCCCTCACCTGAGCTCCACCCAGCCCACTATCTTTTTTTTTGTACCAGGGATCGAACTTGGGTCCTTGTGCTTGTGAGGCAGGTGGTGGAACCACTGAGCTAAATCCCTGGCCCAATATATTCATATTCTTACACAGCTCACTCCAGAACGTTTTTATCTTGGAAAAGTAAAACTCCATCCATTCAGTGACAGCTTTCCATCTCTTCTTCTCACTAACCGACAACTGTGGTGTTTGACTCTTGTGGTGGGTGTATTTTCTTAGCCTATCTCAAGGATCAGCTGTGATTCTTCCTGCTGATATCCACCATGTGCCACACTGTACATCCATTCATGCGGCACGGACACTTCACGTGCTGGCTGTTGTCAGTAGTGCTGCCATGGACACGAGCGTACACGTTTGTTTGAGACCTTATTTTCATTCTTTGGCTATATTTGGAGAAGTAGATTGCTGGATCAGATGATAACTCTCATTCATTTATTTATTTACCAGGGCCAAGGATCAAACCCAGGGCCTTTAGCATCTCAGGCAAGGATCTTACTTCTACCCCTGAGCTACACTCCCCAGCCATCAGTTTAAGTGTATTTATTTATATTTTTGAACCATCTTTGGTACTCTGAATGGAATCTAGTACCTTCACTGAGTCAATCCCCAGCCCCTGTTTTTATCTTTTAATTTTGAGAGAGGGTCTTGAGAAGCTGCTCAGGCTGGGCTTGAATTTGGCAGTCGTCCTGCCTCAGCCTTCCAGAGTACTAGGGTGATTGTGTGTGCCATCACACCTGGACCTTTTTTCCCTGCAGTGTTGCAATGTTTTACTTTCCCATCATCATGTGCAATGTTTCACATCCTCTTTGTGAGGTGCTGAGCTGATGTTGGAATGCTCCCTGGCACATGGCTCTCATTGCCTCCCCTGTAAGCCCTCGCCTGGGGGGCCAGTACTGCTTCCGTCATGCCTTGGTCACATGCCCTGCACAGGTGAGAAGCGGAGGTCTTCAGAGGGAGAGGACTTGCTCACATCCTCACAGACTTCCCCCTGGCTCCCTCAGGGCCCGCTTGGGGTTTGGCTCTTCCTGGGGCGGCCTGTGTCCCACAGCCTGTGCAGTTCACTCATTGCTCACTGGTGCCATGCTCTCTGTCCCTGCAGATCCATTGGCGCTCCTCCAAGCAGGGCCTTGGAGGGCAAGGCCGGCACCATTACCTCCAACGAGTGGAGCTCTCCCAACTCCCCTGCGGGGAGCAGCGCGTCTGGGGGTAGCCAGGTGTTGGACAAGCCCATCGACCACGATGCGGAGGGTGTGTGGAGCCCGGACATCGAACAGAGCTTCCAGGAGGCCCTGGCCATCTACCCGCCTTGTGGCCGTCGCAAGATCATCTTGTCGGATGAGGGCAAGATGTATGGTACGGAGGCTGCAGGGCTAGGCAGCCCTGGTTCACAGTCCACGCCTGGAGTAAACGAAGCAGGGGCATGGACACAGGCTTGTGGTCCTCTCCAGGTGCCTCTCAGGGCTTCTCCCAGGGGGGCACTGCTTCGGGCCCTCTAAGGAGAACCCCGTGGATGGGTGAGGAGGGTAGGCCCTACAGACGAGATGCTGCAGTAGTGGAAACTTTAGAGCTGGGCCCGTGAAAGAAGGACCACAAGAAAGGCTCACTGTGGACCTTGCTTACCGCCTCCCTCCCTCAGCTCGCTCATCCACTCGTCTGCCAGAGCAGGCGCAGCTTCTGTGTGCCACACTTGTTATGTGGGCACCTGAGTAACTGTGCCCCAAGTCCGGCCACTGTGTGGGAAGGATGGCAGTCACACAGGGCCCTGTGACGTGGGTGGAGGAGAGGGCATCTGGAAAAGAAAGCCAGAACCAAGACAGAGCGGCTGCTGCGAGGCCCAGGTCAGGCTTCTGTCCCATGCTGAAGGCCTCCGGGACCTCCGGTTTGGCAGTGGCCTCAGGACAGGACCTGAGGACTGACAGCACCTGTGTACCTGGCCCACATCAGTGACAAGAGAGGGTCCTGCCTGGGCTTCAGCGCCGTGGCTCCAGGCCAGCTGCCCACCACCGGCACCCTCCTCTAGTGCAGGCTCTTGTTCAGAAGGCCAGGGCTTGAAGTCAGATCGGCAGGGCTGGTGTCTTGGGGCTCAGAGGGTGACCTGTCCCATGCCTCTCTCCTGGCTTCTGGGGCTTGCAGGTGATCTGTGGCGTTCTTTGCTGTGCCCACATCTTCCCAGTATCTGGCTCTGTCTTCACCTGGCTGTCTTCCCTGTGTGTCCTCTTCTCATAAGAACACCAGCTGCTGGATTTTTTTGAGGCAAAACATTTATTGGTATACCACACACACACACACACACGTGTGTGTGTGTGTGACAATACTCATCACAGGGAATGTGTACCTGAACGTGATAGATCCTGCCTCTCTTTTTCCATTCCCTCCTTCCCCCAGCCCTTCCCCTCTCTATATAGTATATAGCTGTTGGATTTAGGGCCACCTTTATCCAGTGTGACCTCATCTTAACTAATATGCCTACAAAGCCCTGTTTCCAGATCATGTCAGATATTGGGCCGGGGGTATATGTCAGTGGCAGAATCCTGCCTAGCAAGTGCAAGGCCTTGGGTTTAAGCTCCAGGGTCATAAGATAAACTAAACAGCATCAGATACTGAAACTCTGGGTGAATATAAATTCGGGGGACACATTGTGTCAAATTTCTGTCACTGACAGACTACTCAAGAAAATCAACTTCATAGAGGAAATGGTTTATCTTGGTTTGTGGTTTCAGAGGACTCAGTCCATGGTCCCTTGTTCCATGGTTTCTGGACCCTGTAGTGAGGCAGCACATCTTGGTGGAGTGCAAGGAGGAGCAGTGCTGCTCCCTGTGGTGTCTGGGAAGCAGGGCAGTAGAGGAGGAAGGGGCCAGGACAGCATGCAGCCCCTCCTGAGTTCCACCATGTCCTCCTGTCCTGTTAGGCTGAGGCTCCATCACTGGACTCCCCCGTTGATGAGGTTGTGGCCTTATGATCCCACATCATCCAGAGGCCCCCTCTGAACACTGCTGCCTTGGGGTGCAAGGTTTCAACACGTGAGCTTGGGGCACATTTCAGACCCAAGCCGTGATATTCTTCCATGTCTTCAGCCCACTGAAGTCAAGCCTACCTTGTTCTTGGCCTGGGGGTAGTGGGGTTCTGAGGGTCCTTCCTTCCTCAGAGTCTGCTAGAGTCTCTCAGACAGTGAGTGGAGAGTGGGTTGGCCGCCAGGTATTTGCTCCCAAACATGGCACTGCACCCTCACCCCGAATGGCCTCATTGCTCCCCTCCTCAACCTGCCTCTGCCTGGCCCTGACTGAGGTAGGTCAGGCCCTGGGAAGGGGCTGGAAGCCAGACATTGAGTCTGACAACTCACCTGGCCTGCATGAGCAGCGGTTCTGCAGGAGCTTGACTCTGGCTTAGCCCATCTCTTCTTACCATGTCCAGCTGACCCAAGGCCATGCTACATGGGGAGCCGAGGGAGGGCCGCTCTGCAGGGTTGGCCCATCTAGCTGGGAGGTATGGATAGCTCTGAGCTCACCAGCATGTGGGATGGGTCCCTAGGTGGAGACTGTGCTACCCAGCCACTTAGACTGGTCTCGCTCTGGTGCTCTGTCCACTCTGCTCCCCTTGGTGACCTGCTGTACCTGTCCAATAGCCTGTAGCCCCATCCAGAGCCTGCAGCTGGCTGCTACCACTGTCTTTATGTTCCCTGAGTCCCCTCACCAGAGACTGATCCGGGTGGGCCGGGCCTGCGGGAATATGCAGTTCTGAGAGCAAGCAGGCAGACCTGGGTGCTGAGAGGAGGATTGTGGGCTGGGGAGCAGGGGCCTAGTCTTGGCTTCTGAGAGCAGGGATTAAACATGCACCCAGCCCAGGCCAGGGTCACCCGGTGCAGTACCCCCGGGCAGGGCCAGGCAGACATGCAGATGACCTGCAGAGCCGCTTCGCGGATTAGCACCTGTTATTTCTGCACCAAGCCTCCCACGCTTGCTGGCCACCCCCAGCACCTCTAGCCTCTCAGGCCAGCTCCCAAGGGTGCTCACTCACCCTCACGCTGCCTCCGTTTTTGCCCTGTCACTGTCGTGCTGTTGCTCTGACCTCTTTCGGCCAGGCTGCCCTGGGCACAGGGGCCGGGTTGAGGACAGAGCAGTTGTAGCCCTTATCTGCCTCCCCTTCTGCAGCTCAGCGCCGGCCCTGTGTGATCTCTTCTTCCTGATCCTCTAGAGGATGTGGCTGACACAGTTGACTTCTGTGTTCATTCCTTTCTGCCCTGTTCCTTGGTTTTCCTGTCTTGTCTGCCCTGCATTTGTCCTCTGCTTGTCCTCTCCTGTGCTCCAGCTTGGTGTCCCGTAGGCAGTTGGTGCATTCTTTTTTGTGTGTGGTACTAGGGATGGAACTCAGGGCCTTCACGTTCAGTTATGTCTCCAGCCTGAGACAGGGTCTCGCTGAGTCACTAAGTTGCCATCTAGGCTAGGGCTCGGGGGCTGTAGCTCAGTGGCACTGTGCCTGCCTCATAAGCACAAGGTCCTGAATTTGATCCCTGGTACAAAAAAAGAGAGAGAGAGAGAGAGAGAGAGAGAGAAGGCAAGGCCAGGTGTGGTGGCGCACACCTAGAATCCCAACCATGGGAGGCTGATGCAAGAGGACTGCAAGATTGAACCCAGCCTTGTCAACTTAGTGACTTAGCAGAATTCTGTCTCAAAGTTTTAAAAAAGAGCCCCCCCACAAAAAAAGTGAAAGATCAGAGTGAGGGCCATGGGAAGTGGCTTCCCATCGTACCAAAGCCCCTAGGCTCCGCCGGACTCCCCAGCTCCCAGTCCTATGGTCCCCAGGGATCACTTGGGCCTTCTTGCTCTTATAGCGGCAGCACAGAGTAGAGCAGAACTGCTGGACCACAGTGGAACCAGTGCAGTGCCTTTCCCTGGAAAGCTCTGAGGAGAGACCTCTTGCTGGACTCCCAGTTTCAGGTGCGGTCCAGCTTGCAGGCATGGTGTCCAGAGTCTGATTGTCCCCTCCCTTCTTCCTCAGACAGACAGGACAGTGCACCCAGGCCAGCGTCTCCTGTCAGACGGACCTCCTGAGGGTGGACTCTTATCCAGCCTTGGCAGTAGGGAAAGGTCAGCTGGGTGGCCAGTGTGGTCCTGGCCAGGCTGCCTGGTTACTACCCAGGGGATAGACAGCCTGCCTCACTTACCTGCAGCTACTACGGCCCCAGGCTGGAGCAGAGTGACCCTCTGCCGGCTTGAGCCCCTTGCCCTCCTCTCTTCCACCTAGTATGTGGTCTACTCCTACCCAGTAGTTGGTCCAGCCTTGTCCCCTTGTCCCCTGAGCCCATCCTTGCCTCTAGTACATGCTGGGTCACCCCCTCCCAGCAAGGTGCTGAGCTCTTTGAAAGCGCAGCCTCTTTTTGTTTTGTCTCTGATGATAATCAAGGATGCCTGGGGCTCCTACGGTCCAGGATCCTGCAGGAACAGCAGCTGCCGCCCAGCTGGAGTTAGAGCTGGGGAGGAAGTGGATGTTGCTAGTTTGATTACCTGGTTTTGCAGGATGCAGGCTAAGCAGGGCTGTGCCACAGAGCTGCACCCCTGATAGTTTCTGCTCTCTGGGTGATGCTCTGGGCCTCTTCTCTGGTACACTCAGGATCTCAGCACGTAGGAGACCTATGCACTTGCTTGCCCACACACGGCACATCTGATAAGGCTCTGACCATTTCCAAAGGCTGTGGGAACCTCACACAGGATGACCGGGAGCCAGACACTTCCCAGAGCTGCCCAAGTCTGCAGAAGGCCTCAGGGAGGCTCGGATAGAGAGAAGAGCAAGGCTGCAGTCTTGGAGGCTCTGGAGGGCTCTTTGGGCTGCGAGTGACCAGCGACATGTGGGCCTTGTAACCTCTGTGTCCTCAGGTCATCTGTCCAACCAGCAAAGCCTTGGCTTCCTTTTGCTGTGGGGATCAAGGGTGGCAAGTTGCAACCTGCAGAATCTGCACTCAGGTCCCACCCAGGGAAAGTGGAGTGAGGAGAGGGCCCCAGGGAAGCCACTTTCTGTTTCCCTTTCTCCTGTGCTCCTCTTTCCCACTGAGAGGCTGTCCAATCTTTGCAGGTCGCAATGAACTGATTGCCCGCTACATCAAGCTTCGGACAGGGAAGACCCGTACCAGAAAGCAGGTGGGCTGGGGAGATGGGCATGGCCTGGGTACGGTACTCCAACTACAGCTAGCTCCCGGGGTCCATGCCCTCCCCAAGACCAAGAGTGGGCTCTTGAAACAGGGTAGCTTCTGAGGGTCCTGTTCTGTCCCTTGGAGGAGGCTCCTGCCTGCAGCCCCTCTGCAGGACAGCAGGAAAGACAGCAGACACTGCCACTGCCTTTGGGAAAAGTAGCCACACTTGGGATTTGCTGAGAGCCTCCTGCATGGCTTTCATTTACTCGTCTGTCTGTGCACAGATGTGGGTGGGGGCCGAACCTGGGGTAACTACTGCTTGGAAGGTGAGAACAGGAGCCTCTCTCCCTACCACAGGTCTCCAGCCACATCCAGGTGCTGGCTCGACGCAAAGCCCGTGAGATCCAGGCCAAGCTCAAGGTAAGATGACCAGCAGCAATGGGGGGGGGCAGGGGGCAGGCAGCTGGGTCTCCATGGGGCCAGCACCCTGAAGTTGAGGCTCTGTTTCCAGAAGCGACCATTTCCCTGTGGGCTGGCTGCTTGCATGCTGAACCCAGGGGCTGTGTGCTGTCCAGGATGGTCAGAATGAGCCGAGACTGCTCTCTGCAGCACCTCAGGGCCTGGTGTGTGATCACCAGGCACCTGCTCCCATGTGACCTGCAGGCCAGGCTCCAGCTGTGCTACAGCCCCTGGCTCAGAGCAGCCGCATTGCCTGCCAGACCCAGTTCCTCAAAGACTTCCTGCTGGCCCTCTCTGGACCCCTCAGCACCCTCAGCCATAGCCCCACGGGTGGCAGGGTTTGGTGGAATCACAGTAAGGGCCATTGAAATTCCTTCCTGCTTTGAAGGACTGACAGTTGCTTACCTCCCTGGTCTGCCCACTGCAGGGCCTCTGCTGACATGGTTCCTGTTAGGAAGTTGGGCCTCCTGGCCCTGGAACCAGGGGCCTCTCTGATGGTCACTAGACAGGAGTGGGCTAACAACAGAGGTGTTTATAGTAGAGCCTGTGCAGCCAGTTGGAAGAATCTAACCTTTGGGCCCTTCCTTGAAATAAACAAGTAGTTTACAAACTTTTAAAAAATTTTATTCATTCATTCATTTATTTATTTGTTGAGACTGGTCTTGTGTCTTTGTTACTCTTTTCATTACTGAGACGAAATACCCAAAGTTAAAGGAGGAATAGTTTATTTGGCTTATAGTTCACAGAAGCTTCAGTCCAGCTGGCTCCAAGGCAGAGTGGCACAGGGCAGAGGGGTGTTGCAGAGGAGAAACAGTTCATGGCAGGCAGAAGACAGCAAAAGCAACAAGGGTCCTTAATTTCACCCTTCTGATCCTTTTCTTATCCAGATTCCTTAGGACAGGAAATACACACATTCTTAATCCTAGGCCCTTGAGCCTAGCAGTGCACCATGAATCAATTTCAGTGCCACACACTCTAGATCCATTCACCTCTGAAAAAGCCCCACTTGTGACTGCATGAGGCTTTGGGCAACATCTAGACACAAGCCGTATCATCTTACTATGCAGTTCAGGCTGACCTTGAATCTACTTTGTATTCTAAGCTGTCCTTGAACTTCTGGAGATCCTCCTGCCTTGGCCTCCCAAGTGCTAGGATTATAGGTGTGCGCCACCATGCTGGCTACAAACCTTTTTTAAAGCAATGAAGGTCTCTTTAATTTTCTCTCCCAATAACAGTCTCACCCAAGTATGCTGAAAAGCTGTTCTGCTTATAGCTAGGTTGGTGAGGAGCAGGCCAGAGAGCCTCCTCCCATATTGCCTGTTTCTACTAAACAAAAACTCAGGGTACCTCCAAACCCAATTTAAGAGCCACAGATGCAGATAACCTCACAAGTCCCACCTGGATTGGTAGTCCAAGGCCCTACCTTGCCTCCTGGATCAAGGTGGTGGGAACTTTAGACCTCACTGTCCCAGCAAGCCACACCCCCTCCAGCCGAGCTGTCAACTGCACCCCACAGGTGTTGTGGTTGTGGCCCTTTGTTCTCTGTGCCTGGGGCAAGTGGCCTGGCCACAGCTGCAGGCCCTGCTGGAGCTCTGCTTGCTCCTGTGTCTTCTCTTTGTCTGTGTCCAACTAGCTGGGGCTCTGGCAGGTAGCAGGTGGAGGACAGACTTCCCAGTGCTGTGCTTGGAGTGTCCAGGACAGGGGCAAGACCTGTGGGGCTGCTATACTGCCCATGCATGGTTCAGAGCATCCCATGCACCCTTGCCCTGGGCTCCATCTGGGAGTCAAGGACGGCCATCTGTGGACTGCTGGGCAGGAGCCACAAACCTTTACCATGGCAAACTTTCATGTGTGCGTATGTTTTCCTCGAGAGATGGACCTGAGGATTTTTTGTCCTACTCTTTTGTTTTTGTAATCAAACACAGGACCTTGCACTTGCGAGGGAGGTGGCAGTTTTGTCCTACTCTTGAGGGATTCTGGAACCTTTTGGAGACACATTCAAGCCATACTTGGAACAGGCTCGCAAGGCCACTACTGCTGTCTGCACCCTCATTGCCTAAACTCACTGAGCCTTAGTTCCTTTCCATTCTTCCTCTTTTTTTTTTTTTTTTTTTTTTTTTTTTC
>NW_022900931.1:28714943-28751522 GCF_012274545.1 Fukomys damarensis | reverse complement strand
TTTTTTTTTTTTTTTTTTTTTTTACTCAGCACTGGGGATTAAGCCCAAAGCTTCTTCATGCAGGCAAGTGCTCTACTGCTGAGCTATAGCTATAGCTCCAACCTCAGGTTCTTCACCTTACAATGGGCTTGCAGCTGTTCTCTGCCCTAGGAGTTAAAATCAGTAACATGCTGGAAACCTCCCCTGTGATGTCTGGGCTACACCCTGGGAGCTGGTGGGACAGCCTGCTGGGTGCTGGCTGCACTGCCCAGCAGTGCTAGGGTGCTAGGTGGGCACTCAGCTTCGCAGCCTCTGTACTACCTGCCTCTTAGGGCTTGTGTGTGGATCAGGGAGATTATCCTGCCACAGTCACTTGTAAGCCACAGCATCTCCCACAGTTCCCAACTTCTGCAGTACTTAAGGAAAGCCTGGACCTACTGGCTTAATTATCAGATCACAGTTCATTTGTTTTTCCATTTTAAATAGTTCATCACAGCTGGGGATGTGGTTCAGTGGTACGGCACATGCGTATCATGCATAAGCCCTGGGTTCCATCCTAGCACATGCACATGCACGAGTGTGCACACACACACACACACACACACACACACACACACACACACATTCCTCATAAATTTCTGGTCAAACCTCTGGAGTCAACATAATCAAGCCATTTAACACCTGTAAAGCTTCACATGCTGAAAGCACTTTTGGTCTTAGTCTATATATGAAGTCTTATTTTGAACAAAGATGCAATTCCCTTTAGGCTATTTGAAAGAGAGAATATGTCTCATCTGTTTTTTTTAGTAGTCTTTTTTTGGTATCGGGGATCAAACTTAGGACCTGTGCTTGCAAGGCAGTTGGCAGAATCACTGAGCTAAATTCCCGACCCTGTTTCTCATCAGTTTTGAAGACTTTTTGGAACTATGGAGCCCAGGAGGGAAAGCACTGACTTACATAGGACAGCCCCGTTCTGATGTTTACATTTGCAGGGGCAGCGATGGACACTGGGGTCCTGCACGTGCTAGGCAAGTGCTTCTTCATGGAGCTACACACCCAGCCCAGCGTTCTGTTCTTGGTGGCATACCAAGGGCTTTCCTAGATGCTTATGTGTTCAGGGCCTATGCAGGCTAAACCCATTCTTTGGTTCTTTGAATTCATAGGGACAGACATTCTGACACTGCAAGGTAGGTGAGTCCCGTGGTGCCACAGTGCAGGGGCACTACAGGGCAGGGTAAGGCAGGTAGGGCTGCAGGACACTGTCCTTGGCCTCAGACATCCCACCTAGCCACAGATGATCCCTTCTGCACCTTGAGAAGATATCCAGCAGATACTTATCATCTATGCCATCTAGGTGCTGGGGTTCAGGGTGCAGATTCTTGTTCTTCCTAATTTTTCCTCTCTCTCCCCCACCCCCTCTCCCTTTCTCTGGTTTTTGGAGTTGGTGATAGAACCCAGGGCCTTGCACATACTGGGCAGCTGCTCTAGCACTTGGCCACTCCTCCTATCTAAAACCCCATTCTTAAGGTGCCTCCATGGTCTTGGTGACAGAGCACTTTGGTAGCATGTGCAAAGCCTGGGGTTCCATCCCTAGTACTGAATGACAAGAAGTGCAGTCTGGCAGATGATCTCCAAGGCACTTCTAAGCTCTGAGGACAGGCAGGGTGTATTATACTGCTGTGATCAGAGGAACCAGGAGACTGTCATAGGACAAATCAGCAGTGCCACACAGACAGCACTGGCCCAGGCCTCCCTGGCCATTCACACTGGGCCTCACCCTTGGTCAGACACTGCCTCACTTGTGCCTGCATGGTGCCCCTGCTGAGTCCTTCCTCCATGTCTCCCCCAGGACCAGGCAGCTAAGGACAAGGCCCTGCAGAGTATGGCTGCCCTGTCGTCCGCCCAGCTCATCTCAGCCACCGCCTTCCACAGCAAGGTGGACCTCACCCAGGGCCCAGGCCACCCCGCAGTCTCAGGGGTAAGTGGGCAGCCCAGACAGTGGGGGTCCAGGTCAACCCTCTTCCTGCCCCTTCTGCAAGCCAGGAGGAGAGCCCAGAGGGTTCAGATGTTTCTTACCTGAGTCCTTTTGGGCTAGGAGTGCCAAGGGGAAGGAGAGTACAAGGACCCTGGCTGTCCTGAGTCACTGCTCCACTGATGGAGCCATGTTGTTGGGGCCCTTGGTAGCAAACAGCAGGCCTTTAACCCCTGCAGAGGGGCCAGCCCTTGGCTGACACCTGAGCGGGTCCAGGGAGTAGAGCTGAGCAAGCGGCCCTGCCATAGCACAAGCAGTCCCTGAGGAGCTGCCAGTCAGCCTCGAGGCTGCTCCTCCTGCTCAGGGCCCCAGCACTGCCTCCCTCCAGGGCGAGCAAAGCTCGTGCCCAGGCATGAACCCTGACTTGGGTGTCACATTTCTCAGGCCTTGGCTGTGGCCAGGTTGGGTACACTTTGGAGATGTTCCAGAAGCACTCCTCCTTCCCGGAACCATGTCCTCACAGGGTCTTCAAGGCTGTAGGGACCAAAGGGTCTTTGTTTTGTTTTGTTTTTTAGACAGGGTCTCACTATGTAGTTGAGACTGACCTGGAACTCACTGTGTAGCCCAGGCTGGTCTTGGACTCACAGCGATCCTCCTGCCTCAGCCTCCCAAGTGCTGGGATCAAACACAGGAACTTGTAATTTCGAGGCAGGTGGTGGCACCACTGAGCTGAATCCCTGGCCCTCCTAGATAGATTTCATGACCTGAGGCCCATGAGGGTGAACCTTTTAGAGACGAGTGCCAAAACTGCAACCCAAAACCCACTTTTATTATCGCAAAGTGCCAACACTGCAATTAAACCTGAATACTGAGGATTTAGTTTAGAAAAAACAACTATTACTGATGCTTAGCCGGCAGGGCAGCTTGGCTCGTGTGCCCACAAAAGGGCTCTGCATGCCTGCTGCAGTGCACACGCCAGGGTTTTGTGTCACTGCCCCCAGCGTTTCGGAAGTGGAAATGTGGAGGTCCTCTGGGAGCCTCCCCTGCGTGTCTTGTCTGGGCTTCTCATCCAGAGTCGTGCTGTAGCCTGGTGCCCTGGAAGCACTTGGGGGCCCAGTGCCTGTTAGCGTTAGCAGGCTAGACAAGGACATCAGCATCCCTTCCTCCTGCTGTGGGGTCAGCGCACAGCCTCTTTGAAGCTGAGTTCCCTGCTCTGTCTCCCTCACCGTGGGCCCTGTGTACACACAGCCATGCTGACCTTACTTTTTCCTTCTCAGTTTTGGCAAGGAGCTTTACCAGGCCAAGCTGGAACATCCCATGAGTGAGTATGGCCTGGTGTCTGAAGTCAAAGCCAAAACTCAGGAGAAAACCTGAGTGCTGTGGAGTGGGATGGGGTACAGTCTGTGCCATGCCCACACCCTGGGGTGCCATCTGCCAGAACTCCTGTCTGTGCAGGGTAGGGCGAGGGCTGAGTTTGGGACTCAGAGGGAAGGGGCTCACAATCAGTTCTCAGGCTGGCAGGGAGGCAGTGGAGGGCCGATTCCCCAGCAGATGTGCTGCTCCTGTGGATGAGCCATGGAAGCTGAAGGAGGCAGTGTAGGGGTGGGAGGTGGGAGCCGCCGAGACCACTGATGGTCAGACAGAGGGCCTGCCACACAGAGGGTGCGGGCCCTGCCCCAAGCAGCTGACACTGTTCCTCTCCTCTCCCCCGTAGTGTGAAACCTTTCTCTCAGCAAACCTACACTGTCCAGCCTCCACTGCTTCTGCCAGGTGGGTTGGCGCAGAATGGCTCCCTTATACATCGTGTCCTGCAGCTCCTGCCCTGGGTCCAGCCCCAGCAGCTGGACCGCTGCGTGTCTGTCCTAGATGCTGCCCTGCTGCAGGCCAAGGCCATGTGTCCCAGGCTCCTGCCTTCAGCCTTTCCTTGCCCCTCACTTGTGTGCCAAGCCCCTTTGCCCCCCTTGGGGGGCCTGGACTACTGTCCTTTTCAGCTTGCTCTGTTCAAAGGTAGTGCTGTGCTGGGGGCAACAGCCCTCACAGGTGGCCCCTGGGGGTCTCCCGCTTGGCAGAGCCCTATAGTCCTCCCCTCCACATGGCAGGCCAAGGGGCCCTTGCCCCAGCCTGGCCTAGGGGACCTGAAGGAAATGGTCTGGCGGTGCCGGGCAGGGCAGTTGGTCATCTCTGCCCAGGGCTCCCCTCCGCCCCTCCTAGGAGGCATCCTTGGCTGGCTTGGAGGCTTCCTAGCTGCCAGCAGCCTGGCACTGGCCCCTGGGCTTCCTGCAACCCCGGGTACCTGAGTGCCGTTCTCCCTCGTCCCTGCATGGAGTGTTGCCGCTTTGAGTCCAATCCCCTGTGCTCTCTGCCCACACAATGCAGTCTTCATCCAGGCCCTCCAGTATTTGCCTGGTACTACAGCGGCCTCTTACCTGGCTCCGCACACCTCTTGCAGTCCTGTGTTGCTCCTGGATACCAGTCTTGCTTTGTTGTTTCTGGGCTTAATGCTTCTGTGGCTTTGAGAGACAACAGGAATCTGCATTGCCTTCTGGGGTCCTCTGGTCGCCTCTGCCACCCGTTGGCTGTCTGCTCCCTCCTTCCTGGTCCCCCGCTCCCGCCAGGCTCAGTGGCTGCCTTGCCCTTGCCTTTCCCCACACTGTGTGATCACCTCCGCCTGTATGGGGTGGTCTTTATCAGTTTTCTGTCTCTGTATTGTGTCTCATGCGGGACGGTGTAGTTTCTCAGTAAGCGGAGCTCAGATAAACAAATGAACAAGTGGCTCAGCAGATGCATTCAGCGCTGACTGTGTCCCTCATGACTGTCACCCACCCGACTGTCCCTTCTAGACTTCCTCCTCCACATGCCCCTAAGTTCTGTGCCTCTGATCGGTCACCACTCTTGACCACACTCCCCAGTGGAAACGCTGAGACTTTCTAGAATCTTGTCCCTCATAGGCCACTGTTCCAATGCCGACATTTCTCCCTGTGTGCTCCATGTCCCCTCTCTGTGGTGCTGAGTCACTTCCCACAGGGAAAGCTGTCACACCTGTCTGTGGCTTCTCATTTACAGCCACTGCCCCGATTCACCCTCTCCCTGCAGCCCATACCCGATGAATTTCTAGACTCACCAAGCTGGCTCCTGGCCTGACCCACTCACCTCTGCTGTTTCCTTGACTTGGAATGCCCTTCCCAGTCCGCACCCAGGGTTTTCTGTGTGACCTCATCCCTTCTTTATAACACGGCCCTCTTGGGGGAGCCTTTTCCGACACCCCATTGGGACCCTCTTGGGTTCCATTCATTTGTTAGTGAGCTGTATTACGGGCCTGTTCTGGCCCAGGTTCTGTTCTGTGTGCCAGGGAAGCAGCTCTGGGCTCTCTGGGTAGGCGACTTCCTACCCAGACCAGAGGTTGCTTGGCACAGTGGTGCCTGCTGTGGCAGACCTCCAGAGCTCAGTCTCCCTGGAGTTTGGTTCTGCTTCAGCTGCCCCAGACAGGGCCACGTCTGCCCCTACCTCTAAGGGGATGCAGTGAACCTAGGGCCTCACAGAGGGTGTGGGCAGGGAGGGCACCTGGGCAGCTTCTGTGTGCCTCTCCCACTGCGCACAGGGTTTGAGTCTCCTGTGGGACCTGTCCCATCGCCCTCAGCACCCCTGGTGCCCCCGTGGCAGGGACGCAGTGTGGCCAGCTCCAAGCTCTGGATGTTGGAGTTCTCTGCCTTCTTGGAGCAGCAGCAGGACCCAGACACAGTGAGTCCTCTCGAGTTCCTGCACCCACACTGTGTCCCGCAGCCAACTATGCCTGCTTTTGGCTTCTTGCATGCTCTTCTGCCACACTCTTTAAGGCTTACTTAGGCTCCCAGGCTGGCCCTCCCTCCCCGCTTCTCCTTCCTCACTCCAACTTCTTCCCCTTTCCGTGCTTACTGTCACACTCCTGTCGCAAGCCCTCGCTTGGCTTCTGTTCCCTCCCAGCTCCCCAGGCTCCTCCACTCCCTGCCCTTACTTTTCTTCCCTCTTAGTGCAAAGTTGCTGCCATCCCAAACTACTCCATACCCTTCCCTGAACTCCCTGGCCCTGAGGGGCTGGCAGGAAGCTGAGGAGACTCCTGTGTCTGATTCCCATCCTCTGGGACACCCTCCCTGGGCTGTCCTCTTCAGTGCCTGGGTCCTGGGTGACCAGTGTCACCTGCAAAGGCCAGACAAGTACTCAGGCCTACTGACAGGAGGCCCACAACTGTCTAACTCCAACAGTCTCAGACTTGTTTTAGCTGAGGAACCCATTAATCAGCCACACTCTTCTTCAGAAGCCCAGTATGAAATCAAAGAATTGGACCTGCACTATCCCCAAGTACTCACGGGGAAACCGAGGCCCAGAGAGGTAAAATGATTCACTCTTGGAGCCGAGCAGTGGGCTGCAGAGCTGGGTGGGAAGCTCTGGCCCCCTCTGTCTGCCCTGCCTTCCTGTGTCTCTCTCAGACCCCCTTCCCTCCACAGTACAACAAGCATCTGTTCGTGCACATCGGCCAGTCAAGTCCAAGCTGCGGTGATCCCTACCTCGAAGCCATAGACATCCGCCAGATCTATGACAAATTCCCAGAAAAGAAGGGCGGGCTCAAGGAGCTCTTTGAACGGGGGCCCTCCAATGCCTTTTTTCTCGTAAAGTTTTGGGTAAGCCCTGGAATAAACCCTTCATTCCACCCCAGAGCATTTGTGGTGGTGCTGTGGGTGGCAGGGTGAGCAGGTGCCCCAGCTGCTGGGAGGCAGCTTGAGGGGCCAGGGAGGAGCAAGCCAAGAGGGAGACTCTGCTGGTGGAGCGGAAATAGGGATGGGGGCCTGAATGCCAGAGAACAGGGCTACAGGGTGGAACGTGGGGCCTCATGCATGCTAGACAGTGCTCTGCACTGAGCCAACCCCAGGAAAACCGCCCTTTTCTGATGATGGTAGTGGCGGCCAGCCAGAAAGTAGGGCCATACAGAGGTGGTAGTGCAGGCCTGGGTGCTGCCCTGTGCCTTAGATCTGTCCCCACCTGGCCCACGCTGGCTCTGCCTGGGCCTCCTGTCACAGCTTCTCACCCTTTCGGTTCCATACTACTCATAATCTAGAAGCTTTGTGGTCCCAGAAAGAGGCTTGTTCACACCGGGAGGGTTGGGTGTCCTTCTGGGTAGGCATCAAGGCTGGGCAAGGAACCCAGCCCAGCACTCACACACAGCCAGGGCTGCGTGTGGGTGGAGCCCAGGGCCTGTCCCCTGCTGTTCCTATAGTACATCCTGTCTGCCTTCTGAGAAAAGATGCCTGTTTGCAATGTTGTTTTTGCATCCCTATCCTTCACTAAATAATACTTTAAGTAAGGAATATGGATCATAAACAATTTTCTAGAAATGAGAAGATCCTTTTTTTTTTGGTACCAGGGATTGAACTCAGGTTCCTTCCACTTGTGAGGCAGGCAGTAGTACCACCGAGCTACATCCCTGGCCTGAGAAGATTCATTATTTAAGAACTTTTTTTTTTCCCCAATCTAAACTGGCCATGGGCTCACTTTGTAGCCTAGGTTGGCCTCAAACTCAGAGGTCCTCCTTCCTCAGCCTCCTGAGTTTCTTTATATTCCCACCAACACTTGGTATTTTCTGCAGTTGCAGCCATCTAGTGAGTGTGCAGTGGTACCTCTCTTGGCTTTGATTTGTATTTCTCTGATGATTAAAGATGCTGAGCATCTTCTCATGCGCTTACTGGCTGTTTTGCATATACCCCTCACAGGGTCTCACTCTGTTGCCCAGGCTAGCTTTGGGTGATCCTCCTGTCTCACTCAGCCTCTTGAATAACTGGGACTACAGTCATGTGCCACCATGCCTGGTAATTTGTATATCTGTTTTGGAAAAATGTCTATTTAGATCCTTTGTCTGTTTTTATATTGAGTTATGTATCTTTTCATTATTGCCTTAGGTGTTCTTTATATATTCTAGATAGAAGTCCCTTACCAGATATATGATTTGCAGGTATCTTCTCCCATTTGGTAGAGTTTTTGGTTGTTTTTCTTTTGTTTCTTGATATGGGGAATTGAACCTGTGACTTTCGCATTGAGCTCCATCCCTAGCCCTTTTTATTCTTCATTTTGAGACAGGATCTCGCTGAGTCGATACTAAGGTATCGGTATCCAGGCTGGGCTCACACCCGTGACCCTCCTGTCTTGGCCTCCTGGAGTGCTGGGATTTTAGGTATGTGCCCCCACGCCACACCTCACATTCTTGATAGTGTAAGAATTTGTAATTTTGATGAAGTCCAATCTCTGTACATTTCTCTTTGCTCTCTGTGCTGGCTGTTCATCTTAGCAGTCCCTGTGAGCCCTGGGTGCAAAGTGGACTTGATTTTAAAACCGCAGGAGCTGGGGAGAAATCAGTGAACATCATTGTGTCTGCTAGGCCTGTCCATACCCTGGGATGAATGCGTTTCTCCAGAGACTCCTTTAATTTCCCTGGAAGGGAGGCTCTTGGCTGCAGCGCTCAGGAGTGGGATACAAGTGAGGGTTAGGGGCTTCAGCCAGTTTTGATGCTGATTTTGCTTCTCATCCCGGCCTTTGTATGACAGCCCTGTCACAGAGGCCCAAGTCCTCCTGTGCTTTTCTGGTGAAAGTGTCCTCTGTTTTTGGGAGGGTCCGGCCAGCCCACATGCAGGTTCTAGCCAGCCTTCCGTTCATGGCAGTGTTCGCGGCCCCTCCAATCCAAGCTACCTGCTGCCCCTCGCCCTGCAGAACACACCCCAGTCCTGGGAGTCAGCCACCAGCTTCCCAGAGTGTCTCGAAGTCCTCTGTTAATTTGGTCTCTTCTCCCTTTTTTTCCCTCTTTGCACAACATTTTTGCATTGCTACTGTTCAAATCCAGGACCTCACACATACTTGTTAGGCAATCACTCAGTCACTCTACAACTGAGCTATTCTTCCAGCCTTTTTAGTTTGTCTTTTTTTCAAGACAAGGTCTCACTAAGTTGCCCTTGCTGGCCTTCAACTTGCAATCTTTCTGCCTCAGCCTCCTGAGTAGCTAGGATCAGAGGTGCCATCTGCCCAGCTATGTACAGCACACTTTAAAAAATTCTTTGCTTTTATCATTCTAGTTGAGTCTGCAGAAAGGGGAAAAAGTAAACCCATATGATTGGATTCCCACCTTTAACCCAGTGTCCAGGAAAATGGGTTTAACCTGATTGTAGTTGGCAGGCATTGTCCAAATGCCGCTGGAGAAGGGACAGTGCCCACAGATGGCGTGTCTGCAGAGGGGAAGGGTGGCACATTTATGGTATCTTGGTCATCTGTCCCCTTGGTAATGAGTCACTGAAGGTTTGTTTTGCTTCTTTTTGAAACTGTGTTTTTCTGTGTTGCCTGGCTGGTTTCAAACTCTAGGCTCACATGGCCTTCCTGCCTTGGACCCCCCAAGCCTGCACCAGCCCCCCTCATTCCCTGAAGACCTGGAATAGGGCGCCGTGAGGCCCAAGTGCTGCCCAGCTGGGAGAATCGGCCGTCTGGCTAGAGGCCGGTGGGAGACTCCTGTGACCCAGCCCAGAAAGGAGCTGGGGCCTTTAAGATGGCATGGGACAGGATGGGGTGCTGTTCTGCCCTTTCCCAGAAGGGTTTAAACCAGGCTGGTGACCCTTTGCGAGCTCTCAGTGACACCAACATGCCACACTGCTTTAACGGGTCTCACTTCCCCGTCTTCACAATTGCTTCCTGCCCTGGACATGGGGATCAGAAATGAGAAGCTTGGCTGAGGGCCCGGTGTACGCTGCTGCTGAGTGGCCCGCAGCAGTGTGAGGTGGGCCCTGCCCTGTGCCCGCCCTGCCTGCCTCCAGAGCTCACACTCAGCCCGCCCCTGGGGCCTTGATGTAGAGGAAGGCTGGGAGGTGAGGTGTGGCTCCACAGCTCCTCCCAGCACAGGTGCCACCTCCCAGAGGATACGGCTAGCACAGAAGGGAGGCTGGCAAGGGAGGAAGCCCTTCACGGGTTCACTGCCCGCGAGGAGATGGCATGTTTGGGACCTGTATGCCAGTTCCTGCCTTGTTCAGTTGTCAATAATATTCTTTCTTTTTGTTTCTCTCCCCCCAATTTCTTCCTTCTCTCGGTGTGAGGGTGGAGCTCACTGTCTCCCACATGCTGAGCAAGTGCTCTAGCCCTGAGCGATGCCCCGAGTGTGGTCTTTGGTAGTTTTCTGCGTTCGCCCTCCACATGAGGATCACCTTATGCCTCTGTTTCTCAAATGGGGAAAACTGAGGTGCAGAACAAGAGAACACAGGCTTCAGGGTGTGCAGGGTTGCACTTGTTCTGGCCCTGCTGTGGGGTGATGACACAGACTGAAGATCACAGCGGCACCCTCCTTAGCACCTCATGTGCACTGACATGGTTAAACTTTGCTGCGTCCCAGAGGTAGTTCCAGTTGATAAGCTTACCTACAGAGGGAAACTGAGGCACACAGTTTAAATGACTAGCCAAAGTTTAGCCAGTTTGATGCAGCACCGGCCTAAGCCTAGGTCCAGTGACTTGGCTCCTGGTGCCTACAGCTGGGCACTGGCCTTCCTTCCCTTGCACTGGAGTCTCAGTGCTTTTCCTGTGCCGGGTGCAGGTTCTCCGGTTTGCTGATGAGCAGGGTATGGTAGCAGCGTGGAGACAGCCCTGAATAGTCCATACGGTGTGGGCATGTTCTAGACCCTGCACTTCCTTCCAGAAGGCAAGGAGTACGCTGTCTTGCTGGAAAGCGCGAAGATGGCAGGCTGGAAGGAGAAGCTAGTGTGTCCTCCCGCCTTGCTTGTGGCACCTGCCTTCTTCTTTCCCCCAGGGGAAGCTTCAGGTGGGGATTTGCAGCCGAAGGTGTGGGGACCCTGTCCCGGGGAAGTCTGGCAAAGCAGGTTCCACAGACGCACATGCTTGGCCGTGTACAGTGCCCACAGTCGACACCACTTGTATCTTTCGGAGCTTGGCGTCCTGGCTATGTCCGTGATATGGGAATGAGGAAGGTAGACTGCCCACTCAGGCCCTGTGAGAGCTCGGTCCTGGTGAATCTTGGCTTCTGTTTGCCTATCGCCATCTGTCCTTGAGGCACACAAGGGGCTGGGGCTTGGAGCTGGCGGAGAGGGGGAGCCCTACCCCGCTTCCTGGGGCCCCCAAGAGCAGGGACCTCTGAGTGCCAACAGTGAGACGCAGTCCGCGGGGACCCCATCGCCTTTCCCTCCCACCAGCTGTTTCCTAAGCCCTGGCTTCTAGGGGCCGAAGAGCTGGTCAGAACCCTCAGAAGTGGACATCACCATGATGTCCTCAGTCCAAGCTCCTGCTTCCGTCGCCCTGAAAGTCACTGTTCTTTGGTCGGATTGTGGTGGCAATCCATAGACTCACATCCTGCCAAGACGAGTCCCTGCTGGAAATGCCATCTGTGTGCCCTGAGGCTGGCTCTGTCCAGTGAATGCTGGAACCCAGAGCTGGAGGTTGCTGCCCTCCACTGTAGCCCTTGAGCTCTGAGACCAGAAAGGTTATTGTTCTGGGGTGGGAGAGGGATTCTTGGACATTAGGGGCCATAAACACCTATCTGTGCATTGAAAATGATGAGCAAAATGACAGCTCATGTCTGTAATCAGCAGCTACTCCAGAGGCCGAGGCAGGAGAATTGCAAGTTCAGGGCCAGCCTGCAAATTAGCTAGACCCTGTCTCAAAAATAAATAAATAAATAAATAAATAAAAAATAAAAAATAAAAAATAAAAGAAGCCAGGTGTGGTGGCGCACGCCTGTAATCCCAGCACTCGGGAGGTTGAGGGAAGAGTTCCAGGTCAATCTCAACTACATAGTGAGACCCTGTCTCAAAAAACAAAACAAAACGAAAAGCTTGGGATGTAACTCAGTAGTAGATCTTTTCCTGGTACCTAGCATTCATGAACTCCTGGGTTCGATCCCTGGTACTGGATGGCTGTGGGGGGGGGTACACTGGGGAGGGTCTGAGCTGAGCACTGGAGGGAGGCAGAGGTGTGCCCCAGGCCTTCCTGCCATCCCAGCCTGACATTTCTCCCAGGCACATACCAGCACATGACAATGAATCTGAGCCCCTTGGGCCCCCACACCCTGGCTGCAGCTGTCCGGACTCATCCGTCAGCCACCCGATCCCCTGCACCTGTTCCAGGCCCAGCCCGAGAGCTGCCCACTCCTGAACAGCTATGAATAGGGTGGAGGGAGGGAAGGGGGCATTCAGAGGGCAGCGTTATGGGGTGGGAGAGGACTCTCCCCTTTGACTGGGAAGGCCAAGGAGCCAGGTGTGTTGAGGTGGTGTGGAGGGGGTCTGCAGGGTGGGCGGGCAGTGGCTGGAGCGTCTTCCAGGAGGTCTGGGCACCCAGGTGGGCTGAGGTGCTCTGGAGTGAAGCCTCATCGTCACTGCCCTGCGTCCCCTGGGTCTTGCGTGGAGTGCCCAGGTCATGTTCTGGGCTGTCTGACTCCTTTGTGGGATTGCTCTCCCTCATCGTGCCACTCACTAGCCCACCAATTCTGCTTGCTGTCCTAGTGAGATTCCTTGAGAGCAAAAACAGTGCCTTGGCCTCTTTCTGTCCCCCTCCCCCAGTCCCTATCCGCCCTGGGCTGGGGCTGAGTGGAAGGGCCAAGGGAGTGGGAGGTGAGGACAGTGCACTTGATAGGAGGGTGGAGCTGGGCTTGGAGGAATTCAGGGTGAGCATGTAGGCCCACGCCTCACACTGCACCACCCAGTGGTAAGAGGTGAAACAATGAGTGAAGAATGTTTGCGAAGGCTTGGAGGACACCCAGGTTCTTGCCCACAGCGAAGGTCTCACCTGGACTGGAGAGCATGGGGTAGTGACATGGGTGTTCATGCAGCTATCCACGGCAGGGGCAGCACTGCTTTGTGGGAAGGACAAGCCCGGGAGAGACTGCAATTCATTCAGTATGTTGGGGTTTTTTGTTTTGCTTTTTGAGATAGGGTCTCACTGTGTAGTTCAGGCTGGACTAGAACTCACTATGTAGCACAGGCTGGCCTTAAACTCCCAGGGATTCTCCTGCCTCAGCCTCCCAGGCCAGGTCCCACTATAATGTTATTAATCCATAATGATAAATGCAGGTCCTTCTCAGCATTTTATATGGCCACATACTATTTCTGTTGTTCCATAAGACAACAACCCATTATGTAGAAAGCTCTTCTTATTCTTGGAAAATTCAAAGGAGAGCAAAATGGCAAGTGTGCGCCCTCTAGCGGCCAGCAAAAGAACGGCCTTGCCTGACTTTCAAACTTGCTCAAACCTTCCTAGGGTTCTTGGGACCCCCTCACCTAGATGCAGCAGAGCCTCCTTCACAGCCTGCAGCTCCCGTGCACTCACAGGGCTGTCGCTAGTGATTTCATACCAGTAGTGCGGGTGAGCACGGGACCTCCTAAGAATTTGGCTTCTGTTATGTGTGCGTTTTTCTGAGGCTGAAATTCCTCCGTGAGCAATGTTGGCTCAGGCAGGACAATTTGATATGGAGCCCAAGTTCTGGGGATGGGATTCCCTTCATAACCATGGGCTTCAGAAATACAGTTCTGGCCGGGGAATCCCCAGGGCAGCCAGGTGGTTCAGCAGTGCCTTCCCTCTGCTGGCTTGGGCCAGGCACTGGGGTGGGAGCCTGCAGACCCCAGCCCTTCACCTGGAAGCTGTGCTGAGTCTCCCTGGTGGCCGAGGTGTGTGGTGTGGAGCATTGCTCCATCTGTGTCAGAGCTGGTGTTGCAGGTACATTTCAGACTAGCCTGACATCCAACAGGAGCGGAAGCAGCACGGCTGGGCCCAGTGCAGGGCTGGGGAAGGGCCTTTGGAGCCAAGCGGGCACTGGGTGGGACTCAGGCCCTGTGGCAGAAGGGCTCTGAGACACAGCTGGAGCTATGGGGTGATGCGGTTAGACCTGGTATTTCCAGAATGCTTACAGCAGCTAAGAGAGGTATGTTTGGAGCCTGAGGCTGATGGAAAAACATCACGGGTGGCTGAACCCTGCAGTTGGAGCCGTTTCTGAAAGAACATGGGCAGGTGTGGTGATCACCAGGAAGAGAATGGGACAGGGCGGAGTCTCCCTCTCCTAGGTTTCTGCTCTCCTGCTTTCTTATTATCAGAGTTGACTCTGGGAAGGTTCTGATAAATTCATATTCATATGGATTTGCATATCTGCCCCTTAACAGAACAAAGTCAGACTATATAACTCCAAGTCCTAGAGCCTGCTTGCTAGGGGTGTTGGCATTGGCCTGAAATGGAAGCAGCCTTTGGGTTCTCTTTCTGTGGCATAACAGCCTTCACAGGGAGCCTGGATGTGAGGGTGAGAATGGTGAAACTTCCAAGTCTGCTGTCCACTTGCTCCTTTCACCCTCCAGATTCTTTCCATCTCGAGACTCTGCTGAGACTCACAGCCTCTGCCCGCAACAGGACTGTGCAGATCCATCCTCAGCCTCCTGTCTCCCCTGCAGGCAGACCTCAACACCAACCTTGAGGATGAAGGCCGCTCCTTCTATGGGGTCTCCAGCTGGTACGAGAGTCCTGAGAGCATGATTATTACCTGCTCCACTAAGGTGTGCTTGTTCGGCAAGCAGGTGGTAGAGAAAGTGGAGGTATGAGGCTGGCTGAGGGCAGTGGGGCTACTTGGGAGGTGGTGGCTTCTGCACACTCAGGAAAAGGCCTTCTAGTTGTGCAGCCTCTGGCGAGCACTGCTGCCTGCCTGAACCTCCCTCACACATGCGCTCTCCTAGAGTGGGGTAGATGCATGAGGGGGCCTGGGAGCTGACCCTGAGTGAGCCCAGAGAGAGGAAGGCCTTCCCCCTGTTCCCTGCTCCTGCTTTCCTCCATGTGCAAAACTGTGTCCCCACTTTGTGACTTTTTAGTACTCAGGAGACCCTCACTAGTGGAGGTGACAAGAAATTCACTTCCTTTTGGGCAGCAGTTTCTGGCGGTCTCCTGAGCACACTGGCCAAAGGCACGTTGAGGGGTGTGGTGACACCCTGTGTGTTGTTCGGTAAGCAGTGAGTCGTCCTCTGATATTCTGGTGCTCTGCACCCCAAGAGTGACAGGGCCATGGAACTCAACGCCTGGGTCCCAGAATGCCCAAGTCTCTGTCCTTGTCCTCGCCTCTTTCCCCATGTTGGTCTGACTTAACAAAGCCCAGCTCTCACATTCACCTGTTAACCAGGTGCCCGCCATTGCTGCAGAAGAGACTTCCTGTTTCTTGGGGATGTCCTGGCTTGGCCTCACCTGGTGGATTTGCCATCTTGGGAGCAGAATCTAAGGAGCAGCAATTTTTCTTCTCTTCTCATTCTTTCTTTATTTTGGTGCTGGGAGTGAACTCTGGCCTCATGCATGCTAAGCGTGTTACTTATTTATATATCTATCTATACTTATTTTTGTGGAACTGCACTTGTAATCCCATGCATGCTCCACCTGCTCCTGCCCTGGCAAGGTCCTAAGAGTGGAGAACAATGTTAGCAGCTGGGAAACCAGCCTTGGTATGATGCCCTGGACTTGCTCAGATTTCACCAGTAGGGTGTGCGCTGTGTGTGTAGATGGGGCAGGCTGTGCCCACATTCACCTGCTGCACAGCCAGAGTTGAGTGGCTCCCATCCCATCTCGTCATCGCCTCGACCGCTGCATCTCTGAGCTCTGCTCCCCTGGTACCCAGCATCTGCCCACCGCTGGCAGGAGGCTGTGGCTCTGCTCCAGGGCCTCCAGCCTCCTGCCTTCTTCCCGTGTGACAGTGCTCTTGGTTGTGGTGCCTCCCCACAGAGCGGGTCTGGGCTGGAGGCAAGGGGATTCTAAGCTCCCATTGTTCCCTACATCTGCAGACAGAGTACGCTTGCTACGAGAACGGCCACTACTCCTACCGCATCCACCGCTCGCCGCTCTGCGAGTACATGGTCAACTTCATCCACAAGCTGAAGCATCTGCCCGAGAAGTGCCTGATGAACAGCGTGCTAGAGAACTTCACCATCCTGCAGGTATGCACGGGCCGGGCGCAGGCTTCAGGGTGGCAGCCAGCACCCCCATCCAGAGGCTTCACCTGTCTTTGTCTCACCTGCAGGTAGTCACCAACAGAGACACACAGGAGACCCTGCTGTGCATCGCATACGTCTTTGAGGTGTCAGCCAGCGAGCATGGGGCTCAGCACCACATCTACCGGCTGGTGAAAGAATAAGACTCGGGAGCAGGGTAGGGGGAGATGTGTGTGCAGGAAATGGAGATGTGGGAGGAGACCCACAGGGAAGCCCCCGGAAATGCCAAGAGAGCAGAGTGGAGCAGGCATGACTCTGCCAGGGTCAGACTGCCTATGCCCACCCTGCTGCCCCCAATAAACCCGAGGTGCTGTGTGTGTGCAGAGGACCTATCTGGCTGTGTGAGCCCGGGAGGGACGAGGGGAGCCAGGCAGTTTAGGGGGCAGGCTGGACACAATGGCTGGAGAAGCACCAGGTTGACCCAAAGCCAGTGCCCCAGTGGGCTCAGCCAGTAACATCACCAGACTCTGATGCTCAAGGCCTGGGTCCCTCCACTGCCGCACTGAGCCACTGGCCACATGGGAGGCCCAAAGACAGAGCTGAGCCTGGGCCACACACCTTGCAGCTACTGTGTGTGACAGGCCCACTAGGGCTGGGATTTCAGGTGTGGATGTGACAGTGCTGGAAGGGGTACCGTGAAAGCTCTTTACGTGGCTCTGTCTCCAGTGGGCACGGAGCTGTGGCTGGCTGTCTTTTCCGTGACTGGCTGGGACGCTGGCTCCCGTCAAAGCAGGGAGCGTGAGCTGTTTCCCTCCTCCTTTGGCCCTTGTGTCTGGCACATGCAGTGGCTGCTGCTCCCTGAGACCCACCCAGTCCTAGGGTCTGAGTCTTCACACTCCTCCCTGTGAGGGGACAGGTGTAGGCAACCTCCTTCGGGCCACCGGGTGGTTTCTGTGCTCTCTGGGGATGGAGGAGGACGGCTGGAGCCCCCCTGCCCGGCGAATGCTCCAAGGGCTCCCTAGGTTGTCTGTTATCTCCCGGGAACTGTGAGGCTAGGGTTTAGGCCACCTGGTGCCATGCGCAGCATTTGGAGCTGCCTGACCTCAGTGGACATCGCAGCCCGCCGGAGCCACAGGCCCTGTTCTCTGGGCAGACTGGGAAGGCCATGGTGCCCACCTTCCGGGACTCCAGGAGCAAGGAGCCTATGAAGTGCCTAAGACACCGGCCCTGCACAGCTCCGTGCCTCTCCCTCACCAGGGCCTGGGTCTGGCTCCTTGCTGCCACCTACTGGCCCATTGGTGCCATCTTCCCCAAGGGGAAGCACAGTCCTAGCAGCCTGCAGCAAAGAGAACAAAGATCAAACCTCTGGGTGTTTGCTGTGAGCCCTGAGTTCAGGGAGCTCCTTTGTGTACAACAGCTCTGAGGGGTGCTACAAAGTGGTGTTAGGAACAGTGGCTCTGGAGGTAAGCTTCCTGCTGATTTGGGGACCTGCAGCAGACTACTTAAATTCCCTGTGCCTCTGTCCCCATCCGTAAAATAGGTATAATAATGACCTACCTCGTGTATGCACCATGCCTAGCATGGCGCTGAGCATATCCACTCAGTGAGTACGTGTGCAGTGATACTGAGTTAAAGCTTGTGGCCTGACCGTGGAGCCGGGTCAGGAAGCTCGTGGGGCAGGCACATCTTCAGCAGAGCCCAGGGTCAAAGACAGGACAGGCCAGGGCGTGGGGGTCAGAGAAGAGGCAGCCTTAGCGGGTGGGCAGTGTGTGTGCCACGAGAAGTGGAACCCAGACTCGCACATGCCGAGTGAGCATGCTACACTGAGCTGCGTTCTCAAAAACAGGATAGGAGGAGCCTGGCCAGCATCCTGTCCCATCTGGGAAGAGAATCAAAGCCACCTGTCACCCTGTGTTCCTGCTTGTAACTGCGCTGTGTAGAGAGGCCCGGCTCTTCCTGAAAGATGAAAAGCAAAATAAAAGATAGATGATAGGAAACAGGGAGGTAGACTTTGTGTGGATGAGAAGGGGGTCTGGGGATAGTGAGGGGAGGGGAGGGTTGAGAGAGGCGTGTTTCTGTACCCAGTCCCCAAGGCGGGTGTGTTCACGTCCACAAACATGCTCGTGAAGACGGGGCAGTGTCCCAGGCCGCCTGTCCTGCGTGCCCAGCAGGGGCAGTGCTCCCTGGCACATGTGGGTCTGGGTTTGCAGTCCCCACCGCCAGCCTCACCCTCCTCCCCACGCCATTCCTGGGTGGTCTGGATTCAGAGGCCCTGATGCCTTTAGGGTGTGACTAGAGACACAGGCACAGAAGGTTGTGTGGCCACCCCACCCCTTGGCCACCAGTTAGGAGGTGGCCCTGTGTTGTGATGGGAGGAGGCTGCAGGGCAGCCCAGTGGAGCACCACCCTCTTACAGGGCATTGCACAGGCAGCCTTGGAAGGTGGTGGATTTAGCTGCCTCCCTCTGGCCCAGTTGGAGCTACAGGGAAACGTCATGGCCACCTCCCCTGCAGACATGCCCAGCTCCCAGTCTTGCCCTCCCCCTGTGCCAGGAGCACTGGGCTCCCAGCCTCTGCCTGTGGGTGGTACCACTTGTTCCCCCAGCCAGTAGTGCCTTCTTCTCTTCACCCATTGTCCACCCATGACTCGTTCTCAAGAGCAGTGGGTACACTGTAATCCCTGCCACTCAGGAGGCTGAGGCAGGAGGATAGCAAGTTTGAGGCCAGCATGGGAAATTTAGCAAGACACTGTCTCCAAATAGAGTAAGAGGAGCTGGGGCTGTAGTTCATGGTAGAGCTTGTCTAGCATCTGTGAGGTGCCAGGCTCGGTCCCCAGTACCAAAACCTGTGGACAGCCGAGCTTGCCTGCCCTGTGTGAGGGAGTCTGTTCACCATGACGGTGCCGCTCCATGCCCTGAGCAGGGCACCTCTGTGGTGCTGCAGTTCTCATGCACTAGTTTCTTCTCTACCTTCTCTTTCTTCTTGAATCTTTTTCTTGGTATCATCCATGTCTTCATGTTCCACAAACATGCCCAGTAAAGACGGGGCAGGCATCCCAGGCTCAAGCAATCCTCGTGTGTCAGTTTCCTAAGTGCTGGGACTGACAAGTGGGCACTGCTGCACCCAGAAGCCCCATTTTAAAGATGAAGAGAGTGAGGTGCAGAAGTTGAGCCGACTTGCTGGGATCATGAACACATTCATTCATTTCGTTTTGCAAATACTTAACTTTGGCTTTGTCCCAGGCACTGGGGTTGTCAGTGAGCAGGCAGACAAGGTCTCCATTGCATGCACATCTGACAAAGACAGAGTGAGCCAGTGAAGATGTGCAAGTCGTGGGGAAGCTATGGAGGGTGTGACTGGGCAGAGGTGGGGCCACTGCGGGGGACAGGCTCTGGGATGGTGGCAGTTCAGTTGGTTCTTGAAGGATGGGAGGCAGCTCCCAGAGAGGCAGGGACAGCAGGTCCTAGAGGCAGGCAGGGGGCAGGTGTGTCCCAGCCATGGAGAGGAGGCTGCTGAGTCTGGAGTTTGACTGAGTGAGTGCCAGGATTGATGCCCCTGGTCAGCATCTGGATGGGGAAGAGAAGCAGCAAGCCCATCATCGCAGGTCCTCCTGCACACCCTGGCCTAAGAACTGGGATTTTCCTGGTATGATGGGAAGACCTGGACCTGGGTTAAACAACACAGCAAGTACTTTGGATCTGATTTTTATTAAATTCTGGAGCTGCCATGGACTAGAGAGGAGCAAGGTGAGGTGTGCATTGGGGTCTGCCTTCCCTGATGGTCCCTGGAGCTTGGCTTCCTGCCGCTGCTGCACCTGGCAGCCATGTGAGGTCTTCGAGTGCAGATGAACAGTGCTGCCTGGGCCTGGGTGGGGAGGAAGGGCCCGAGCCCCGCAGCATGGTTCAGCATTAGCAGATAGTATTGTCGAGTACAAAGGAAGGGGGAGACAGGGTGCTGCCTCATGGGCCTGCAGTGGCCAACAGACTGTACCAATGAACTACACGGGAACATGAAGGATTTCCTGATGAGAAACCCATGCAGGACGGGTGTGTGTGTGTGTGTGTGTGTGTGTGTGTGTGTGGGTGTGGGTGTGGTGGCCAGTGGAATGGAAGGGGTGCCCTGGTGTGACTCCACATCTTGTGTGCACTTGGCCCTTGCACACCTGTTTCCTGTCATGGACCCATTCAGAGTTCTGTGGGCAGCGGGTGGAGGCGGCTGGAGGCACGAGGTCTGGTGTGACGGCGGGGAGCTCCTGAGACCTGCAGGGCTGTGTCTGGTTGTTGTCATCTGTGAGCCAGCCCACTTGTGGAACAAGGCTTGGGAGCTTGGACTGGGAGAGTAAGGTGCAGAATCACCAAGCAGACTCCAGGGAGGTTTCTGGAATGCTTCCACTTTATTCAGGACATGCACAGGCTTATCTAGCTTACGTGTGGACAACCACGGTGGAGGAGCATGGGAGGAGCATTTGATTACATGGCACTTTCTAATAGGTTATGCAGTAGTGAAGAACATTGGGCGATATCTTATTGGCTAGACATATGGTGGAGTGATTCTTCTTGAGCGAGGCAAAGGAGTCACGGACTAGGGGCAGAGGTACAGCCTGTTAGACCCAGCCTCTAAGCACTTAGGCAACTTAGCTCAGCCTCAGAGAGGTCTTTGAGTTTGCTCAGAAGACAGGAGTGTGGCGCAGTTGGCCCAGCCAGGCTTGAACTTCTCCCACATCTGATGCCTGTCACCTCCTGGCCCCCAGGCACAGAGGATGCTAGGGGCACAGATGTAGACCTTACCTCCAGGGCAGCTGTGCCTATCAGCCTGCATGCCTGACCCCTTACATTATCTGTAATTTTAGCTCCAAGAATGAAAGTGAAGTTTCCCCCGCAAAGACCTAAGTCCACGTAAGTTGTTTGTAAGAGCTGAACTCTCCAGCCAAACTAGCCCAGAACCAAATCGGCCTCTCCCAAGTCACATGACCTGGAGCAGATGGCTCACCCTCCTGCACCCTTCACAAACTTATGTGAAATGGGAATAAACGGCTGTGACTTCAGAATCCTGTTGGGAAGAGAAAGAGAAAATGTTTGAAGGAGCTGTGCCACACCTAACTCATAGTGTTCTGAGTCTGTCACACTTAGATGTATATCCTAGCTGCTTGGGAGGGTGAAGCAGGAGGATTACAAGCTCAACGCTTACCTGAGCACCTTAGCAAGATCCTGTCTCAAAATAAAAAGTAATGGGGCTGGCCATGTACCACAGTGGTAGAGCCCTGGGTTTGATTCACAGTGAGAGAGACAGAGACAGAGACAGAAGTGTCAGAGTCACAGAATCCCCTGGGCTGGAGATGTGGGGATGGAGCTAGGTGACACAGGACTCACATGCATGAGGCCCTGGGTTCCATCTCCACCACAGGGAAAAAGAAGTGTCTCAGGGAGACACACACACACACACACACACACGCGCGCGCGCTCTCTCTCTCTCTCTCTCTCTCTCTCTCTCTCTCACTTTAGAGGAAAGAAAAGCTGTTCTGGTGTTGCTCAGAGAAGTCGAGGAGAGGGCCGCCCATATCTTGGTGTAGCTAGTTCATCTTTTACCCTCATAATGGTCTCACAGCTAAGGAGGGATGCATTCTTCACTGGGAAGCTAACATTGTGGCTCCCAGGAAAGGCCTAGAAGGAGAGGGCTGCCCTCCTCTCAATAAGAAACTATCAGGAATCTGACTTTTGTTTTACCTCCTGAGAAAATATGGGGTGAGGTAGTCCAAGCCCTTTGTAGAAGGCTGGAGCCCTGTGGGTGGAAATGACTAAGAATCTTTTGAAGAGATGGGCATGGTGGCGCACACCTATTGTCCCAGCAGTCAGGAGGCTGAGGCAGGAGGATTTTTGTGAGTTTGAAGCCTGCCTGGGCTACATAATTCAGGGCCATCCTGAACTACAAAGGGAAACCCTGCCTCAAAAACAAAAACAAAAACAAAATGTCTCTTGAAGTCATGGATGTCTGTTATTCAGTGTTAAGGTTTTGTATGTAAACCCCCATCGTGTCTCCAGATTTCCGGTAAAGTGCTGCATCCTGAAGGCCTTGAGTGTTTCTTTGCCTGAGTGTGTTGACAGCAGTGGTTAGCACTGTCCTAGGCAGGAGCGCAGTACCCAGCTCACGTTCTCTGTGTCAGGGTCCCTCAGGTCCTCCATGCTTTGAAGTTCTAGCTGGTGATTGTGCCTGTGTAGCCCTGGGGACTTGGGGGCTCTCCTGGCCATGGGAACCTCTGCTGGGCTCCCATCTCAGGCTGCAGGCGAGCCCAATGTGGGAGACCACCTCATTGACTGTGCCCAGAGCAGGCTGTGAGCAGTGCAGGCTGTGAAGAGTTAACTCCACATTTGGCTTGTTTTGAGAAGTGAGTCTGACCACAGCCTTCAGGCCTAGATAACATGGCACCAAAGTCAGAGTGACTCACACCCAAATTCCATTCCCAAAATTAAGAAGGCTTTGTCTCTTCTCTTACAAGCCTTGCCTGTTGTCAGCAATGAATCCCTATCATCCACGCATAGCCCTCCCGCCCTAACCTAACTATGATGTCATCAGTAAATATCAGAGGCTTTGGTTGGACGGGGTCTTTTGCTGCTTGCTCAGCACTGGCCATCCTGGCTCCCCACTTCTCTCTTTAATTCTGTCTTTTAAGTTTTTCTAATCACCTTGTACCATAGCACTGAGCAGGAGATTGGCACCTGCCATGGGGGTCTGATATCCAGCAACTGGCAAACAGTCACAAAAACCACTGGATCTGAAGTGTGCACTGCAGGCAGGATGTGATCCCTGGGTTGGCCTCTCAGGAACTTGAGTTGGCACTTGGCACAGGAGTAAGCAGGCTCATCGATGAGGGGCCCCAGTCTTGACTTGCTAAGTGGAATCCCAACGCTGTGATCTATAAGGCCAAGTGCTGTGCCAGAAGTTCCAGCCAGCGGTGCCCCTCCCAGGATATGGAGCAGCTGTCTGCCCATCGGCACTTTCCCTCCTCTGGGAACTCTTCCTTCACTGGAAAGCAGACACTTGCACAGGCTGGTTTGTGTGTTTGTACAAGGAGTTGCATGATCTTAAAGGCTTGCATGCCACTGGTGTGGGGGATCTGGTGACCCCGTGTCACTACAGAGACCTGCATTATCCTGCCTGAGCATCAAGGGGAATGCGGAACGTTCTGATCGTGCAAATGGGGTACAATGTGTTGTCGTCCTTCACTCCCCAAACTGAATACTGGCCTGATACTCTCTACCTATTGGAGCTTCAGGCTTGGAAAGGGATGATTCATTTGTAACTGTCCCAGGAGGAATCTGTGGAACAAGGTCAGGAGAGCCGATGTCCCTATGGACTTGTCCTTCCAGGCACTGCCTGATGGGTTAGAGGCTGAGGGTGGGTACAGCTGTCAACCCCCCGCACAACTGGCATTTATTGAGCATATGCTTTGTGCCAGGGCAGAATTTACCAGGGCAGAGAGTAGAGAGCCATGCCTCATGAGCCCTCCCTCCTAGTGGAGAACACAACAAACAAGCAACCAGGAAAAATAAATAAGCAAACAGGCCGTTCACTGCATGGCTGGGAATCAAGAGACAGAGACCAAGGTCCCACAGCATCCCTCCGCCCCATGGAGACCTATGACCTTGCACTGAACTCTGCTCACTTCCAGTAGCACCAAACAGTGGTGCTGCACATGGGTCACTGGGGACACTTGAGGTCCACACGACAGCGGGGACCGAGGTCAGCACAAGTTCTCACAGTAGAGAAGGGTGGAGTGGGTGGTCATCACAGGCATCTGGTGGAGTCTGGAGCACCAGGGGTGGGAAGAGCTCAGTGCGAGGGGCAGGAAAAGGCTGGAGTTGGACCGCAGAGGAGACATCTCTCCTCCCTGGAGGAGGGGACGTTCCGGGAGGAGTTCTCCCCGGTCTGTCTCTCTTCAGTGGTTTCTCTGGGGCAGTGCTGATCTTGTGGCTGACTGGCAGTGCATTCTTGTTGGTGTGCTGGACAGAAGAGGGCCTGCGAGCTCTTGGAGCCTCTGACCTCAGGCAGTGTGAGGCTGGGCTGAGGCAGTGGCCTCCGCCAGCTCTTCTGCAGGAAGTGAAAGTCTTTAGTCCGGTCTGGTCCAGGCCAAGGCTTCCTATAGCTCCTTCCAGGAGACTCAGCATTCCAGGAACCACGCTCAGGGAAACAAAGGGACAGTCGTGTCTACCCCCAGTGTGGCAGGACCAGTGTCATGTCTTCCAGGTGCTTCTGCCTGAGAGCTTCCTGTCTTCCTGAGCTGAGGAGCGGCAGTCTCTGGTTCCATGGTGTGGAACAGGGATTTGGGGTCTACTTCTTCCTGAACTCAATTTGAGCAACTTCCTTTTTTTTTGGTACTGGAGATTGAACCCAGTGTGTTCATACTGAGCTACCACCCTAGCCCTTTTAAAATTTTTTATTTTGAGTCAGGGTCTCATCAGTTTGGCTTAAACTTTCTTCAGTGTCTCATAGTGCTGGAATTACCTCCCAAAGTACCACCATGCGCGACTCTATCTTCCCTTCTTGTCTTTGTGTTTGTTTGTTTGTTTTTGAGACAAACATGGTCTGGCTATGTAGTTCAGGCTGGCTTTGAACTCACTATGTATCCCAGGCTGGCCTCAAGCTCATGGCAATCCTCCTGCCTCAGCCTCCTAAGTGCTGGGACTACAGGAGTGCACCACCAGGCCCAGCTACCCTCTGCTTTAGCCCACTGTTTCCTCTGTTTTCAGATATCTGATACCACTGATTCCTAACTTCTGGGGAGTCAAGTGCTATGAATCACGTTCCTCATCAGCAATTTGTCACTATCTCCTCTCCTGTCTTTATCCTTTTCAGTCTCACTTCTGTAAAACTCTGTGATCTGTGCAGAAAGTTTTCGGTGGAAGCAGAGGCATGTTGGCTCCACTGTGGTTGACTTAGCAGCTGTTGCTCTGCCGCTGTGGGGTAGGGGCATGGGGGCCAGGCGTGAAAGTGGGGAGATGGACGGGGCTGTAGCAGATGCAGGTTCGACCAGTGGTGCTATGGTGGGGGTGGAACGAGAAAGGGGCGACCTGCAGGAGGTTAAAGACAGTTCCTGTGCCTTCCTGAGAGCTTTGGTGGAGGGAGTGGGCACAGTGGGGAGCTAAGACAGCCCACGCTCCTACTTCATGCAGACGGACTTGGGAGGAGCAAGTGCAGGGTTGGGGATGAGGATGGAGGACACCACATAGTGAGGACAGGCAGCTTTGGGTTCTGGAACAATTCTGGGCTGGGCATGGTGGCCCATACCTGTAATCCCAGCACTCAGGAGGCTGAGGCAGGACAATCGCTGCAAGGTCAAGGCCAGCCTGGGCTACATAGTAAGTTCAAGGCTAGCCTGAACTTCATAGCAAGACCCTGTCACAAAACAATTCAAGTAGAACAATTCTGGAACTGAGGGGAGAGCTGGGGCTAGACTTAGGAGTCACTGGCACCCAGATTCACGTTTGAATTCCTGGGAGTAGATGTGATTATCAGGGGTCAAGCCTTATTCAAGAGTTGGGGCCCAGCAGATTGTGTGCCGACTTCGCTGCTGATGAGGCTTTGTACCCTCTGAACCGCAAGCAAAGGTGGGCCCTTCGGAGGACCTTACTCAAGCTTGCCCGGTCAGGTTATGTGAGCTCTGGGCTTGGAGCTGGCCTCAGGCTTCGCAGACTTCATGCTGTCTCCCCAGTTTCGGCCCTGGGAAGCCAAGAGCTTCTGGAAAATACCATTCTGTGCAGCCACTGGCCCCTTTAATCTTAGCCGACCCTCCCTCCTCAGTCCTGGACACACATTAAAGCTGCAGACGCTGTGTTGGGCGAGGCCCTTCCATCTGTAAGCTGCCCCTTGCTCGTTTTCATCTCCCTGGATCTGGATTTGGATCTGGAATTCCTGGCCGTGGTCCCTGGCTTTGATATTTGCCTCTGTTCTTTCTGGTTTGGCAACTCATCACGTTCGCCTTGAGGCTTTCCGGCCTCCAGATTTCTCTGCTAGCCCTCTGCTGGGTCCCGTCCTCCCGTCCTCTGGCTTAATGTCCTCCAGTGGCCCAGGACAAGGAGCGCTCTCTGGTTGGCACTCCACGAGTTCCACATGAGGCCAGAGATGAAAGCGGCCCTGAGGTAGCAGGCAGCACGAGGGCAGGAGGCCTGAGCCAGCTGGGTCACCTCACATGCACACAGGAGGCCAAGCGCGCTCGCCGCTCTGTCCGCAGGACCAGGCGACACTGCGTTCCAGCAGGGCTGGCCTGCTGCTTCCCTCCAGGCCCCTGGGAGGTGTCCGGCTCTGCTCTGGGGCTTGGCAGCAACAGTGAAGAAAGCCCGAGTGTCAGGGAGCTGCCGCCCACCCTAGAGGGGGACACTCAGAAACCCACACTCAAATGTATAGTAGATATTGGAAATGGAAAAAAAATGTTCACATGGGAAGGGGAACAAGGGAGCAGGCGGGGAGAAAGGAAGGAAGGGACAAGAAGAAAAGGAGAAAATAGAAGGAAAAAATGGAACCAAAGTTTTTGTACACAGGGGAGGGGAAAAGAGAATGGGAAAAAAGAGGCGGGATGTATCATGTATGGGTGCAAATTTCCTCCAGTGAGTGTTGTCATTATGTATGTGTAAAATCTACCAACTAATGTTCTGCTGTTTAAAAAATCAAAACTCACAAATGGATGGGGGCAGCCTTTTGCTTCCTTGGCACCCTCTCTGTCTTGCAGGACAAGGCCACAGACACCCAGATCTGCAGAGGAGGAAATCCCCAGAGGAAGGGAGGCCAGCCAGAGCTCAGCAGGTGCATGAGAGAAAAGTAGAGAAAGTGGGAGAAGAGAGAGGAGGGGAAGAGAACACGAGCTGCTCTGACTGAGAGCAGCCCCAGCCCCGCTCAGCTGGGAGGGTGCATGGGTGTCCCACCTGCTACCCCCGTGCAGCCTCAGCCCCCGGGGAACTTGGCATACACACTTGCCCTGCCCTGTCCTGGCTTTGGGACTTCAGTGTGCAAGTGACTCAGACACACTGCAGCCTGAGAAGCAACAGCTGAGCTCCCTTGCTTCCTCCCTGCCTCCCTCCCTCTCTTCTCTCCTACCTCTCTCCCTTGTCTACTTCTATTTTTTTGTTGTACTGGGAGTTGAAGCCAGGGCCTTCACACTGAGCTACATCTCCAGCTCTTTTTAGTTTTTATTATATCTTGAGATGGTTATTGCTGAGTTGTTAAATTGCACAGGTTGGGCTTGAACTTGGATCCTCCTGCCTCAGCCTCCCCCAGTGCAGGGATTATAGGTGGGTAGCACCACACCCAGTTTAGGGCACACATCTTGACCAAGGGCAGTGTTACTGGCTCAGATCTGAAATGTTCCCCAGAGTCTCAGGTGCTCAGAAGTGAGGCTTTTGGAAGGGGATTAGGCCTTGCAGGCTCTCCACTCACCGGGCTGATCCACTGGTGAGTTCAGAGCTCAATGTGTTTTAGGAGGTGGGTCAGGAGAGGTGGCTCCCCCGGATATGACCTGGAAGATCTTTCTCTTTTCTCTCCCTCCCCCTTCCCCTCCCCCTCTCCCTCCCTCAATTCAGGTGGATCTTCAACTGACTATGAAGTAGTCCAGGGTGGCCTCAAATTCTCAGTAATCCTTCTGCTTCAGCCCCCTCATTTCTGGGATTAGAGATATGAGCCACCATGCCCTGCTGTAGGGTGTATTTTTGTCCCTGACTACAACCTTCTGTCTGCTTCCTGGCTGCCATAGAGTGAGCAGCTGTCCTTTAACAGGCCCTTCCACCCTGCCATTTTTTTTTTTTTTTTTTGGTACCAGGGATCGAACTCAGAACCTTGCCCTTGCAAAGCAGGCGCCAGCACCACTGAGCTAAATACTGGGCCCACACCCTGCCATTTCTATTTTAGAGCAGCCAACTGTGGACTGAACCCACTGAGACTGTGAGCCAGCTAAACCTATTTTTCTTTAAAAGTTGTGAGTGCTGGATATTTTGTCCCGGAGATGGGAATGTGACTAACACAGGAGAGACAAGCTCCACTCCAGGCTGTGATGGATCATTAATAATTCTGCCCCCTTGTGGAGATGGGAGGGGTTTGGCGTAGAACACAGGAGGCTTCCTTCCCTAGGAAATGTATGTTTTTAAGCAGTATTTCCATCATTATTTGTAAAACTTATTTTCTCTTTACCAACACAATATCAATAAAAATGAATACAAGAAGCTGGGCGTGGTGGTGCATGGCTGTAGTCCCAGCTCTTGGGAGGCTGAGGCAGGAGGATTGCCACAGGTTTGAGGCCAGCCTGCATAGTGAGATCCTGTTTCAAAAATAAATAAATAAATAAATAAAATAAAAATTAAATTCCCAAAGTATTTTCTTTTCATTTGACTTCTTTTCAACAAAGTTTTATTCATTTTATATATATACATAAATATATGTATATATAATATATATAAATACATATATATATATATATATATATTTGTGCGTGTGTGTGTGTGTGTGTGTGTGTGTGTGCTGGGGATTGAACCCAGGGCACATGCTAGTCAAGCACTCTGCCACTGAGCTACATCCTCAGCTTCAAATCTTGACTTTTGTATTAGTTTATGAGCTACTAGTCACTATGAATTGAATGTTAAATATATTATGCATGAAAAGAATACTTGAAGTTATTTGTGTATTTTACCTATTTTTTCAGTTTATTAAAGTTGTGAATTTTAAATACATGGCTTAAGTTCATTTTTTCCTTTGTTCATGGAGCTAGTTTTATATGTTAAATCTCCTTCACTTGTTCTTTGGTTAGTGCTCAGCTCATGAATTTCTCTAAACATTTAATATCACTTACTGACTTGATTAATTAAATTAGCTTAGACTGTTAACACTGTAATTAAGCATTTGAGAATCGAACATGTTACATCTGTCTAAGGCAGACTTAGACACTAAGCACTTAATACACAGAATTTAGACACTATCTACAAACAGTCTCGGTTTATAGATCTTATTGGAGTTCTGTAACCAGTTATCCACTTAGTCTACATAAATACTAAGTTGGCAGTGCAGGCCGGGGCATGGGCTGCAGTAATGGAACACCTGCCTAGCTGTGTGAAGCCATGGGTTTCATCCCCAGCACCAAAAAAAAAAAAAAAAAAAAAAAAAAAAAAAAAACAAAAAAAAAAAAAAAAAAAAAAAAAAAAGAAGACACTGGAAATATAGGTCACATACTTTTATACTTTGTCAACACCTTAAAAAACAGGCTATAAAATGCTAAACTTTAAAATGGCCCAAGGTAAATCTGTGGATTTTACCACAACTAAAAAAGAAAAAAAGCAGATAAAACATAAATTATCCCCTTGGTAACAGCAGTTAATAATGCATATTTCTTTAGCCCTGTGACCAGTGTTAACATGCTGTTCATCTTGTTTACATCTGCCACAAGCCCCAGCCTCAGAGGTGTGCTATGGCTCAGCATTAGTGTGTGGCCTTTGCACTCAGTATGTTCAATGCATTTGAGTCCTCAGCACATACAAAAAATTCAGGATTTAGGTCCCACTGCAGACTAGGAATATGAATTCCAGATGGGCGCTGTTTCCCCTAAAATTAGGAACAAGACTGCCCATTGTCACCCCTTCTGTTCAACCTAATGCTTGAAACATTAGACAAAGCAAGCAGGCCAGAGAAAGAAATAAAAGGATACATATAGAAAAGGAAGAACTGAAATTTTCATTTTCAGATGACATGATACTTTACATATAAGACCAAAGAACTCCACCGAAAAACCTCTTAAAATTTCTAACCATCTTCAGCAATGTAGCAGGATGCAAGATGAACATACAAAAATCATTAGCATTTGTGCATGTCAATAATGAACTTGAAGATAAGGAAATGATGAAAATAATATCATTCACAGCCTTAAGAGAAATAAAATACCCAGAAGTTAACCTAACCAAGGAAATGAAAGACCACTACAAAGAAAACTACAGTACTCTGAAGAAGGAGACTGAAGAGGACATCAGAAAATGGAAAGACGCCCCTTGCTCCCGGACAGGCAGAGCCAATATTGTCAAAATGGCCACACTTCCAAAACTGTTATATTGTCATGGCCAAAGCCTCATGCAGTCTTTTCAGAGGCGGCTGCATCTGGATTGTGTGATGCGGGAATTAAGGGCACGTGAGGGAGTGGTTTTGGCCCCACACTATTCCCAGTAGTCTGGATGGGATGAAAGGGGCAGGAAGATGCTGTTAAGGTTCCTTGTTGCTTTTGTTACCTTCTGGCTACCATGAACTGTTTCTCCTCTGCAAGGCCTGTCTGCCAAGCCACGCTGCCTTGGAGCCAGCTGATTAGGGACTGAAACCTCTACAAACAAATCTTTTCCCTCTATGGGTGTCAGGTATTTTGTCTCAACAAGAGAATAGTTAGTAACATACAGATTCAAGTCAGTCCTGGCCAAAGTACCCACAACATACTTTACAGAACGAGAGAAAACAATCCTAAAATTAATATGGAGCCAGAAGATACTGAGAATAGCAAAAGCAATGCTGGGCAACAAGAGCAAAGCAGGAGGCCTTAAATATCAGACTACAAGCTATACTACAAAGCAATAGTGTTAAAAAAAGGCATGGTACTGGAACAAAAACAGACATGGATCAATAGGACAAAACAGAGGATATGGAAAGGACCCCGGATGTACTCAGCTATTTGATCTTTGACAGTGGGGCCAAAAGCACATGCTGGAGGAAAGATAGCCTATCCCACAAGTGATGTTGGGAAAACTGGTTACCTGTGTGTAGAAGACTGAAACTGGACCCTCATCTCTCACCATGTACTAAATTAAAATCAAATGATCAAAGACAGAACCACTAAATGTACTGGAAGATAAAATAGGTAAAAACTTGAAGATATAGTTGTAGGAAAGGATTTTTCTAAATAGAATAGTAATTGTACAAGAAGTAACAGCAAGAATCAACAAATGGAATGATGTCAGACTAAAAAGCTTCTTTACAGCAAAAGAATCAATTATCAGAGTGAAGAGATGACCTACAGAACAGGAAAAAATTGGCTGGCTTCTTCTCAGACCAAGGACTAATACCTAGAATATATAAAGAGCTCAAAAAAAATTACACCACCTAAAATTAAAGACCCAGTCAAGAAGTGGGCAAGAGAAATGAAGGAAGAAATACAAATGGTCAATATATATATGAAAAAATGCTTAACTGGTCATTAGAGAGATGCAAATTAAAACAATGCTAAGAGTTCATCTTAATCATCAGAAAAATCAAACACCAATGTGAGGCTGTGTTGGAAAAGGAACCCTCCTGCATTGTTGGTGGGAAGGTAAACTAGTACAACCACCATGGGAATCAGTATGGCGATTTCTGAAAGAATTAAAATTAGAAATTCTATATGCCCCAGTCTATCTTCCCAAAGAGCTTCAGACATCATACTACAGCAACACACACATACCAGTGTTTATAGCAGCCCAATTTATAATAGCTAAATCCGGGAAGCAGCCTGTATACACATCAGCAGACGACTGGATAGAGAAAATATGGTCTCTCTGTGTAACGGAATACTACTCAGCCATAAAGATGGATGAATTTGAGAACTTTGTAGAGAAACGATGCACTTAGAATTTAATGTTGAGTGAGATAAGTCAGACACAAACACTCATCTGAGTAAGGGAAAGTATAAACTAAGGGAAAAAGGAAGGATAGAATGAGGCAAGGGATGGATCTGTTGCAGATGGGAAGGGTCCAGGGGACCAGGGAGGAGGGGATGGGGAAATGGGCAGGGTAAAGATATGCCACATGTGGGAGGGGTCCCAATACCTCAGTGAGTGTGGACATTATACGCCACAAACACAAGCCAAGACAAACAGGATCAGCAAGAATGAACAGGGGGATGAGAGGAGAGGGCGGGAGGGAGAGGGGAAGGGGATTAAAGCAGAGAAACAAGCTGCATCACATGTGTATGCAGTGCCCCAAGGTGGCTGTCAAACGCATGTGCTGCAAAGGTGCTAATAAATCTAGAAGATGATGGGAGGTGAAATGAAATAAGATTGGCAAAGTGATCGTGTTGGGTTTGGGTGCTGGCACATGGTGTGTTGCATCACAAAGGTGCCTACCAGGCACAGCCACGTCCGCTTGTCACCCAGGTCCGTGTCACACCTGGGCTGCGACTGCTTATGGCAGCAAGGCTCCTGTTCCTCTGTTTACACCAGCATTTGCATCTCATCCCGAGGCAGCTGCTTGGGCACCGACAAACACTTATTATTTACATTATCATTTATTTAAAAAGTATTAGTGTCAATATCACTTATTGATATTTTATTATATATTATTATTATTTCATAATTCAATACATCTGTCGTGTTTTGCAATGGACATACTAAATGTGCCTGTCTGGCTGACAGTCTTAACTAGGCCTTATGTAGGGGTAGGGCTTATATTGCAAGCACCGTGAAAAATCATGCTAGGGCTTATTTTCCAGTTATGTCTTATTTTTGGTGAATTATGGCAACTATTTATGCTAATATAAGTATATATGTTAATTTAACCATATATGCTAATTATAACATTTTCATTCTTTTTTTGTAGTATTGGGGATTTAACCTTAGGCCTTTGCACAGAGCTACAAGGTATGATTGAAAAAATATGTTGAATGTTTAAATTAAAAAAAAACAAACTTATTACAGTAAAAGACACATTGCCCAGGATAACTTCTCAAAGCGAGGGGGAGTATTTTGAGGAGGATTAATGGAAATGTGTGTTTACAATAATAAATTATTTAAGCATTTGTGGTATTTTTACTACCCCTATTGATCAAACATCTATGGCAATTTCTGTCAATTAAAAATATGATGGTGTGTCCACCACGACCACCAGATGTAACACCATGTAGCTCACGTTGGCCTGGAACTCACAGTGACCCTCCTGCCTCAGCCTCACAGTTGCTAGGATTATAGATGAGCACCACCACACCTGGCTTCAGAGGCTCATGCTCATGCGCTGATCCGTCGGGTCTCACACACACACACACACACACACACACACACACACACACACACACACACATAACCAGCTCATAGAATCACTGGCACTCATGGTGCTCAATGCTTTCGATCCATCTCTCCTTGTTTGTTAAGTTTGAGAACGTGGATCCAGCCTACTTTTATACATGCAATACCTCTGAGCACAGCAAGAGTATTCATGTTCCAGTCTAAAAACACATCAGTCTGGCGCAGGGGTTGGCAAACCACGGTCTGATGTTTGTTTTTGAAAATACAGTTTTATTGGAGTAGGTGCTCATTCATTTTTATGTTATTACAGCTGCTTTGGGCTCCAAAGGCAAAGTTGAGCAGTTGGAACAGACAGCATGTAACCACCAGCCCTGACCTCTCTGCTCTCTAATGCTTGTCCACACTCTCCGATGGTCTCAGCAACACTGAGTAGCAAGGAAGAGTCGCCAGATTTAGCAGTTAAACAAGCTTGCTTGCTTTTTTCTTTTCTCCCTTCTTTCTCCCTTTCTTCCTTTCTCTCTCTCTCCCTTTCTCTCTTCTTTCTTTCTTTCTCTCTTTCTTCTTGGAGTTGGGGATTAAATCCCAAGGGTTTGGTAATGCTAAACAGCCAACAAATATATTTTTAAAGAATAAGTATGTTCCCAAGATCACCTGACACCTCTACAACCAAGACTCACACAAGGTCCTTGTCACCCTAGTCCAACCACACTGACCTCACTGTGAGCCTCAGAAGAGAATGCAGCTGTAGGGAGTGGAGGCTGTTCAGAGATGTGCCCAGAGCACAGAAGCAGAGGGGACGCTCTGGTCACTTGTGCCTGCCAACAAAACTTGACAACTATGCAGCTTCTGGTCACTGAGCTCCTAGGCACTCGTGACCAGTAACCACTCTTCAAATGGTGCAAGTAACTGTTATTGGAGGTGGCATGTCATTAGTCTGGGAAGTGCTTTTTAAAAGTAGCAGATCAAGTCACTGTGGTGGTGCACACCCATAATACCAGAGGCTGGCACAGAAGGGTTGCAAGTTGGAGCCCAGCCTGGGCAGTTTAGCAACTTAGCATGACCCTGTCTAAAATAAAAAGATAATAAAAGGGCTGGAAAGGAGTTCAGTGTGAAGGCTCTTGGTTCAATCCCTAGTCACACACACACACACACACGTAGCTCTAGGGCTGGGATGTAGTAGCGTACCTTCTTAGCGTGTGTGAAGCCCTGGGTTTGATCTCCAGCACTACAGAAAAAGTAAGTAAATAAATAAAAATTAAAAGTTTGGTGAGGTCAGGCATGCCTGTCATCCCAGTACCTTGCAAGACTGAGCAAGAGGATTTGTAAGTTTGAGCCAACCTGTCTCAGAAAGAGGGTGGGGTGCTGAGACTACAGTGCAATGTGAAGGCACCAAGAACAAACAGGTGAATAAAAAGAGGTCCACTGAGCACTCATGGTTTGCAGGAGTCACTTATGTGGAAGACTCATCAAGGTAACTGACGGCTTGTGGCTGACCGCTAGCCCAAGGCCTGCAGCAGGACAAACAAAGACTGTATACCAGCCTAGTCTGCGTGTCCTGAAAGACCAGGGAGAAGTTAGGTCTCCCCATTCATCCGGGCTGGCTTCCAGTTGGTAAGTGCTGGGATGCAGGTGTACACCGCCCTGCCAGTCTAGAAATAGCTCTTCTGAGCCCATTTCTTCCACTGGTAGAGTGAAGAATGGCAGTAGCTGCCGCAAGGAGTTGCTGTGAGGATCGATGAACTAAAACGTGTTGGAACTGCTGCCCCTACACAGAAGCACTTGGTAGAGGTTAGTTCTTTGCTTTTCTTAGGGTTGACTGGAAACCAAGAGCGGAAAGGAGCCTTCGCGAGCTGGGTGTGCTGTAGTACCAATTCTCCTCACTAGGTGTCACTGTTTAGCAGCCTCTGTCCTTGACTTGGCCAGGCTGGCTAGACACCTACTTTTTGCTTATTATCATTTTTGATTTGATTTGGTCATTTCAAGGGGGATAAACTGACACACTATCTTTTGAAATCCTTGGGGATCCAGAAATTCCAGCAGAGTTTCTGGCATCCAGGGGCGGAAAGAGCTGTTTGGAGTAGCTTTGGTCATAGTTAAGATGGCATATAATTTATTGTTTAGACGGGAAGAGCGGGATTGTTTTGGTAGTCCTGGGGATTGACCCAGGGCCTTCCGAGTGAGTTATATCCCCAGCCCTTTTCAAATTTTGAAACTTTTAAAATTTTGCTAAGTTGCTCAGTTACTCAGGCTGGACTTGAAATTGCTGTCCTCCTGCCTCGGTTTCCCAGAGTGCTGGGATTACAGGCGTATGCCACCATGCCTAGAAGGGGGACTATTAATAACCACACCAGGACAAGAGGACTGGAATGGCTGCATCTCAAGAGGCTGGATATAGTCACCTTACCTGTGTCTAACTAACCTCTGTACATTCTGAGGACAGGAGCGCTGAATTCTGCCAAAGCCTGTGACAGCCGACTGTGACCATGTGTTTTCAGGAGCTCCTTCTCCCAGAACGCCTTGTCCTTGTCGGATTTATCGGATTCTGTCCTCGGTGGACACAGTCAGTGTGTGTTGGCCTCATGGACCCTAAGTCACCCTGGCCTCTGTTAATCCCTTGTCCTCCCACGGCCCCCTCTGCGGGTTGTCTCTAGTCCTGCAGGCACTCAGCCCAGCACTAGAACCACTTGTTGGATTCCTGCCGAGGGTGCCCTCTGAAGATTCGCTCAACCCTAAAACCCTTTATCCCTTATTTCCAACTCGCTTGTCTTCCTTTTTAAAGGGCAGAAGGCACTGCATTTGTCCAGCGCTCACTTCTGCCAGCCTGGCCTGTCGTTCCCCCCTGGGCACTACTGTGACCACGCCCCACGTCTCAGCCTGCCTCTGGAACCAGGATTCAGACAGCGGCCTAGCCGTGTAGCCCCAGGACCGCTAGCTCATCGGTCACCCCCACCACTACCGCCGCTCTTCTTGCACGGAGACACAGGGCCCCTCTTCCCGCTCTCCCGTGGCCTCCTCTTCTGGACCGTGGCATTTGGAGCAAGTGTTAAGGGGCCGTCAGACTGGAGAGCCTGCGCTGGGAATGGGGCGAGGACAGAGGTTTTGAAGGGAAGGAGGAGGGCTGTTTCCCTTGCCAGGAAAGAGAAGCAGGAAGGGTATGGCTGACGGTTAAGGTAGAGGCAAATACACCGAGAGAGGGGCCCAGAAGGCCAGCGGAAGCTGCCCGTGTAAACAAGAGAAAGCATGGGCCACCCTGAGATTACAGTCAAGCTTTTTTTGGTACCGGGGATCGAACTCAGGACCTTGCGCTTGTCAGGCAGGCGAGGCGCCACTGAGCTAAGTTAAGGTCCGTCTCAGGCATAGCATACCAGTAGTCCTAGCTACTCTGCAGGCTGAGGCTGGTAGGTACATTTGAGCTCAGGAGTTCAGAGCCACTCTGTGCAACGGAGCAAGACCCATCCTTAAAAAAGCCAGGGTAAAAAAACACTGCCTTGACACTCAGTATACATGGGAAGCACAGAATTCACATTTATTTATTTTTAGAGTTCACTTTTTTTGGAGACAGGGTCTCGCTAGTAATTCAGGCTGGCGTGCGCCGCTACACCCGGATGCGAATTCTTTCTGAGGCAGTATCGATGAGGAGAGGAGAGGAAGGGGTTCAGTGCTTGTTTCAGCGGCGAGTTTAG
>NW_022900931.1:28689149-28714048 GCF_012274545.1 Fukomys damarensis | reverse complement strand
CTCGAGGTCGTGGATCCGGAGCTGGGGTCCGGAGCTGGGGTCCGCACAGCGTCTCCGGGGAGCTGTTGCCCTCCGCCGCCCCTGGCACGCCTGGGCCGTGCCTCCTCCGGGAACTCTCCCGGACCGGGGATAGCGCCGGGGTGGCGCCCCGATCCCCGTGTGCCTGCCAGCTCCCTCCAGCTCCTCTCCCCTGCGAACAGCCGCAGGAAGGAACTTGTGCGACCTGTGGCGATGAGAGGTCGGCTTGCAGTCCTAAAGATGGGGAGCGGGAGAAGGGGTTTCAAACAATAGCCTGGACAAATTATTTATATTTAGCCGAGGAATGCAGCCGGAGAGGCAGACAGTCTTCAGCCTGGTCCTGGCAGGGCTGATCGGCGGGGCTGTGGGCTGCTGGCGACAGAGGAACGGGAGCTGGGGAGGAGAAGATGTAGTGTGCTTCCGTTCTACTTGACTCCTTGAAGACCCGCTATGCTCAACGCCCTGAGCAGCTGAGAGTGCTCCAGAATCAAGTGGATTTTTAAATTTTTTATTGTTTTGGTCTTAGGCTTTAATCTTCTGGTATGGCTCTTTAAATATATTAACATATTTATTATTACTAACCTTAACGAATATTTATGAAATGGTTTATAGTTGGCCACGGCTGTCTGTTGCACATTAGCTGTAGATTTTGACTCATCTGTATCCTTATGAAATACATATTATTATAATTTTCTTTTTTGGTACCAGGGATCAAACCCGGGACCTTGCGTTTTCGAGACAGGCAGTGGCTGCTAAATCCCCAGCCAAATACATATTAATTTTAACTACCTTCCCATATGTTAGGGAAATGAGGCTCAGAGAGAGTAAATATCTCCTCTAAGGTCACAAAACTCATTAAGAAAGAAACAAAGCTAACTGGGGATGGTGGCACACACCTATAATACCAGCTTTCTGGGAGGCTGTGGCAGGAGGATCTCAACATTGAGCCGAGCCTTGGCAATTTAGCAACTTAGCAAGATATTGGCTCAAAATTAAAAAAACTTTTTAAAGGAGGGGATGTGCAAAAGTTCAGTACCACCATCACCAAAAAACAAAACCAAAACTTGAAGCTGTAGCTTCTGACCTTTCATGCCCAGTGCGCTCTTCCCTCCTCTGTTGAGCCTTGTCTTGGCCTCAGTGCCCCCTATTCAGTCTTGGGCCAGTTGCCTCCCTTCCCAACTCTCTTTTGAAAGGTTATAGGATTAAAATGTTTCTCGGGTCTCTTCCATATCTGAAAATTAATAGTGTTGAAGTGTGTTTTATCTTCTTTAGTTTTTATTTTTCTTTTTCTTTTTTCCAGTGCTGGGGTCTGAAGCTGTGCTAGGCAAGCACTCTACCAGTGAGCTATACCTCCCTGACCCTATTTATTTTGAGAGAAGTTGCTCAAGGTGCTCAATTTGTGATTCTCCTGCCTCAGCTTCAAGAGTAGCTATGATTGTAGGCTTGTACCACTGTGTTTTAATTGTGTTAGAAAACATAATGTGAAATGAAGCATTTTAACCCATTTTTAAGTGTACAGTTCTGTAGTTATAAGCTAATTATCTTTCTGTGAACACATTTCTAGATCTTTATATCTTGCAAAACTGAAACTCTATTAAATAACCCCATTTTCCCCTCTTCCTAACCCCTGGAAACCACATGTTACCTTCTGTGTAGTGTGCATTCTTAAGCTCTTACTATGTGCTTGATTTGTGTTGTCCTGGAGAGATTAATAGGGAGAAGGGAGGAGCAGCTCCCTTCAGCAGAAGCCCTAGGCCTGCACTGGCTGGCAGGAATGCCCTCCCTCAGCCTTGACTCAGTAGCTCCAGTGTCAGTGGCACTGACTGGGTGGGGAAGACCCTGGGCAAGTGCTTTCACCTCCTTTGGCCTCCATGTCCTGCTTGCAAAGTAAGGATGGCAATACCAAGTTTCTCAGAGCTGTGAGAAGGAGCAATGAGATATATACGTGAAGCGTGCAGCTCAGGGCCTCATATAGAGCAGGTGTGCAGACAGTGGGACTGTTATTTGTAACCGAGCTGGGCAGACAAGGCAAATATGCTTGGAACAAGAGAGTACAAGACTCCTTTTCGCCTATCATGAGGCCAGGCTTGCTGTGGGTGTTACCTCCACTGACACAGAAGATGGATGTGGTCCTGCTGCCCTAGCCTAGCACTCACCCTAGGGCAGCCTCTCCCACTCGTGTCCTCTCAAGAACCCTCAGGTCTAGCAAGAAGAACCTCCCAAGCATGGCTTGCTCATTTCTTTTTGCTGCTTTTCTGGAATATTCTTCCTGTGTTGTTCTCCTTCCCCGCCTTTGTGGCTCTGCTCCTGCATCTGTCTCTCCTTTCAGGGAGCCTTCCCTAGCTACAGGCTTCCCCTGCTCCTCCTAGCTAATACTCCCGATGGACCACTTATTCCTTGGAACTCCTATGGCAGTGTCTGTCTTCATCTGTCACTTAGCTTTCAGGTGCTGCCTTGTGTTATTCTGTTCTGATTTCTCAAATGCTTAGTGTATGTTTTCTGTGCAGGAGTCTGTGCTGAGTTCTGATTCTGCAAAAATAAAGCAGATAAAAGGTCATGTCTTCTGGGAGGTAGGGTCTTGTAAGGGGCTGGAAAAGGCATTCAAAGAATGAGAGTTCAAAGTAAAAAGTGAGGGGCTTCTTACAGCAGTGTGTTGTGTGGATTCCGACAAGATGCAGAGGGTACCGCCTGTCTCAGTGACGGGGTTGTTAGACATCAGCCCTAAAGGGGCTGGCGTCCAGACAGGGAGGAGGACTCAGCCTGAGGATAGGCACTGAGAGGGCCCTTGGGTGTGTGAGCAGCCCAGTGGGCCTGATAGGTGGAGGGAAGCCGATAGAGAATGGGCTAGACAGGTCAACGGTGGCCACATGGTGGGCAGTTTCCTGTGTCTACCCAAGGAATTACATCTATGCATTCACTGTTTCAAAAGAAAGTGAATGGGAGGCCATGGGACCTGTGGGGTTCTCAGTGTGGGTGTCACAGAAGTAGCTGTAGACTTAAGGAGGGCGAGACTGGTCTGTGAAGAGCCAGATCATGGTGGGGAGACTGGCTGGGCAGCTATGAGGAATGGTGAGGAGGGAATGATCCCAAGACACTTTGGAAATAGGACTGAGGCCATTTGTGAACTGGTTGGCTGGAGCCATAAAGGAAATATGACAGGGGATTGAAGCCAATTCTGATCTGGCTGTTGTGGAAGTGGGATGCTGTTTGCTGTTTTATTTCAGGGTGTATGTTCTACCCCACACCTTGTGTTCCCATTGCACTCACTGCTGAGAGCACAGACTAGGCACTGTGTGTATCCTGACATCCTGAGGGAATGAGCCTTGCACCTTCTAGAATCCCAGTTTTGCATCCACAGCAAACTTGTCCATAGATAGGCCTGGCTTTCTCTGGAGTCATGTTTCTGTGGAGTGTCAAGTGCTTCCTGTCTGTGTCTTCATGCCCCGTTTACTTTCCTTCTTAGTTTCTGCTGCACTTTTATCTCTCACTTAATGGCTGTTAACCACCAAGCTTTTCCTGTTCCACAAGAGTAACTTTGGATGTAGGGATGAAAGCAGTGGTGGCCTGTTTCTTCCTATCAGCCTCATAAACATAGGAGAATCAATGTAGGTCTCAGGAATTCACCCACTTTCACATGTCTTCAGACTGGTTTAGTTGAGAGTGGCTGGAATTATGTATTAAATCTTTGATGCCAAGGGTCTACCAGGGATGGCAAAGGTCTAAATGGTGTGGATACTGTTACTTTGGTAACTGCCACAGCAGACATCACTAATGGTTCACAGCAGTCTTTTCTGCTGAGCCAGGGATTGTGTTCATAGTGTTTTAGGCACCTACCACCAGCCGAGGGAGGTGGGCACCACAGATGGAACCGGATTACCATTTCTGGCCTCCAGTTGTTGAGCAAGTAGGTTCTTGTTTGCTGACTGAAAGAGTGGCCCTTGCCATGGTGGCGCACACCTGTAATCACAGCACTTGGGAGGCTGAGACAGGAGGATTGCTGGGAGTTTGAGACCAGCCTGTGCTACATAGTGAGTTCCAGGTCAGTCTCAACTACATAGTGAGACCCTGTCTCAAAAAAACAAAACAAAAAACAACCAAAAATAAGAGTGGCCCTTGCCATGGTGGCGCACACCTGTAATCACAGCACTTGGGAGGCTGAGACAGGAGGATTGCTGGGAGTTTGAGACCAGCCTGTGCTACATAGTGAGTTCCAGGTCAGTCTCAACTACATAGTGAGACCCTGTCTCAAAAAAACAAAACAAAAAACAACCAAAAATAAGAGTGGCCCTTGCTAGTCAGAACTCACCTTAAGGTGACCACATGGCAAAGTGATGACTTAGTTTTTTATTTTCCTGCAGAAATATCCTGGGGCTAGGATGTTTGCAGGAAATAGCTCAGATCAGTGGCAGTCTGGCTCCAGTCCATGGTGGGGCCTCTGAAAGCCTGTGTGCGATAAACTGTCTGGAATCAGTCTTTTGTGCCCCCTAACTAGGTAGGGAAGGACAGAGTAGGGTGCTGGCAACTGGGTTTGGTGTCACAATCCTGTAATTGTAGCACTTGAGGCTGAGACAGGGTGAGTTCAAGGCCTGAACTATACGCAGAGACACCCCACCACCACCAAAAAAAGAAAAGATGCCAACATTTTTTAGATGTCCTGCTGCCCTCCTTCTTGACTTTGAATTTATAAAGTCTTTAAATTGGGATTTGGGGTCTAGGAGGGAATTGTCCACTGCCCCTACCCTTTCTGTGGAGGAAGCCTAGGCAAGAAGGAGAGGCCTGGAACTTCCTGCTTCCTGTCTCCTCCCAGCGGCAGGCTGGGGAGCCCCAGGGTGGGATGGTCTCTGTTGGGCTCTGGGAAGCCTGGCCAGCCCTGTGTGTCTCTCTTCTATGGAGTCTGTTGCAGGACTGACTTACAGATGTTTCTTTAGGCTCCTGCTGATGCCCTGTGTTGTTCCCAGCACTTGGGCCTGGAGGGCCCCTCTGAGCTGCTAGGCTGGAGCCACTGGCAACCCAGGAGGATGGAGCTGATTGAGGCTCCAGGGGGAGCTGCTCACAGGCTGGGACTTTTTCATGTTTCTGTGTGTTTTGTACTGTGGCTTCTCCCTGCTGGGCATTTTGTAAATCTCTTGCTTTCGAGCGCACCCAGCAATGTGATTGGTGGAGGAAGGAGAAGGGCTGGAGTGGTGCTGGCCTGTGGGTTTATCTTGCCAAATTTTCCCTTTGTGAATTCCAGCAGGGATTATTTGGTGGCCCAGGAGTGGCTACAAAGCTCTTACTGTCCTGCCTTGTCACTGTCTGTACTCATATTTGTCACTGTCATCAGCGGTGGTTTTAGACTCTTCAGATATGTTTGCAGTGGAATTGTGTAAATCTTACTTAATTTTCACAACCTTCCCTCAAGGTAGCTGTCATTTCCCTGCATTTTAGAGCAGCAGTTCTTAAGGCCCAGAGCTTTCTCTCCTGTGTAAGGAGGAGCAGGGGCTTCAGCCCAGGTGCTCTGCCTCAGGCTGTTCTTATCAGCCCTGGGAATCAATCCTGTACTGGGCCCTCCCTGAAAGCTGTCTGCCTAGGGAAGCAGAATATGGGGGATAGGGGAATGCCTGTGCCCCTGGTTTGAGTCTTTCTCCCTCTTCCCAGTGCCTGGTTGTATGCTTACATTCTTGAAGCTCTGTCTGCCAGACAGCCGGGCACAGGGTCCTCTGGGAGACAGTCTGGTGGTGGTCAGGTAGCAGAGAGGAAGGATGAACAGGGAGTGACCCTCCTGCCATGCGCACTGCTCCTGCCCCATGATGAATCCTGTGGGGCTCCAGACAGTGCCTAACAGCGTGTTGATTCTGGCCAGATGGTTTGTCTTCCTTTTGTACATCTGTTGAAGTGCAAGTGAGAGAGATTTGAAGCAAGCAGGAAATCTACCCTGTCTGATGGCCGAGGCCTGGAGGGCTTTGGTTGTGCCATTCCTTGTCATGCTTGTGGGCCTTTGGAATGATGACCAGCCCTGGGGAGAGAGGCTGTCATTTGCCTCCTGCTCTTTCCTGTCACTGCAAGTAACCTTGGCAAGTTCATTGTTTTCTTCAGGCCCTTTTTCTCACTTGCAAATGGTGGCTAAGTATCTTTCTAGTTCTCTGTAGCTGGTTTCAAAGGACATGCCTGTGTTTTATTCAGTCCTAGCTTCCTAATTGTTCTGCCCCTTGCTAATGGCTTCTCTCTTTCTGGGCTAGAGGTAGGTAGGGGAAGACAGAGAAGTTAACTAGTAAACCTGGCAGAAGTGGTTTACAGAGCTGCCCCCTGGGGAGTAAGGTCTCATGCTGCCTCACCTCCCTCCCTTGCTCTGCTTTCTTTTAAACTCGCTGCTTCTTGCCCCCACCTGATACAGCTTGGTGTTAAAGGCTCCTTGGCTCAATTCTAGCCCTTCAAGTTAGTAACTCTAGTTTCAGTTGTGGCTGTAGCATAACCAGGTGAGAATACCTGCTGTGCCTGAGTATAGCTCACTTCCAAACACATGCACAACTGAACTCTGAGCTGGAAATGACCGGGGCTCCTGAGAAGGCTGAGGGGCCCAGGGAGCTAGCTTAGTCTGTACTTTGGGACCAGATGTAGAGGATTTTTTTCCCTGTGGTACTGGTGATTGGACCCAGGACCTTTCACATACTAGGCACGTGCTCTGCCACTGAGCTATTTCCTTGGTCCAGATGTAGGTTTACCGAGGTAGACCGTGCCTTGTTTAGCATTGTCTGTGCTCTGAGTTTACTGCACCCCTTTCACCTGCTCATTTTCCACTCACCCCCCTGCAGTGGTTGGAAATGGAATACTCTGAATACTCGCTGCTTCTAAGAGTTTTGTGTCCAGCTCTACCCTCCATGGTCTGCATTTGTTAGAACATCTGACGTGATGGGAACAGGAAAGGATGGTGTGGAGAACAGTCCTGGTGGTCAATGGTGAGGAAGCTGAGTGGAGGCTGTCACCCTAGGAGTGCTGGAGGGTCCCAGGGTCTCTGAAGCAGGCTCTGGGTGAAGCCTTGGCTTTGGCCTTAGTAACTTCTAGCACCTTTGTGCAGATTTGAAAGATGGCCTTTCTTCAGTTAGTTAACTTTAACAAAAGTTAAAGCAAATGTAAACAGGAATGATGTCCAACTTTTCCTGGACAACCTTCTAAGGCCTTGGAGGGCAGTGGCCCTGGCTTTTGTATACTTGAGGCCCTAGTCAGGGGGTATGTATGTCACTGGCAGCACAGAATCTGTGTTCCTTCCATTACTGATGAGGGAAGCATGTCAGGGAGAAGATTTGTGGGAATAGCAGACAGGCGAGGAAGTGACTCAGGTGTGTGCTTCGAGCAGGGTTGGAATGGGATGGCTATGCACATGCATGGAGAGGAGTATGTGTGTGCCTGCCCTGGTGTGTGCAGGCCTGGGGGCCCTTTAGGGGTTGGTGTGGGCACGAGTTATCTCACGTTGTTCTGGGACACAGTCGAGAGGCCCCTTTGCCCTCTCAGTAGGTAAGTCACATCTGAGTGGGCACAGCACCTGGTAGCCTTGCCTCCAGCATGTCTTGCCACCTGCCACAGTGTGGAGACTGAGGCCTGGGGGCTCCAGACTGTCCAGCATGCTCTGGTGAGACAGGTACCGGAGGCAGAGGGGCAGACCTTGCCTCAGCAAGACCCAACCCTCATGTGGCCCAGGCCCTGGAGGAGGGCTCCAAGGGGCAGGGTGACTGGGTTGGAGTGGATGTGTGTTTCTGGGTGTGTGCCCATGCAGAGTGACATGTTTTGTCTTAGAGACAATGAGGTAGAGGTCTGGGCCTATAATTTTCCACATGTCTTAGTCCTGGGAGATTCTGAACAGCTTTGTTTAAAAACTGGACGTATAGGTTGCAGGAACCAGAGTGGGGAAAAGCCACTGTTGGGTCCCCCAGGAAGGCAATTAGGTTTGAAGCCAGAGTGTGGATCTGTACAACCACTGTGTATGTATGCATGGATGGACGCAGCATGGGATGGGGGGGGGGCGCAGAGCGTTTATGGCGCCGTCACGGTGTGAGTCACTCTAAATAGCAACTCTTCTCACTGGCTCCCACTACCCTGCTGCTGAGGATGGGTGGGGGCGGTGAAGAAGCTCCAGGTGGGGTTCAGGGTCTCACCCCCATCCAAGCTGATGAAGGAGAGTGGGAAGTGAGGCAGGAACTACTTGTTCTGGCTCTGCTTCTCTACAGTGAGACAGAGGCTAGAGATGGTGGTGGCCCGCTGCCTGTGTCTGGTGGGCGGCAGTGTCCAAGCTCGGCAGACCGTTCTGTGTCATCTGTAGAGGGACTGTGGGAGATGGAGTGGGGCTGGAGGGAGAGCAGGATTTGGGGAGGGAAGGAAAGGGTCTCTGAGAGGTTGCAGGGATGGATAGAGAGCTTGGTGGGCATGGCCTGGATGGAAAGGGGCATGGCTGTCAGAGAGGGGTCCTCACTTTGGGGCACCTGGGAGGCCATCAGAGTAGCTTAGGATTAGGAGGCTGACAGTAGAGAACGGGGATGAGGACAAAATTGATGTTTTAGGAAACACTGGCTTGTAGCAAAAATCAAGAAAAGATTTTTGGAAAAGATCTTTGGAAAAGAGATGTTTTGTGGCTGAAAGGTTCAATGCAAAAGCATCCACACCTCATGGCACAGACTTCCGACCCCCCCCTTTCTTGTTCCCTGATCCTTCTGAGGGTGCCTGGGGTAGCTCAGCCAGGGGACATGGTGAAGATGGAGACCAGAGGGCATGTCACCTGGCCCTGCAGTTGGGAACTCCTGGTACGTACGTCTGTGTGGCTCAAAGTTGCCAGTGTTGTGCCCTTGTTGCTGGGCCAATCATATCTTTTCAGCTTACAGCCTTGTTACCATGCTTAGTGCTAATGGAAACATGCAGGGTGGACTCTGCACACTTTTAAGCAGTCTGGCATCCTAGGTAAGACTAGAAATCTCAGCAATTCCTGTTGGCCAAGCAATTGGGAAAACTGGGTGGCAGTCCTCCGTGCTCTCTGATGGAGAATGTGCTTGATAGAGGCAGATCATAGGTCCCTGTCCCCCAGAGGCCCTCTCTGATTCCTGCTTTTTGTTTTTGTTTTGCCTGTGTATCTGCCTCTGTGTTGTTACTGTTCTCCATGGCTGTAAGGATAGACCAAACTTTACAAAGTCAGTTAATCAACAAGTAATTATTGAGCACTTTGATTCCTCAAGATGCCTTTTGAAGTAGGTGCTCTGTGCAGTAAGAGAGCTTCAGCCAGGTGCAGGGTTAGGTAGGTCCTCAGCCCTTTTTGTGTGTGGCTATGGACTATCTTTCTGTTTTATCTAGGTCTTTAGTCACCTCCCTGCTCTCCTCACCTCTCAGATCCAGCCCCATGGCTTCCTGTCAGTAGGAATGGGCCTGGAAGGCAGTAAGCCAAGTAGGCAGGGCAAAGGTTATTTCAGGTGTAGCCAGAGCTCTCTGTTTATAATCCAAAGGAGACACCTGCTTGATCCAGCTGGGCAGTCTCACTGCTTTATAGTCACATTTAATTGGACATAAAAAAGTAGTTCCATGATCCGACTTATCTACTGCTCATCCAAGTCCCTTGCAGCTAACAGATTTGAATGTCCCTATGAGGACAGTAAAATGGCACTACCCTTTAGAGAGGCAGCCTGTTGCCAGCGGCAGCTTGGCAAGGCATTTGAGGTCTACTGGAGGGTTGAGCCAGCCAGATTCCTGGTTTCTTTCCCTGCTTGCCCCAAATCGTGTCCAAAGGAGCAGTTCCCAGCAGAGTAAAGACTCAAGGGACACGCCGCTCCCTTCTCTGCTGCTGGTTGTACTAGGAAATGTTCATAGCCTGCACAGGGCGATGGTGGCACTTTACAGGAACAGCACGAGGAGGTGCCCTGTGCTGCTGCTGGTGGTTTTAAACCAAGGCACTTTAATGTGGCACTAGAGCCAAGCTGCTGCTGCACTGTAAACCTAGCAGGCAGGGCTGGCCAGTGGCCCTGTTTTCCTGAGATCTGTAGCCATCCCTGCCCCCATTCCCAGAATGCCAAACAGGACTTTGCCACCTTTGCTGGTGGTTTCTGATGGACATGAGTACTTCTTTGTCTTCAAGACAAAAACACAGGGTCCTTGCACATGCTAAGCAAGTACCCTACCACTGAGCTACACCCCAGCTCCTATAATTTTATTTTTATAATTAACACGTAATTTTGCATGTTTATGAGAACTGTGTGGCATTTTAATACAATGTAGGCAATGTATAATGATCAGATCAGGGAAATGCATATTTGTCATTTCAGACATTTATCATTTCTTTGTGTTTGGAATGTTAAAATTCCTTTCTGCTACCTATTTTGAAATATTCAATTAGTCAGGGGTGGTGGTGCATGCCCGTAATCCCAGCACTTGGGAGGCTGAGGCAGGAGGATCGCTGTCTCAAAAACAAAAAAAACAAAAAACAGGCCGGGGATTTAGCTCAGTGGTGCCTCTGCCTACTTTGCAAGCACAAGGTCTCTTTGCAAGCATGTGCAAGGCCCCTTCGATCTTGAGAGAGGAGGAGGCCACTGCTTGGAAGTTGCACACTTGGGGAAACCGAGGCCACTTTTCCTAGGAGCCCTGGGCAGTTGAGCAGAGGTGGCTCAACCCAGGCTTCTAGATCCTGACCTGCGTTCCGTGTCTTTACCCTCACCTAGGCCTGCTGCCCACTTCCTCAGCTCCCATGGAGGTTGGCTGCTCCCTGCATAGAGGGGACCTGATGGGATCTGTGGAAAACACGTGCCACAGATGACCAAATCCTTGAGGACTTGAGAGAGTCACATGTGGGTTTATTTTGAGTTTGATGGGCCAGGCTCAGATCTCTGGCATTCCTAGCCTCTGACCTCTCAGAATTGACCAGAATGGAAGGATGATAAAAATCGAGGCTCCAGGAATAGCCCAGGAATCTGCTCATTCTTAACCTCCAGAAGAGGTGCTACCCAGCCCAGAGCCTTGTGGAGCTGGGGCTGAGGGAGGGTGACTGGTGGGGGAGGAAGAGAGAAGGAGAGTTCGGTACCATTTCTTCTTCCTCTCCTGTGCCTTCTGGGAGGAGGGGGGCAAGTATAGGGCCTGGCTCAGGGCCAGTCTGATAAGAGCAGGATTTGGAGTCTAGGGGAATGTGGGCTCCGCATCCTGCTTCTCAGGGAGCTGCCTGGTAGTCACTGTTTGTGGAGTTGGTGGGTCCATCTGTGTCTCTCTGACTGTCCTTCCTGCTTCTGTGTCCTCTTCAAACTGAAGACTGGCTAGGGGCAGCTCTGGCCTAATCCTCAGGCTGTGCTGGCCCCTCCTCCCCTTCTCTGTCCCACAGTCAGCTGGAGTATCACTGCTTGCTCTGTGCACACGAAGAGGATGGTGCCGAACACCTATTCACTCCATGGCAGTTAAAGCGCAGCGATGCTGGGCAGCTGTGTCCCCTTATGTGGAGACAAGTGCGTGTCAACACGCTCAGATGCCCGGCACTGTCCAGAGCAGCAGGGATGCTAGAGCACAGAGGAACTGTAATGACAGAGTAGGTCAGTGGGAAGAGCAGCCTGCTGCGGGTCAGGACCCGGTGCCTTGTGCAAATACTGTCACTGCTCCATGTCTTAGGTGTGTTCATCTGTCATAGGAGGGCCTTAGTCCTTGGGTCCTTTCTGGTTTGAGTTCTGTCATTTCCTGTGCTGCAGAGATAGACCTTCTCTGATGAGAGGATGTTTCTGTTGTCTTTGTCTTTGTTGTACATGTCTGTCCTTGAACCCCTTTTCAGCTGAGTTGTCTGTGGTTGAGGACAACCTGCTTGGGACTGACATTGACTCCAGTCCTCCTCACCTTTCCCAGTTAGAGCTACCTTGTCCTTGTTTTTGCCATGCCAGATTACTGTGGCTGTCCCTCCTTCTCTTCTCCCTGTAGTCTCTCATTTTTCATTGTTCTTTGTGTGATCCACCTCACTTGAAATGCCTCCCCTATTTGCGTTGTGTGTTTGTGCTGTCTGAACTCCTGGGCTCAAGTGAACCTCCTGCCTCAGTCTGGAGCAGCTGCGACTACCAGCACACACTACTGTGCTAGCTCCGTTGTTTTATCTCTTACCTGTGTATTTTTAGCAAATTTGAAAGGCTAGTTGTTTGAAAATGTGTTCAGTTACGGTTTATTTTGTTAATAATTTACTTTTCTTTTTTTTTGAGACAGGGTCTTGCTATGCAGATCAGACTGGTCTTGAACTATGTAGCCCTGTATGTCCTGCTGATTGATTTTCCTCCTAGTTACAGGCCATTTTTCTGCTTCTTTGAATGCCTGTGAAGTTTTGATTGGGTGCTGGTCATTGTAAATTTTAAGTTGATGGCTAGTTGGTTTTGTTTTATTCCTTTAAATAGTTTTGGACTTTATTCTGGCATGCATTTAAACAACTGGGGATCAGTTTCACACATTTGAGGTTTGCTTTTTAAGATTAGATCCAGAGTGGTCTTAGAGTCTAGGGCTAATTTAGCCTCACTGCTAAGGCAATACTTCTCTCCAGGCTGATTGAGCACTCTGTGTCTTATGAGTGCCCTCCATTCTTGTGGGGAATGTGAATTCCTGGTCTGTGTGCTCTCTGCAGATGGTTTGGCTTATTGCTTTCCAGTGTTCTTTTTTGTCCTGTGTAATTTCACCCAACAAGTGTATAGATCAGCCAGGCATTCCAGGGGACTCCTCTGTGAATCTCTATGCAGGCCCCTCCTCCCTTATATTTTGCCCCAGAAATCCTGTGTGTGCTTTCATTGCTGTCTTCCCTACTTGGTGAGAGCACTGGACTCTGGATTCTTCCATCTGGACTGTGTCTGGATTCCTCCATCTGAAAGCCACCCAGCTCTGTCCAGTGGTGTTCGTACAGCTCACCTCTTCTATCTCAGTGATAGCAGTCCTTTGCTGTCTGTGGCTGGTGTCTGAAGACTTCTTCATGTGTTCTGTGCAGTCCCTTAGCTGTTCAAGGTGGGAAGGCAGATCCAGACCCGGAGACTTCACGGTGGTGCCAGCGGAGCCCTGTATTGTCCTAGGGCTCATCTCAGACATCACTGTGCTCTGGAGTTATTCTTCTACACTAGGGTGATACCTCTGCTAAGAACCCCATAAGACCCCAGTAATAACATGTTCTTCTCCTTGTAATTTTTCTGGCTTTGTTTTTGTCTCTCCAAGTTGGCTGTCTCATCATAGTGAAGATGATATGACACTTTTCTCCGTATCTCTTATATTTGTAGCAGTGCCTGGCAGCTAATGTTCATTGATTGAATAATTAAATGAGTATTAATGAAGGGATATATAAACTAATCATGCTGTGTGGTTGCCAAGTTTTTTCCCCCCCATTGCCAGTGCTGGGGATGGAACCCAGGGCCTCACAAAAGCTAGGCAAGTGTTCTTCCACTGAACCACAATCCCAGCCTTCGTGTGGGTCTGGTTCACCAGAGTTCAGACAATATCTGCAGCCTTGAATTTTTAAATTTCTTTTGGGACACTGACAAATGTGAATGCATCTAGAGGAAGGTAACTAGGAGAGTGGGAATTACAGTGCATAGGGATGGAAGTGTGTGTGTGTGTGTGTGTTTTGAAACTGTTTTATGATGTGCTTGGGAGGGGGCATAATCAAGATTGACCACCATGTGCATATTCAGGGCCAAGCCTGTGACCCATGGGTGAAGGGCTTTAGGGACGCAAATTGGGTCTGATCCCAGGAGAGCTTTCCTCACTAGGAATCGCCCAGGAGAGGACTGGGTGGTATAGGGGTGGGTGAGCTCCTCAGGGCTGAGTGACTTCAGCCCAAGAGGGTGTTGTGTTTGGGATCATAAATGTGGGTGGGAGGCCAGTACAGTACCATTCTACCTAACTTTAAGTCTGTATCTGACTTGGAGCCTCTTGATTGACCACCCCCGCCTGTGTGTGTGAGTGCACACCCACATACATGCACTCAGAAGACACACCTGGAATGGCCTCCTTGCCTTGGCTTTGGGAACTCCATACCCCTTTTTCCTTGCTTATGTGGGCTTTTCCTTAGGGGTTTGCAGACTAGCTGCTGCCTGTTTGTGCCTCTCTTTTCTTATCACCCTGGCAGCGGTCTGAATGGCCCAGGCATCCCATTGCCCAGGCTGGCCCCTGTGTCAGTGCCTTGTCCTGTCATCTCCTCTGTCTGAACACAAGTGCCTTTGAGACAGAGATGACTGGCTCCCTCACGGTCACCATCTCCCACCTTTCTCCACAGCAGCCTGAAGTCCTGTCCCAGCCATTGCAGTTGCTCCTGAACATCACCCAAGCAGACTCAGCTGCCCAGGACCTACCTGCTCCTTTGCTTGTTTCTCTCTGTCAGGTTTCTTGCTCTGGGGCCTCAATGACTGGAAGCTTGAAAGGAGGTGTTACACCCCGTAGGCCCAAAGACTGCATCACACAATATGGGTCAGGTGAGTGTTGGTGCTAACAGGGGCCTCAGGAGATGTGAAGCACCTGCCCTTTCCCGTTTAAGGACAGCTGCAAGGAGCTGCAGTCCAGCTCCCATCCCAGGAAGGATGGGTGGGCATGCTGCTCTGATGTAGGAAGAGATACATAAAGGGGTCCGCTCTGGAAAGTCATAAGCCAAGGGGCCATTTCAGCAGGGCATAGTTTCATGTTTCATGCAGGAGTTGCCCAACTTCTCTGTGGAAGGAGCCTTTGTTGGTTAACTTTTCTATCCTGGTTGTCTGTTAGGGAAATTGGTGGCACCTGCCTTATTCTCTCATTTTCCTGCATTTGGCTGGGCTCAGGGCCAGGGTCATAGCTGGCTGGGCTCTGGGGTGAGGGCCATGCAGAAAGCAGGCCTGGGGTGAGAAGCTGCCAGGCAGTGAGAGCCTGGCAGCTCCATAAAGGGCCTGAGCTTCTGGCAGCCTCTCCTGGCCTGTGCTCCTCATTCCTTCTTGGGTGGCCCAGCCAGCCAAGGCCACGGATATGGAGAAATGCTCTTGGGTTTGGGGTTCAGGACTCTGGTCCTTAACTTGGCTGTAAGACAAGTTTCACCTAAGCAAAGCCTCAGTTTCTTTCTCTGCAGAATGGGAAACAGCTCTGCAGAGGAGTGATAAAGAGGGGCTCCTGGCAGGGCACAGAGAAGCTGGCACTGTCCTGAGGACTGCGGACTTGGTACCCTTTCTCAGCAAAGCTCTGAACCCTTTGTGGGTCAGAATCCTTTCTTCACAGGAGGTGAAGACCACATTATTTTTTTCCATTTCTTTTTCTTTTTTAAAATAAGTTTTATTTTACCCCCTTCTCCTCTCAAGCCCCACCCCGCCTCTGTGTACAAAAGCTTGGTTTCCATTTTTTCCTTCTATTTTCACTTTTTTCCCTTCCTTTCTCTCTCCATTTTCCCTTGTTCCCTTTCCCATTTGAATGCTTTCTTCCCATTTTCCCAGCATCCATTATGCATCTCAGTCCTTATTTCCACTTTCAGTTTCTCACACCAGAAAAACAGTGCAGTGTGCCTGATTTATTTTATGTAAGAGTATGAAGGCCACATTATTTGAGGGCTGATGTTTCTAGAGGGCTGGAGCCTGGATGCATGTGGCCCTGCAGAGTCTGCTCATATCAGAAAGGGAGTGAGTGCTCAGGAGAAATGGCATTGCTGCCTCTGTCCACTGCTGCATGTCCAGTGTCTAGAAGGGCTTCAAGCACAAAGCAGTCCCAGGGCCAATGTATGTTGACCGAACGAGTAAGTCCCAGAGAAGGTAGGTGGCTGGGGCTGGTTCCCGAGGAAGGAGAGTATAGCTATGTCCCACACTAGGGTGGTGTCTTAGGATCTAAGTGTTCTGCCTCCTGATTTCCAGGTTCTTCCATGCAGTGGGGGTGACAATAATAAACACAGTGATACATTACAGCTAATAATGATGGAGCACTTTATGTCATAATCTGCAGTATTTTGGCTACTACTACTACTGTTACTTTTCATTTTTTCAGGGCTGGGATCAAGCCCAGGCCCTGTATGCTAGGCAGTGCTCTGCCACCGAGGCCAGCTGGCCTTTAGCCTACTTCCGGAGATGCATGCGCTGGACAGAGTGCTCCAGAAGTGTTCATTCCCTCGGCTGTCTTCAGTTCCTCGATGTCTGCTGTGGGGGTTACTTGCCTTTGATGTGACTATAGTAAAAATGCAGTTGTCCTCCAGTATTCCTGGGGGATTGGCCCCAAAGCCTCCAACCCGCTTTTCCCAGGATTCCAAAATCTGCTGCTGCTTAAGCCTCTTATACCAAATGGCATAACCTACACAGTCCTCCTGTATGTTTTAAATAATTTCTAGGTTCCTTACAATACTTATTGCAATGTAAATGCTGAATGAGCAGCTGTTATATTGTTCAGGAAATAATGACAAGAAAACTTTGTAATAAATACAGAGCAGTTTTTTTCCCAAATAATTTTGATTGTGGTTGGTTGAGTCCTTGGATGTGAAACCACAGATATGGAAGGGTGACTGTAAAGTCAGTATTTTTGTCATCCTTATCTACAGTTGCTGTTGTCTGCACACTGTTTTAGTTCAGCTAGTATTGAAGTCTTTTTATTGGTTGTCTTTCTATTCTCTTCATGGCTGTCTGTATGGGATCTGTCCATTTATGCTTTTGCTAAACATTTACATTACTTATGGCACCTGAGGCTGCAGTTCAGTGGTGGATAGGACTTGTGCCCATCTCAGACCTCAGACCAGACTCTGTTGCTTCTTTGAGGTACGAACTGACTCTAGAGCTTGCTGTATAGTCCCTTGGCACACACTTGGCTCCAGCCTAAGACTGAAAGTTGGGGCCTATGGGGTGCTGTTGGGAGACAGTTTCAAAGACTTCTCTTTCTGTAGGGCTTCCCACCATGCCAAGCACCAAAGCATTTTTCTAGATGTCATCTTGCCCTGCTGTCTCTTCATAGACCTTGAGAAGTGGCTGGGATGAAGGCTGTTCTTGTCATGGGAGACTATGGAGTCTCACAGGACTGACAACTCGTGACTGGAAGAGTGGGGGCTTGGGTCTTGTGTTTCCTATCCCAGCCTGTGCTTGGTTCATTCCAGGTGTCCCAAGACTCATTCATTCTACACAGGTCTGAGTCTGAGGGCCTCACTGGGTCAAGCTCTAGAGGTGCAGGAATGTAGGAAACCCACAACCTCATTAACTTATGTTTTGGTGGAGAGAAGGTTGGCAAGCAATTAAAATCTGTAGTTAATGGATGGTGACCATAAGCTATGTAGAAAAGTAGAACAGGGATATAAGGACTAGAAGATGGGATGAGGCAAGGATTGCCAAAGGTGTTACTGAGGAGGGGACATGCAGAGGTGGAAGGAAAGGGAGTGAGCCTCATGGGTATCTTGGGGGAAGGAAAAGCACAGGCCCTGAGGTAGGCCCATGAGGCTGTTCAACGCCAGTCAAGCTGCAGTGAAGTGAGCCAGGGAAAGGTCATGGATGTGGATCGTGTAGGGCCTTGAGGACCATCTCAAGGCCTATAGGTTTATGGCATAGGGTGCTGCAGAAATATGAACAGAGGAGCAACATAGCTGCCTTACACTCAGAAGGGTCACTGTGCTGCCATGGGATAATAAGCACTATTGTCTGCTGAGTCCTTGCATGGTGCAGACTGTTTGGGTCTAAAATGTCCCCCAAGAGTCTTGTGTTTGGAAGGTGATTGGATCAGGGGGCTCTGTACTGCCACCTGCCATAGTTGGATGGTGTATTCATCCAGTGATGATTTCAGGGCTTGCTGGGGTGGGGCCTGATCGGAGGAGTGTGACCTGGAAGGGTGCATTCTTGTCTCTGACTCCTGCCTTCTGTCTTTGCTTCCTGCCTGCCATGAGGTAAGCAGCATTCCTCTGCCAGGCCCTTCCACTGTGCTGTTCTGCCCTGGAGCCAGCTAGATGTGAACTGAATCCTCTGAAAACCTTGAGGCAAAATAAATCTCTCCTTCAAATTTTGGGTATTTAGTATTTGGTCTTAGTGATAGAAAAGCTGACTAATGTGCTCTGTGTGTGCACATCTTATATAATCCTTACAACTTCATCTCCATTGTACTGAGGAGGAAGCAGAGGTTCAGAGAGGTTGAACATTTTATTTGTAAAATGTGGTGGACCTGGCTGTCAGTCTGAGGCTAAAGTGCTCTGGCCTATTGCCTGTATTTCCAAGGACAGAAGGATGGATTATTGAGGATGACAGTAACAGCAACTGGAGCGCCATAAGGCTGACCCTGTCCTGTTCTTTGGCTACTCTTAGACGTCCAGTTGGTCATCAGGAGGGGGTGAGGGTTAGGCCCCCTCCTTTAATTTGCTTATTTAGTGAAAGGAAGAGCAGATTGCTTCCAGGTGGGGAAGCTTGCTTGGGGAATGGAATCTGTGCCTCATCTGCAGGCAGCAGCATCTCTGGGCCCACGAGGACCCTGTGTCCTTGTGTTTGGCTGTCTGACGAGCACTGCTACTTGGAGGCCTGAGTTGCTACGTACTTGGGCTCGGCGCCTGAGGCAGGGAGTGGAGACCTAGGCAGATGAGCCTTGACCTCCCTGGGGAGAGCACATCCCTCTTTTCTGAGGGAGGCCTGAGCTGAAAGGCACTGTAGTTTATCTTCCCTTTCCCCCCAGGACATTCAGACCACTTTTAGGATGTCATTCCGTAATCCTCATATTTACTGCTCTCTAAGGCAGTAAGTAAGAAGGTCTTTTCCTTGTCTTTAAAAAGTGTTATGGGATGGAAAAATTGAGGTGAGAGTGAGGGTGGGGTAGAGCAAGAGAGGGAATGCAGGAGCCCAGGCCTGGATTTAGCTTGTCCTCAGAAGTGGGAGGAACAGGTGAGGTGAGGGAGAAGCGAGGGCTCTGGGTCTGGAGATTATGGTTTCCAGTTCACCATGCAGTGTGGCATCTGAATCTGGGAAAGGCGGGGTCCTTCACCTGCTGTCCTTAACCTAGCAGCGGTCTCAGGTTTGAACACAGACACAGATACAGACATACTCATACCCATGGCACACTAACATACATTGTCATGTTCTTACACATGCTTGTTTTACACCCACACTCACTTGCTTTTGCCCACACGGTACAGTGCACATGCACTTTGCATGCATACTTATGTCCTGGTCACAGTGCTCTCTCTTGCCTTCCCTTTTCCTCCACATACACTCACACACGTGGCATACATGTGCCCTCTTGCGCAGGGCTTGCCACATACCTGCTTACACATATCACATGTGTACCCAGTTTACCAGGGCACTTGCCCTCCCTGGCCTCAGTGTGGGTTGTTAGCTGACTTGGCATGAAGGTTTCTGGCAACATTGGACTCCTGGTAGTACCAGACCTCACCTAGTGCTTCAGTGCACCCCTTTTATGTAAAAAAGAGGAGAGAACTAGAGCTGCTCTGACTGAGGACCCAGAGTGACACAGGTAGTTTGGTGTTCTGAGCTGTCCAGGCTGAGAGGTGTTGTATGTGTAAAATGCTAACAGTGCCCGTAAAGTAGAGCGCCGAAAGAGCTGGTGGAAGTTGGCTGTTCTGAAGGGAGCAAGAGGGTAGTGTCTCCCTGCGGTGCAGTGCCGGCCTGGCCTTGGCTTCGGTAGCTGGGGCCCAGTGTGTCCCAGTGACCTTGGATACAGACCGTCCTGAGTCCAGCCCTTGGCCACATTGTACAGCTGGGTGGGAGGCACTGCTTTTTAGGGAAGGGAAGGCTCCTCCTTGGCTGCTCAGGTCCTCATGGATTACCAGCCACAGAGGCAAAGCATATGGCCTTTCGCTGTTATTATTTCAGAATCCTTCCTGCTGTTGTCACCATTGTGGCTTCTGCCATAGTGCAGTCAGTTACACAGTCACCACGGGGCTGTGAAATCCAATTAGATGTGCACACACAGCAGCCCCTCTAGGGAAGTGAGGTGGGGGTTCTATCTGTAAAGCTGCCCCCATAAATCTGTGTACAGGAGGTACAGGGAGGGGCTGGCCTATTACTCATCCCTGACTGTCCCTTCTGGCCTGGGAATCTGGCAGATGAAAATCTGCGTGCAGCCTGGGAGTGTCTTGGCAGAGTTGCAGGGGATGGGGGAGGTACAGGTTGTATTCCTGGCCTGTTTGGTGTCCCCTTATCTGGGCTTGGGTCTTTCTGAAGCACTGGCTTTCCCATGTAGGGGTTGGGAGAGAGGGGCGGAGGACAGAGAACCCTTCACACCAGCCCAGACCCCATGGCCCCTCCAGGGTCTTTGTGTGCCTCCTGTTAGTGTGGCTCCCCTCTGTGTAAGTCTCTAGACATCCTCTAGGAAAAGGGAATGTTTGCCTCAGTATTCCCCTGCTTTATACTTGTGGTTGTCTCTTTATTTATTTGTATGTTACCTTGTTCCAAAAAAGGTGGCTAAAATGAAACCAAGTATCATGTAACTACTAGAGCATAGCTTCATTTGTTTCTGGTTTCCGGTTTCAAATATTGACTAGGACTTTTAGTGGTGGTCAGTACCTGTGTATTGTGAGGGTGCCCAGGGCTTTGCACACATTGTCACTGCCTGCACAGCACTGTGCTGTGACCTTTGACCTCAGGGTTCAGTCACATGCCGCCTCTTGCTCCTTGCTGGCTGAGTGCCTTTCCTAAGTAACCCGACAGCACCTTGTGCCTAACTTACTCCTGACCTGTGTGCTATAGGTACCAAGATGAAGAGCACACAGCCTCTACCCTGGAGTCCAGTGGGGTTGACAGTAAGTAATTTGGCATTTGCAAAAAGGGGTGATTCAGTGTACCACGTAGTAGGTACTTCCAATATTTGTGGGTCTTGTAAATCTGAAAAAGGTATTTATGCTGGATTCACCTTGTATTGATATTTTAGCTTGGTATGTGATTTAAACTGGGATTTTCTCTGTGTGTGTGTGTGTGTGTGTGTGTGTGTGTGTGCTTAAAACATAGCTTAAAGCATTTCCTTTAAATTCCAGATCTATGGGTAAGAAGTTTGATACCATTCTGACTTTAATCCTTTGTAGGTAGCATGATTTCCCCCTGAAGTCCCTGGTGTCCTGTATAAATATCTCTGCCTCTTGTCCTGAAGTGTCACACATAACTGCCTTAGCATGGATTGACTTTACCTGATGTGGAAGGCACACTGTGGATCCTTTCCATTATGAAACATACATGATTTAGTTCTGGGAAATTTTCTTAAATCACTTCATTGGTGATTTATCCTTAATTCTTTTGGAAGGCCTAGAACTAGGATATTAAATTTCCTGGGTTGGATCTGTAATTTTATTATGTTTTTCATTCCTCTCTTTTCCTGTATATTTTTTTCCACTTTATCTTCTTGCCTTCTTGAAGTCTTCATATTAGGTAGTATATTTTTAACCTCTAAGAATTTCTTGAATGTTCCCCTTTTATAGTTGCTTATTTCAGTTTCATGGATATAGTCTCATCTCTTATTTCTCCAAAGATATTAATGATAGTTTTATTTTGGGGAGGGAGGATTGATGCTCATGGTTTCCTATAACATGTTTGTATTTCCTGCCTTTCCTATAACAGGATTTCTTTGGCAGTATAGCGATCCTTGGAAATCTGCTAGTATTTGTGTAAAGGGTGACTAGTCTGGGCATAATGACATATTTCTGTAGTCCTAGCTACTTGGACAGTTGAGGTAGAAGAATCACAAATTTGAGCCCAGACTGGACAACGCTGTGAGACCCTCTTTCAAAATAAAAACTAAAGAGGCTGAGAACGTAGATCAAGTTGTAGATTTTCCCTGGGTTCCATTCCCAGTATTGTGGAAAAAAAACAAAAACAAAAACACAAAAACCCAAAACAAAAAGTAAACGAGTAACAGGAGTTTGGCTCTGTGTGTGTGTGTGTGTGTGTGTGTGTGTGTGTGTGTGTGTGTGTATGTGTGTGTACTCTGTGCCTCACATAGATGACCTGGTCATTCTGTTTTGCTTAGGAACCTGTAAGTTAGTATTGCAGATATATTTTCTTGGGCCGATGAGATTGCCTAAAGAAGACTTTCCTATCCACACAGAAGGTCTAGAGATCCATGTGTTCAGGAGCGAAACAAGGAAGTCGGCCAGGGGCCTTTGTACCTCAACTTAAAGGTGTGTCTATGTCCCCTGCTCAGAGACCTTGCTTTACCCTGGCCAAAGAAAAAGGTGACTCCTGATTTAATGCTGGGCTGAGGAAGGACTATTTACCTGGCTGAGCCGGGTGGAGTGTACAGATGAGGTGGCCCGGCCTGAAGCAGACCCTTGAGTGATTCATCTGTTTGCAGCCCTTTGGAGACTACTGATTGCACATTTTGGGGACTTGGGATGCCGAAGTGTTAGGATTCCACTTTCTTCAGTCATTTAACATCTATCCTTCTACCTTCCAGCTCTGAAATTATCTTGGGTTATCAGCCCTTCTGGGTTTATGCATTAAAAAGTCTCTTTGCTTTTGACTTGGTGAGGTGTCAGGTAGCAGCAGAGGTAAATGTGAGTGTTCTTGGGGAGCCAAAATGTATTCCAGTGTTGCGCTCATCTGCCTGGTTTTACATAGACCTTTGGGTTTCTCATGAGCTCCACGTGGAAGTGAAGCTCATGTTGTGTGCATGCTCGTTGCAGGATACGGTACCTAGGGCAGTGTACAGAAGGAGAGAGCAAGCAACTGAGGGAATCACTAACAGATTTAGAAGCAAAACTGTGCATAGTCCCAGGTCTGGCAGGCTCGAACTCTGTGCTAATCTGTCAGCCACTGTGTAGCTGCGAGGCTGTTACATGGGGGATGTTGTTCTGGCCAAGGGTGGGGACACTGTTGCCTTTCCTTCATACTGGCTTATTTTTCTGGCTGTAGTGAGTGTGTGTGCCTGTCTCTCTGTCTCCTCTTCCTCCCTCCCTCCCTCCCTCTCTCTCTATCGATAGTGTTGAGGAGCAAACCTAGGTCCTTGCAAAACAAATGCTTGACACTAAGCTACACCTACAGCCTAATTACTTCTAATTTTTATTGAGCAATGAAATGAACATATAAGAAGTCTCTAGTTTAGAATAGAAGTATGAACCCTGGCACATGCTGCTGTGTGTATGGCCTTTCATAGGCCCCTTTGTCACCTTATGCCTTAGTTTCTTGCTCAGTAAAATGACTAGATGCACCTAAGGTTTTGTTCCAGATTCCATAGGCCTTGCCTGTTGGAGTTGTGATGACTTTGGCCTCTTATAGAGAAGGACTGCAATTTTTTTCTGAATATTTTCAATTTATAGTTAGTTGAAGCCTCAGGTGCATAACCTACAGATAGGGCAGGCTCACTTTACTTATAATTGCACTGCAGAAAAACCCTCAACACAAGATGACCTCAATAACAGTAAGTGTTGTTTATGTACGTTACCGTATTTACCCACAGAGAGGGTATTTATTTTTGTTCCACAAATAAAGGGACTGAGCTGTACAAATTATTCATTCAAGGTTGCAAGTCAAGAACATGTAGCCCTTACCTTTTCTTTAGGCGTCTTGTGCTTGCATTTATTACATGAATATTTCTTGAGAGCTGACTCTGTCAGGTTCTAGTGCTGGGAGTACAGCAATGAAAAACAGAGCTCTTATCCTCCTATAAACTCAGAGTCCATTCTAAAAGCCAGTCAAAGAGTAAACAAAAAAGGTGGAGGTCAGTGGGTTAGAGAAGGGACTGTAGGGTGGGGAGGGGGGCTTTCAGGGGCTTAGCAGGGAGCATGTGGGAGGTGTACTTCTGCCGGGGGGAGCAGTCCTGGTGAGCACCTCTGCATCATTTGGCTTCCATCACTATGTCAAGATAGCCAATTTTGCTCGTGGTTTCAGAGGTTTGGACCTGTGGCTGGCTGTCTTTGCTGCTTTTGAACCTGTGCCAAGATAGCATGTGGCAGGGAGAACTTTGGGATGTGAAGCTGCTCATCTCATGGTGACTAGGAAGCAGACAGAGCAGAAAGGGCCAATTTCCTGGAATGTCCCCTGCAAGAACACTGCAGGGACCTAATTTCCTTCTCCTCCCCACCTCCTAAAGGTTATTATGCTTCCAGTAGTGCTGCTGCTTGGCTCTGAGCCTTCAACACATGGACCTTCAGGGGACAGGCAAGATCCAAACTACAGTGTCTGGCAATAGCCATGGAGTTATATCTGAGTAGCAGGACCCAGTCCAGTGTAGTCAAGAGGCCATCAGGAGGACTTGGACTTGTTTTCTCAACTTGTTTTCCATTTCGAGTCTAAAGATTGCATCTTTTTCTTGTTTTGTGCCCTGTATAACACTAGATAAAGAAAGCAATAGGCACTTTTTTGGTGATCAGTGCATGTATTTTGGTTTGAATTCCCTCACCTTCTATCTTCCCAGGTCACTCGGCACAGGATTTGTACACAGTCTACTCTCAGGCGGCTCTCAGGCGCAGCCCACATTCTCCATGGTCCACATTCTTGGACTGGCAGGAACAAGCCCTGCCCTTCACCCTACCCTGTGGTCTCAGTGGCTTCTTGTAACCCTTCATTGTGCCACGTGCTCTCATCTTAGGGCTTTGGACATTGCTCCCTCCTACTCTACCAGGCACAGAGTCAGACCCTTCCCTGACCCTGGTGTGGGTGGACAGGTCCCCTTGCTCTGTGCACTCACACGACTGAAGGTTTTTCGTACATAGTAGCATTGATCCCCACTGATGACTTTGGACCCCCATTGCCTTCGTCATGGGGCATAGCTCTGTGGGTAAAGAGAGAGACCCTCTCTGTTCTTACCCTGCTTTCCCATCTCTTTGGCATATTCATCTGTAAAGGAGCTGACTGTGAATGTCCTAGGCTTTGCAGAACGTACATTGTGTATTGCAGTTCCTTAGCTCTGTTCTTGTGGCACAAAAGTGATCACAGGGGCTAGGGATGTAGATCTGTGATGCTGTGCCTGCTTTGCAAGTGCAAGGTCCTAAGTTCGATCCCTGGTACCAAAAAAAAAAAAAAAAAAAAAAAAAAAAAAAA
>NW_022900931.1:28633566-28688643 GCF_012274545.1 Fukomys damarensis | reverse complement strand
AAAAAAAAAAAAAAAAAAAAAAAAAAAAAGAATGATTGCAGACAATACATAAATGAGTATGGCTGGATTCTGTTGATAACCTATTTAGTTATGGACACTGAAATTTGAATTTCATATAACTTCCTCATTTGCTTTTAAATTTTTCAGTCTTATATAAAAACCATTTTTAGCTTGCAAGCTATATAAGAATTAGCAGTGAGTTGGATTTACCCATGACCTGCTGACCCGAGGTGGGGCAGTGCATGGCTTATAGTATATTTTTAATAAATATTTCTTGAATAAGTAAATAGCATCTTAGACATTGGTAAGAGGTAGTGAACTGCAATTTCCCTTAATTAACTCCATAATCTCCATCCATTATGAAATTTCCTATAATTTGTTAAAATTAAGGAAGATGGCCCAGCTGGTTTGCTTTATTGAGATATAATTTACTGCCACAAAATTTGTCTGTTTAAAGTGTGCAGTTGAGTGCTGTTTAGCATATCATTTTGTGACCATCATCGTCATTTTAAAACATTTTTATCACTTCCCCAAAGAAGCCCATTAGCATTCTCTCCCCTATGCTCTCCATTTTGTCTGCCCAGTCTGCCCAGTCTGCCCTAGCCATCCCTTAATGTATTTTGTTTCTATAGATTTGCCTGCTTTTGCCTGTTTTGAACATTTCATGTAAAAAGAATTGTACCGTAGTCTTAGGTGGCTGGCTTCTTTCAATCAGCAAGCGTAATGCCTTCAGGATTCACTCGTATAGCATGTTTTAGAATCTTGTTCCTTTCTAAGGCTGAGTGATATTCCATTATATGGATATACATTGTGTTATCATTAGTAGACAGATACTTAAGTTGTTTCTGCTTTTTGACTTATGAATGATGCTGCCATGAACACGCATGTATAATTTTAGGGATATATGAGGGGCATCTGTTTTCTTTTTTCTTGGGCACATACCTGGGACTGGAATGGCTAGATACCTTAGACAGTTTGGGCTAAGTACCATAGACTGGGTGGCTTGTAGTGAACAGGAATTCATTTTTTATAGATGTGGAGGCCAGCATGGTCACGTCAGCTTCTGAGGGGACCTCTGCTGGGTTGCAAACTTCTTGTATCCTCTTGTGTTGGAGAGAGGACACGTACTCTCTTGGGGCTCTCTTGAGACATTCATCCCATTCGTGATAACTGTACTCTGAGGTCCTAGTCACTCTCAGCAGCCCCACCTTGTAATACTGTCTCCTTGGGGGTTGGGATCTCATCCTGTGAGCTCTGAGGGGCAGCACATTAGTCCCATAGCACTGGGCCAGATGGGGCCACGTGTTGAGATTCCTAAGGGACTTCCAGACAGTCTTCCAAGGCAGCTGCACACTAGGTTCCCATCAGCAGTGTCTGAGGGCTCCACTTTCTCCACGTCCTTTTAGACAACTTCGTGTTTTAATTTTTTAACAACCATTTTTATTTTTCATATCATTTTTATCTTTCATAATCTTTTTGTTTTTGTTTTTTTGAGACAAGGTCTTGCTGTGTAGTTCAAGGTTGCCTTGAATTCAAGGTGATCCTCCTAAGTGCTGGGACTATAGTTGTCCATCACCACACCAGGCCCTTCTGACTTTTTGATCATTCAGCTAGTTCTTAAATAAACACACTTCTGGTTGCAAGGTGTTGGGCTGAACTTGAACATTTAGGAAAAAGTTTTGTTGCTTTCTTTTAAAGCTGTGCGTGTTTATTAGAGTGTATTTGGAAAACAAAACTTGCAACATGCTAGTGATGTCCTTTTTGCATTTGATCATAGCCAGTCAATTCTTTTTATTTTTTATTCTTTGGTGAGACAGGATCTCTATACTGTCCAGGCTGGCCTTGAACTCCTGGGCTCAAATTAATCCCCCATCTCTGCCTTCTGAGCAGCTGGGACTATAGGCATGTGCTGTTGCACTTGGCTGCGAGCCAGCCTTTAACCTCTCAAGACCCAGGCACTTGCTGGTGAGAGTTCAGTGAATCAGATGCATGCCTTGGCGGCTCAGACTGGCGTCTACATACCAGATCTGCTGCTTGACCTTGGCAAGCAGCTTATCTTCTCTAAGACTCAGAATTCTCATCGGTAAAGTTATTCATTCATTCATTTTCCATTCATTTATCAGTTATCCATTCAGCAGACATTTTTGGATACCTGTTCAGTGGTAGTTATAGTACCTATCTTACTGACTTATGGTGAAAATTAAACAGGACAACTGAGCACCATGTGGGTACTTAATAAATGATAATAATAAAAATGATGGAGTGCAATCCCTCCTGCAGTCACCCAGCTGCTCAGGGCTTGTCACTGTTGGACACTTGGAAAAAGAAGGTCTGCTAGCTCAGCCTGTTTGTGCCCCTGCCCTGTTGCCACTTTGGACGCACTCCAGTTTGTTTATTGCTTCCTGGCCGGAGCATAAGCTGAGAGATGGGTTTGAAGGGTGGGATGACATTCCTGCTAGTGTTATATGTACACTAAATGCTGGGATGAGTTGTAAGCTTTTGGGATAACAGATCTCCACCTTTACCAGCAGGATGGGTTTATGGAAAAAGTGCTCAAGCAGGAAAGATAACTTCACACTGAATTATCGCAAACGTAAAGCATCAGCTAAGCCTGTCCGGTACCCTTGCTTCTCCTATCAACCAGCTCAGCCTGAGAGGCTGCACAAAGTACTTTGCAGCTTACTCTGCTGGCAAGGCTTTGGGTTTTCTCCATTGTCACTTCTCCTCCTGATAAGGCAGAGCCTTTGGTAGGTATTTTTATAAGCTGCCAGAGGGAAATTGTGAGAAACATCCCATTCAAAGAAGCACTTCAGCAAAAACAGAATAAGAGGAACCAGAGCTTGATCATGTGTCTGTCTGGTCTTTGCATCTTGGGACCCCTCTCTCTCCTGTTGGTGGGAGAACTACAGGTGTGTTTAGCAGTCCCTCTGCTGCAGCCAGGTAAAACCTTGTAGCTTTGTAATCAGGAGGAATCCAGATCCCCACACCAGGCCTAGCACTGCCCCAAGGTCAACACAGTGAAGGACCACATATATGAGGCATTTCCCACTTTGGCAGGCTGAGTTTTTGAAAACCCTTTAATTTCTTTCAGTGTTCAGGCTGATTTACATAACTTTATTTTTCTGTGGTTAGTTATTCATTCAGAAATTCCCCTGTCCATCTGTTCTTCTGAGACTCTGTGAGTCATTGGGAACAAATATCCTGGTTGAATTTGGGCCTTGCTGCTTCCTACTCTGTCTTATCCCTGCCTGGAGGCCAAAGGCAGATGAGGGCAGAAGATGGAGCTCTGGGAGCATTTTTGGAGCCCTCCCCACCAGCAGACCTGAGATGGAGGACACATTGTAGGATCCAGGGGCCAGAGTGTTTGCTGCTGGGAGAGGCTCCTGTGGTGAGAGGCAGAGTGGGCCCCTTGTCAACACCACACCTGTGGTTCAGATCCTGGCTCTGCTGCTCCTTCCTCACATGATTGCAGCACATTATGTAAGACCCTTTTTTCTCATCTATAAAGTAGGGATAATAAAGGACTTGCTTCACAAAGGTATTTAAATACTAATGAGTTAATATAGGGAGTATCTATGAGTTAGTGGTAGTGGTGAGGAGATAGAGAAGGAAGAGGAGGAAGAGGAAGCTATGTTTCCTATTTTTAATGGAACAGGACACCTGTTCTGTATTTACTGACAGACATGGGAAGACTTCCTTTGGGGCCCCACCACACTTCATGACAGTCATTAGATTCCTTAGCACTCCCTCATGACCACCTCTGGCCAGCAGGTCACTGCCCAAACCACTGTGGGAGAACCAGCATGGGGCATACAGCATCAGTCATCTGCTGTTCCTCCCCTGTCTTCCCTCCTGGTCCCTCTAGAGAGGACATTTATCAAGCCCAGCAGAGACAGGCAGAATTTCTGATTGGCATGGAGGACCAGCAGGCTCGCAGGTGATGACCCCTGGCACTGGCCATCACGTGCGCCGTGAAGTGGGTTGAAAACAGCTCAGCACTGCCCTCAGGACGTGGTGCATATATGTAGTCCCTCTTTGAAGGGTATTTGCTGCTGTCCAGTCAGTCCACAAATGAGTATCCCCCAGCTTGATATCTGACTCCAGCCAGAGAAGGTACGATGATTTTTGGCTTCAGAATGCTTATAAAGTGGCACAGGTGGTTTAAATATCAGGAAGAAAGTCTCAGAGATGCGAATACCAGCAATTAATGCTCTACATTGCATACAGCACAAGGCATCTGTTTTATAGATGAGGGACACAGGACCAAGAGGCTCTTACAATTAGGTGTGCCAGACAGGGCTGTAAACTCAAGTCTGAGGACTCCACAAGCTCTCTTCTCTCCAGGTGGGGAGACTGATTCTAACCCCAGAAGGCCTGTGAGAGCTCCCAGTTGTTACCTGCTTTTCTGGGGCCTTGTGAAATCCTCTTTAAACCATGTGATGTTTGTGAGTTCCCTTCACTGCCAGCAGTCCTCTCTCCTTTGCCCCTCCTGCCCTCCTGCCCTCCTGCCCTGCCTCTGCCTGGTGGGCTGTGTGTAGCCTACAGACCTTCTGCCCCCCCCCAAGCGGTGTGAAACTCCTATGCCTCTCTCTCCTCCCTTATAAGTTTACTTCTGTGATTACCATCAGCTGGTGAGAGAAACCCTGGCCAAAAGCTGTGGGTGTTAGGGCATTTTCTGTGGGTCTGTGGGGAGATGTGGGTGACCCACTCTGCTGTGGCTCTGGAAGTGTCCCTGGTGAAAAGATGGTATGGGGGAAGTGTGGCGCCCTGCCAGGGAAGGGCACGGCCTGGTGCCCAGTGGCCCTAGAGTCTGGTGTCTCTCTGCATTGCCTGGCCCCATGGTCTTGGGAACATTACTGTCCCTTCTTGGGCCTCAGGGCCTTAGTAACCTAGTGGTTCCCAAGGTCCTTTCAGCCCTGAATGTTCTACTTTTGAATTGCTTGCCTTATGAAACACCTTACCCAGAAGCATTTGCTCTTCTTTCCCTTGTTCCCTTTGTGTAGCTAAGGTTTGCTTTTCATCTCATGTTAATTAGAAAGCTTTAATGTATGCTTTAGATGGAATAATAGGAGTTTCAAGCCATAACTCCATGATCTCCCAGGAATAGGAATTCTTCAAGTTAGAACAAGTTCAAATAGGATCCCTGGGCTTGGATAGGGGGCTGAACACAACTTGGGGCACTCATTTGCTCTATGGAACCATAGCTCAATGCTTTATAGCCTCCATGCTGGCTAATTAGGGCCCTGTTGTGGCAGAAACCAAGTGACCAGCAATGCCAGGCCTTCCCTGCCTGGGTCCCTGCCTTCCCAGCCCATTCACTCAGCTCTAGGGCTTCTAGCTGGTCACTCTAGCTCCTCAGCCCACAACAGCCCCAAGTGCACATTGTATGTCTCTTCTGCCATTCTCCTTTTGCTGAGTCCCTCCCTGTCCCTCTTGCATCTTCTGCCCCTGCTGATGTCACCCCCATCCTTTCATGCCTATCCTTTCCTTACTTACCACCTAGCCTGTGCTGGTACAAGACAGGAGCCTGAGCATACTCAGTGCAAACCAGAATGTGGGGCATGTAGGGGACCACCAAAGAGTCAGATGAGCCCCATCACCTCGGGTGAGGCTAGTACTGTGTGTGGGACAGAGATGTGTGCATAACACTTCCCTTGAGGGAGTGTCTGTGACAGCTGGGAGACCAGCCCTTGTGAGGGACATCTGTCTAGTGACAGGAGAAGTCCAGGGTAGGTAGGAGAGGCCACTTGGGTCCAGGGAATTTGGGTGGAGGTTGGTGGACCTTTGCAGATCCTGACTCAGTCCCAGGGCCCCTCTTAGTAGGTTTCCTCTCTGGAGAATGGAAGGTTGGGCTGGATCTCCTGAAAGTCTGTCAGCTGTACTGAGTCACTGTCTCCATTTATCAAGTGATTTCTGAGTGTCAGGCAAAGCGAAATGCTTGATAGTTCTGGCCATGTTTAATCTTCCAGCACTGGGCTCCTGTTACCTGGCCACATTGTACAGATGTGGAACCTAAATTTAGGGCTTAGGTTGCAATCTGGTGGTCCCTAGGTCCCATCCGGGCTCTGGGTGTATTCTTTTCTGGCCTGACTGATGCTGTTGTTTGTTAAAATTCATACTTAAACACTGAAGAGCTTTTCATAACGAGGGATTTGGGCCATTTGAAGTTGGAAAGTCCAGTTACTTGAGCCTACACTGCCTCTGGCACAGCTGGCTAGATCTGAACCTTGCTCTCCACTCCAAATGGGACCTGCACTTTGCTCATCCCTTACTGAGGACCCCTGAAACGTTACCGGAAACCTCTGCAGTAGGCTGCAGTTTCCTACTAAGTATATGACCCAGTCCTGAGGAAAAAAGTAAAAGAACTAAGAAAGACAGAAAGCGAGGCCAGGATGACCAGTGCTGGTACAACCAACACAGGTCCTGGCCAGGCCAAGCCACTGATGTTTACTGGTGATCACTTGGGGTAGAGGTGAGCTGTGTGCAAGGGCAGGGCTGCATGTGAGGATGCGCAGTTTTGCGGTTTCTGTGGAAATTGAGGTAAGCAAGGCTCGTAAATGCAAGACAGCATTCTCAAATTAGGAACAGAATAGACAGAATATGTGGATGTAATTAGAAACTGGCCTTCTAGCTAGAGGGTTTTCGTTATGGGAATGGAGGTGGGTGCGAGTTACTCTGAGCTCGGCACATAGGCTTTGGCCAGACTCACTGATGTAAACAGCCTGTTGTGGGGTTCACTCATTTCTGCCTGCGCTGGGCATAATCAACATTGCCGTCTCCTGCAGTCCCTCAGTCTCTATGGTGCGGGGACTTGCACCCAGTTGACTTCACAAATTTATATTTGCCACCTGGCTTCTGTAGGCACTTGCGTGCACAAACCTGGACTGAAGGATGTGATGTAACTTATGTTCCCTGGGTAACACAGCTGATAACTGTTAGAGGCAGGGCTTAGATTTGGGGCTGTCTAAGGTTTCTGTGAATTGAGGTAAGCAAGGCTCGTAAATGCAAGACAGCATTCTCAAATTAGGAACAGAATAGACAGAATATGTGGATGTAATTAGAAACTGGCCTTCTAGCTAGAGGGTTTTCGTTATGGGAATGGAGGTGGGTGCGAGTTACTCTGAGCTCGGCACATAGGCTTTGGCCAGACTCACTGATGTAAACAGCCTGTTGTGGGGTTCACTCATTTCTGCCTGCGCTGGGCATAATCAACATTGCCGTCTCCTGCAGTCCCTCAGTCTCTATGGTGCGGGGACTTGCACCCAGTTGACTTCACAAATTGGGTTTTCGTTATGGGAATGGAGGTGGGTGCGAGTTACTCTGAGCTCGGCACATAGGCTTTGGCCAGACTCACTGATGTAAACAGCCTGTTGTGGGGTTCACTCATTTCTGCCTGCGCTGGGCATAATCAACATTGCCGTCTCCTGCAGTCCCTCAGTCTCTATGGTGCGGGGACTTGCACCCAGTTGACTTCACAAATTTATATTTGCCACCTGGCTTCTGTAGGCACTTGCGTGCACAAACCTGGACTGAAGGATGTGATGTAACTTATGTTCCCTGGGTAACACAGCTGATAACTGTTAGAGGCAGGGCTTAGATTTGGGGCTGTCTAGACCACCCTGCTGTTTTTCTCAGTTGTCTGACCCCAGTAGGGTGTTCTGGATCCTCCATCTGACTGCTGGAGATTCAGGTCCAGGGGGTGAATGAGGAAGTCCGTAAGAGTCCCCCTTTTCAGGGAGATGGAGGTCTCCAGCTCCGTCTGTGTGCACTTTGGTAGTGAGGGGGCATCCTTGGCGCTCAGGGCTTGATTCAGAGAGAAACCATCTTCTTGGTACACAGCATGTCTTTTCTGAATTGAGTGCAATTGTTTTTATTATTATTACTATTTTTGCATCAGGAATCCAACTCGGGACTTTGCACTTGCCAGGCAGGCGTGGCCACCACTGAGCTGAATCCCTGGCTCTAATTGATTTTTGTCTTCTGTTTTATTTTTTTGTACCAGGGATCGAACTCGGGATCTTGCAGTTGTGAGGCAGGTGGCCAAACCACTGAGTTGAATCCCTGCCTCTAAATGATTTTTATCTTCTGTTTTCTTGCACTTTGGGTTCTGTTAACTGGCAGGTTGACTCCAGGAGCTGCTGCCTCCTTGCTCCTAGGTGAGTTGCCAAAAGGCCATACCAAGAGCTTACGTTTTTGCCCCATTCCAAATGGAGGCAGGAAATGGCTTTGTCTGTTCAGACTCTGGGTTCATGAGGGTTGGTTGGGCCCCTAGGGAACAGGCAGGCAGGATGTTGGGCCTCCTGAACAGGGCAGCGGGTCTGCAGGAGGGTGAGGCTTCCTGCATTTGGTGTTGGTCCATCCAACTGTTTCCTGCTGATACAGAGGGTGGACAATGCCACGATGACTCCTCTCCAGCAGTCTGTGGATGATAGCAGATGGTCCAGGGTCAGCCAGGGGTAGTATCTGTGCCAGTCACCTGCTTGCTGCCCATTGGAAGGAGCCATTCACACCTCAGGTCACGTCCCTGCTTGCTTTGGTGCCCAGATCCCTTTGTGGCTGGGCTGCTTTCTGACTGTCTTTTTTGCTTTCCCTGTGGCTGTCCACACCCCTGCTTGGGCAGAGCCAAGCAGAGCCTCCATGACTGTGTGCTGCTCAGCTGCCTGCCTTCTGTCCAGGCCTGGCTCTGCCAGCCGTGCCTTGCCCTGGAGCTGAGGTTCAGGGCATTGGCACCCACGGGGGTTCTGAGTCTCTCTTCAGGCATCCAGGGCTGGAAGAACATCAGTGAGAGCAACAGCTGTGATTCTTTAATCTCCTCCTGTGCTAGAGGATTAAACAATTTTTTGGTGGGTTTATTATGTATTAGGATTTTTTTTTAAAAAGCTGTCATTTACTGTGTGTTTTCCAGGTTCCCCTCACAGATACTAAGCACTTGACAAGCCTTGTGTAACTCACTCTTTCTAGTAGCTCTCTGAGGGAGGGAGCATTACCCCATTTCACAGAAGAGGAACTGTAGTACAGGAGGGTGAGGGCTCTCAGATTCTTTTCACTTCAAAGTCCTTTGGCAAGGGAGGTTGAAAGAGTTTAAAAACAGTTTGAGGCTGGGTGTGATGACTCAAACTTGCGGTCCCAACTACTTGGAAAGCTGAGGCAGGAGGATCACTTGAGATAGGAGTTTAAGACCAGTTAGCTCAACATAATGAGACCTTCTTCCTCTCCCTCTCTCTCTCCTTTTTTTTTTTTGGTACAGGTATTGAAATCAGGACCTTAACACTTGCGAGGCAGGCGGTAGCACTACTGAGCTAAATCCCCAGCCCAGACCTTGTCTCTTAAAAAATTTAAAAAGTTTGAGAAGTGATGATGAAAGATGACTAATTTGAAGATGAGGATGGAGAGGTGAACAGGCTCTGGTGCCTGTCTGTGCCTCCTGGGTTCAGGGTAAGGTATAAAGCTCAATAAGGTCAGTACTAACAGTCGGGGCTGCCAGGATAATTTGGAAGCACATTTTCAGCTGGTAGATCAGCAATTAGCAGAAGATACTTCAAAAGAGAAGTGGGAAATTCTTAGCCTACAGGACGGATTCAGCTATTAGCCTAATTTAAACTTGGTCCATGTAGAAGATATTGAAATACAGTGCCATTTATATCTAGAGTTGCAAAAATGCAACATCACTTAAAATTAATTTCAGTAGGTATGACAGTTGATATTGAGTTTTAAAAATATGCATTTATAATTCTGCTCTTTGTTTTGTTTTGTTTTTGATTTTTGAAACAGTGTCTTACTGTATAGTTCCGGCTGGCCTCAAACTCACTATATAGCCCAGACTGGCCTCCAGCTCATGGTGATCCTCCTGCCTCAGCCTCCCGAGGGCTGAGATTACAGGCGTGTGCCACCACTCAGCCTGGCTGCTCCTTGGAATTTAATCTAAGCAAGTTTTGTATATGTTTCAGTATTCATTGCAGCATTATTTACAGTAGCTAAAAATGGTAAGTACCAATGCTTAACACTAGAAAACTCGTTATGTAAATTTTGATGCATTAAGTTTCAGTAGTGACAAGATCTGGTGTGCTGTTGTATAGTCAGGTCACTATAGATAACAGTAAAGGAGATGGGGGAAGTTAGGCAGACAGGGCACAGGTCCTGAGTAGTTAACCTGAAGTAAAGTAAGAGTTGGGGCACAAATATTAACTTAAGCAAAGTGGCTATCAGGGGCTATACAGGGGAGAGAGAACAGCCCCTCACTAGAGGACAGAGACCTCGGAAGAAGTGAAGTGCGGATAAAGCAGCTTGTCGTGCAGACATCAGAGGCCCACCTGATGCTTCCCCAGTTTCTGTCTCGCTACAAGAGCTGTATAAGAGACCAATGGACTTAAACATCTGTGGTGTCCATCCTAATGGGACCCCTGTCTGACTGCTGGGAGCTTTTCCTTTTATTCCTTCTAATCATGCAGTTGGCTATTTCCTACCACTGCTGTTTGCAGTTTTATTGGCTTTAATCTTTGTTTCCCAAAAACAAGGACTTGAGGGCTAAATGGAGCTGATTACAGTAATGGACTGAATATTTAAGAAAGCTACAGGAAAAATCTAAGTATTTTCACCATAAAGGAATGATAAATTTTTGAGATGAAGTCTTTGATCTGATTTAAATGTTTCACAGTGCATACACAGGTTGGAATATCCCATGGATTGCATGGTACCCCTTAAATTTGTAGTTTTTGTTTTTGTGTATTGGTTAATAATAGATTTAAATTAAATAAAAATTGGATACATTTGTTGGATGGTCTGTTGCACTACCTTTTAAAAAATCATGTCCTCAAAAATTATATTTAAGGCTTACAGTAATGCTTCTGAAAAAGTCAAGCTCATACTGTAAGATATAAAGCTGTACATACTGTAAAGCCTATTTTTTTTTCAAAGTAAATAAGGACAAATGAAATGCACCAAAAATACAAATGGTGGTTACTGGTTATTAGTGATATTTCTTTTTATTTTAATACTTCATATAGTTTTTTCAATTACTAATAAGACCAGAAAAGTTGGAAGGGTCTGGGGTTGCAGGCCCTCAGGTGCTGGGTGGGAGTCTGTGCTGCTGGGCCTTGTGAAGTGAGTTGGCTGAGAGTTCAGCAGGGCGCTGGGGTTCAGAGAGGGACTCGTCTGCCTTGGGTCCCTTCCTTTCTCTCATGTTCTCCCCCTCTAGTTTTCTCCCTTAACTGGATGTAAATTTATAACTGAAGGACAGGTCTTAAAAATATGTTTGTTTGTTTGTTTTTAATTGGCTGTGTTTCCGAGTGTTGTGATGAAGACATTTTAGATTTCTCAGTCTCAAAACCCTAATTCAAATTCCTTTCCCCTGTGTGATCCCAATTGATTTTTTCTCTTTGGTTCACATGGTCTTCATCACAGAATTTTCTCTTCCTGCTTTAAAAGGCCTCTGAAAGCCCAGTGTAAAGTGGTGCCTCTTTGCCAGGCCTGTTGGGCAGTACCAGCGGGCCAGCCTCACTGGGAAGGGAGGAGAGGAGCCTGCTGTTCAGCAGTTTGGTGGCAACTTTGAAAATGGCCCTTGGTGAGCCAGAGCAGCTTTTGCAGCCTCACTCAAGAGGAGCCTTTTTGTTTGTGTTGTGTGAGTTCTTGATCAGAGCTTAGCACAGCACCTGACCTAAAATCTGCTGTTGGATAATGCTGGCCTTTGTGGCAGTATTCGTTCCCAACAACAGATACTTCCTTTCAGCTTGCTATATTTAAATGTGCAAAGAAAATGTAATTGGTGAAGGAAACTGAGGCAGGAGGATTGCTTGAACCCTGGAATTTAAGATCAGCCTGGTCAACATAGTGAAATCTTATTTTTTTTGTTTTTGTTTTGCTTTTAAAAGTAATCTACAATGGTTGAGAAAATGGGTTTGGAATTGGAGTTTCAATCACAGCTCACCAGCATATTGATGGTAGACCCCCGTCTCTTAACTTCTTGGAGTTTCACTTCTCTGTAAAATGGGTAGAATAAAACCTCATTGGATGTTGTAAAGATTAAGTGAGCTCCTGCTTATAATTGCTTACTGAGGGATCAGTAAATATCCTGCTGGTGTTAAAATATCATTATTATTGTTATTATTATTATTAGTGGTAGTATTTTGTACTGGGGATCAAACTCAGGACCTTGCACATGGGAGGTAGCGCGGTTGCCACTGACCTTAGTCCCTGGCCCAAAATATTAATATTATTTATGGAGGAAAATCTCCCCCATTTGCTCTGCACCAGGAAGTGGATCTGAGCCAGACCACTTCTCCTGCAGCACAGCCCTCAGGATCCCTCTCTCCTTTTGGGCCTGTAATTGTAGAAGGCTGACTCCCCATCACACTCATTATGATGCCTTCGCGGCCCCTTGGTGTTGTAGCACTTGTCAGGATTTCCCTCCTTTGGTGGCTGAGTGATGTTCTATCTTGTGTAGCACAGTTTGCTTATCCACCCGTCTGTTTGTAGTCACTGGGGCTGTCTAGCTTTTGGCTATTGTGCACCCTTCCATCTTGAAATTAAAGTCCCATTGTCCTCCTTTGGAGTGAGGCGCACACATTGACACGTGATTGAACATAGACGTACACCTTGAGTAATAGCATGTGCAGTCATAGCTAGATTCTTGTACACTGGAGCCATTTATGCATTTCCTTATCAGGGCGAAAGTGCCTGGAGGCTAGAAATGATGGTTAATAATTCTTTCTTAAAATTCTTTTATTGGTACATTTTAGGTATACAGTACATTTACATTCATCATTGGGAGTTTGTACCTTTACATGATGTATCTTGGTTTTTATTTTTCCCCATTCCCCTGCCCTCCCTTCAACCCCTCCAACCCTCTCTTATTTACAAAGACTTTGTTTCCATTTTTTTCCTTTTCTCATATTTTTCCTTTCCCTTCCTTCCTTTTCCCTACCCCTCTGTGGTTAATAATTTGTGGCTCCTGAGGATCTGTTTTAGGAAGTGGTAAAGGATATTGGTTAGGAGTGTGGGGTTCTGAGGTTAGACCACATGGCTTAGCATCCTGATTCCACCACACATTAATTTGTCATTGCATGAGTCATATAACTTTTCAATACTTGGTTTGTCTACTTTGAAATGGTGGTGATGAGGTTAATTACCTCATAGAGCTGTTATGAAATGACAGAAGGAATGAGATGATCCTTGTATTGGGTTTAGCATAGTGTCAGGTACATTATGATCTCTTGAAGTTTAGCTTTTGAAAAAATTAGGACCTCCACATCCTTTTATACTTTGCTTCTTTTATCTTCTTAGTTCTCTTATGTGGCAGCTGGAGTGTAAGATGAATGGGTCCCATTGCATAGATTGGACTCTGTGGGTCAATGACAGAGTACAAGCCCTGTTTTTTGCTGGCCCAGGTTTCTCTTCCCTCACCCCAGGAGGGGTGGATCTCTAGCTTGCCCTGGCCTCTTTTTGAGTACCTTCCCTGTGGCCTCCTACAGAGTCCACTCGTCGGTGGGGTGAGCTTGGCAACTATGGGGGACCTTTGGTGGCAGCGCACCCTTGTGGTTCCTTCAGGGTTGCATCATGGGGGTTGCTAGTGAGTCAGTTCTACACTGCTTCTGGAATTCCCTAGGTCACCCCAGAGCACCATCAGCTGTGCGACCGGTGGCTCATCCTGCCTGGCCAGCTGGGAAACCTGAGCCCTTTTGCCTGTCCAAGCAGCACGTCGGCAGGATCTGACTGAGCATTTGGCAGCAGCAGAAGGCAGAGTGTGATTTCTCCCTAAAGAAGATGAAAACAGAAGTTACCCTATGTTTTTTTCCCCCTCTAACAAAAGTCTCCCAAATATTTACCAGGTCCTCTTACATTTCTTTTTAGTGTCAGCTTGTTGGCCATGGAGTGGCAGGAATAAGGATTCTGCTGCTTGGACTGAAAGCAGAAAGCAGAGGTGGCTGGAGTCAGAGGTGCTGCCCCTAAAGTCCGGTGGCCGAGTCCCATGGATGAGGGCCCTTCTCCAGACTGGTACTCAGTGCTGGCCTTTGGCATGATGGCAGAGCAGACACTAGCCGTATGACTGGAGCAGGCATCCTCACCTCAGCACCAGCATCCTCATGGGCATGTGGATTAATCATAACCTGCAGAAATGAGGATGTAGTGAGATATCTCTGAAATGCTTAGCACGACATCTGGTACACTGCAGTGCTCCCAAATGTTGTTTCTGCTGTTTCCAGCCTTTTGTTTCATCACCTTTTCCCTCTTCCTGTGCACCCGATGCTGTTAGGGTCTCTGTACACTTGGCTCAGTTAGTGCTCTCCTCTGTGAAGCCCACTCTGGAAGTCTCTCATTCAGCCACATTGGATTTCAAGGCCATCTGGGCTGCTCCTTGTCTAATATCTGTTCCTTCTGAGCAGCTCCTTTGCTTGATGTCAGCCCTTACCTTTTCTGATGGGGTACTCTTCACCTCCTGAGACTGCTTAAGTTTTGTAATTTTCTTCATGTTGAAGAAACAAAAACAAAAACAAAACAAAACAAAAAAGAACTGAGTATTTATGTAGCCCCTTATGGTCCAGGATCTGGTAGGTGCATTCATTACCTCACTTCGGGGCCCAACAGTCCTTCTGGTTGATGGTATTGTTCTAGTTTTCACAGCAGACCAGTTCCCTGCAAGACCAAGTAAACAGTCACATGACAGCAGGACTTGGCTAAGCCTGGGCGTTTTGGTGCCATCCCCACCACCCTTCTCTGCACTGATGATGGCTTGGAGTGCAGGGGCTAATTGCCCAGTTTGAAGCTCAGCTCCTCTGCTTACCAAGTGGCTGTGGCTGATTACCACCTGTTCTAGGTCTCTGCTTTTTCACCTGAAGATGGGAAGGCAGATTCCTCAGCTCCCTGGGGCTGTCATGCATATTCAGGGAGAGAGGCCTCAATGCTGGTGAGGCTTTTGTGACATGCCCATTCTGTGGCAATGTGCAGGGGGCATTAGCTAGGATGGGTGCTGGGCTTCTGGAAGGCTTCAGAACCAGAGTTGGCAGAGCAAGGCCTGTCCACTGACCACCGTTCTGTAGGTCTGTGGGTATTGGATGTAGGGGTCATGTCTCTCCTGAAGTCCTCACCATGTTTTAAAAACTATTGTATGTAATCTATATGCATTATTGTACATAAAATAAGTGTAAACTTGTATTATTGTAGCCATATTATTTGAAGCATACAATTCTGTGGCAGTAAGTACGTTTCCTGAGTTGTAAAACAATCGCGGTGACCTGGTTCCACAGCTTTTTCATCACTCCAAACCTACCACCTCCAGTCTCCCCAACCCCTGGCATGATGGGACCTGCTTTCCCTGGTGGACTTGCCTGTTCTGACTCGTCATGTGAGTAGAATCACAGAATATGTGGCTTTCATGTCTGGTTTATTTCATTTAGCATAATGAAATCTTCCGCATTTACCCATGTTGTAGTGTGTAGCAGTACTTCATTCTTTTATGGCTGAGTAATATTCCATCATATTTTATGTTGTTTATCCATTCTTTTATTGATGGACATTTGGATTGTTTCCACCCTTTGTTGTGAAGAGAGCTATTGTGAACATTCATGTGTGTGTTTTTGTTTGGACACCTGTTTTCAATCCTGTTGGGTATATACCTCAGAGTGGAATTGTTGGTTCATATGGTAATTCTGTTTTACATGTTGAGAAACAGCCAAACTCTTTTTCACAGCAGCTGCACCATTTTTCTTTCCCACCAACAATGTGTGAGTGTTCCATTTTCTTCACATTCTTGCCAACAATTGTTGTTTCCATATTTTGAAAAAGTTATGGCTGTCCTAGGTGAGAAGTGGCCGTCTCCTTGTGGTTTGAATGTGCTTTTCTCGGATGACTGAAGGTGTTAAGGGTTTTCCTTCAGTTTTAACATTCCTGCTTTGTCCTGCCCAGTTCACAGCTGCTGCCATGGTCCTATTCATGCTTCTCTAAAGGGGGCCTCATTCATTTAGATCCTGTTTAAAAGCCTGGCTCCCTGGGCAGGCCTCCATCAAGACTGGGACTGGCCAGTGCAGGGGAATCCACTTCCCTGCTCATGGAAATGCTGCTTATCCATGTTCTATCTCTGCTGGCCACATGCAGTTCTTGAGATTAGGATTCTTTATCCTACTTTTCATCCCGGCAGGTGTCTGTCCCTTTCCATGAAGTTCAGGGTGAGGACAGATGCAACATGCAGGCTGGCATGGAGACCTGCCTCCTCACTTTTGGGGCACTTACTAATCTACCAGGTCGCTGTTGGCTCCAGTCTAAACTTCCTTGTCCCCCTCACAGGATGACTGTAGAGAGGCCTAGAAAGAACCCTACTTCCTCAGAACCTTGTACGTCCCGAGTGACTCAGAGCCACTGTTCTGTGTCTCTTGGGTGGGTCCATGGTTTCAGGCCTATTTCTGACTGTGGAATCAAAAGCCTGTCCCTCAGAGAAGGAATGTCAGGCATGAGTGAGCAGATGGAGGAGGTATTGGGAGGGTTGCTGGGGGTTCGTCCCTGTGATCATAAACCACTCCAGCATTTTCTCCTTGGGGTAACTGTCTTTAAGACTGAGCCCAGTGGCACGGGCACCTCCTACAAGTGCAGGGCTGGTCTCTTGCATGATGTATTTTGTTGACTGTAAACAGTATCTCACTGTTACGTGAAAATTTTCTTGCTGTAAAAAATACATATGAAAATACTAGAGTTAAATGTGAGTCCCTGTACCACACCCTCACCCAGGGAATGTGCAGATAAAATGGTGTGGATTCCAGGTTCTTCTAGACTTTTCATCCTGGTGCATTCTTTGTTTTTTTATGCTCAAGTTCAAAATGAAGAATGCCATCAGAGTGAGTATATCAAGCAAAATGGGTTCAGATGTGCCCTAATATGGTGCTGCCTAAACAGACAAGCTTTGATGTTTTCTCTTCAGGTGGCTCTGACTGGTGTACAGATGTGACTAGGGGTGACGGGGAGAGAACCTGGAGGGGAGGGGAGGTCTCTGAGGATCATGTGTCATGAAAAATTATTTATTTATTTTTGGAACCGGAAATTGAACCCAGGACCTTGCACCTTCAAGGCAGGTATGGTGCCACTGAGCTAAATCCCCAGCCTTGAAAATGTATTTATGAAATGAGGCAGAGGGAATGGTGTTGGCCTTCACTGACCCCAGACCTCAGCACAGAGTCAGTTCCTAGCTGGCCTGCCCTTCCTAGGCGGTGTCAACCCCAGGGCTGTGGTAGAAGTTTGCTGCTTCTGAGGTGAGCTGGTCGTCAGGCTCAGCTTGGCTGGGCCTGCGGCCCTGGGCCTTCCTCATTGGTCTTTCCCTGTGGGTTTCAGCTAGGACAGAATGAAGCCAATCACGCTGCCCAAGACAGCACTCTATCCAGCATGCATACTCCATGTGTTTTGACTGTTAAATGACTGAGCGATGGTTTGGATCTTCCCCCTGAAGATGAGCATACGGTTGAAGCAGTGATGCACTAGGTGTTAACACTCACTGTCGCACCTAAGGGTGAATTAATGTTGTGGATAATTTGACCCGATCCACATGATGGGATCCACATGATGACCCTTCATTGTCTAAATGAGGATTTTCTAAGATTTGAGGAAGGAAAAACTTGCTAGGCAGGCGACAGCCATTTAGGAGCCAGTCAGGGCTGGAGCCCAAGTCTCTTCACCCTGTCTGTCCTGTTGATTCGACAGAGGACCAGCCTAGTGTCTGTGAGGCCTGTTTGCCTCGTGGTGGCCGGGTCAGCACACAGGTGGGGCCTTCCAGAAGGTGCGGCAGCGGCTCTGCAGACAGGAGATGGGAAGTGCTGGGGGGCTCTGAGGTACTGTGTGGTCTGGCCTGTGGGGCCGGCGCTGAGCTCCTGGAAAGCCATTCTGGTGGAAAAGATGGACTGTAATCGAGTACGCCAGCACAGCGGGGAACCCTGAGAGTGATGTTGTGCAGAGTGGAGAGGCCAGGGCGTTTGCACTGGGTGGGAAGGAAGAGGAGAAGGGGGCATGCAAGCCTGGGCAGAGGGGAGGCCACCCAGGGAGGCAGCTGGGTTCAGGGAGGGCATCTCACCAACCTGTCCCTCAGCTAGCACCTGTGCGGCACCCTGGCTGCCGGAGAGCCACTTCAATTTGTACAGAGGTAAGCAAACAGTGCTCTTCCTCCTAGAGCCCCTGGGGGATAGCCAGAAGCCTTTGAATTTCTTGGGGGAGCATTTGCACTTTTTCATCCTTTCTGCACCTACTGCTTCCTTCTCAGTTGTGCCTGGTCAGCTTGTCCACAGTGAGGCTGTGGTTGGAGACATTGATGATCTTCCACTTGTTGACCGCTTTTACTTGTATCAGCCACTAGATGGCAGCAGGTCACCTGTAGGTTTCTAGTGCATGCTGATGTTACTCACTTGGAGTCCTCCTTATTGGTAGATAACTTGTCACTTGGATGGCATGGGGTCTCAAATTCCACATCCGCTTGGCTCAGGTATGGGCATGAGGGAAGATTGGGACAAAGGCAAGGCAGTCCGAAGTGCTCTTGAGAAGTGGCCTCTCAGTTCCAGCTGTTCCAGAGTTGCAAGTTGACCTTTCAGGACCCTGTAATGTCACTCAGACTCTAACAGAGCTCCAGCTGGTGGAGTCTTTGTAACATCTCCCTGGTAGAGCACTTGGTGCTGCAAAGGGACTAGATGCTGAGACCTAGCATCCCTGAGAAGTTACCAGTTGTTCCCTGGGAGTTTGGCAGCAGATGTAGGTGTTGATGGGTGTGACGGTAGAGGGACACGCTGGCTCCTGGCCTGGGAATGACAGTGAAGACTGAAGACATGGGCCCCCTTGGCAGTGACGCATAATAATGGCAAGCATGTGTGAAGGCCTGTGTGAGCTGGGAGGCACAGCCCTTCAGTCCTACCCATCGGTTTGTCCATCCCTCAGCAGGTGGTTCTTTTGCCATGCTGAGCAGAGCCTTGGGTCAGGCAGGCCCAGGCCAGGGTTTGTGAGAAGCCACACCTACTCTTAGGGTTGCCCTATGCGCTGTTGTTCCTGCTCATAGTGTTTTACCAGGCCTTAGCCCTGCGTCAGGAGCGTTGTGGGCTCTTCAGCTTCATGAGAACTCCAGCAGCTGAGGGAAAAGAATCTAGAGGAGCTGAGCCCTGGTCCTGCCCACCTTTCCTTAAACCATGCTCTTCCAGTCCTTTTCCCTTCTCCCTGGAAGACCACAGGAATCTGTCTCTGGAGCCCAAGCCATGTCCTGACTTCCTGATGGTCCCACAACCCTGCCCCTGCTTCGTGCCTCCCTCTTGGCTTCATATCCAGCAGGTTTTGCCAGTGACACAGCCTCAGTGATGCCCCTCACATGCTGTGCCAGGCCTGCACTGGAGCTCATGGGCGTGCTGCCCCCTGTGTTGCCATTTCACAACTTTCTGCTTTCTGTCCCAGACTCCAGTCTTGCCTGGCTCATCCCCACCCCACCCCAGCTCCAGCTGCAGTCCGCCTGTTGTGCTTCTGGCAGTAGGCTTGTTGGGGTGGGGTGGGGGCTTTTTCCCCTTGGCCTCTCCTCTCTCGATTACATCAGCTTACAGCCAAATACCCCTGGGGTCTGGTAAGGGAGGGCTTTTTATTATTTTTTTTCCAAGGGAAATAATTCCATCTCTTGTAACACAAATTTCTGTGTTCAGCTGTTCAGGGGGCTTGACTTCCTCCCCTCATCCTTTTCCAGCCCCCTTGATCCTCTGGAGAAGGCAGCTTCGTTTCCTCAGCTGAGGGCTGCTGTGGTCACTGGGCCTCCAAGGAGGGTGATGTGGGTGGTGTTTGGGCCCTGGCTGTCCTGCCCTTGGGGTATGACCTCAGGGTGGCCCTTCCCCTCTCTGGGCCTCACCTTCCCTCCCTAGGTCTGCCTCTGTCCTCTGTGGCTGGGAGGGCCAGTGCCCACTGGTTGCTACCTTAAGATGGAGGCCTGTGACCCCGTCCATCCCCCATCCCATGGCTGAGGTTGGGTGTGGCAGGAGGCTGGGAGTCTGGCACAACTTTTTTGGAGGAGGACGGATACCACTTGGAAGGGCTTGAAGTATAGGGACCGGCAGGAAGGAGAATGAGCTGTTTCATCCTAGCTCACTGTCCTTCAAGAGTCACAGATGTGACCCAGGTGAATGAATTAGATGGATGGAGGCCCCAGTGTCCTGCCTGCCCCCGCTGCCTCTGTTAGGACCAGAGACCCCTCCTAGATCCCTCATCCTTTACTCCACCTTTATCCTGTCCCTCTTCCCCAACCCTTCCCTGGCAGCTGACCCAGAATCAAGCAGTCTGCAGGCAGGGCAGGTCCCGGGCCTGCCGTGTGTGTGTGTGTGTGTGTGTGTGTGTGTGTGTGTGCGCGCGTATTTGATGATGAGGGTCTAGGCCCCTCTTCTGCCTGTCCTCCTCTCTTCCCCTCTGAGTATCCCTCATCCTAGAGCTCTGAGCCCCAGTCCCTTCACATGTGGCCCCATCACCGAGCCTGAGGCAGCCCCTGCCCAGATACCGCATCTGGCTGAGGGCTCAGTTTTCCTGGCCGTAAATTGCCTCCTGCTGCCCGCTGGCATCCTCTCAGGTTTCAGTCTCACCCTTTTCGTGTGTGTGTGTGTGTGTGTGTGTGTGTGTGTGTGTTTGTGTGGTGTCCACAGGGAAGACCAGCTTGTTGTTCCTTCTCTTTGTCTGAGGCCAGAATGTTTGGCAGCATCGTTAGCAATTCCCTAGTCCCAGTCTTTGTGAGCAGTGGTTTTTAACAGATGAGGAAACAGGTGCGGATTTGAAGTAGATTCCCCCTTTTCTGTTCAAAGTGCCCCCCTCCCTTCCTCCTCACCCTACCAGAGGCCAGTCTTGCTGGGCCTGTGTCCCTTACCTCTGTGGAGGGAGGAGCCTTCTCCTTGGGGCCTGGCTCATGATACGGGACCACTAGGAGATGATAGGGTTCTCTCCAACCTGCCCTGCTTCTTGTCCCTCCTTGATATAGGCATTGACCTAATGTTCAGCCTCACTGGTTCCCTAAGACCCTTATGGCCCCTCAGATGGGTTTTCTATCCCGCCTACAGCTCAGGCACTTATCAGGTGTGCAGGCCTTGCCACTTACATTGCCAACCCATGTTCCCATAACAGTAGATGCTTGCTGTTTCCCTGGGATGGTCCTTTGCTGCAGAATTGGCCTCTTACTGCCAGAGCTCTCAGACACCCATGTGCTGAGGAAGCCTGTTTGTCAGATGGATGGGGAGGGGGATGGTTGAGTGCTCCTCTCTATCTGTGGACCAGGGATGATCTGTAGCAAGGTGAGTCCAGAAATGAAAGGGAAGTATTTAGGGGCACTCCCATGACATTTTAGGTTGCTGGGTATTCTAGGTGTAGCTCCAGGGGATCCTTGAAATTTGGTGGCTAGAACCAAGGAAAATCTTCAAGGACTTTCTGTTGAAGCTGAAGGACTTCTCCCATTGAACAGAGTAGAGACTGGTGTGGGTGTTGACCACGACTTGATTTAGAATGGATGGGAAATAAAAACCATACATCTGCTGTAGATCAGCTGAGAAGTACTGCTCTTGGCATTCCAAAGCTACAAGAAAGTCCCTGAAAGGAAACTGAGGTTTTCTCAGGAAATGTGGATGGGATTTTAAATTTGGCATAGGATATTGAGAAGTTTAGCAGGTTTGATGACAGGACCCCAAGGAAAATTCAGAGTTTCCTGGGGGAATTTGAATGAGGAAGATGTATAGTTTGGTGTGGAAAATTCTGGGGTACTTTGGAGTTTGTAGTGGAAGACATGGGGATGGTGTTGATTAGGTGTGGGTAGCCCAGGGCGAGGCTTTATGAAGGCAGAGATTGAAGCTTGAGTTCCATGGGTGAGGACACAGGATATTCTCCCTTTCTGGTGAAGGATAAAGGAAGGAGTGGGCTCATTGGTGTGGGCCGGTGAGAGTTTAGAGGTTTGGGGGGATTTATTTAGAAGCTTTAGAGGAAACTTGAATATGTATAGAGTAGAGACCAAGGCATCTCAGGGAATGGCCAGAGGGAAGCAGTGGATAAGGGCCCCAAGAAGGGCTGGGGTTCCCAGTAGAAGCTGAAGGGGAAGTTGGGGTTCTGTCCTGGGAGCCAGAGGGGAAACATGAGACTCCACTGATAGGGGCCAAGACCTTTGGGGTCCTGGCCAAGGGGGAGGTTTAGGTTTCGTATTACCAAGGTGTTTAGAAAAAGGAAGTTAAAAAAGCCCTGTCCACTTAAAGCCTACTTCTCAGTGCCAGACCCTTCTATTTTCTCCAGCTTCCCCAGTCCTCTGTCCTCAAGGACAATTTTGCCCAATCTCTGGACACACACAGGGTATTTGGATGCAGATCCCACAGCCCCAGCCTTCTCAGTGTGACTAATGGCTGATCCATCCTGTCCCTTTGGCCATCCAGGTGGTGGTGATGGATGTCCTCATCTGTCCATACTGCATGCTGTGATTGATTCTCCTCATCTTGGTGCCCATGCCCTTCCTCTTGCCCCACCTCTGCCCAGCCAAGACCCATACACCTTTCAGAGCTGGTGAGAGCCCTGCCTGTCTGAGGAAGCCTGGTGTGGTTTCTCAGTGGACTCACCCTCCTCTGCGGCCTGTGAGATTTGCTCTGGTCCTCATTTGCTGTTGGCTTACATAGCAGTGGCACCAGCGCTCACATTTTGACCTGATGTTCAGTATGCACTTTTCTTTTCAACCAGATCATCAGAGCCCCAGAAGCAGGGTCTGTGGGCCTTCGGCACTGTTGAGTGCACAACATGAACCCAGTGCCTAGAGCATCGGTGGTGAACCTATTGGCACCTGTGCTGCAACGAGCTGTTTGTATCATTGAAAACCCTCACGTGGATTCACTGGCCTAGAGGTTTGCTCTGGAGTCCGGCCACTCAGCCTTAGCTGTGCCCAGCTGCCCACCCTGCTGCAGTGGCCCCCCTTGCCTTCCCCTTTGCAGAGTAGCACATCGAAAGAAGCTACCTTCCCTGGGTAGGCAGCCCCCTAAGGCTTGGACATGAGGGCCTGTGCCACACTGCTCTGCGGGGGAACGTAAACCATCAGCAACGTGCCAGAACTCAGGGCTTCTCTCTGGAACTGGCAGTCTCCATATTTCCCATTATACCATGCAGTCTATGTTCTCTGTCGGGGCCTTTCCCGTCTGGCCGGCACAGAGGATGTGGAGACAGATGTGATGCTAGGTGCCTTCCCATGTGACAGGCAAGTGTCACAGAGGAGGAGACAGAAGCATACCCACAGCTGGTGTGCTCACCCCAGGCCGAGTGCTGTCCCCTCATTGCCTGCTGCTTCAGGGTGGGTGCTGCCAGGCTCAGGACCTGCCTCACTCCCTTGCCTGGCTTGAGCTCATTTCAGAGCATACCCACTGTGGGGCTCCCTTCTTTGTGAGCGACTTCCCCTTTTCTCCTCCGGGTGGGCCCCAGCCCTCCCTTTCTTGGCACCTGAATGAGATCCAGCAGACTCATTCACAAGGTTTCCCCTCCCCTGCTTCTCCCGTTCTTTCCTGTGTGGAGTTGGTGCCATTCCCAGGCTGGTCTGAGATGTAGGAAAAGGGCTGTGGGATGAAAGGTGATATATAAATGTAAGGCGATGATTATTTATTTGACAGGGACAGCTGCCTGTGGTAAAAAATGTAATCTAGTAATCCTTTTGTGAAAATTGGATCTTCGGCTCAGCACGAAGCCTGAAACAGCAAAAGGCTATTTCCCCTCCCTCCTCTGCTGCTCCCACCCCTATTCACTGTGAGCTTACAAATTTATGGGTCTTCCCACACACCAGCACATGTGGCCCTAGAAGCATGTATATATGTGTGTACATGCCTTCTGTGCCAGCAACATATATGTCTGTGTGGTGTCCTGGAAGCATGTCTCTGTGTGTGTGTGCATGCAGCACACACACACACACACACACACACTATCTTACTTTTGCTTCTTTGGCTGTTGTTAACATCTTACATAATCATAGAGTAAGTGTCAAAATGAAATTAACATCAGTACAGTATTATTATCCAAATCACAGACTAGTTAGATTTCTTTTCTCACTAACGTCATTTTTACTCCAGATCCTACGTTGTATTAGTTGTCCTGTCTCCTTAGGCTCCTCCAGGCAGCCAGTTCTTTCATTTTTCTTTGTCTTTCATGACCTTGACAGTACTGAGGGGGACTGGCCCATTCCTTTGTGGATGGCGCCTCACTTTGTGGATATCCAGTGTATTCTCAAGATTGAGTTGAGGCTACGTGTTCTGTGCAGGATATGGTGGCAGCGCCACTGCCTCCTTCTGAGCGTGGGGTCAGGGCACATGTGATGGCCAGGGCTCTTCACCCTAAAGCTACTATTTTTTCCTCTGAAATTAATAAATGTTTAGTAGCAGATATTTTGACACTGTACAAATACCCCTCCCTCATATGTCTTAGAATGCCTGTAACATTTATTCTGTGGTGTTTGACTAATGGTAATTTTGTTTCTTTCATTTCTTTTACATGTATTAATTGGAATTCTCCTGGAAAACCTTCCTGGCTCTCTCATTTCTTTATTTATTCAATTAATAAAGTTATTTTTGTCTCAGAGTCAAAATATGTATGCATAATGGATGCAAAGATATGATTTGTAGTAAATACATTAATTGTATTCCATGAATTCTAGTTATAATTCAGGGCTATATTCTTTTGCTCAGATTGCTGTAGCCCCCGGGACCTGCTCCAGTTGGCTCCTGTGACCTGTAGACAGACCGCTGTCCTTTTTGAGCATTCCTTCTTGCTGGCAGCACAAAAGGCTACAGATTCGTGTTCTGTTGTTCCTGATGCAGCCATGGATTCAGTCACTTACCTAAGCACCTGGTTCCTTTTGCTGGAGAATGGTGTTTAGATACTGACATCCAGGCACTAGGTGTGCGTGTTCCCACTTGGGTGTCGTTGCTTCCAGACACTCAGAATGGAGCTAGGAGGTGTGCTTGTCAACTCCTGCACATGCACATATCTATATTTACTTCTGCTTATATCGTTGCGATCATGAGTTCATGCTGGTTTTTATTTCCTTTCACTGTGGCAGTTTTAGAGTTGAGAGGAACCTGGGAAGTCAAGGTTCCTCACAGAGAGTAGAGATAGCAAGAGGGTTGGAGATCTGAGGTGACCTGGCCAGTCATATAGAGTTGAGGCTGGAACATAAGTCGCTGGGTGCCTCATGTAATGTCTCCCCACTGTGATGGGCAAGGTGGACCCCAGAGGCATCATCTGGCAGTAGTGAGTTGAGCAGTGGTCCCCCCAATGTTATGCCATACCTTTGGAGACTTAATCATGTTATAATGAGTCATGCTGGGTTAGAGCAGACCCCAGGCTGATGACTGAGCAGAAATTTGGACTCAGAGAGGAAGGAGTGAAGGAGGAAGCAGAGATGGGAGCAGTGCATTCCCAGCTATCTCCAGAGGGAAGGAGGAGGCAAGGAAGTAGCCCCCCGGGTGGGTGCATGGCCCTGTGTGTATTGATCTTGACCTTCAGCCTCCAAAACCAAGACATGGATTTCTGTGGTTACAGGCACCTGGTTTGTGGTGTCAGGAGGCTTGTGTGGTGGAATTGCCAATGAGTGTTGCTTCCTATCTTCTGTGCACATGGGCTTAGCTTCTCTCAGGCCCAGCCCCTTACGTCTGGTATGCTGGCTGTGTGCTAGGGGTGAAAGAACTTCCTTAGTTTAGGACCCTTGGCCAGGGCAGTGACACCTGCATTTGGGTCAAATTCAGATCCTGAGATCTTGGATTTTGAATAATAACTGCTAATGATACTTATCCCTCTTTCCTGTTATCCTACAACATTTATTTTGTGAGGATAACCTAACTTGCACACTGCATTTCTTTGCCATTCTCTTGACTTCAAGTCTGTCCTACTTGGTTGCCTTGGGTAGCTCAAGGCACCTTGTAAAAGTGGAACTCTTGTTTTCATACACCAAATTCACACCCTGTCATGAGCACACCATGCAAGCAGCCACTCTGGCCAGCCTTTGGTAGAAGGCATATAGTTTACTGCTTGGGTGGTTGGTGCTCCTGTAGGGCTGTGCTTGCACTGGGTTCAGAGTGGGGGTCATTTCCATTTGCCTTGCCCTCTTGAGCTCTCAGTGCTCTCTATGTGAGTCTCAAGGCTTCCATAACTGAGCTAGCCCCTGGTGCTCTTGCTCTGCATCCTTCACTGGGCAGCATCTCACTTAGCAAATGGTCTTCTTATGTCAGCATGTGTCGAATCGCTTACTTGACTGAGGCTCCCCAGTACAGGGGCCTTAACCTTCATTTGGTTTCGTATGGGTTTTCTTCTTGTTTATGCTGATGGTGGAGGAACACTTTCTGAATACATCTTGCAGCCTTGGGGTAGAAGATTCCCAATTACATATGGGGATGCTAACTCCCAGAGAAAGAGAAGGCTTCTTGCTCTTCACTTTGCCTCCCCAACAGTACATACACGTGAGGGCAGACAGGGATGGGGACCAGGTGTATGAGGCATTCCAGCAGGCCTCTCTGCCAGGGTCACTGTATCCTGTTCTTTCCTCATTTCTCTGTCCAGATGGCGGGGGGAAGGCATGGCTGGCATTGGCCAAGGTGATATATGCCCACCTGGGACTCAAAGCAGAAAGGGCCCAGACCATTTGAGACCATTTGGGGAATCGGAAATGAAAGGACGGTGTGATGGCCAGCAGAACCTCCCACTGGTACACTCTTCCTAGGTCACCTGTGGTGGGCTTTATTAACATGACACAGGAGAGGGAGGCCTCTTGGCAGGCTGGAGAGACAGATGGGCTGCAGGCTCCTGCTGGCTCTGTGACCAAGCCACAAGGCATTCAGGCTTGGCAGTGGCCTTCTAGTGCCAAGCTCCTGCAGGCACAGATGAGGGGATTTTTTTCCCCACTCAAGCTGTATGCCCCAGGCAAGTCCCTTTTCTTGTGCCACAGACTCATCATCTGTAAAATGGGGAGATTGGAGAAGAGCATCCTGCAGATCTCTCTCCCTCTGACATAGCCTAATTTTATGACTGTGGTTGTTAGGGGTTGTGGCAGACTGTAAGACCTAAAGTCTCACTTCCACTCCACGGAGCGTGAACAGCCAAAAGGCCTCCACAATGCTGGGCCCAACACCCAGCGAGGCTCCGGGAGCTCGACGGAGAACGAGAAATCCAGGAACACACCAGGCTAGATGGTAAAGAGACCTTTATTAGTCTGGCCAGACGGCACTCCCAGAGCCAGGTGGCTCAGAGAGGCAACTGCTCAGGGGCTGAGGTACTTTTTATAAGGTTTTTCTAAACAAAGAGTCAGGGAATTCACAGAACAAGACTGCAAACACATTGCTTATCTTATGCAGGAAATGTTCTACAGTCACCTTTTGTCAAACCATTTGCCCCTGGGTGGGCTGTTAACCAAGGTAGCAATTAGCATATGAAGAAGCACAGTCTGGCCTATTAGCATGGAGTCACTTTATCCTATTCAAGTCTTACAGACAAGACCCTGGGGTCCTGCATGAGAGGTAGAGCCCACTGGAAAAGGATGTTTTCCTTCTTTGTCTCTCTTAGAGGGCCTTGGGGAGATGAGGTCAGGAAGACTTTGTGGGGATGTTGGTCCCTAAACAGGCAGAAAAGAAGACTTCTTTCTGCCCAGTCCCTTGATGTTCCATCTGTCATTCTGCCCACTGTGTCTCTTCAACCCTCTATCTTTCTGGCAAGTATTTATTGAGTGCCCGCCTACTGTGTTAGGAACACAACTGTGGACAGAACAGACAAGGTTGTGACTTTCATGGCATCTGAGGTATTAGACCAACAACTGCACAAATAATTAACTGAATTAAGTAAGTTCATATGCCTCTATGCACTCTGCTCTTCTTGGGTCTCTGTTTTTGGTTCCCTCCACTCTATTCCTCTTTCCTCCCTCTGTATCCTTCTCCCCTTGCTTTATCTTTGTGGCCTTTCTTCACCTCCTCAAGGATGAGACCTTTCTGAGATCAGAGGCTTCTCAGTCTAGAAATGCACAACTGCAAAATGGCCTCTGTTTTGACCCTCATGTTTGAGAGGTTCCTGGGGAGGAGAGTGTCTGTGCTTGGTGCTGCTTCATCTCTTGAGAATTTGTGGATTGTAAGCTTTGGAGCCAGTCATTCTGGGTTTGCCACAGATTGTGACATTTTGTAGCTTGCATATGTCATCTGAGCCTTTGCTGAGCCTTAGTTTCCCCATCTGGAATCCTACCTTGCATGCAGCTTTTTTTTTTTTCTTTTTTTGTTTTTTGAGTATCGGAGATCAAACTTGGGTCCTTGCACTTGTGAGGCAGGCAGCGGAAACACTGAGCTAAATCCCCAGCCACAGAATTTTTTATTTTTTTATTTTTTGGACATCAAATGGGAAAATGTAAGTGCAAGGACCTTGATGGGACCTTGAATGTAGTGGATGCTTCATTAAACCTGGGTCTCTTTCCTTTCGTGGCCTGATGTTTTCTAGTCTGGGCTAGAGACCAGAAAGGCCTGGTCTGAAACCCAGGTGTGTGTGAGGAGTTGCTGGGCAGTGGGTGGGTGGCTAGACTCCATGCCCCAAGATAAGGTACAGATCTCAAGCTAGAAGAGGCCAGAAGTATGCCACTAGCTGGAAAGAATGACAGGTATCCATTATGTCCCTCAAAGAGTGGTTTGACAGTTGCTGCTGTGACCTGATAGGTGTTGGGGTGAGGGAGCCCCTCACTGAGGGGTGAGGTGGGTGGGCCCAGGGAGCCTGGGTCCTGGTGGCAACACCACCTCAGTGCTGCCATTGCCCCCTTCCTTCTCTGTCCCCACGGGCTCTGTCCCACAGAGAGTGTCTGCTGGCCCAGAGCCCAGTGACCATCATGTGCACCGCCCAGGGCTGTGGGCTGTACATGGCTGTAACACTGAAGGGTGGCTCATGCACTCAAGGAGCAGAAGTTTTAGTTTTGTTTACTTTCTGTTAATAAGCATTTAAGTACAAGTTGTTACACTGCTGGAGGCTGCCGTGTTGGGCGGTGCTGTTCTAGACAGTTTTCAGTGGTGTACGCACTGTTGAACACATTTGATGTGAGGTGTGTTGGCAGTGATTTGCTCTAGGAAGAAGCTACTAAGCTGCACTTAGGCTGTGCACGCATGTGGGAAGGCATAGCTTGGCAGACAGAGCCTGCCCTTATGAGTCGAATCCAAGAACTCCTGGAGGCTGAGTGTGAGTCCCCAGGGGGAATAGGAGGTGGAGTACAGGGCCTCCTTTATCTGGGAGACAATGCAGAGCCAGGAAGATTTTTCCCTTTAGACAGAGGCATGAAGAAGTGCGCACATCCCAGGGTCATTGGCCTAGAAGCAAAATGGATTTCATAGATTCGAAGGAAATCTGTGAGGCCATGTAGTCTAGCCTCATTTTATAGGTGTGGAAACTGAGGCCCCACATGGACCAGAGTATGTGCCTTCTACTTATAAGACCTACTGTGTAAGGCAAATGTCCTCGGCTTCATTTTCAGATAAGGAAACTGGAAATAGAAGCCATGGAGGGTTTTTTTGTTTGTTTGTTTGTTTTTTTTTAGTTGAACCAAGCTTTGGTCCTTTCCCTGTTGAGAGTCACAAGCTTGATTTGTGACAGAGCCTTGTCCACTGACACTTGGGCCAACACCCACACCAATAGGAATTTGCATTACCTTCCACCTTCTTGGACTGGGGTCAGAATCCTGGACTTCCTTCTCTAGGGCCTTGGGTCCTCAGGTCCTAAATGGGTGAGGCTGGGGCAGGAAGGGACCCTGAATGGGTGGCGAGATCCATGCTGTGGCTGCACTGGGTTGCTGCTCTAGGGTCTTGTTGCTGTGTGGCCTTGCTGTTTGTGTGGAATCCAGAGGTACCTCCCTGCCTATGAAGGGCCAGGAGGAGAGGGGAGCAAAGTTGAGGTGGAGCTGGTACTCACATTCCAGCCTTAAAAAGCAGGGTGCAGAGGAGATCCATGTCTCCCTCCTTCCTCTCCAGCCCCAGCTGGGACTCTCTGGCCCTCCCTCTGTCCAGCTGTTGTCCACCCCCCTTTCTGCACTGCTGCAGCTGTTCTGGCTCCATCAGTCTTGTCCAGGGCTGAGTAGAAGGAGGGGGATAAGGAAGGAGAAGCGGGGCTCCTCTGTTCCTGCCTCTAAGGAGGTGTCTCCAGTTTCTGAGGGAGAGTTCAGTATGTTCTCTGCCCTTGGGTAAATTGTGGGGCATGGGCAGCTTAGCTTTCAAACTCTTGGAAGGGCCACTCTTTTACTGAAAAGAATAGTAGTTACTCCTTCATTTTCTTCTAAGTCTGTGCCTGTGTTTGGTACTTCTGAGTGTTACTGTAATTTCCATGAATGAATAAATGGATGGTCTCTTTCCTGGAGGGGCTGAGGTCTCCGTTCCTTCTGGTCTGCTGGCTTGATGTTAGTGAGGCTGTGTGTGTGGCAGGGTCAAATTTCAGAGCTGCTGAAGGACAAATGTGTCTTGCCAGGGGCTGAGCTTTGCCAATCCAGGCATCAGCACAGTCTACAGCTGAATGTGTGCCTGGCCTTATTCTTCCTTTTTTATTTTAAAATTCAGTGGCATTCTTGAAGGCACTAAAGAACTTGAATTCTTCAGAAGCTCTAGGGTAAGATGAAAAGGGGGAAGAAGTCCGGTCCCTTGGCCAGACCTCAGAGAATCATTGCCACCTGTCTCAATCCAACAGGTGGCATGGAAGGTTGATTTGAGCCCTTTGGAGAAAAATGTTGTAAGAATCACTGCTTTGTTTTTTTCTCTCAACTTCCTTTAGTCCCAGTGCAGGACTGCATGGGTTTTAGTCAGGTAACAGTATCAGTGATTCCAGGCCTGGCTCTGAGTGAGAGACATGTGGTAAGCTTTTTAATAATTCAGATTCCTGGGCCCCCATCCCAGGGTCCTCTGAGTCTGAAACTCTGGGAACAGAGACAGAAATCTGCTTTTGGAAAAGCAGTGCAAGTGATTTCAGTACAGAGTGATTTGGGAAGGTATAGCCCTTGCACTTTGAGGGGAAATCTCCAGGGGAACAGAATTCATAGGGTCTTGCTCTGCAGCACACTTTTCCTCAAGGAGCACTTGTTCATCCATTCATTGATTCACCGATGATTCATTCAGCCAGCCAGTGACATCTACTGACTACTGAGGTGTGCTGGACATAGCTCTAGGCAGCGGCAGCAGAGTGACTTAGAGGGCATGGCATGGTTGGAGTAGATATAGCTCTAGTTAGGATTCATTGCTGAAGGTGGTTATTAGAGAGCTTCACTGAGCCCATCTTAGTCCTGCCAGAGTTAGGGGCTTGCTTCAGAAAGGATCTCAGAAAGCCCCTGTTTATCCTTTGATTTTTATACAAGGTATTGCTGATGCCTAGGGAGATGAAAAGGTACCTGAATAAAGCCACCTGGTGAACCAGCACTTTTGCTTTATTTATTTTTTAGGGAGGCTGGCCCAAGGAGAATTTACTTTGAAAAAACTGGAAGCTGGATGTGGTGGTGTCCACACATCTGTAGTATAGCACCCGAGAAGCTAATGCAGGAGGACCTCTGCAAGTTCATGACTAACTTGGCCTACATAGTGAGTTCAAGGCCAGCCAGAACTACATCGTGAGACCCTTTCTCAAAACACCAAAAACCAAAGCAAAACCAAGCAAAACAAACCTATAGAAAGACTGGTTGTGAAACCCCAAGTGGAGAGTGGTATACCTGGACTCTAGAAGTGGCACACATGGTGTCAGTCTTAGTTTCAACTATGTTACCAAGGGCCAATCTCTTTGATTCCTAGGTTTCTTGTCTGTAGTATAAGGCTGTATACTCACACTGCTTCTGATTCTTAGAATTACAGACATCCTATACTTGGCCTATGTTAGCTGCTCAGTGAGTCCTAGTTTTCTTCTCTACCATCTTATTTGGTCTCTTTAGAGCAGAGTGTGTTTGAGGATTTCAGACTTTCCAAGCTTCCTTCTAGCTGGGGGTTGTCTCAGCTAATTCCCACTTAAGGGCTGATTGCAGCATGAAAAGTTCTAGGCGCTGCAGGAGAGAGAGACATGCTGCCCCTACATACCCCAGGACTGTCCTGGCCTCGGGGAGCCAGCCCCCTCCTGTGCCTTTTAACTCAATACTCTCTGCACAGCTCCATGCAAATTGCCAGAGCACTCAGAACGCCTGCTTTCTCAGTCAGGCTCTTCATCCAAGCCTTTGTCCTTCCGCTCACTCGCTCCACATTAAACTCTGTCAACATTTTTTCCCAATGAAGTTCTTCCTCCCCCTGCAAAGTCTCCAGTCTCCAGCGGGCTGAGCTAGCCAGGGACACAATTGGATTGCAGTTGCTAGCACTTCCTGGAGATCAGGTCTCTGAAGAGCCATAAAAATTCAGGAGTGTTTCTGGCCACTTTTCCATGTGGCTTGTAGTGTGCTGTCACATGCCTGCAGAATGTGTGTGCATGTGTGGTTGTGTGTGTTCGTACATGCTTGTGCATGTGTAACGCATGAGTTGTGTGTGTGCATGTGTGCGTGCATGCATGTGTGTATTCAGCTTAAAGGAGCCCTCATATTGCATTACCTGTGCTGCTGAGTTTCTGGATGTCAGTCTGAATTTCTTAAGTGGATTTTCTGATTCCTAGCTTTGGAAGGCTCTGTTCATAATCCAGCACAGAGCCCATGTAAGGTGGATTTGGGTAGTGGCTGGGCTGCATTCTTGCCATTCTTTTCTCACAGGAAAAAATGCATGGTAACAGCCCCAGGGAGGGGCTCGCTTATGGTGGTGGTGGTGGGGCTGTTGCTGTCTGCCACTGGCTGCACATTTGGTTCTTCCTGTCCCCCACCCCCCATGGCAGATGCCACCAGCTGGCTGGTCCCCAGGCTGTGCACACCTCCCTGTGGCCTAATGCACTGACTGGCTGGGCTGTCCTCTTCCCGTCCTTGTTTGTTGGGGTGATGGCTCCCCCTCCTCTGCAGACCCAGATATTGAACAGAATAAGGGTACAAGAAGTGACATTTCTCTCTTTCCTTCCTTTCTCCTTCCTTCTTTCTTTCCCTGTATTCTTTTTAAGGCAAGGCAAGCCTTGGAATTGAAAAGTAGAAACCCAACTATTAGGTTTAAGTAAATTCCCTGCAATTGGGAGGCCTGTTGGATTTGAGGTTTGATTTGGCCGCTTGGCTCACACAGCTCTTTAGGGAGGTTTTTCCTCCTCTAGCTTTCATCCTCTGGGGAATTCACAGCAGGAAATCTCTCCTGAGGGAGTCTGATCAGATTGGAAGCTAGAGGGAAGGAAGTTGCTTTCTTTTTTCCAAGGTGCCAGCTCTCTGTCAGTTCACAGTAAGGCAGCCTGCCACTTTGCAGCTCACGCTGCCTGGCCATAGGGAGGCCCCTGTGGGATTTGGTCTTCTGGTACCAGCCCTGTTTTCAGAAGGATTTGCAGTGGTCCTTCTGTCCTCTGCATGCTCCTGCCTCCCTGTGCAAGCCCCCAGCAGTGGACCCCAGGAAATGTGTGTTGTGAATCCTGAGAGCAGTCCTGGGCAGGAAGGGGCTGGGGTGTTGATCGTGACAGAAGTTCAGGTCCGTGGGCAAGGCCACTCTGCTGCTCTGAGCTTTTTCTAGTCTGGAAACTGGTCAGAGCCATTTTCTTTCCTCACACAATACCAGAAGACAGGGACTCTGTGGCCACCATATAAATGATAGGGTTGCAGAAGGCCCTGTACACAGTGCAGGGGTCCCCCGGACAGCTCTGCTCAGTAAGGAATGCTGATCTCCCTTTGAGTGAGTGAGTGTGTGTGTGCGCGCGCGCACGTGCCCATGTATGTGTTGCCCCCATCTGCAGACTGATTGATAACACCTTTATTTTGTGCCTGGCTGGCCCTGTAGCACTCCCAGGAAGCCCCCAGTGAAGCAGACATTTCCTACCTAACCCTCATCACTATCTGTTTTGGACCATGCTAGTTTATTTCAGGGTCAGGAGTGGCTGGGCATTTTAAAAAGGGGTCTATTATATAAATAATGCTGTATAATCAGAATACAAATCAAAAGAATAGGGGAAAGAAAGGCCTCACAAACTTTACATTTTCCACAATGCCTTCAGTCTGTATTTACTTGCAGACATAATTTTTATGTCGTTATAGTCATAATGTAGATAGGATTTTGCATTTTGTATGTGTTATTTAATATTCTACCTTAAGCTACATAATCATCACAATTAGATTTTTAAGTCACTACATAGGAATCATTGAGTATCAGTTTTCCTACTGGTTTATTCAGTTTTAACTAAGTAATGCTAGAAACTGCATTAATATTCACTGATAATTATACTGATATTAGATACGTGTGTGGTATCCATGTGCCCCTGCCCCCCCATACTGTTTCCTTAGTACAATTCAGGAGGCCTAGCAGTCCTTCATTCTTTCCTAGAGTTACAGGAGATCTCATTATGGGTTGTTAAATACCAGCCGGAAGTCAGGTGCCTAAGAGCAGCCCCAGATTTAGCTCAGATCATGGTCCATGTCTGTCTTCACTTGGACAGTCAGCCTCATGGCAGAGGCCCCATTTTAAAGAGTCATAGCTCTGCATTTTGCTGTAGCTCTGGCTTTGAAGCCTGCTGGCTTGGGTGCATAGATGTAGAGTATGGTTTTTCACTATCTAAGTAATTCCTAACCCCATCTGGTCCCATTCTGGTCCCATCTGATCCCATTCAAAGTGAGAAAATTTGTCTAGCTGTTACCCTCAGGGAGCTTGTAGTCTGAAGTGGCCACATGCTCTCCCATTCAGTGGTAGTCAGTTTGCTTCAAGGCTGCAAACTGAGACGAGGGACAGGGGACAGGGCCTGTGACAAATTGAAGAGCATGTGCTATCTCTTAGCACACTCCTGGTGTTCAGTTGCCACACCAAAATATAAGCCTGCTGTTGGCAGAACTTCATTCTTCTTTCTTTTTGCCCACCCCCTGTGTCCTGTTCTTATTGTTTTGCAGCAGAATGCCCAATATGGAATATAACTACATATATTTGATGTTGCAAAAGAGCTAGTGCATAAGTATAAATGGGAGACATGATTCTCTTGTTTTATACAAATACTTACGTGTAACTCAGATCCTACAAGCGTCTGGGCTCCAGGTCTGAGAAGTGGAAGCAGCCTCTACTGTGAACCCTCAGTAATGTGGTGATCCCCTTGTCCCCACTCAGTAATCAGTACATGAAATTGGGATGCCATTGGTCACATATGATTGCAGCCTCTTCTCTAAAGCTTTCCCTAGCCCTCTACAGATATGATCTGGCTGGAGAAAGACAATTGGGATTTCTCAAAGGTCATTGATCTGTAACAGTATTCTACATGATTCTTCTGGTTTGTAAGAGCTTCTGTTTTTAAGGGAATTTGAACTCCTGATTTTCAGGTAAAATCTACTGATTTCTAACTATTGGCAACTAGTAAAAATTTTAAAATATTGTACAGACCAAATAAAACATATATGTGGGCTAGATTTTGTCTAAAGATGCCAGTTTGCGATGCTTGCTTTGTGCATTAAGTGCATAGTGTTATTTTTTGAGAGCTATAAGGATCATAAAGCAATAACTTAATAAAAATCATGGGGTGGAGGGAGAGAGCATTCATGCAAAATTATACTGATCTGCAACGTAAGCAAGACAGACAGCTTATTGTGGAAGTGTCTGGACAAGGACAGTTGATGTGCTGTGCACTTAGGAGATCATCATGAGGCATCTGTGAGAGCTAATAGAGATAGGAAGGGGTTATTGTCTGTACACCTTTCTCTTCTGTGTCTGTCTCTGTCCATCTCAGAGTATGAGATCACACTCACCTCTCCAAGGTCCTTTGACTGAGAGGCAGTATGAGGTATGAAGTCAGAGCTGGGAAGACTGGATCAGGTGGGTGCCAAGTAGGTTTCCTGTTCTCCATTTCCCATCTGTGCAGTGAGGGAATTTCTCCCCTTGGGCAGTTAGCAAGTATTTATTGCAGGCACTCTGGAGGCAGAGTTGCCAGACCTTCCCATCTGTGAGGAAGATAAAGGAGAGTCTGTGTGGTGTGCTTTGAACTCAGGAAGGAGAAGGGACTCAAAGATGCTATGTTGCTCTGTGGTCTCCCTAGTGATAACCATGATGTTCAAGCCTTGTGACACTCAAGAACTATGGCTCCAGAGGTAAATAAACACCTTATTTATTATTTATCATAAAACAAAGCCTTAGCTCGGAGGTTTCAGATCACTGACGGCGTCAGGTCCAGTTTTCCTCCATTAATAAAAGGTTAGCATGCTCCCACGTGTATCGGCATCCCTTGGTATACCTTTATCATTTGATGGCTCCTGGAGAACAAGGGAGTAGCTCATGCAAGCCCTGTGCCAGAGCCTGTACCTCCCTCTTCTCGTGCCACCCACTCTAGGATGAGGCGGGAGGGTAGCAGGTGGGAGCCCCAATGGTCAGGAGTGAGATGGCCAGGTCTTCTGGTGGGGTTGGAATCAAGACTTGCCTTCTAAGAATTGGGTGAAATCCAGGGATCAAGAGCAGCCCTCACAGTGGATAGAGGAAGTTACAGGGGACTATGATAGAAGTAGGTGGAGGAGAAGAGCGTGGGGTGAGGACCTCAGGTAAAGTGAGGTCTAGCTGACTTGAGGGCTACCACCTTTTGATTTCAGTGACTACAGTGTTGGTAAGGATATTAGAGTGCCGTGTGGGGCTGAGTGTGACTTTCCACACTGAGCCTCCTACCAAGTAGATGGGGAAGGGCAGAGCAGGTTTTATTTCCACTGAATTCAGATAAGTTCAAGAACATGGGTTTTGAAGCCAGATAGATCTGAGTTCAAGCATAGCCTTAGGATCTTGATTCATCTATTTGACCTCTGAGCCCCACTTTCTCCATCTGTAGAATAGGAAGACTAATACTTACCTCCCAAGGCATTTTGTAAGGCATAAAAACCTGCAATGTCCTTGGCACACAGTACACTGAGTAATGAACAGCAACTTCTGTTTGTCTGTGCAAACTAAGAAACTGAGACCTAGAGAGGCCCTGTGTCCTGCCTGAACTTACCCAGCAACTATGCTGGGTCTGAGCTGAGCTCCCCAACTTCTTGGGCTGTGTGCTTCCATTCTCTGAGCATCCCTGGGCCCTTCCCACCCCCTCCCTGGTCATCAAGATGCTTAGAGACGCCGGCAGGCGAGCAACACATCCAGGATGCATTCATGCCTGAGCTGTATATACAGGCTGTGTCTCTGCCTCCCATATGATTATAGGGTGCTGAGGGAGCAGCACTCCAAGGTAAAAGTGGGAGGTGAAAATGAACCAGTACTTTTGTTCACTCAACAACTCCACTGTGTCTTTCTCCCCCTTTCCACCCTTCCCTTTATCCACTAGAAAGAATGAAAGAAAGAAAGAAAGAAAGAAAGAAAGAAAGAAAGAAAGAGAAAGAAAGAAAAGAAAGAAAAGAAAGAAAGACAAAGAGGGAAAAGCTGAAGGGCTGTCAGCACCGGATCACAGCATAGGCTCCAGGAGTTGGCAGCTTTTCAGTGCCTGCAGAGTTCCCTCTTCTTATTTTTCTCAACTAAGTATGATCAAGATAAATCTGAACACGCTTAGATTTGAAGCTTCCCAGTGACTCTGCCTACCATTGGAGCAAGTACCATGCTTAACACCCTGTCCTATGATTGTCTCATACAAGGGTAATTGAAGTGGTGCCCTGTTGTACACGGCTGTGGGTAGAATGACCTTTCCCTGGCCCCTCTTGCTTGTGTCATACTACTGCTCTGGAGTCTTCTTCAGTAGCTCCTCTCAGGGAGGTACTTCTAAGTGTAGCACATGTAGCTCTCCAGAACTGACCTCAGGCTGCCTTTGCTTTGTTATCCCCCACTATGCCTTGTGTAAAGCATATGCTTCTACTGTACCCGCCAACTGGTTATTTCCTGAACAGATCTGGAATTACCTGCATTTGTGCCTTTGGTCTCATGGCACCTTTTGCTTGGAAAACCTTCATCCTGGTGGAATTAGGCCCACTCTTCAGGGATTAGCTGAAGTGCCAACTCTTCTAAAAACCACAAATTGCTCTGGAACGTGCTCCCACTTTCCCTGGTGCACAACAAGGTGGAATTTGTTGCATTTGCTTATGGACCCTCTGCTTGTCACTGTGCTGATCTCTTCCAGGGCCTCCTCAGAGCCTTACTGTCTGCGTTCCCCACCCCAAGCTACAGAGCATAGTTGCACTTTAATTGCACATGATCTAAGCTCTTAGGCATTTTTCTTTTTAAATTTAAAGCTTTCTTACTTTTCCCATCATTGTTTGTCCTGTTTCTAAGCCTTAGAGGCTGGCAGAAGAATGTAGCAGAGAGCTTGACTAGAGCCTTCTGCTCTTAGATCTGCCTCTGGCCATCTGTGATCATTGGCAATTAGCTTCTCCTTTTGGATTTCCGTTCCCCCACCTGTCAAACAAGGGGTTAAATGAGCTGATCACCAGGATTTATGAATGGAATTTTTAAGATCAGAGTTAGTGACATATAATTCACACACTATAAAGCTGTCCTATTGCTATGGACTGAATTGTGCCCTCTCAAATTCATGTGTTGAAGACTGAATTCTTTGTGCCTCAGAGAGAGGCTGTATTTGGAGACTGGATCTTTGAAGAACTCATTAAAGTGAAATGAGGTTTAGTGGGTGGACTGTGACTCAATCAGTATGACTGGTATCCTCAGTACCACGAGGGGTTCAGGTTCGAGTCATAAACAGAGGAAGGACCAGGTGAAAACAAAGGGAGAAGATGGCTGTCTACAGGCCAAACCAAAGGAGAAAGTAGACAAAACCAGTCCCGCTCACACCTAGAGCTTGGATTCCTCACCTCCAGAATCATGGGAAAATAGATTCTGCTGTTTATGCAGCCTAGGCTGTGGTTCTTCAGTATGGCAGCTCTAGCAAAATGATGCAAGTATTTAATGGGCAGTCAGTGGCCTAATGTGTTTAGAGTTCTGTAATGATCACCACAGTCTTATTTGTGAACATGTTTTTCACCCCCAAAGAAACCCCATACTCATAGCAGTTATTTCACATTTCCTTCCACCCCTGACCCAGCCCCTATCTCTGGACAGTCGTCAACCTGCATTCTGTCTGTGGAGTCACCTACACTGGGCATTTTTTACAAATGGAGTCAAGCGGTATGTGGTGTTTTGTGTTTGGCTTCTTTCACCTAATGTAATGTTTTCAAGGATCATCCAGTTGTAGCATATACCAATACTGCATTTCTCTTTATTACTGAATAATATTTCATGACTTAGTTGTATGCACATTTTGTTTATCCATTCATAACTTTTGGAGGGACATTTGGATAGTTTTAGTATTTTGGCTTTCATCAATAGGGCTGCAGTGAACATTGGTGTACTGGGTTTTGTGTGGACACATTATCCTTTCTCTTGGCCTATACCTAGGAATGGAATTGCTGGATTACGTGACACAGTACTGTCTGTTTAACTTGTTGAGGAACCATCAGGCTTTTCCAAAGTGGCTGCACCATTTGCATTCCCACCAGCAGTGTATAAAGGATTCTATTCCAGTTTCTTCACTCTTGCTTATACTTACTATTGTCTTTTTTTTTTAAACCATCCTGTGGGTATGAAATATCTCATGGTAGTTTTAATTTGCTTTTCCTTCTTGGGGAGTAATGTAGAGTATCTATTCATGTACTTATTTTCCTTGTGTATGAGTTCTTTGAAGAAATGTCTATTTGTATACTTTGCCCCTTTTAAATTATTTATTGAAAGATTTGTGATTGAGTTATAAGAACCATATATATTCTGGTTATAAGCCTCTTAATAGATGTATGACTTGCAAATATTTTATCATATTCTGTGAGTTTCACTTTCTTGATGGTCTCATTTGCAGCGTAGAAGTTTTTAATTTTGATGAAGTCTAATGTAGTGAGTTTTTTAATTGCACTTTTCATTTTATATTTAAGACACCCTTGCCAAACACAATGTCACAAAGCGTTAACCCTGTGTTTTCTTTTAAAAGTTTTATAGTTTGTGCTCCAACATTTAGGTCCACGGTTCATTTTGAGTTTATGTGTTTATTTAACTTGCTCTTTGTAACTCCCACAATGGGGCTATGATGGTGAGAGTCAGAACAAGAGGACACGGGCTTTTATCACAGATACTTGCTGGAACCAGCAACAGAGAGGTTATCAACCCTTCTCCTACCTAGAGTAGTATTGTGGGCTCTTGGGTCCAGGGGGTGGGCCTTTGCAATCACTTGATCAGGCTAGCAAGGAGAAGATGGTGATAGCCAGGACCAGAGGTGACGAATGTCCAGCGGAAAAAAAGAAAAGAGGAAATTTTCAGCTTTCTGGCTCCTTTAGTCCAGTCCTGTTTTAGGCCTTAGGAGAACTGTTTTCTTTCCCCTCAGCACTTTCTCAGAAGATCTGCTAGGTCCTCAGGGTGGATTTAAGGGACATTAATGAGACAAGTTACTGTTATTCCAGGCTGTAGGCTATGTGTTGCCCTTGTATCCCTAGGCCTCTTGGACTGAAGTGTAAAGAGCCATGCCGTACCAGTGCTTAGGCATCAAGTGGCCTGATGGTTGGCGTGCTGGTTTAGGCTGGGACCATAGAGGGTGCAGGCCTTCTACTTTCTCTCCTGAACCTATGGGAAGGGGAAGGTCTTGCTAGGCATTGGCAGATATCCCTGGTAGCTCCAGCTCTCTTCTGCAAACTTATTTCCATCCCCTCCATTGTTCCAGGTGAAGCAGAGTATTTCCAAAGTTGTTCCTATGTGCACTGCTTAGTGCTTAGTACCAAGAAACTTTTGGAACTTGATGAATGAGTGAGTGAGTGAATGAATGATTTTCCTCTTTGAGTGCAGCTGTTTCTTTCACCTCATTCTCTTCTACCCCTTGGCTGTTCTCAAAAGCCTAACAACTGTTCAAGGACTGGTTTGAATATTCTTTCTATAAGCTCCATAATTAAATATGATGACCTGTTCATCTATCTTGTTTATCTTTCTGTGTTTCCACGTCCTGTGTTCTGGTAAAATGTTCTTGTGTATGCCTTAATCCCAGGGTTGAGACCCCATATATGGGATAGGGACTGTGATGTTTTCAGTTTGTGTTTTACTCCATTCTCTTCCCTTCTCTGCCACACCTAGGATGGTGTTTTATAGATACTTGGTGCCCAAGGAAGTCTACTAACTACAGTGCCTGGGTCACAATTTTTGTGACTGGGTCTCTGATTCCTAGGTTAATAGTCTGCCCTGCAGCTTTTACTGCCCAAGGATCTGCATGATGTCACATCTGGGTGTAGGAAGTGTGTGAGAGACGAATATCAGTGTGTGGTGGTCCCTGTGCATCATGTACAATCTGAATATCTCTTTGTAGCTACTGTAGCATCAACACAACTGTGTTACTTGACTTCTGGTAGGAAGATCTGGAGCTGATAACATGTCCTGGTAATCCCTTGCGCTGCTCTGGAGGATGCGGAAACTCTGGTGTGAACTGCTGCTTGTGGATGTGAAAGACCCGCCTGTTCTTGTATAGGGGCGCATGTCTCCCTCCAGTTGACACAGCCACTCTTCCCTGTTCTCTCCTTTTCAAAGGCCCTACAGGTCTTACACCTGTCCCTCTGCAGGTCTGGAGTGGAGGGCAGTGCTATGAAGGAGGGTGGTGCTGAGAATGCTCAGTTGCAGAGGGTACTGGGATGGAGCCCCTGTGGAGAAGAGGACAGAAAGGAACACTGGCTGTGCTTTTATATGTTTGGGGGACTTGTTCTCTCCTGATGAGTTTTCATGCCAGACCTTATAGCAGTCCTGTGAGGTGTGTATGTATTTTTCTCTGATACAGGGTCTGCGGAGCAGAAAGGACAGTGCTGTGTCAGTGCAGTCAATAGCAGAGGCAGAAGAGAGGTCCTTTTTCAATGCGTGGTCTGCAGCATTGGGTCAGTAAGCCCTACTGTGCCCTGCACACAGTGGGCTTTGGTGCATACTTACCTTATAAGACACTCAGTAAATGACTGACAATTTGAAATAGAAGTGAAATTTTCTGGGTTTTGCTCCCAACTCCCTCTGGTCTCCTTCACTTTTTGTACTCAGTCTCTTCTCTTCCTCATAAGGATGTTATTTCTCTCTCTGGCTCTGTACTTTTCCTAGGGCTGCGAGGGAAGAATGGCAACCAGGTATTCCTGGACCAAGGTTCTGGAGCACCCTTCTAGGATGAGATGCAGTGGTGTAGCGGCAGGTTGGTGAACCTTGACAGCACAGCCCTTGTCCTTGGGTCCAAGTGAATATTTCTAATGGGTCACAGCTCTTCTGCTCCCAGACTCAGCCGAGCAGCCTGCTCCACACAGCACTCAAGGCAGCCACCCCCATGGGCCAAGATGACGTTTGGGAATAGTGAGGGACAGAGGACCACATGCTGAATCCTGGCCTTTCCACTTCTGCTTTGTGACATGGGGATATTCCTGGACATTTCAGGGCCTTGAACTTGTTGGCTTCTCAGATCCTGCACAGCCCTGAAATTCTAGGATTTTGTGGCTCCCTCACTGGGAAGGAGTCTTGTTGTCTTGCAGCCCGGCTGTGGAGGGGTAGGATTAACCCTCGGGTCAGAGAGCTTTCAGAGCTCAGGAAATGCCTCTGTGCAGTCCATATTTGGTCCAGAGACAGGTGGTGGAGCTGGAGCTGGAGGAGGGGAAGGGCACTGGCAGCCGGAGGCTTGACTCAGCTACTCACTCCTGAGGGGATGGTCTTTAGCCTGGGTTCTCAGCGCACACGGTCTTCGCAAAAATGCTGGACCCTGTGAATTGACTTTCCCATACCGAGTAGTTGGCCACTACCATGATCACTAGTCTGTTGGCAAGAGTTGGGGATGTCTTATTCCTGATGAATAGGGTCTTGCTGGGAATCAAGGTTCATTCTTTCATTTTTCAGCAAACTTTATGGAATCCAGCTCCTGAGGCAGATGTTGCTCTTCAGATTTGCAATGTGACCTCTACAAAATTGCTTCCTTTGAGCTGTTATTTCCCATGCTCTCTTGTTTGGTGGAGGAGAAAGATTTAAAGTGTTACTGAAAGAGTTCCTTTGTCACCACTGCCATGGAGGAGGGCCATGGAGCATGTCTTCCCCTGTATGAGAAGGAGACACTGAGGTTGGAAGATAGCCCCCCGCAGAGCTGTGATTCTGCTCTCAGTTGGGAGGGAGGTTCCTGTGTGTGTAAGCTCCCAAAGCTGTGAGTGAGCTTTGCTTGATCTGTTTGTATATTTGTGAGGCTCCCATGAGATTAGCCACGGGGCAGAAGTTTTATTTATGATAGATACGCCTAGAATTCCCGCCCCGCTGCCATCATCAGGCTGCTGAGCTCCCAGGAGTATCTTAAGTCTCCGAAGTAATCTGTGTGTCGGTCAGGTATGAAGCCGCCTCCCACAGAGCTGGGTCCTCACGGCTTGGCTCTGCCTGGCTATGGGACTGAGTGCTTCAGTCAACTGGGTGGGGGCAGAAGTGGGGCTGACAGCTCAGTCAGTGTGACCCTCACGATGCTCTAATTTGGTCACTTAAAATAGAGCAGATGTAGTAATTTGGCATTCATAGCTCCTCTGGATGAAAATGGTTTAGAGGAGGACCTATCACGGGCAGACTCAGGATTTCTGTACTACTCGAGCAATTTCAAGTAGTGGCAGTCTAAAGTATGTTATACTTTTTTTCATTAACTTCAATTTAGTAGACATTTAGATTTTAATTTAATGTGCTTAGTTCTTGAAAGCAGTAACACTGCCAGTCTTTAAACAAATGTTCTGTATTTTGTACTTTTCACTAATTTGGGAAGGATTTCTTATTACTGATTAATGAGGTTTCACTCAGAATAGAATCAGAGCATTATATTACCAAGAGCTGGGCTGCTCCTTAGAGATTACCTCAGATTCTTCATTTTAGAGATGAAAAACATTAACATCATACTTGTAGACGGTTGGTGATTTATGTGAGCAGCTCTGCTCCTTCCTATGAAAGGGCTACAGAAGTGGATGTATAGAAACAGAAAATCATCCTAACTTTCTGTTGGAGTCTTACATACATATAAAAAATGTGGCATTCACTAAATTTTAATAAAGAGAACATATTCATGGGGCCAGAGTACGAAACAACATTCCCAGCACTTCTGAAGTTGTCAGCATATCCCTTTTCAGACAGCCTAGGTAAGGATATCCTCCATCCTGACAGATAATAGCATAGATTAGGTTTTGAACTTAACATAAATGAGATCATACAGTATGTTCTTTTAAAAATCTGTCTTCAAAAAGAACTTTTTAAAAAACGAGACTCATTGATGCTGCAAGTGGCTGTAGTTTATTAATTTTCACGATTACATAGTATTCCACCATGAGGCTATATCACAATTGATTTTTTTAACTTGTTAATGAGCATTCTGGTAGTTTCTAGATTTGGGTTATTTTTAAGAAATGTTCTATGCACATTTTGATCCACCCTTTTTAAAAAACTGGAACCTATTACTGTTGATTTGCACTGAAGTGTAGAATTACTGGAAATGAGATTGTGGGTATATAGTATTCTACCTGTGTGGGTATCACCTGTTTTCCAGAGTGATTGTGCCAGTTTATATTACCAACAGCAGCATGTGAAAGTCCTAGATGGCCATTTGGTGTTTTTGTGTTTTTAGGCATTCTGGGGAGTGTGCTCTGATGTCTTTCCTTGGTTTTTGATCAATTTCCTGGATGACCAGTGAGGTTGAACACTAAAATGGGATTTTTCGCATAGACTGGGATTTTTAGCTATTCCATCAAGGAAGCTACTCTATGCCAGCCAGTGAGGGCACAGAGGTACTAGTACATACATTAGGGGTCATAAATAAAGTATAACTTCAGGGTAGTGTTGTTGAGTTTAGAATAAAAGAGTCTACAAAGACCTGGAGATTGGGGCTATATATTATATACTTTGTACCACTGTTCCTTCTAAATATCCACCTTACTATCCTTAGGGTTAGGCACATAGGTGTCAGGAAAGGCTGGTGGAGGGATGCTGGAGATAAGCTGGGCATGGAGCCCAGAGTAGGCTGAATCTGGGGCATGTACAGCCATCTAATGTGGCTTCAAGTCCAGAATTCTGAACAGGGCCTCCCCTGGTCTTGGCAAGCTTGGGATGGCCAGGGCTAGGAGCTGCTGGAGCAGAAAAGTGGCTGTCCATATGGAAGGCAGGGGCCAGATTTTCCTTCAGGGCCCTTGGCTGGTGGGGCATCTTACACTGGACCTGTGGAGTTCCCGTCTGGGGCCATGGGACCACTTGCATTGACCATGGACCTAGGCCTGTCCCCCTGCTTTCCCTTGAGAATCCTGGGCCTGATTCTGCAGAGTCAGATCATGGGCAGCTTGCTGTGAGGGGAGTAAAATCAGCAGGATTGAGGCCTTTGTAGAAGAAGACATGACCAGGGGCTTAGGGGCAGAGCAGCAGCAGGAGGCAGCCTTCATGTACACAGTATGTACCAAAAAGTGCTCTAAAGCTCAGGCCTGGAAGACTCCACAACAGCACTGGCTCAGCTTGCTTTGAAGCAGTGGCAGGCAGCATCACTCTCCATGACAAAGAACCATTTCCTTGTGTGCTGTAGAAAAATCTCCATGCCTCTACACTGCAACAACTCCTTCCAGATGCTTCAAATGTCTTTATTTGATAAGATCTTTATAAAATCACTTCCCCATTCTTTATGCCACTTGGATTCAATACAAGGAAGGAAGCTAGCTTGGACAAGTTCCTAACACGCACCTGGCACTGCAGGGCCACTGGATGAACAGGACACGGAACAGAACACATGAATTTAGGTAACACACTCAGGACCCAGCCTCACAGTATGAGGGCTCAGAAGAGAGTATCCTGTACTTGGAGCTGCCAGAGCTGAGGGAACACATACTTATTTTTTGTCTCTTTTCTCCACACTTCTTCTGTGACCCCCACTTCTGTCCTGTAATCAGTAAACTTGCGCATGAGGTGCTGTGTCCATCTCTTTACTGATGGTTATCTCAAGGGCTGTTACAGGAACCAGGGAAGAACTGGGTTCTGAGTGGAGAGGACTGGGTGAGCCTCCATTCTTTTCCTGGACCAGGCCCTGTCTCTGGGAAGCCAAGGTGTCTTCCCACCCCGTCTCCTGTGTGTCTCAGTAAAAGATTGGTTGGTAAAATGAATAAGATGTGGTGTACTGACAGTCCCACCTCCTCTCCTGGCCACGTTGGCGTGCAGATGGATGAGCTCAGGTTTGGACGTGACTCAGGAGGAAGGTAGTGGGAAATGGAAGGTGGTGATGTCATGTGGCATTCAAAGGAGCCGGAACACGAAGCGTATGTATGCTTATCTTGTCATTTCTCTGCTCAGTCCAGACCTTCTGGCAACTCTTCCTGGACTCTTTATGAAGTGTAGTCAGAGAAGAGAAAGTTGGCTCTGTTTCTTCCTGCTTAGGTGTTTTCACCAACCATTGTAGCCTCTTCATAAAGAGTGCTGGAGAGGCGCAGGGACCCTTGCCACATAGGCCACCTTCTCTCTGCACAGGGCTTTCATGTGGCTGGGGTCAGGATGGTCTTGAGGCTGGGCGGGGTGAGGAGTCTGGGTGACTTTAGCACCTCTAAGAGCAGGGTGAGAAGACCTTCTTGCTCTGGGGAGTTGGGTCAGAGGGAGAGAGTTTCATCTGGTCTGGTAAGGAAGACTGTGGCTGGAAATGAGAAATAAAGGACTTGGAGAAGTCCTTTATCCTCCTGTGTTAGTCTGCTTTGTGCTACTGTAAGATAGTACTTGAGATAAACAACCTCATGAGGGAACAGATTCATTTGGCTCACAGTTTTGGGGGCTTCAGTCCATGGTTGGGTGGCCCATTGCTTCGGGCCTGTGGCAAGGCAGTGCATTATGGTGGGAGAGCCTATTCACCTCATGGCGGCTGAGAGGCAAACAGTGACAGGACACAGTTTGCAGCATTCCCTCAAGGGCACCCGCAGTGACTCAACTTCCATAAGGAACCTCTACCTTCTAGAGGTTCCTCCATCTTGTTGTGCCCCAGGCTGGGGACCAAGCCTTTATACATTGTCCTTTGGGGGACTGTGATCCAAAACATAGTATCTCTGTGTCCTGGTTTCTTCACTTGTTCTTCTATTCACATTGGGGACGAAACCATGTGAGTTACCAGCATGACAGCCAAGAGAGATGAGATATGTCACATGATAATAATATGATGTTGTTATGAATTCCAAGTCCTGTGGACACTCAGAGCCAGAGGTAACCAGGCAGGATGTATGGAATTATGAATGGTAAGTGCTGCAGGTCCAGCTGCTGAGGTTCTGCAGTGTAGACACAGACATTTGGGAGGCATGTCTAAGCCCATCAGCTCTTTGGAGGAGGTTGAGCCAAATGAACAAGTAGGTGTAGAAGACTGGATAAAGGAGGCGGTTTTGGACAGCACTTGAAGGCATGAAGATGACCACATCAGCAGTCATGGTAGGTGGGATTTCTCATCATTCCTGAGGCAGGGAGGAGGTACAGGGTTCTAAGGAACCTTGGACCTGACATGGGCCCAGGGCAGGGTGGCGGTGGAAAGCGCTCCAAGTTGCCAGTTGGGGTGTGTTGGGCTGGGGTAGGGTGAGGTGTTCTGAGCTATCTCTGCTGTTTGCTAGCTGCTGCGACCTTGAATGAGTACTCTTCCTTCTCAGAGTTACACAGCCTGTATCTGGGATAATACTTCCTGTCTCATGGGATTGCGGAGAGATGAGTGCAGCAGAGCAGCTGGGAAATAGAAGGTCTCAGTATGTGTCACTCCAATCTGAATTTCTCTTCATCCATCTCAGTTATAGTGTGCATAGGAATATTCTAGAGCCTTTGACTTATCTGTGGTGGCCTGGGCTGGGACTCAGTATTTTTCTTCTTTGCAATTACTCTAGTTTTCTCCCTATAACCTACGTTCCTCTGTGGGATACACCTATCTGTGTATTCTGCACGTAACATATGTTCATGGAAAAAACCAGACTCCAAAGGCAACTTCTATGAAAACAGCTTTTAGAAGCAGATGTTTCCTTCTCTCCTTGTCATCAAAATGACATTGCTAGGAAAGAAGTCTCTTTTGGTGGCTCTGTGGACCACAGAGAAGAGATCACTGAGCTCAGTGCCCCTGGCAGTCAGGGAGCAGCCGTGGGCATGTTGTGTGGCTTCTTTTGGCCTCAGAGTCTCTCATCTGTAGAGGACAGCCGTGTAGATTGGTCCTCCTGACCTGAGCCAGGCAGGAGTACCAGGGATGGGGACGTGATCTAGTGAGTAGAGCAGAAGGTCCAGCATGGCAGGGCATCTGCTGGGGAGCTGCCAGGTAAGGCTTTGGGATTATTGCCACATCACGTCTCCTCACTTCGAAGTTCTTGACTCAACATCATGGGTGTACATTTCTACTTGGATGACTAATAGATGTCCTAATGTGTTGAAAAGTGTCCTTCTTACCCCCTCCCAGGCTGTTTCCTTTATGGATCAGCCTCCTCTTACTACTTCTGCTACTGTGACCCTGATCTGGCCACTATCCCTGACCTTACTCTCTAAAGTAGCTGCCCTCCCTCCATTCCTTGTCTTCCTTAGCTCTCTTTAGTTTTTTACACGGCACACCAGTCTCTCCCTGCCTTCCTTGCTCCCCCCTTCTCTCCCTCCCTCTCCCCTTCCTCCCTCCTTTTCTTTTACTTTATTGTTGACCCTGTGCCCTCAAATCAAAATGCAAGCTGTGTGAGGGTGAGGATTTATCTTTTTCTTTTTTCTGTTTTTGTGTGCTGCTTATAATCCCAGTGACTAGATCATATAACTAATTCATAATCTTTAGAAACTGTTTGCCGTCAGTCTGAGGATTACTACCCAACCTCTTGTTTTCCTTGATGCCAGCAGTAACTCTAAGAATCCCCTGGCCCTGAGTACCCTCATAGTCCTGTTGTTCCTTCCTCATTAGACCCACTTTATCCATTCTGTATTGTTAGTTCTTGGTCCCTGTGTGTCTCTACGACTAGATCCAGTAGATAAGATAAATGAGGATGGTCATATACTTCTAACTCCTTGTGTAGTACAGTTCTAAAACATACAGTTGTCCTTCAGTAGCCATGGGGAGTAGTTTCAGGAACCCCTTTTGAACACCAAAATTCATAGACTCTTAAGTCTCTTTTATCAAATGGCATGGTATTTGCATAACTTACATATCTCCTCTATACTTTAAATTATTACTTGTATTATCTAATACAATGTAAATGTTATACATCACTAATCATTATATTGTATTCTAGGTAGTCATGAGAAGAAAAAAGTTTATATGTGTTCAGTACAGATGCAGTTTTTTTCAGTATTTTTCATCTGAGGTTGGCTAGACCTGTGGATGCAGAACCCAAGGATATAGAGGGCTGACTCTAATAGTGCTCAATAAACCCAGCAGTCATTCATTTACTGGCATACGTTTTAGTGAATTGCTATTGACAGGTGATTAAAATGCTCTCCAGCTTTGGATAGTGTGTCTTACAGGCCTGAGAAGGAGCAGTGACCAGATAGATGATGGTTCTACACTGGTAATGAGGGTGTGGATGGCCCAAGATCCGGAGTGAATTTCTGGGGGTGTGTCTGCTTCCAGAGTAGCCAGAGTCCTCAGGGCATATTGAGCCCACCTATTTCTTTAAATATCCATGGAGGGTCAAAGCTCCTCCTTGAGATTTTAAAATACACTGCACGGTCCTGATTGTGTCAGGTAGCTAGTTTATGGGTCCTGTCCTGGTTGTGATAACTCAGGCTAAGCTGGATAATAAACGAAAGTGGGACAGAGCTGCAGGATAAATATTGCTACAGGGCATCTCAAGCAGCACAAATCACAGGGAAAATATCTCCCAGCCTTTTTTTTCTCCTTTCCCTCCCTGGCCTTCTGGTAACAGCCAGCAAAGCAGGGTCCATCCATCAAGCGTGCTGCTCGCAGCCAGCCTCTCCTCGGTGCACTGCTACAGAAGATGGCATGCAGGTTCTCCTGACAGGCTGTGTTGCCTTCCTGCCCAACCCTGGAGCAAGGCGGAGAAGCCAGCTGGACAGACCTCACCTCCCTTCTGTGGTCAGTCCTAGCTGTGACACTGCCTGCAGACCTGCTTCTTCTCCACAGTGAGAGACTGTAATTAACTGGTGTTCCCAGTCTGCCATGAGCATTCCTGTCATCTGGGGACCTTAAAAGCAGCTTGTTGAGCCCACCCCAGTGTGTGAATTCATATTGTGGGAATCTGGCGTTGAGGGTCTCTCACTTATCTCCTCTGGCCTCTGCCTAGGGGGCCTCCAATGCCCACTTCTGTGGAGGAGCACTGTCTTCCAGGGGAAGATTGCAGGACAGGCCATGGGTTAGGCGATCAGACAAGTTTGTGTGACTGTGAGCCACTCTTGTACCAGATCCATAGGACTGTTACTTAGGAAGGCATTATTCGACTTTGGAAGTGTGCTTGCTTTGTAACAGTTGTCAGGTGGCATTGATGGAGTATGTGGAGAACACGGAGCTATCTCAGCAGGTAGAAAGGGCAAGGTAAGTAACCCCAGGAGGCAGGTGGGCTAGCACCCTGCCAGACCCTGTTGACCCAGGATGTAGTAGGGTCACTTCTGCCTTGCCTCTTAATCCTACTTTCCCAGTTGAGGTACTTGGTGTGTCTTAGCTGAATGGGGCAACAGCTTCCTAAGTAGTGCCTTGCTGTCTTTCAGGGTGGCCATGTTCACTGACCTGATCGTCCTAACTAGTCCTTTGCTGTTCTGCAAAGTATCCAGGCTCACGGATCTGGCTTTCTGTGCTTACCACCACAACTGGTGGGTTAACTTCAGTGGTCACCTGTCTCTCTGGGGGGCACCTACCTACACTGGGCATGGTAGTGTCTCTGCCCTGTGGCCCTTACAGGCTGTCTACACCAGCCATACCACTCTTCCTCCATGTTTGTGAGTCTGCCACCTGCTCCCAGTCCTCTGTTTCACCAGTGCCACTGCTCTCCCTGGAATGCCCTTTCCCCCCTGCTCACCACCAGCCTAGAGCAGGTACCTCCCAGGTGCAAAGTCACCACTGTATCTAAGCCCTTACTGATTTAGAAGCACTTATATTCTTTTGCTGTCTAAAAAGTTGTAAGTTGTTGAACCCCCCCCCATTTCCCCCTCCCAACCCCTGAAAGTTATAAGCTGGTTGAAAACAGGGACCTGTTATGTCTTCAGGTGAGCCCATATGCCACGTATCAGGCCCTGCCTGATACGTTTGTCCAGTGAGTGGGGTGTAGTGGGAAGGACATCGACCAGGGAGGAAGGAAACAGGTTTTTTTTTGTTTACTCTAGTACCATCTGGCTGGATGACCACAGCGAGGTTAATTCCACCTCTGGAACCTCATTTTCCCCTCATTTATAAGGGGGTTTATGCCCGAATGATTTCTGGGCTGCCTTCCTTTTCTGGCATCCTGTGCTTCTGTGTAAGGAAATGAGGAGATGGCTGTGTGTCTATTGTTATGAGCCTGTGTGTCCTGCTGTGTTTGGGCACAGGGCCTTCCTGTACTGGCCCAGCAGCCCAGTTGCTCAGCTGTGGTTTTCATTGACAGCACCAAGACCCACAGAATCCCTGATTTGGTGGTGTAGAAAGGCCGCCCTATCTTTCCTTCCTGGTTTTCTGAGGAGACAGACTGGAGGAACTCTGAAGGTTTTGTGCTGCTCTGTGCCTTGTATGATGTGAGGTGTTGGGAGCTATGCCTCTGACTTCTGCACTTTGTAATGTGCTGCTCCTTAGAGACCTAGGAGTTGGGGCACACCCCCTGAGGGGGTGACATGGGAAAAGAAGAGCTAGGAAAGGGATGAGTCTTCCTCAGCCTTGGCTACAGAGCCTTGGAGTGTCTGGGCTCCTAGACACCTGGGGGTCAGATGAGAGACAGAAAGGGTGGGGCTCCAACTGAGTGCCTTCCTGGGACAGGATGTGACAGGAGGTAGCAACATGCTGGGAAGGTTGGAGCCTTGTGTTGGAAGCCGGACTCCTCGTGCAGGTCTTCTGGTCCCTCTGGGTTCCTTTCTCTACCTGTCCTTGGTTGTGCACGCAAGCTGGGAGCCACTGCTTAGGGAGCAGAGTCACTAAGGAGCCTCTCCCTGGTACATAAATACTTCTGTGGGCATTTTGTTTGGCGACCTCAGTTTCTCCTTCTGTCCCACTCTGTCCTGCCTCCATGGCTGAGCTGGGGATAGCTCTTTACCTCTGCAGTGTGAGTTGCATATAAATAGAAAGATACTTAACACTGACCCTGGGCTCTATCAGGGAGGGTGGCTCTGGGCAGCACTTTTAAAAATGAGCATTGAGGGCCGGGCATTTAGCTCGGTGGTGCTGCCTGCCACCTGCCTCGCAAGTGCAAGGTCCCAAGTTCGATTCCTAGTACAAAAAAAAAAAAAAAGCATTGATTTCTGGGAATCTGCATACTGCATATTAAAGAGACACATGCTGGTGCCCAAGTCCTCTGCATCCTTCTCCTTTTCCTTCTTTTGAATGCGTCCTGGCTGACCTGGTCCTCAGGGGTCTGAAGAGCCTTGCGCTGGGGCTTATTCCATCCTTCACCTTTGGGTGTTTCTTGCTTGGAGTGCTTTTTACGGGCATCTGTCCACCGGCTTGTTCATTCATTCTGGTGTCACCTGTCATGAACCTGGCATCGTGGTGGGTGCTGGGATTCTGAAATCGCCCTGTCCCCTTTCCTCTTCAGGCTCAGCACCAAGTCTCACAGAGCAGTGTGCAATGAGAGCCTTCTTTGGGACCTCGGGGTGGAGGACACAGTGTCCAGTTTTGACCAAGGTGGGGAACAAAGAGGCTACCTAGGGAACTGAGAGTGCCTGGAGCAGGTTGCATTCCTCACAGGGAACAGAAGGTGCAACGGTGTGAGGAAGACTGGCCTCTTCGCCGTGTACAAGTAGCTATATGCCAGCATTTCTTGGGACCTGCTTGAGCATATGCTGGGAATGGCAGTGCCTGCCCCTCTCGATTAGCCTTCTGTGATCTTAGGGGATGACAGTCAATGTCTGTTGATTGGCTAAAATATTGTTTCTTATTATTAGACTAGAGGAAGAGGATGGTGGAAGAGAGTAACCGCAGTGATATCAAAATATGTTATATGCATGTATGACAATGCCATAGTGAACTAATATTTTGTAAAATAATATGCATTAATAAACATTGGAAAAGATACTTTGTTTCTTGATCCAATCACAATTAAAAGTTACTTAAAAGAATACTAAATATTTGGATAACTTTCCCACCACTGAAAAGTGTTTTCTTTTTATTTGGTGACTTGGACTCCATTCTGGTATCTAGTCACAATGGAGAAAGTATCCATTCCCTGCCAGAGAAAATCCCAAGAAACACTTGTGCCAGACCTCTCATCTTTATATCACACCTGGCTCCAGCCACCCCCAGCCTCTATGCTTAGCTGAGAATTGTGCATCTGTTAGGCTCTGCCGAGTCCTGGCCAGCTTTCTAAGTTCACACCTAGGTTTTCTTTACTTGCTCCTTGACAACTGGAGCTGGTGCAGTGCTTTAGCAGGGGATGAAATATGCTGAGTGCAGTGCTGGGAAAACACCCAGTATTCTGGTGAAGAGGGCCCTGGACAGGAGGAGCCAGACTAGGTGAGGGAAGAGACTCCCGAAAGCCATAAAGTGAGGGGTATGGGGACGGGGTGGTCCTGGAGGAGACCCAAGGAGAAGCCCCACACTCTGGCCAGCCTTGGGAAGCCTTGTTTTTTAATCTGCTAGGCTAACCATGAAGGCTTGGTTGGTTGGTTGTAATTTCCCGTGACTTCCAATTTCCCCAAGTTTTTGACAACTAAGAAACAAAGTAGGCCCAGGGTTATACCTCAGTGGTAGAGCAGTTGCTTTGTAGGAGGGCATGAGCTGCATCTCCAGCACTGCAAAACAAAATGAAATAAAACAAAAAAGAAAAGAGATAAAGTGGTGAACTTCTTTATTGTGAAGATGACTCAGAGGTCCCTCCTTCATTGGAGATATGGTAGTGAGCTGGTGCTGGTCAATGTCCCTGTCTCTCTCGAAGTTTGGGTTCTGTAATGCTGCATATGGAAGGTGCTGAGCCTGCTGAGAGTCTCTAGGCCAGTTGTGACTGAGCAAGGCATTCTGGGCCTGGCCTCCTCTCTGCAGACAGCATGGTGCCCTGGGGATGCAGAATGTGGTGTCATCCTATGGCGGTGGGCATCAGGCTGGGCTGTGACAGCACCTCCCATTCTCTGTCTTCCTGATTACCACCTGACATCCCCCTTTTTTCCACCTCTTCCTACTGGGCTTAGCATATTTGTTGCATGTGGCTGGTGATGCATAGGACTGACGAGGCCCTTGACCCCAGTGCCTAACCCCATCTGACACTTACTAGGTTCTCTGTAGCACTGGATCTTCTCTTCCCTTCTCTGAGGGCTTAGCTGAGCCTCTCACAAAGCACTAGGGAGATGGTGATGTAGACTGTGATACTTACAAAGTGTCGAGGGTATCTGGGGCTCTGGCTGCTCACACTTGCCTGTGGCCACTGTGTCTTAAGGGTGGGTTTACCTGCAGTAGGGATAGGTAAGCTTTCTGGGCCTGCCTCAATGTGTGCGGTGGTGGATCTGTTGGGCAGTGTGGAGGCGCCCTGGAGCTCCACCTGCCAGTCTCCCTTTGTCCCCATCCACAGAGGGATCTGGTTGCCTGTCCTCTGATGTGGTTTCTCCTGGGAGGGGGGAAGTATGAGAGTTATTCAGTAGCTTTTCATGAAGAGGAATGTGTGATTTGAACAATGCTAGACCCAGGATGCCCTGGATTCTTCTGAAGATGTTGGCATTACACAGGAACTGTCAGGAGCCGGAAATAGGCCTTGGGCCCTAGGGGGAGGTCTGATTGTTTGTGGCAACCCCACAGTCATCACCCTGCTGCATCCTGGAACTAGAGATACCACAGACAGGAAGGCACCTCCCAAAGTCATCTAGGAAGGAAGAGACTGAGCAGCCATGCAGGCACTTTACATACCCTGCCACACTGGCTCCAGGTGGGGCAGGCTTAGCTGGCCTGGGGGGAGGTAGCAGGCTCCTGCTTGACTCATCTGTTCCTGTGTTTAACAGCTCCTTTCTGCTAGCTTCTTGTTTTTTTTTTTTTTTTTTTTTTTTAACCCCA
>NW_022900931.1:28613484-28633110 GCF_012274545.1 Fukomys damarensis | reverse complement strand
TTTTTTTTTTTTTTTTTTTTTTTTTTTAAGCCCATTCCTCTCATCCTGCCCTGAATGAAACAAGAGCTGGGGCCCTCATCATCTGACACTGAGCCTTGAGTTGCAGGAGGGCATGTGCTTTGCCTTCTGTTGTGGAGAACCAGTGGAAGGTGAGGTCTGCTATAAACCGATGAGGCAGGCAGCTGAGTGGAATTTGTAATGGGTAAATTATTTGGCTCAATTTTGAATGGTTTTCTCTAACAGGTTAGGGTTCTATGCTGAGATTACTTCATGTCTTTTTTAAAAGCCAACTTTGATTTGTTTCAGCAAAGTGAATAAATACATGAATAAAGAGTGCACGTTATATATTGTACATTTGAGATTATGGGCATTGTTCTTCCCATTTTGTAGACAAGCACTTTAAGTCCAAATTCCTAGTCAGGGTTCTGCCTGCTGGGTGCTGTTGCACAGGGAACAATGTCCACATTGACTAGACTCTGTCTCTTCTTGTGGCACTCATGACTTTTTGGCATCTGGTGAGCGCACATCCATTGTGGAGAGTGAACCCTAGTTGTTTCCTGTGGCTGAGTATGCCTTCCAGGCCAGGTGTGGCCCCCTGCAGAAAGTGGCCATCTCCGAATTTCATGCCTAGAAACTGTATACTCTCATGGCAGGCAACCCGTGTTCTGAGACTCTGAGACTCTTGTGGGCTATCCATGTCGTGCTACAGATGCAGGGGTTTGTTTCTTACACCGTGGCTCAGTACACACTCACACACATGCACGCACACACGGAAATGATACTTACCCTTACTGGGAGTATATTCTCATGTTTTCTATTTCATTTACTTTTATTTTTGGTCTCCTTCCTCCCTCTTGTACTGTGTGGACTGCTTCAGGGTCAACTACCTGTGGGCACAGAGACTAAGAAGTGGTTGGGGGTGAAGGCTTGCCAAAAACAAACCATGCATTTGTCTCATTTTTTAAAAAGTACTCCGCTGACCTCCTCAACTAATTTCATATCCCAAATAGGTCACAACCTGCAGTTTGAAAAACATCGATCTGGGGTTGCTACAGATTAAAGCTACTGGAACTAATTAAGAGATTAATTCATTCGGGGCATAGTCTCATGTGTGTTATAACTCGGGATCTTTCTTTCTTGAAATTGGATTTCCGCTGCCTTATTGTCAGCGATGCCTGCAGAGTAAGTGCCTGTTGACCAGGAAGTGTGGACGTCATGTGCCCTGTAGCGTCAGCGTTGCAGCTCTCTCCATCAGCATCTTGGCATTACTTCTCTAAAGTAAACATAACCTTTAGTCCAGATGCAGATCTTGGCTTGGGTTCACAGAGGGTGATTTGTACTAAAATTATAAACAGGGCTGAGGGTTTAGCTTAGTGATGCAGCACGTGAGACACAGGGTCCTGAGTTCAATCCCTGGTACCAAAAAAAAGTCTATAGATATATCTATATATCAATATATATATATTATATATAGATATATCTATATAAATGGAGGCCTGACTGTAAATTCACTAATTTTCTCACCAACATTCATTGAATCTTTTTTTTTTTGCCAGTGTAGAAATTTATTTGAACCAACATTTTCACTATAATGAAAATTACTTTTCAACATCGATCTAAGTTCCCACATCTGAAGTCAAGGGAATATATTGAACTTTGAAGTTTCTAGCTCTCCTTATACACGGGAAAATTTTTTCATTGAATGCTTTTAAGGTTGAGTAATTAGCAAGTTGAATAAATTAGAAAATTCATGACCAAGAATTGGAGGTTCAGAAATGTCATTTTCTACTCAAGGAACTCTCCTTGAAAGGGCAGCAGAAATCACGGGAAGGACCGTGAGAAGGGCTGTGGCAGGTGCAGGCCAGGAGAACCAGGAAGAGGTCAGGAGAGGAGCAGCCAAGCAAGGAGGTGAGCTTGGAGTTGGGTCTCCCAGGACCTGTAGGAGTTCCAGTGGAAGAGCCTGCTGGGTTGTGCAGAGATTATTACCATTCCACAGTTGGGAATAAGAAAGACTCTGCCCTTAAGTTGGGACAGCATAAGGCCAGATTTATTTTATTTTTTATTGTTTTCTTTCTGCAGTGTTTTCTTTATTTCAAGCCACATGATCTATAGGATCATGCAGCAAGTGGCTTATACATAAAATCAGAGTCTATGAACAGTATAACATTAAGAGACAGAATTGCTAGATTCTCTATGGATAAAGTTTGCATCTTGGGAATCCATGAGTTGTGTTATTTGTGTGATACCTAAAATGGTGAGATTTATTTTGAAAAGATAATTGCAAGTGCAAATGTAGTAGAAAGTGATCATGAAGTGGAAAGGAACTGGGGAAAGAGAGTAGGCAGGAGGTTTTTGTGACACCTGAAATGTGGACTGAGGAGCTTGGGGAGTGGTGCAGTCAGAGCACTGGGAATGGATTCTAGACACAGGGCTTCCTCGGGAAGTTGCTGTAGGTTTCCAGTTTAAGTGAATAAATGGATGTTGTTGCTCTTGACAGAGTCAAAAAATATTACAGAATGGGCAGGTGTAAGAACAGGAAGAGGAGGTGTTAGATTGAGACCGCATGTGGACATATGACTGGGAGGTCCCCATGTTCATGGGCTTGAGGTGGAAGGCAGGGAAGGTCTCTGGAATGAGACAGAACAGGCTCCTTTCCTGGCCTGGACAAGCACTCATGGCTATTGTAACCCAGGACAAGCTACCAAAACTCCAGTTCTCCCATCTGTCCTGTGGGATCTCACATGGTTATTATGAGGGTTAGACATGACAGATATTAAAAGCCTGATGTTTTATAGGATTGCTATTAGTAGTAATTTGGGCTAAGAGGAAGGAAGTAATTTGCCATAAAATTACATGTGTCCTCGGGTGTCTTTCTTTAGTACTCTGTGCCTCAGTTTCCTCATTTAGCTATGGAGGACAGTGAATTTGATAATCTATAACATCCATTTCTGCAAAATTTCTGTAATCTTTTCAAAGTTGAGAGAATTTGCCATTGGATGGTGGAATCAGGACTTCAAGCATAAACACATGGTAATAGTGGAGCAGAACGAACAAGAATCTTGGTGGGCGAGTCTCAGCCGTCACTGAAGTTCTACTCATGGGTTTAGGAGACTGCACTATTCCGAGGAGAGACCTGGTTCCATTGAGGCGCGAGATGTGAGTGAGCCGGTGGCCTGGCTGCTCAGGCTCTGTTGTTGCCTTTGTGGCCGATGTGTGGTGAAGGGAGCCAGGCTGAAGGGTGTCCAAACGACTCCAGGTGGACCGATGTCAGCCTGATGCCCTTTCCCTGAGGTGCGCGTGCATCTTATTCACTGGCCACTCTGTCACCAGATGTTTCTGTACACCTGTGGAGTGCCAGGCAAGGTGGTGGGTGCTGGAGGGCTGTGGGCTCCTCCATGGAGGAGTTCAAGGCATGCGGTTTAGCATGGCGTTGGCAGGCCAACTGAGGTGAGGAGGAGGGAGGGAGGGTGAGTGCTGAGGCTCCATGGCTGCATGTGAGTACCTGCAGGGAGAAGGGTAAGTGCGTGCGGGGGAGAGGAGGGCATGGGGACTCGTGCTGCCATCTGGTCTCCTTCTGTGGAAGAGGCTGCTACCTGGAAGAATGAGGCCTCTGCTTTACTGCTCCAGAGGGAAGTGCTAAATCCATTTGGAAGGATGAGGAGTAAAAGAAATAGGAAGAGCTGTGAGGTAGCGCGTGCTGGGACCTGGCAGCGTGGCTGTCTCCCGGGCTCGGCCCTGCAGAGTCTGCACGCAATGTAATTGCTGCCTGCTCAGGGTTTCCTTGGGGAGTTTCTGCAGGGGGATGAGAGAGGGTGTAAGTCACTCAGCACATGCTGTCAGGACAGCCAGGCAGGTAGCAAGGCTCCGTGCCCATTTTGCAGATGTGGAAACTGAAGCTGTCAGGGTCTGGGGACTTCCCCGGTCAGTGGTCTCTAAAGAGGCAGAACTGGGACTGCACCTAGGTCTTCTGACCCCCTACCCTGTGCCCTTTCCTCTGCCATACACTGCCTCTCAGCCCATAGCAGCCTTATAGTCTGTAATTATCCTCCTCTTTCTCCCAGGTTCTTTTCCACCTGCTCTTTGGCTGAGTCTGTCAGGCCTCCTGTGATGTCCCGCGGGAGGCTAAAACCAGTGTCATCTGGAATCCAAGCTGATTGAGTGCTGTTGCCATAGTTGATGCTGGTGTCTGGGTGTTTGACCATGTGTATATGTTTATATTTGTGAGTTAGGGGCCTGTGTGTCTTGGAGGGGCATGGCAGGGCTTGGAAGTCTTAGGGGGCTATGTGTGATGTGGGATAGACTGGACTTCCTGGCAATGTGGGGCTGGTGGAGAAAGCCACAGGTTTCTGCTCCCAGCCTTCCTGTCAGACAGGAGGGCTGCTTCCCTTCCTGAAAGGTAGATGGGGAGGGAGAAGATTAGCAAAGTTCATGGCTCAGTTAATATATCCAGATCAGACAGGCTTTCTGCCAGGGAGATGTTTGCTGATGGAATGCAGGGACTGCTAAGTGGCTCATTCTGGGTACTGACAGGTGGAGACTGGGAAGGCAGAAGAGCTGTGGGTGCTCTCCCAGACAACTGGATCTATGGCCCTCTGAGGGCGGATGGCCTTGTTCTTGGCCTATGTGATTGAGTCTTTTCTATTTTTTCTTTCTTCCTGTGATACCCCCCCCCACAACACACACACAAAAAAACAAAAAACAAAATCTGCACTAGTTAGCAGCAGAACAGTTGGCTGGCTACATTTCTTCATTCCTTTATCCATCTATCCATCCATCCATCTCTCCACCCCTCTCTTCTCCTCCCTCCTCCATCTGTCCATCAACAGTGCTTACTGAGTAACCAGCAGGTGACTAGGATGTGATTGGTGCTGAAGAAGACGTGACTAGCACCCTATCCTGTGCAGCTGACGGTGCCACTTGGGCTGTTCAGAATGACTTGGTGGCCGTGGGAGAGGGGCAGTGATGTGGAGAGTGCAAGGAGGAAGTGCATGTTGGGGTTGTGAGGAGGTGGGGATCTGTAACTGGGTTGTCATCCCAAGGAGCCTTCCTGCCAAGGGAGGGCAAGCTACATGAAGCCTGGAACTGGGGCAGGAGGGTGGGCAGCCAGACAGGCTGAGTTGGAGACAGGGTCAGAGCGCTGTGTGGTGGAGACAGATGATGTCTGAGGACAGGTTGAAAGCTATTTGGGGGCTGTGTCACTGGCTTTGCTGGAATTTCAAGTGGATTTGATAGCAAATGATCGAAGGCACAACCCTGAATTATTGTACTCTGAGGATTTGAAGGAGGAGAGCGCCTAGTGGCTGTGGAATCAGAGAAGGCTCTTGGAAGGACGGGAGCCCTTAGTGGCCAGAAGGAAGGCACTTGCAGAGATGTCACCTTGTTGTCCTGATCTTCCTTCTCTTTCTCTGGCCCCCCAGACTGCTCTTCATTCAGTGTATCTGAGCGAGGCTTGGTCTGAGTAGAGGATTGTGGCAGATATGTCTCTTCTCAAGGTGGAGGGGAGGATTTGGTCAGGATTCCCTGTTTAGCTGGTGTGACTTCAGAGACTTCCAGAAATGTCTCGGGGGCATTTAGAGGGGTTATGTGCAAGTGTATCTTCAGGAGATGAATGTTGGTGACTCTGGGAGCCCCTTCCTCAGAGTCTGTGGTTGGGGAGGGTTTGCTGGAGGTGGTAGGACTCCAGCTGTTGCTTGTATGGAGATGAGGAACCATTTTGATCTAAGCAGCAGCCTTGTAAGCTGTGGCCCTCAACTTTCAGTGCATTTAGACTCCTCTGGAGAGTTTTTAATTAGGCAGTTTGTTAAGGCCCTGTTTCCTGATCACCTGACTCTGAGGCTCTTGTGGGTCCAGGATGTGGAATTGGTTATCTACAGCACCCAAAGGTGCTGAGGGAGGTGGCTTGAGAACCACACTTAGTAAAATGCTGTTTTACAGGGAGCTTAACATTTTGGAATGAGGACAGGAATAAGAATCTGAAGGTCTACTTAATGATTAGCTTCAAGGTGCAGTGTTTTTGTAGAACTGGCGGATGATATCTGTTGTGGTTACTTCCTAAGACTTTGTAGGAGGAGCATCCACGTGAACTCCCTTTGAACAGTGTCTTTTTCTGTAAATCCAGGCTATTGTCATTGCTTTTGTACCTTTAACAGAAATGTTCCGAAGAGTCTGGATAGACTGAAGCCAGGAAAGGAAGGGATAAGCAGAACACATGATTTCTGAAGGCCAATAGCTTTTGGTATCTTCCACCAACAAGAAAATTCAAGGGCTAACCCTCCAAAATCAGGAGTGAATCTATTTCTTTAAGGTGTGGGTGGCTGGTGCTGTCTTCAGATAGATGGGTAATAAGGAGACAGGTCTCAGAGCTCCCTAATTGCAGAACCTGCTGGCTCTCCTTTCCCCTCTCCCTAGTGCTGATGTTGCTTAAACTGAGCAACTAGAGCTATAAGGTGCTTCTGGTTGCCCGGGTGCAAGTGACCTGTCCTTCTCTGGCTGGTTTTAAATATGTCTTGCAGCATGAGGTTGGGGCTGGAAATAGCTTGTACTCAGAGTTCATCCCTTCTGTGCATCCCTTATCAAGCCAGAGCTGGTTGCTTGGATGCCTACGGTGGAGGGTGGTTTGGCATAGGGCTGCTATGCTGTACAACCTCAGGGGCAGATGTCATAGAAAATACAGAATAACTGCCTTATCAGCGTTGTCCAGTGGCAGATCTCCATGAAAAACAGGGTTTTGTTACTAAATTCTTTCGCCTGTAATCTTTTTTCTCAATTTTGGTGTCCAGTGAGGCGAGTGGGAATGTAGACAGTGATGATCATAGTAATGATGGCTAGGTTACCCCTAGAGCATCTTTGTCATATTTGGCTTTTGACTGCGTTTAGAAACCATCATGTAATCAAAAGTCTTTGTTGAGTATGGCTGTGTTCCTAGCACACATGCAGTCCCAGGAGGGAGTAAGGAGGGACTTGGTGGAAAAGCCATTCTCAGATAACAGAGGGCTGATGCTGTCCTGCAGCCTGCATTTTTGTTGCCTTTCATGTTATTAAGACTTTGAAGATAGGTACTGTGTTAGCTCTCAGTTATTTGGAATTTTGGGCGGTTGGCAGGGTGGGGCTAGGAGTCATTCTACCGTGGAGTCAGGATCACATTCAGAAATGGAATCTGGGCATGCCAGTATACTCCTGACTCATTTTCCCCATGGCTCGTGGGTTGGAAGGCAAGGACTGGGAGTTTCTGGTCCCTGCAGAGAAGGGATGGTATGAAGGGGATGACTGGGGCCCCCTCTGGGAGCTGCTCAGGTCAGCACTCCTTAGTGAGTGAGCTTCTCAACCTCCTACCCGGCCGCCAGCCCGCTGTGGCTACGTGCTACAGCTGGGCCTACAGAGCTTAAAATAGCACTATGAGCTGGTCACTTTGCATGTGGGGAGCCCAAGGCGTGATGGGGCAGGAGCCTGGGGTCGGGACTCCATTGGCTCTAACCACTGGGTGGAGAACATTCTTTGGAGATTTTTAGGCCCAGAGCTGTGGAATAGGGGATGGGGGATGGATATGGTGGGAATATGGTGTGGAATAGTGGGGATGGTGTGGAATAGGGAATGGATAGGTGTGGCTGGTGCAGAGGGGAATCAGGATTTTAAGGGAATGCCTTGAACCTGATCACAGGTCCTCCCACTGCAGAGTTCAAAGACCTTCAGACTTGGTGTATCATGTGACCTTCACACTGCCCCATGTTACTGCCCAGGCTTAGCCATGTAGGGTCCCATTACAGCTGAGATGAAAAAAGGACTTGGCAGAGACCACCTCTAGGCATTCATTGACTGATTCAAAAGTACATATGGCACACTGACCATGTGAAAGCTGTGTTCTTGGCCATGGAAATAACAGCAACAGACTGACTCAAATCCCTGCCCTCCTAAAGCTTCACTGTAGTGGGTGGAGACATCACATATGATCACTGTAATAAAAAGGTAAATTATATTATATTTTGGGGTAAGTGCTATGGAAAAAGCAGAACAGAATGAGAGGGATGGAATGTGCTGGGAGAGAGCCGGTGTAAAATGGATGGCTACGGAAAGGTGATATCTGAGTGACTATGTCAGGCAAGTGGTCTAACACTGTGCCACACCCCTAGCCCTTTTTATTCTTCTGAGACAAGGTCTTGCTGTATTGCCTAGGCTGGCCTTGAGCTTTCAGTCTGTTGCCTGAGCATCCTGAAAAGCTGGCATTGCAGACATGTAGCAGTACATCTAGTTTGAGTGAGAGTTTAAAGGAGGTGAGAGAGTTGGTAATTCAGAGATAGTGGAGAACAATTCAGGCAGAGGGTACAGCCAAGATACTCTGATGAGGAAACAGCAAGGAGGACCATGTGGCTAGAGTGTAAAGTGAGTGGGGCGAGGGGTGTGTGGTGTATGTGTGTTTGTGAGTTGTGCTGGTTTTTATGAGAATGTTGTCTCACCTCAAGAATGATGGGATCATAGAGTTTTGTGCAGAGCAGTGATCTGGAATCACTCATGCAGCAGGATCACTGTAGCTTGGGAGCTAATGTCACTTTTTTCTCCTGTTATTAGGCCACTGTGAGGAAGCCTAGGAGACCAGGTAGAAGCTACCCCGTGCTTTCCTGTGATTTGTCCAGCTTCCATGCCATTCCCCAAACCCTAACCCCTGTGGCTTTCACTGCTAGGGAGGAAGGGCAGGCTGATGCTTTTTCTTCCTGCCTTGGAGTTTATTTTGAAGGCAAGAGAGATGGTTTGTAGTGGTTTTCTATAGTCTACTTGAACTGCCTCTTGAAAGCCTATTAATAAGTAATCAGAAAATTATCCAGCTGGTTGTTGAACCATTGGTATCTTGTGATTGACCATGGTGGGAATGAGTACACCATGACCATTGGCAAGCACCAGAACTCAGGGCATACCCCCAGAGAGCTAGTCACTAAAGCTTTACCAGCTGCTCACCACTGGTTTTTCATTTCTGCTATACCTGGCCATAGTTTCAGAGGGCAGGAACTCTGCTCTCATTTGTCAGAGAACCTGTGTGCATGCCGCAGGAAGTCAAGGAGCATGGGGGCACTGAATGGGGGTGCTGAAGGTTAGTGTGTGTGGGAGTGTGGGGGTATGTTTTTCAGGACGGACAGAACTTGTCTTATGATGTGAAGATTGTGTTTTGCCTGGCTGAATAACTCTAAGGCATGAGCTCTCTTATCTTTTTTTTTTTCTTTACCCTTGTTTCCCTCCATGCATATAGGATATGTTTGTGTGTGACTAAGTAGGAGTCAGTTTCATACATTAAAGTAGGGTCCAGCACTGGGCCCAGATAAAGCCAGTAGATTTAGGGAAAGATCTCTCTTTTGGAAGTGAGGAGGTGTAGGTTCCAGCCTCAGCTCTACTAACTACTGTAGATAAGCCCTGTTCTTTCTTTGGGACTTCTTTTCTCATTTATAAACAAAGACATTTTTTGGGCTTATCATGCAAGGTTGTACTGAGGATCAGATATGATCAGAAGTATGCAAATCCCTTGAGAAAAGTGGAGTCACAAGGAACACGCCTTTGGTTATGGAGTTCAGGTACCTGGCATTCCTCGTCTGCCCTCTTTCTGTGCAGACGCTGTGCATTCTTGGCCCATGCCCCACCTTTTCTAAAAGGCCTTCCTGGTGGCCTGGCCCTCTCTGGACCAGGCCTCTGTTAGTCTGTTAGTCTGTTAGTGGCCTCTGCCCACTCTTGTTAGTCTTCCCAAGATGGAGATAGAGTAGAATCCTCCTCAGTAACATCCGCAGAAATGAGTCGAGGTTGTACACGGGTTGTATGCTAAGGAGCTCTGTAGAGGTCCATTAGTCAGCAAAGGGTCCTTTGCTTTGCTTGAACTCCTATGAGATGTGCTGACTGGCAGGATTGTGTGTGGATGCAAGATTCTGAGGATAGTGCCTTCCATCTGATGAACTAGTTTCCCAAACATTGCCTCATCTGTGTCTCAAGATCATGCTTAACCCCATTTTACGGATGATGAAATGGAAGTGTATGCTCATTCATTCATTCATTCATTCAGCACATGTATCCTCTGCTCAGAGAGCTGCAAGTCTTCTTTCCAGATGATACATTGCTGGGCCTGGGCCCCAGCTCTACATGATACCTTGCTTCTGCCACTGGGTATGCTTGTCTTGTGCTCATTCTTCTGGGAGGCAAATGGGCCAGTGGGGTGCACTGTAGAGAGGTGGCAGATGGGACAGGGTGCTGTCTGTCTCAGGTCTGGGAGGTGGAGGAAAGAAGAGGGAGCTCAATGCCTGCCCCTCATGGGTCCAACTGGCCATGGCTGTGTGCTGGCATTTCTTGTAGCAGTGTTGGAAGGGAGGAGCCCTGGAGCCTGGCTCAGCTAGGATATGGAAGTGCCTCTTGGGACTGGAGCTTGGGGGATGAGTAACACACAGGTACCCAGACACACCGGGCCTCACATACTCCGAGTTCCATGCTGGACATCTGGACTTCCCTGCCCCTGCTGTGGGTTCAGTAGATGGTGACTCTGCTGGGTGACCTCATAGGGGCCTCTAGAGAGAAGAAAAAATGGTGGCGATCCATCAAGGTGAATGTGAGGCAGAGGGCAGTGTCTGAGATCTGATGGATGTACATTGAGGTGGGGGAGACTTGGGGCCCGCACTGTGGAGAGATGCACTTAATTTCCTTTCATTCTTGAGTATTCACCATGAATCAGGTTGGGCTGCTGAGTTCATTCTGTGTGGAGCTTCTTCAGGTCTTGCTATCCAAATAACCACAATACAAGGCAGAGCAAATCAGCACCAAGTGTGTTACAGAAGGTCTCCAACAAGTTTGAGTGTTTGTGTTTAAATCTCTGGTGAGCCAGTGAAGGTTTTGAGCTGTTGGGGAGGGAGTGTGGTATGTCCCGAGCACTGTCTTGGGACAGTAGTGGTGGCAACAGGTGTCATGGTAAATAAGGAGGATGACTGGGGCAGGGAGCCCAGTAAGGAGACTGGCAGATGGGAGTCAGTGACAAGGAAGGAGCCTGTGATGGAGAGCATACATGTATATATAATGTGTGTGGCATCAGCATTCTGGGCATGTGTTGAAGAAGTATGTGTTGTGAATCATGGCTGGGTACCCATCATGTCCCACACTATGACTGGGTTACAATAAGAATGGATAGCCACCAGAGCAACCTAAGACTCTTTAGAAAGAACTTTCTAGAACTGGTTAAGTTTTGGCAGCCCAAACAGCTGATTAAAGAGTGTGGTTTGTGAGCATTTGATCTCAAAATGAGAAAAAAATACCTCCAAGTTTGGTATAAACAGGGTGCTTTTAGGAGGCCCTCTTTAGCTTGAGGAACCTTGAGTGATGAGGAGCAGCCTAGGTGGGAGGAGGGGAGAGAGACCATATGAGGTGATGGCTGGAGCCTGCCTCATACACAGCTGTCCATGCAGGCTCGCAGTGGTTGTGCACTGTGAGACTTGTGAGTCTTAAGACATCAGTAGAGAGCCCACATTTGTTCTCCCTCTCTGTCAGTGGTTGGAGCATGACAGGCTCCCCATTGATGGCTTCTACACAGGGTGCAATCTGGGGTTCTTCTCTCCTCTCTTAACTTTTTATTTGTTTGTTTGTTTGTTTATTTATTTATTTATTTTGGGAACCTGGAATCAAACTCGGAAACTTGCGCTTGCGAGGCAGGTGGCGTCACCACTGAGCTAAATCCCTGGCCCCTCCTGACTTTACTTTAAAGCACCACCCAATGCCACTTATGTTCTGTCCTTCCCCAAGGTGGCTCTGGTCCCAACCCCATTGCTTTTAGGCTCAATGGAGTGAGAGAGGGGAGGGGAGGGGAGGCAACAGCAACAGCTCCTAGAATCAGCAGAAGGGTCCCAGCTGCCCCACAGGCTCTGCAGGCAGGCTGGCTGCCAGGTCAGAGAGCACTGTCCCAGCCTGCAAGTCTGCATCCTCCATGGAGCAGTTAGGAATATTAGATTTGCTGGGTCAGTACATTTCCACTGGTGCATGGCAGTAAACCTCAGGCTTCATCATACTTCCCTGTGCCCAGCCGTCTGCCTTATCTCATCCTCCTGAAGCCACCTGCCCTCTTGGATAAGTACTCCTAACAAATGCTTTCTTTCTCCTGTTCCCCAGGAGTGAACAGCTCAGTGTGGGCATGCATATGGGTGTGGGTACATCTGTCCATCCAGCACAGTGCCTCGTACTTCAGACCTTCTGAGGATCTAACAGGGATGCCAGTTGGCCTGCGGATGAAAGATGGGGCTTGTTTGGAGCTTTCCTGGAAGAAATGCCTGAGCCTTGAGTGCGTAGCTCTTTGTCTGGACAGCCCAGTAGCCTGCCCCCACCTAGTTCGTGAACTGCTGGAATAGGAGGTTAGGGTCCAATTCTTGCTCTACAAAAAGCCTCCCCTGCTCCAAGCAAAGGCTGTTTTCCAAGGAGCTGCTTCCATCCTTGCTCCAGGTCCCCATGGAGATGCCCACTGCTGTCATTCCTGTGTTCAGTATAGGTCCAGAGCACCATGTGCTAGGTACTGGTCGTGGCTGGCAGACAAGCACGATGGGCAAGCCTTGCTTTCCAGGAACCTCCCAGTCTGGGCTTGGGAGGCAGTGAACAGGCAGTGTGTTGGTAGGTTGAACTTGGAATATTACTGCTGCCTCAGGAAGACCCCATGAAGGAGGATTAGCCTGATGTTGCCCACTGGACAGTGGATATTAGTTGGACAGGGGGCTGCTTCAGGCAAGGGTATAGCCAATACAAAGTCCAAGAGAGGAAGAGTTTGAAGCAGGTTCATTTTGGTGTGAGCGTGGCCGAGAAAGGCGTAGGGGATAGAACTGTGAGAGGAGGATAGAGGACAACTGACACCCGTTTTCCAGTGCCCCCACTTGCCTTCCTCTCAGGGTCACTTTTTGTGTAGCTCCATTTCAGTGGGTACATGGGTGTGCCCTCCTGACATGCTGGGCCCTCTTCTGTACCCCCTTTTGCCTAGCCTTCCCCTCCAGGATGCTCTTTTCACTCTCCTCTGCCCTTCCAGACCTCATCTCCAAGAGCTAAGCCGGGTCCCATTCCATCAGGGGTCAAGGCTCTCAAAAAGCCAGCTAGTCTGGCCTATTTTGTAGTTGGGGAATGGATATAGGTAGTTGCTGACCTTGAGCTTTGTTCCTTGGGTGGTCTGAGGTGTCCACACAACCAACAGGCCCACTGTCCTTCCCTAGAGGCTCTGGCCTGCCCCATATGCACACTTCTGTGAGCTCCGTTAATGTGTTCATCAGGTATCTCTTGGGCTTTTGTGTAGTTCGGCATAATGCTGGGTAGTGGGTGGAGAGCAGTGAAAAAGTCAGACTAGTCCTGCTGTTCTAGGGTATATGGCCTAGGGGGAGAAGCACAGTAAATGAGCACTCAGAGAAGTACGGCCTTTCCCCTTGTGATGGCTGCTGTGGGGGGAGAAAACTAGTCATGCTTTGGGAATGTTTTATGGTGGTGGGGGTGATTCTGACAGTGGGGGCCAGCAAACCAGAAAGGAGCATTGTAAAGGATTCCCAGGAGCTGTGAGGCAAGTAGAATGGAGCTGGGCTGCAGATGGGGGAAGGACATCCAGACAGAAGGAATGGTCCCACAAGACCAGAGGAGGGATGGTGTTCGGCGAGTTCTCTGGAGCTGATGATGACCAAGTGAAAGTGGCTGGAGAGACAAGCAGGATCCCTCAGGTTGAACCATCAAAGTTGTAAGAAATCGAAATAAAATTGGAAGCCACTGGGGGTGAGGGTGTGAGGGTGAGAAGTTGGCCTGAGCTGCTAGTGGGCAGCCTGTTGGGGGCTGAGTGCTGGGGTGAACAGTGAGATGGGGTGGAGTGGGGTGGTGTCTTGTGGGATTTTGAGATGTGGGGGGCATGGCTGTGACTTACTGGAGAACAAATGCGAGGCGTCTAGCTTGAGCCATGGGGTGGATATTTCACTCATTTATTGAGAAGGGGAGGAAGGGTGGTCCTGGGGGAGTGAGTCTGGGGTAACATCAGTCTCGTGGGGCACTTGAAACTGAAGCTGCCTGTGAGACAGCCAGGTAGGGAGGATAGACAGGAGCTGGCATGTGTTCTGGATCAGAAGACAGGTGAGGGCCAGGCAGATATTTCTGTATCACGGAATCTGGGCTATGGGACGTTACATGTTGATGGGGTGGGGTATCTCTCTGTTCAGCCACACTGTAATTAGATAGGGACCAGGGCCCTATTTACCTAATAAGATTACTTAATACTTGCTGACAATAATGATAATGGCACCTCCCTCCACTGGACATTTTCTGTGACCCAGAATTTTTGCTATGCCAGGACATTCATAACCTCTAATCTTTATTTATATGCTGGTTGGGGAGGCTGGAGAAACACAGATATAGAGTAGTGACTTTAGGTTACCCAGCAGTTAGGTAACTCATTTCAGATCCATCCAGTCCCAAAGTCCTGGGGTTTCCTATTGTGTTGTTTGCCAGAGCTGTGCTCTTGGAGCTGGGGTGGGTACAGGATCAGTGGAGGTGCCTGAGCCTGTGCTGCTCACCTCACAGCCCTAGGCCTAGCTGACCCACAGTCAGGGGAGGGGAGAGGTTGGCTTTGACTGTCCATCCAAACCTCCTTCCTGGCTCCTTGTGATCCAGAAGGCACGTTCTCAGCACTCACGGCCGGGTCAGGCGTACCGTGGCTGGTGTATTGCTGTGGCCTGGTTTCTTCTTGTCCAGAAGTACAGTACATGCACTGACCAGCATGCCACCTGCCACAGCACTGCCCACACTCAGACAGACCCCTCTGTATGGCCACACCTTCTTCGTCAGTAGCCAGACCTCTGCCAAGGCTGACCACAGCACGGAGGCAGCTTTGCTTGTGGGCTCTGAGGTGTGATGCACAGTACTAAGGCACTTGTACCAGTTCTCAGTAACTGGGAGGGAGAGGTGCTTGCCCCTGCTTACTTGTCCTTAGGGCCGCTCCACAGGGTTGCTTTACCCAGAACAGGCAGGGTTTCAGGGTGGCCTTGTCCTCTGTCTTGCTTCTGTCTTAGGACCTTAGTTTTTCCACTTTGAGTCTTCCTCTCAGATGGCTTTCTGTGTCTGTACTACGGATGTGGCTATAAACAAGTCAGCTAAATGCTAACATTTGCAGTCTGTTATCTGCTGGACATTTAAGTTTCCTTGGTTCCCTCATCCATTTCCAATGACCTCAGATGTCCTGCTTTCCAGGAGCAGTTCCTAAGATGCCTGGCTTGGGTCCCATCCTTTAGGGGCATGAACGTGGGGCTTTCAGGATGTCCTTGAGGAAAACTTTATTTTTTTAAGTTTTTATTTATTAAATCCCCCCCTTTAAGCCCCCTATCCCCTTGAGGAGAATTTAAGGCTTGGGCAGAGATATCTTCCTTTCATTTTTCTCCTCCTTAACTTTGAGTACCAGCCCTATGGTGATGGGCACCACTGTGATGGGCAGTGGGGATGAGGAATGAAATGACCAAGACATTCCTTGTCATTTTTTTGGAAGTTCAGGGACCAAGCAGAGGCTGTGGGGCAAACTTTCATCGCAGTCTGAATGATATGCTGAGATGGGGAAGGAGCCACCCTCCCTCTAGAAGAGGCTATACGGCGTGCCCTTTATGTCACTCCCTCCCTCGACTGTGAGCCTTTCCATGCAACCAAACCCTGTTTGTTTTCTTCACTGGCATCAGGTACCTTTAGTTCATTTCACTCATGACCTTCACCATCATTACCATCCACTCTACGTGAATGTCCTAGCTGTTTCATCTCTGCAGCAAACAGGAGACTGGCTCCTGCCACCATCCCCTGCCTAGGGAATCTTTCTGCACACATTCCTTGCTAGGGACTTCTCTCATCTGTTCTCTCTCTCTGTTTAGATTTTTGAGGCAGGGCCACTCTATGTAGTTCAGGCTGGCCTTAAATTTACTCTGTGGCCCAGGCTGGCCTTGAACTTGCAGCAGTCCTACTGTCTCTCCGCCTCTTAAGTGCTGGGATTTTAGGAGTGTGCCATTATGTTCACCTTATTTTTATATTTTTGAGACAGAGTCTCACTGTGTAGCCCAGGCTGACTTTGAAGTCATGGCTGTCCCGCCTCGTCTCCTAAGTGCTAGGATTACAGACATGTACCACCATACCCAGCACTCCATCCATCTTCTGCCGTGGCTGCATTTATGAGTGTTTTGCTCAGTAATTGTATGTAGTATTTCCTATACAGCCAAAGAAGAGCCCAGGTTTGGAGTTTAAAGCTGGGATGAGGGGAGTGTGTTCCTGCAGTGCTGGCCTATTTTGCACATTATTTTGCAAAGCAGATATTGCTCGGATGCTCACACTGTGGCCTCATGGGGAGGCTGCCTCACTTGCAGCATAGAGACGAGATACTGAATGCTGCACACAGTCACACACAGGAATATTCCGCACCTATCAGAAAGGGGACCGGGCTTGGCCCTTTCGCTCTGATTGTGTGTGTTTGAGGCCAACCAAAGCCTGGGCTCTTTATCACACTGAAGCTGAGAAGGTGGAGAGGCACAGGAGCTAGGCATTTCCTTAGAAGCCCACGTCTTTCTGCTGCCAGTCAGCAGAGATATTACATGTTGGCTCCCAAGCAGGCCACAGGCAGGTCTCCTGGTATGCCTTCTTTCTTCTGTCCAACACAGGGAGAGCCTTTCCACCACAGCAGACTGCAGGACAGCTCCTTGCCCACTCTGTGTGCTTGTGCTCTGTTCCTCTGCTGAGGCTTCTTGCTACCATCATAGGGTGGCAGGAGACTGCTCTCTTCAATGGCTATGAGCTTTAGAGGCCCATAGTCTCACTTACCCTTGTACCGTCTGGGTCCTTGCTCAGGATCCCACTCACAATGAAGAGTCTGTCACCAATGGAAAGAGGCAGAGGAAGGATGTGTTTCTGACTAAGGAACCTTCCTGAGGCTCCTCTGTTGCCTTTCTTCTCCCTGTCCTCCATACTCCATTCTCCTGCACACCCTCCTTCATCCTTCCTGATGCCTCAAGGCATCTCCATGGTGACTCATCTGGGCAGGTTTGTAGTCCAGAGGCACAGGGCCATCCACATCTCTCCCTTTTGCCCCTCAGCCTGGGTCCTTTTACATAAAGACCTCTTATCAGGGCATGCTACTTCAGGTTCCCTGTTGTGCTTTTAGGTTCTGTTAGACTGGAAGGTTCTCAGGGCAAGAAGTAAGTTTAGAGTCCAAGAGAATGTAGCACTTAGGCTTTAAAATCAGTGTTTCTTTTTCTGTAAAGTGGAATAATAACCACCCCTATCTTGTGCTGTCTCAAAGGTTGAATGAGTTACTGTGAGTGAAGCTTAGCCCCTGAGACATATAAAGGGTGGAACTGCTCTTATTTCTCCCATAGTGACTAAGCTGGGTGCCACTGCAGCTCCGAGAACTGCTGACCAGCGGGACTTCAGTGCTATTTTGACAGATGTGACCAAGAGGGAGCAGAGCTATGTTACTGGGTGGCCTCTTCTGTTTCTGTTACCTGTCTACTGGCTCCTGCCTCCTGGTCCATAGGCCCTTAAGCTTTGGAGGAAGTAGATAGAGAAACTCATTCTTCTATGGTCAGACATGGAGGTGGACACTTGGGACAGTGGGGAGACTGTTCTGACTGGACCAGGTGTGAGCCGGGGAGCAGAGGGATGGAAAGATTAGAAAGCAGAGAGGCCACACAAGATCCTCAGCGACCCCACGCTCTGTAACAGCATCTGATGCATGTGCAGAGCTTGCCCTCAGCTGGACTGACCTCAGCCCTGCCACCCCATGTTTGCAGCACCTACAGAGGGGTCTTGAGAGGAGAAGGCGGCAGGTGGAAGGAGCTGCAAGGGGACCCGTCCGGTGGGCAGCGGGCAGAGGGCCTCTCCTAAGATCCCGAAGCTGCCGGTGAGGTGACGAGGACAGAAGCAGGTAGTGTTCTGCTGGGTGCCAGCTTACCTCTGCCCCCATCTGTAGATGGCATCCGCGCAGGAGGGCAGAACTTGCCGTGTCTGCAGGTCACACCAGGATATATTGCGGGGCTCCCCACCTGAGCTGGAAGAGGCTCAGATAGCAGACTTGCAGGTTCATCTGAAGACAGGCGGTGGTTACATCCTCTAGGATGCAAGTCTAGGGCAGCCAGCAGTGTCATCACAGAGGCCTGTCTCGGGGGTCCTGAAGTCCCGCTGGCTGGAGTTAGTGCCCCCTTCCTCTTCACCATGGCCAGTTCTGTTTAGGCCATCAGCTTGCCTTGGTGACCTCTGCCCTCTTGTCTTTCTGACTAGGAGTGAGTGGCTGAAGGGCAGGGAGCAGCACATCTCCTGTCCATTTCCACAGGGGCTCAGCGTGGACCGATAGCAGGGAGAGGTTCAGGGTGGAGGTGGCACATCCACCTTGGTAGGTAGGGACTCCTCTAGCGCTGCCCAGAGCCCCCGGGATTATCCAGGACAGCTTGGCTCCTGCTCTAGAGTGCTCTCTGAACCTCTGCTGAGCGACAGGGATGGTGGCAGAAAAGAGCGAGGATCTGGGCCCCCCCAAGTGCAGACTTCAAATAAGCCTAGGGGAGGCCAACTTGGTGGCAGGGTTTCACAGGAGGGTGACACGGAGAGGCTCTGGGTTCCCTCTTCTGCCTGTTCCTCTGGTAAGCAGACCTTCAGGCACTCCTGGACTCTGGGTGGACCCAGCCTGTAGCCCAGGCCACTGTTACATGGTTTCACGTTTGGCACAGGCAGGCAATGGAGGGGCACGGCGAGTCCCTAGATCTGGCCCCTGCCCCTCGCAGCGGGCTGGAGCCCCATCCAGCTTGTGTCCTACCCAGGCACGTGGGCGGGGCCTCGCGCAGCTGCAAGTCTTGCGAAGCCTGCGTGCGTGAGGGGGAGGGCGCACGCCCCGAAGCCCAGAGTGCTTTTCTGTGTGCGCTTCCTCTGCAAGGGAAGCTCGTGGCCTCCCGCTCGTTCCTCGCCCCAGGTGAACAAGGCGTGGGGTGTGTGCGTTTTTGGCCAGGAGACCGCGTGTCCCGAACTGGTCTGGGCAGGCCCTGCGGAGGAGCCAGCGGCCACGCTTCTTCCCTTTGCAGTCCTCTCCTCTCTTCCTGGGGTCGCTGGTACCTCCAGCCATCCCTCTCCACTCGCCGCCCTGTTCCTCGCATGAAGGAGTCCAGTACCTTCCATTGTGGCCCGGGTTCTCCGGCCTGAGCCCTGGAGTTTAGTGAGGTCCAGGTGCACTGGTGTAGGCACACAGCAGAGCGTGCATCCTGTTCAAGACGCTGTCAGGAGGACGTGCACGCGCTAGGGAGCAAGCGAGCGAGCGGGAGGGAGGGGGTGGTGGTGGTTCTGCAGAGCCGCACAGCCGCTTGCCCATTGGCTGAATGCAAAGCAGGGGCGGGGCCGAAGCGGGGTGGGGGCTCCCTAGCTTCAGAGCCGGAGTCGGGCTAGGGTTCCGCAGGGAGAGCTAGGCTGTGCAGCTCCCGCGACCTCAGGCTGTACCCGCTGTGTGCCGCAGCCTGTCCGGGGCCGCTCCACAGAGTCTTGGATAGGGGAGGCGGGGCATCCCGGAGGCTCGGCTTGCTGTTGTAGGCTGGGCTAGGAGAGGTGTGCATAGGGAGCCTGGACCCCGGGCGCCCTTTGGCCCGGGCGAGCGGCCGCCCTGCAAGGAGCGAG
>NW_022900931.1:28611082-28613088 GCF_012274545.1 Fukomys damarensis | reverse complement strand
CCCCCGCCCCCCCTCGGGTGTCCCTACTGCCCCACCCGGGAGCGATGCCCCCCGCCCCCCGCATCCCCCGACAACGACTAGAGCATGGAGAAGTCGAGTAGTGAGGACTCTTCGATTCATCGGAGTCCATCTTTGGACAGCAAGGACTCGGACTTCGCCAAGCCATCCACTTCGGGCCACCCGTTCGGCCGTGGCTTCACTGCTGGCGCCTTCTACGGCACCACGGGCTCCCGGGGCCAGAGTCGCGCCGAAGCCGGTGTGAAAACCGACAAGTACAATGCACCCAAAGGCAGCAAGTACGTGGTGTTTTACCTGGACCTGTCCTTTGTGTTCCTTCTAGAATTTAAGAAGTGCAACATGGCCAGGGGCTGCCTCTGCTGCTTGAAGTACATGATGTTCCTCTTCAATTTAATATTCTGGGTAAGTCCTTTTGTCAGTCCCCCTCTGCCCTCCTCTCCAGAGGAGTAGCCTGAATACCCGCTCAGTTCCCTCTGTCCTTGTGCTGCACTGCTCCCTGCTCTGCACAGCGGTAAGTGCTTTTTTTTTTTTCACTAGTCTCCCACCCCTTTTATTGCATCTCTTGTCTCTCTCCCTTCCCTCTGTGGCTGAAAGGAGGCTCCAACTTGCTTGTCTTCCAGGAGAGACTTGCCCTACTCTTGGAAGGATGGCAGAGTTTGTCACCACCTTCTCCCCCATTTAGCAAACCAGGAAGTGCCTCGGCCTGGGCAGCCTGCAGCAATAGTGTGGGGTCAGGATCTGTAACAGCTGTGAACCTGCGCTGGCCGAGGACGCATGTGAGGATGGTGCCCTGCGTTTCTTCCCCTATTGTAATCTGCGGCCTTTGATGGGCTGGATGGCAGAGTATAGAGGTCTCACGTGCACACCTTTGGTGACTCCCAGGGGAGGCACCTCTGTCCCAAGCAGAGCTGGGGGCATGCTGCCATCGGGTGTCCGGCTGCTGCTTTTGAGGGATTTCGGTGCCCCAGGCAAGGAGCAGGCTGACCACATGCTCCCAGGCTCCAGGATTGGAAGGGGCAAAGGGAGACAGCGGAGCCTCGTCTTTGGTGAAGTTGTTTTCTGGAGAAAGGGTCAGTGGATGGGGCAGCTTGGGATTGCTCTCTGCCCTCTGCCCTACTGGAGAATGTGTGCATAAGAAATAACAGGCAGATTAGTGAGAACTTCTTGAATGTATCTCTGCTCTTTCCTCCTGACTGCTGCCTCTGCCTTTCTTTACTAGAGCTGGAACACCATCAGCACAGATGTTTGGTCAGTCCTAGGGCTCGTCCTGCTCACGGGGAGTCTGTCAGCTTTATTAGCCTCCTTGGGCATGGAAGGAGCACTGGGGACAGGAGAGAGTCATTTTGAGGGGTTCGGTGGAAGCAGCTGTGCCGTGTTCAGCCTGTGTGGTGAGCCACTTCAGTGAAGAACTTTGTGTGATATGTATGAAGGGAGAGGACTGGCTGTTGGTCTTGCTCTGCATGAGCTTTGGTGTGACCTTGGGCAGCTTACTGTGCACCTTACAGTGCAGTCTCTGCACTGTCGTCCCCCCTCCTCCCCGGCTCCTGTGTGAGTTCTGGCTGGGGCAGTGAGTCACCTGAGTGTACTTGCTTTTCCAAAGATAGTCTGAGATTCCTCGTCTTGGGCTTCCCTAGATGTCTCCATGGGCTGGAACTTCTGCCCCTGCAGTCACAAGGCTTCCTGTCATGGCCTGGCTTCTGTGGAAGCTGAGGCAGATACTCTGATTTCTTTTTCTGATGGCAACAGCCTTTACTGTCTAGAAGGACTCTAGCTTCCCCGTAGTGAGTGCCTTCTGATCCTTTGACTTTTGTGCCAACATCATGTTCTCCAGTGCCTTTGGTTCTGCACGAATGCTGTCAGTTTTGTTGTTCACTGCCTCCTCTGTTCTTTTTCATGGTCTCAGGCTGCTCTTTTCTTTCGTCCCAACCTGTGTAGTATATGAACCAACCTTCTTTTCTTTCTTTTTTTTTTTTTTTTTTTTTTTTTGT
>NW_022900931.1:28589714-28610968 GCF_012274545.1 Fukomys damarensis | reverse complement strand
TTTTTTTTTTTTTTTTTTGGTCTGTGTGTGTGTGCCAGAGATCGAACTTGGGCTCTTGCACTTGCGAGGCAGGCCATGGGACCACTGAGTTAAATTCCTGGCCCTATGAAACCTTATTAAGACTCTTCAGGGATGCTCACTACCTTTGGTGGGTAGCGCCCACTCAGTGGCACTTGCTCCTCCCCACCCTCACCCTGCCACCTGCTGGCTACAGATGGTATAACTGCTTGTGCCTTCAAGAGAGTTTTTAACTTAGTTTGGGGATCTCTTGACACAGTGTCTGAGCCCTGCACAGAGCAGATGCTAATGATATGTTTTCAGGTGAGTGAATGGATGGCCAGAACTGAATCACAACATATCATTGTGTGGTAGGGGTTCACAAGTCTCATTTGGTGGGGACCAGAAGTTATATATCAAACTTGCTTATAGAAAGGTTCTCTCAGACCTTAGCTGGGGTGTGACAAGTGACTCTTTCTAGGAGCTTGGCAGCACTTAATGACCTAGCTTGATGAAAGTCCTTTCTTTGTGGTCTCTATTGTCCTAACTAGTACCAACAACACTTTCTTACAAGACAAGGAGTTGCTCCTTCCTGGTCCCTGACTTTTTGATTACTTAATATTTTCGGAATCCCCATGGCAAGCTGTGAGCCAGGAAAAACTGAGACCCATTTCTTTTATGTGGGTAGCATATGGGATAATAAAATAAGACATAGACCTTGGGAAAGATGGGAGATTTAGCAGATGAGAAATGGACGCTTGTGTGTGTGAGTATTAGCCAGTGTTTGTAGGGAGCTATTTGGGGATGGTGGGTCGCTGTGTTTCTCTCAGCTGAAGACTTCCAGTGTGCAGGTTCTCCTTGGCCTGCTGTGAAGGACTGAACGAGAGGGGAAAGGCTGTGGAGGTGTGACTGCAGCAAGACCCTTGGGAGACCTCTGCTTTGCCCTGGGCATACTTTCACGGTGGGTAGTGTGGGCTGGGAGGGTAAGGGAAAGGCTCAGGTGATGGTGAGGGGGAGAGGGTAGGGCCAAGAGTGGGACAAACCCAGGAGCAATTGTTAGAAATTATGTAGCCATCACTTGTTTTAGTTCCATGGCTCAGATCCCAAAGAGAGACTTTTCAGAAGCATTAGAGTTGGACTCAAGACCTCAATCAATAGACAGAACTCTTTTCATGGATCCAGAGCCTACCTAGTAGTTCTCCAAACCTCTCACTGCTGCCACACCCCCGCCTCTTACAATCCCTTCCAGAAGGTCCCTAAGCTGGGGGAGAGAAGCATCAGACTCTAGCCCCCCACAGTTCTGCGAGAGTACCTGCTTCCTGGCCACTGGGTGGAGCTTCGAGGGTGTTGGTATTGGTGAGAGCATGGGTGACATCACCGGCAGGCAGGAAGGGAGGTGGAGCTGTGTAGCCAGCATTCCTCCTTACTAAGAAAAGGGCAGGTGCCTCCCAGGCTGCTGGGTGCCTGCCTGCTGATGGTGGTCCAGGTCTACTTCTGGAATGTCGACTGCAGCCAGATACTGTTAGCCACATTGGCAACCCGGTGCACTATGGGAGCTTGGGGCACCTAGGAGGGCCGCGTTTCTGAGGGCCTGATACATTTGGAGTTGGTGGTCACTCTGATTTAGGGAACCTTTCTCTTTGTCCCCTGAATCCCCCACCTTGATTCTTAGGGCCAGAGAGAATGCTGGCTTCTTGACTGACAGGCTTAGTCCTGGACTGGGACAGAATGTTCCCCATTCTGTCTACCACTAATGGAATCAACCCCGAGGTATTTCTCCCAGCAGAAGAAGCCATTTGAGGCATTCCCCTCATTCACCCCATCTCTGGGTCCTCCCAGAGCTGGCTGGTGGAACAGTTGAAGTGGAGATAAATTGACACTAAGCCTCTGTGGAGGGTGACAGAGGCTCAGAGATATTGACAGTGAAAAAAGGGAGAGAGCACATAGGGCTGCCTGCAAAGGGCCTTCTGAGTGCGAGGGCCCATGTCCTCTTCTCGGGACAGCCGATCATGATCCTGGCCCAGTTGCTGTGTGATATGGAGGAGCAGGGACTGGTTGTTGCCATAATTGCCACTTGGAATAATGATCACTTTTCATGCTGGCCAGCAGGGTTGTCCCATCACTTTAAATCATAGTTGGCAGAGTGGTGACATTCTGGCCCCATGGGAAGCCTGTTCCTTGTGGATTGCTCCCTTAATAAAGGTCAGTTAGCTGAGATGGTGCTCAGTGAGCCTTCTGAAACACAGGAAGCATTGGCATGGAGCAGCCACAGGCAGGGAGCTGGCTGGGGCCCTCATTAACTGGAGTAAGTGGGGTCAGGCCCCTCGGGTTGTCCCTGCCTCTGGGTGCCGCCTTGGTGATACAAGTTCCTTAACTGGCCTGGCCTTGCAGTCAGTGTTGGATAGCTTGAACACCATAGGGTATCTGTGGGGGTGCCTTCTTTTGATGAATAAGGTTGAGGGGTCCCAGCTGGGAGCTCAGGTTCAGACATAGCCTCTCCAAGAAGAGGGGATACAGGCTGGACCAGGCACAAGAAGCATTTGGGACTTCTCAGAAAGTTCAGGGTGAGTGACACAGGCTGGCTCCCCACAGGGATGCTACAGACAAATCTGGGTGGTTTGGACCTGGCTCTACTTGGAGGCAGGGGGACAAGATAAAGGCCGCGTAGATACCCCGAGAGACTCCTGGAATGTGGTCGCAAGAGGATGGCAGCTATGTGTTCACTTCCTTTCCAAAGCATTAAAAATTAAACTTCCTTGTCTTAATATCTATTTTTAAATCATGTCAGAGCCAGGGTTGGTGTCAGTCAAGAGAGGGTGGAGAAGAGGGGGTGAAGGAGTGGCAGCCCCAGTTGAACGGCATAAGTAGTCTCTCCACGTTTAGGAGAGAGCCCTGGGCCTGCATCCCAGCCTGCCTGCCTGCAAGAGTACAGCAAACAGCGGCCGCCCTCTTCCTACCCTGTGTGCCCGGCTGCCCTTGGCTGAACTTGACGGCAGGCTCCATGGTCCTCGGCCTTCTGTGGCTTGCTAGGGTGTCGAGGCCCCGATTGAGTCCATTCACTCACGCCACAACTATTTGCTGAATGCCCGCTGTGTGCACTGGAGCCTCCAGTTGGTAAGGGCAGGGCCTGACTGGCTGCGTAGCCATATCAGTTTTCCCGAGTCAGGAAGTCGTGGAATTGGGAGGTCATCTGGCCTGGCCTGTGCTCAGCATTTGAACACAGGCCTGCTGGGGCAGGGGCTCTTCCTTCTTCCCCAGATTCTAGGGTCGGGATGAGGGCCTGGACCTGGCAGCCTGGCCGCATGGTCTGACTTGTCCTTTCCTTTCCCTACCCTCCTCTGAAATGTTTGCTCATTCATATCAGAAAGAAACAGAAACGGAGGAAAAAGAGCCCCAGGGTTTTGTTCTTCTTAGTTTGGAAGAAGTCAGTGAATCATGTGGTTTTTTTCTGTTCTCTCCTACTAAAAGGACTGATGGACGCCCTGCGTCCAGTGTGCACTGCACACTTACTGAACTCTCACTGTAAGCCAGGCCATCGAGCTGCTCAGAGTCCCATGGGGGAAATCAGGCACATAGATAAGTACAGTTTTGAACAGCAGGTGCTTAATGGGATAAATAATACTGCTTTATCAAGATTAGATACAGAGAAAGCCAAGTAGAGCAAGTGACACTTGGATTTTGAAGGATGACTAGGAGTTTGCTAAGAAGATGAGACTAGGGGTCTATGCAAGGGGAACGGTAGGGAGAAACAGTGAGTCTGTCCAGAGTGTTTATCGGGGAGAGCTGGCAGCTTGGCAGGAGAGGCAGTGTCTCTTGCACCTGGAAGTGGCTGAATGGAGAAGCCGAGGGTGTATGCACTAGGTGATAGAGTTTGAGCTACCTATGGGGTGTTCCTCAGTGCGTCTCCAGTCTCCGAGGAAAGGGCTTGACTGTCTTTCTGGCAGTGACCCTGTGACGGGTCTTGCTGTGTCATTCCGGCTGCAAGCTGTTTCTGTAGGTAATCCAGCTTCAGAGAGATGCACTGTTCTCTCCCCTTTCCGGCCTCTCCCTTCCTGCTGCGATGTACCCGCTTATCTGGTCCCAGTTAGGAAGCTTTGAAGCCAGGCTAAACCCATTGGGCAGAGTTAAGTCTTCTGAGCCAGCTTTGTCCCTGCTCACATTTGAGGCTAATTTGCCAGCAGATGTAGGGGGTGGTGTGGGGACCGACCCTGGCAAGGATATTAAGAACGGCACGCGGTCAGGAGGGTGAGCAGATCTGCGGTAGGAAGAGGCACAAGGTGGAGAACTGGCTCATGTGCCCTGCTCTGTGTCTACCTAGCTCTCAGATTTCTTCTAGCTCAGTGAGTCCCGGTGTGCATCGCTTGTGGTCTGCCTCTTCTTCCTGTGGGTTCTAGCAAACCGGGTGCTCTCAGGAGCACCGGAGAGACCCCTGGGAAGGGAGAAACGCTTCTAATCTTCCCCTGGCATTGAGAGTCCCTACACCAGTGCCCTGCAAGAGGCGCCGTGTTGGTGGGGTCCCAAGGAGAGAGAGAGCCATGGCTCCTGCCTTTGGAGAGCTTTCCATCTGGGTCCACACGAGGGTACACATGCAGAGTAGCTGGGCAGCTTTTCCCATGATCAGATCCCACAACTCTCCAAGACCTACTGAGGCAGTGTCTCCAGTGATACGGCCCGTGCTAGGAGGGTGTCCCTAACCTGTGGGTGCCTGTGCTAGGTCCACGTGAGACTGTGGGCAGTGTGTGTGCTGCTAGCAGGGCATCTAACAGTGGCTGCTGTGGATGCTGACTGCAGTTAGAATTCTGCAGTTTGCAAGGTGAGACCTGGAAATGGGCAGTTGGGTACCCAAGGGCTGTGGCTTGGGCCCTGGGATGATGATACGATGCTGGGCAGGGTTGTAGAACCCGGAGAGGAACCTGTTGTCTTTCTGGCTGGGAATTATTCTGAAAAACATTTAGTCTTAGGAGAATGAGTAGAAATGGGGAAAGCAGGAAGGTCCAGGGAGGGTGGGGGAGAAGGCAGTGAGGGGGACTGTCTGTGACCCCAGCCAGGCCCTCTCAGCAAAGGCTGCCCATTCCTTTCCTCGGTTCCCCTTGTATTTGGTGTGATGGGTGAGGTCAGGGCCAGGTTAGCTGGCTGGTGGTGATGTCACTGGACTGCAGGGACCCCTGAACGTTCAGCGCCTGGCAGATGTTGGACTCTGCTGGGCTGCTTGGGCTGTGACCTGTCTGAGAGACAGGGTACATGGGGTCTAGGTGCAGGCCATATCACTAGCCAAACATGCACTTCCAGGGTTTCCGTATTGTGATATGGATCATATACAAATTCATGTAGTTTAAAAAATGATTAAGCAAATGTGCGTCCCCTACCTCACTTAGGAAATGGAGCATTGCTGGGTGTGATGGCTCACACTTGTAATTTCAGCACTTGGCAGACTGAGGCAGGAGGAGCGCTGTGAGTTTAAGGCCAGTCTGGGCTGCACAGTGAGTTCAAGACCGGCCTGAACTGTGTAGGGAGACCTTGTCTCAAAAAACACAACAAATGGACAAACCAAAGAAAGGGAGCATTGCATACACCTGTGGAGCCTCTGTTTGTTTGTCTCTCCGTGGCCACACCCCAGCACCTCCCTAGAGGATCATGGGAAATGCAGGGTGAAGTGTATTCCACATGGGCAGGCATTCTTAAACACTACATCATTTTGGTTTGGCTTATTTTGAAACTTTTGATAGATGCAGCCAGGTGTGGGAACACAGGCCTGTAATGCTTGGTACTCTGGGAGGCAGAGACAGTAGGGTGCCAAGTAAGATCCCAGACCAGGCAACTTAGTGGCTTAGTGAGAGACTCTGTCTCAAAAAACAGAAAAGTACATCATCCTTATTTGCTCATTCAACAGTTCAAATGCTTATTATGCTGTGACAACCTCTGTCCTACTACCAGTATATAAAGACATCCACGGGGCTTGTATTTTTACATTGCATAAATGTATAATCTAATGAAGAAAATAAACTGATAATATCTATGATATTAATAATACCGTGTTTCTGTTTATCAGAAGACCCCATGAAGGAAGTGAGAAATTGTGTATCAAATACAGCAGTTTTCAAAACATAAACAAAACTCAAAATTAACAGGAAAAAGCAAACAACTCAATAGAAAAATGGACAAAAGGCATAATCAGGCATTCACAGGAGAGGAAAGAATGGCTGACAAACATCTGAAAAGCTGTTCACTGGTAATCACGAAATGCAAATTAAAACCATCATAATACAGCATTTTATACCAACTGTATTAGCGCATGCCAGTTTTTTTCCACTTTCAGTTACCATTCCCTGGGTGGAAATGTCAATTGATACAACCACCCTGGGAAATGACTTGACCATAACTAGTAAAGCTGAAGTGCACATGTTCTAAAGCTCAGCAGAGCCCTTCCTGAGGCAGACCTACAGGGGTGATTCTCAAAGTGTGGTCCATGGCACTGCTAACACTCAGGAAGTTTTACAGCAGTTGGGCTGTGGCCAGACCACCCAGCTCATGACCACTGACTCCTGCAGGTGTTGCCGAGCCAGTCAGGTGAGTCACCTGTGGTTGGAGCTGTGAAGTAATCATGCATAGCAGGACCATCCTGCAACTGGAAATGTAAAAGCTGGTCCTGGTCCACAGATACTTCCGGAAGCTCTGGATTAGAGTTTTTATGTGCACAGTGGTAGAATATTGGGAGGGAGCTTAGGGAAGGGAGAAAAGGGATCAGCGTGGTCAAGATATGTTATATGTGTGTACCAGTCACCCAAAATGAATGTAACTGAATGCTCACCACCAGGAGAGTGTGCATGCGGCACATTTGCATAATGGAGTACTACAGAGCAGTAAGATGAGTGCACCATGCTCGCACCTACCTCCTGAAAGCATCAAGAAGCATAAGGCTTGAGTTTTTTTTAAAACATTCAGAATATTCCACGTGTCTAAAGTTTTTGTGTTGTTTGGTTTTATGGTGTCTGCGTGTAGGTGTGTGTGAATATGTATGTTTTTGGTGCTGAGGTTTAAACCCAGGGCTTGTGCATGTGTGGGTATGACACTGTTGACAGTTTGTGCTTGCTTCTCAGCCGCAGCCTCAAGCAGAAGTGGGTTAGAACCTAGCCATCAGGATCTGCAGAGGCTTGTTTAGTTCAGTGGGCCATTGGTTGTATACACTGAGCTTTGTGAGCTGCGTCTGTGCCCCCTGAGAGGAAACGCCAGACTGAAATGCTGTTTCCCAGCCTGCCGGCAGCATGGCCCTGCATCTGTTCTGTTGACTGTTTCAGACTCCTTCACCTCACATGGCAGGATTTACTGTTCCAATGTAGTCTCGCTGGTGCGTCTTCTAGGTGCTCCTGAGTCTTTGCAGGCCCCAGGCGGGCAGTGGGGTTGGTTGTGTAGCTGAGGATAGTGACCGTCACACCTGAGGCTTTGGCAAGAGAAGCGAGTGTGCGCAGAAGCCTTTCTTCTCGTCCTTGCCTTGCCTGCTCACAGCATGTTCTGCAGAGGGTGTGTACATTTGTCAGGTGTGCAGCAGCGTTGGGGCTGGGTAGGGTCTGGGAGGCATTTTTGTAGGTGTTGCTATTCAGTAACAGTTGCAGGCCAATCTAAGAGAGGCTGTGTGCTCTTCAAATGGGGCACCTCTGGCCTCAAACTGAAATATCCCCCTTAGCCAAATGGGACTCCTGCAGGCACCCATGCTCTATGCCTTGGCAGACGGGTTTGTGACCACCTCTTCTTGTCCTTACCCTGGAATCTGGCTCCAGACAGACCTTTGATGCTTGTCCCGACTACCTTGTCACTCCGTGTGACTGATGCACACATGGAGGAGTCCGCAGGTCACTTTCTGCTCCAGTACCCCTCTCTACAGTCTCTAGTGATTCTGGCCTCAGGAAGTGGTGGGAGAGCCTGTGAAACGAAACCTGAGCAACGTGTAGTGGCGCACGCTTGTAATCCTGGGACTTGGAAGGCTGAGGCAGGAGGATCGCTGTGAGTTTTGAGACCAGCCTGGGCTACACAGTGAGCTCAAGGCAGGCTGGTCTACATAGCAAAAAACAAAACAGGAAAAGATTTGTCTTTTGCAAAACAGGAAGTAAGGGAGCAGGGCTGAGTTTTGTTTCTTTCATTGTCAGAGACTAAGGTAAGGTAAGTGTATGTGTGAGAGCTGCCAGCCAAATCAACAGAGACCACAAATAAAAGCCCTGTGTGCATCTATGCCAGGCTCTGCCACTGTGCCTGTCCCTGGGCTTTCTATGGCTGGGCCCTAAGTGGGGTGCTGCTGGGTGGTGTGCTCTGAGCTGCAGCTCACCCTGGGGCAGGGTCCTGTGGCTACAGAGTAAAGATGTTTGCAAGAAGAACTGGAAGGGAAGGACGGGCAGGTCCGTGTCTATGTGTGAAGATGCTGTGGGCCGACTGTTTCCACACTTGCATCTTCTCTGCGAAATCCCAGAGCTCCTTATACACACACGCGCCTTCCTATATGTATATGTACACAAATGTATTGTGTTGTATATGTATGCAACTGTGCGTACATACACACAGTGTTCATTGCAGTCCTTTCAGGCTGCTTTAAACATAGCAGTGTGTAGCCTGTATGGCTGATGTATGACAGGGATTCTTGTCCCCACCATTCTGGAGGGTTGTCAGTGTGGCGAGGCTCTGGTGAGCACTGTCATCTTATCATGTCCCTGGATGATGAAAAAGGCGAGGGCAGCAGAAACCAGAGGCCTGCGGAGGTGACCTGCTCCCAGATACCAGGTCGTTGGGCTGCCGAAGTCTGTCTATCTTGAGATGCACCCTTCCTGTTCCTCTCCGGAGTTACCAGGAGCAGGTGGGAAGGCCGAGGCTCAGGAGGCAGAGTAGTCGTTCTTCAGCCATGCCATAGCTCTACTGTTTTTTCTGCATGGTCCCCTCTAACTGTGATGTTGAGGGATGTGGCACCCTGATTTCTATACTCAGCACCTACCTGGGCTCCAAGAGGTCTGAATACTTTGAGGGGAAGGAGTCACAGGTCCCCCAAGCCAGGATACCTTTTGGGACAGCTCCCAGCAGACCATGGTCGTGGATCCAGTGCGTGAACCCCTTGTTCATATCCTTCCCCTGTGCCAGCCTTGAGTCTGCTACTGGCAAGAGTAACCCATGCCTCCTTTTGGTACCACCCTGGAGTTAGTCCACAGCTCTTACTCCCAGGGCTCTGCATTGCCCAAAATGTGCCCTCAGTGATCAATCAGCAAGCCCACCTGCATGTGCACCAAGATGACAGTTCACTGTCCCTGTTCTCTGGAGCTGTGGTCAGGTGGAGAGAACCCAGCACCCAAATATTCAGGAAGGTAGAATAGCCTACCAGAGCTTCTCACGGCCTGATCCTCAGGCTCCTCCTCCATCGTTAGGCAGCAGGAGCTTAGATGGGCTTTGTCAGTTTCTCTGCACTGCCTCTCAGTCCCAGGAGGCACACACATGCCATGCATATTGCCACACGACCCAGTGTGTTTCCCTGTTTGCCTTGGCTTCCAGGAGGCTCAGTATTAGGCTTTCTCTTTCCTACTGTTCTTGCTCTAATCAGGGTAGTCCTGTTAATTTTATCTTGTCTTGATGGTCAGTTTTATCTGGATCTCTGTAAGTACGTTCTGGAAGTGAGGGCAGTTAACACCAAAAGGCTTGGAACACCACAGTGAGAGAGAAACAGGAGTGAAGGGGCTGAGATGCTCACCTGAGAGCAGCAGCGGTTTGGATGGGGCAAGAGATGGGACTTGAGCTCATGAGACAGAGAGCCCAAAATCAGGGCGTGTGATTGGAACAGGACTGGCCGCCTGGACTGTGGTGACTTCCCACTCAGGTGCACTGCCTTCAGGAGCACATGAAAGGGGAGTTCGCGTGCCCTTTCGGGTGCCCCTTCCCAATTAGGCCACTCACGCACCGAGAGGTCCGGCAGGAGATCTTTATTGTAGGGAGGCGAGCAGGAGGCAGGAAGGTCCTTTTATCAGTTTGGGGATGGGCTATTGCTTATTTAGACCTGTCACAGGCCAGATTGCTTTTATGGGCCCAGTCCTGCAGACGCAGGTTTCAACTTTCCTGGACCACTGTGGCCTTGGGGGTGAGGGAAACCAGAGATAAGGGCATGAGGTCATTTTAGGAGCCAAAATGTACCAGGAGAATGTAGCCTGTGAGGCGGCGTCACAGCATACTTTAACATGATCAATTCCCTAACAGCACAGACCTGATGAACATGTGAGGCCCTCCGGGCAAGGGCGGGAGAGCAGAGCTCCTGTGTGGGGTGAGCCCTGCCCCCACTGACTGCTGGTTCCACACAGAGTAGTGTGAATGTCCATGTCCAGCACTCGCCGCCTGCTGCAGGCTTCGCTGCAGGGAGTCTAGAGGGCAGAGGGGAGAGGACCATCGGGTTTACAGGAGGCCTGCTGTGAGCAGAGGGGACAGGAGGAGGGAGGAATTGGGGGTCACACAGAAGGCCCTGAGCCACGGCTTGGTGGGGCCTTGCAGGCTGCAGAGTGCCTCTGGGCAGTGACTCCGGCCCTACCTGGAAGGGCATTGCCTGTCATGGGTGGGGGAGGTTTGAAGAGCGTGGTCCGGCTGCCGGGGTATGGACTCGGGAAGTCTGTTCGAAGGGGTCCCTTAGGAGAGCCTAGGGCTCCAGAGCCTTCTGTCCCCTCACGCTGGGGTCCGTTGTACCCTGAAGCCAGACTCTGACCCCACACTTCGTTTATTAGCAAGAGGCTGTTGGAGCCAAACCAGAGGACAGCTTGCCAGGCTGATGAGCCTGAGCTGAGTAGGTGCTCTGTGATGCGGAGCCACACTCATCCAGACTGGTCTCTAAGGCCCGAGGCCAGGCTGGGGAGGAGGTTGGAAGCTCTGCAAGAGGGGCTGGGGAGGAAGGCAGATGCTAGCAGTCAGCAGAGGAGCTGCATGTACAAGGTGCCCCATTTATTACCATTTATGGCAGCCACAGAGAACTTAGTGAGGCTGTCCTCCCTCCCCTCCTGCCCCCACCCCCGGGGGCCCCCTTCCCAGCCTCCTGCTTGGAGGAGGGGAGTCCATGTGAAACGTGCCTATTTCACAAAAGCCACTCACAGAGGGCTGCAGTTTGAATCAGGCGCAGTGGGAGGGCTATTGACAGGATTCTAGAGGTGCTGATTTGTTTTCTCTATTAAATGGAGACCGCTCTCAACCTGTAGGGGTGGGTGGGGCTGGGCTGGTAAGTGCTCCAGCAGCCTGCCAGTCCTGGGTCCTCCCTACTTTTGGAAGTGCAGGTGCCCTGCTTTTCTCACAGGATATAGTCAGGTAACTGCCAGCTGTACCTAGGATCAAAGGGGCATAGTGGAGAAGGGCGAGGGATTGTTCAATCTTCAATCCCATATGTGTCACTGGTTGGTTGTACGACCCTGGGCAAGTCAGGACCCTTCTGGGTCTTCTCTTTCCACCTGTAGAAAACAGTTGACCTGTCCAGCTCACTGCTAAGGTTACTGGTTCAGGCTCTGACATTCTAGGCTTTTACATGTGGACTTGGCTCGATTTGTGTTTTTTAAAGAGCCAATGTTTGATATGCGTAGTTGTCCTTATCTCACAGCAGCCTTGACAGATTGATGGATCAAGGATGATTCTTTTATATTTCATAGGTGGGGAAACAGGCCCAGCGGGAGGGGAGGACCTGCTGGACAGGACAGCCTTAAGGGTACTGGAATTCTGTGTCTGAACATCTTAAAGTTATCTACATTCTGCCAGTGGCCTGGGTCTGTGAGGCAGGAGCTCCTGGTTCTCAGGCTGGATGTGGCTCTCTGGGCTTCTGGATACCCCCAGGCTTCTGTCCTGGCTTACAGCCAGGGAGACAACCCTTCTTCCTCTTACCTGTTTCTTCTTTGGGGCTGGAAAGAATGGGAGTACTTCTGGGTTTGAGGAAGGTATGGGGACTCCTCTCCTGCCACAGCCCCACCCTGCCCCTGCCTGGGAGGCTGTGGCTGAGCAGGTAATGAGGGGGCGTGCTGCTTTATTAAGCACCCTCACTGTGAGAGCAATTTAGCACCTTATGTGACACACAGAGCTGTTGAGCTCCCCTCCTATTGTTAGAAGTCTTCATTGTGATTGTTCCAATTCCTCCCTCCAGCAGTCTTCGTTAGGAACAGATTTTAGCTTCCTTCACGCTGACCCCAAACACTGAATGGTGTCCTCTCTGCTTCTTGTGCTTTGTGGCCTCTTGCCCCTGCCTCCCCCCTCTAATCGCCTACTTCTATCTAGGGCAGCTCCAGAGGAGGGCAGGTGACAGCTGCTGCCTTCATCCCTTGGCCTTGCCTTGTACCCTAGCTGCCACCCTTTTAGAAAACAAATACCCACCCCCTTGCCTGTGAAAAAATATCCCCACAGAATATCCCCTCACGGCTGAAAGCTGGGCTGCTTGACCACCTTGGAGGTTGCTCCTCACTGCTCCAGGAGCCTGTCTTGCTGTGTCTGTGTGGTCCTGAGAAGGTGCCACCCAGCCCATAGGATGTAAGGTTCCTCTCTGGCCTTGTTCACCGCAGCTATGTACTGTTGCTGACCCTTTCTGTCTAGCCCTGCCTCTGTGCTGAGGACATAGGCATCAAGGAGGGACCCTTGAGCATGAATGGCTTCCCCTCCATCTCCTTCAGTGCCCCTGTGTGGATCTTCATTTTGTTCTCATCTGTAAAATGGGAAGCAAGACGTGGTGGGTCCACCGGGGAGAAGCATCCAGGAGGCTGCTAACACAAATTGGGAGTGCTGTCTCGTTTGTACTTCTGTAACTCCACGTTCTGTGTCTGCTGTGCTGTCGCCTGTCTGCCTTCCCAAGTCTGAGGGACCTGCACTGAGCTTGTTCCTCATTGGCAGCCCACATAGTCTGCGATTGAGGTCCCTGTGTTTGTCTGCGAAGGCACCCTAAGGTCTGACACCTCAGGAGCCACACATCTGTAGGCCCAGGTGGTGTGGCAGTGGGAGGGCTCCTCGATCTCTGTGTTCTGGAGGCTTTGCAGTGGGCTGGCACAGCAGCCTTCTGTCAGAGGAGGACCACTGTGCAGATGCTGCTGGGATGCCTCATTCTTTCTCTCTGGGGTTTGCTGAATGACCACGGAAAATCCTCTCGTCCCAGGATCATATGGCAGTGGCTGCATGTTACTTGCTGTGATCTGCTGTCATCTGCTCTTCTGAGGGTGGCTGCCTGCTCACCATCCATCCTGGGCAGGAAAATAGCCTCAGGCAGGAGTTAGGGCCTTCCTACCTCTCCTCTCCCAGCTGGATGTCTGGGCCTTTGTTAGTGGCATCGGAGCAGATTTGCTGGCTTGGGGTTTTCTCCTGTGGGTGACACTGGAGCCAGGGGATCATTCTCTGGTTGGTTTCTGCTTTAGGGCCATGATGGAAGCAGACCCAGCTGTGGAGGCACACAGCTGTCATGCCAGCACTGGGGAAGCAGGAAGGATGACTGTGAGTTCAAGGCCAACCAGGGTTAAATAGTAAACAATAAAAAACCAAAAAAATGTGAAAGTAGCTTCAATCCTCCTGCCTCAACCTCCCGAGTGCTGGGATTACAAGCTGCGCCTGAGGTAAACTTTCAAATGCATCTCTGCAGGGAGGCTTTCCAGAGGGTAAATGGCCTTGTTTCACTTTTAGGGAGACTGAGTTGCAGGGAGGGAAGGTAATGTGTCCAGTGTCCAGGTCACGTTGGAGTGGCACCTTTTGGCCATGGTGGAGCCCACAGAATCCATAGTCGCCTTGGTGGGGATGGAAACGCATTTGTCTTAGGGAATGGATGGTCAGTAGGTGATAGTGGCTTCCATAACTGGCTGTGAGGATTCCCACAGATCCTCAGTGCACCCCACCCTGCTTCTAGGATGAGTGCCTGGGCTGGCGTCCCAGGAGCTGCAGGTCCTGGGGAAGAAGGACCCTCTTTCTCGAAGCCCTGGCTTTGCCTCTGATTATGGGGGCCCATGGCCTCTCACTTCAGCAGCCCCTCCCCTGAGCCTGTTTCAGGCCTGTTCTGGGCTTGGTGACCCTCAGCCCTACCAGGCCCACTGTCCTGGCAGAAGCTAAGCTCCCAGAATGCTTCCATCCTCTGAACTGTGGGTGGCGGAAGCACCAGGAGAGGGTGTGGGGTGGAGTGGCTGAGAGGCATCTCTTAGAAGAGAGCCTGTTGCCCTGCTGTTTCATTCACTGGGGTCGTTTGCCTCTTCCTGTTTTTGTGGACTCTTGTTTTCTGGTTCTCTTCACCCCACTGTAACTGGCAGATACCTTAGGGACAAAATTTCACCTGCCCCATCTGCATGGACGCTGGGGATTGAGGAATGAAAGGAGGTTACTGACTTGGTTGGCGTTGGGTGTAGAGCTTGTGTTCAAGGTGACCAACAGGGAAGGGTAGTGGAGACTCAATCCTGCTCTTCTCACACCTGTTGTCTCTGATGTCTACTTGGCTGTGGGAGGCTTGCCCAACTCCGCATGGATGAGCTGCTGTGGATTCTAGCAGCTTTGTGTCATTGAGACAGCCGTGAAGGCTCCTTTGGGTGGCGGCCTGTCTGAGGGAGAGGTCTCCCCAGATCTCGTGCTGTTGTGCAGGCTCATTTGTACTCCTTTTCTCTCCCCAGGAGACCAAGAGACCTTTGCCTTGGGGAGGGGCGAAAAGTACTGAGTCAGCAGGAACCGAGCTACTGGGCTTCAGCTGTCTCTTACCTGTGTCCCTGTCCTCCAGTACCCTGGCATCTGTACTTACCCCTTTTCTCCAGGGCCCTCAGGTGCCTGGCTTGGGCCGGGAGGGGTACCAGTGGGAAGGGCTAGGCAGCTGGCTGTGATTCTCAGCCTCTGCTCACAGTCAGTACAGTGCTGAGTGAGCTGCACACTGTGGGCTGGGTGTAGTTGGAAGCTTGTGTACTGGGACTTTATACATAGTATTGCTGTGCTGAGTGATGGCGTGGAGCTTCTCAAGAGGAGGGGCCTCTGGTGGGGTACACCTGTAACTCCAGCACTCTGAGAGGCTGAGGCAGGAGGATCCCAGGTTCAAACCTAGCTTGGGCAACTTAGTGACTTAGCAAGACCTTATCTCAAAGTAAAAATAAATATTTAAAAAGGAGCTGGGAAGGGCTGGGGGTGTAGCTCAGTGGAAGAGCACTTGCCTGGCATGAGGCCCTAGGTTGAATTCCCAGCACTGGAAAAAGGAAGAAGAAAAACAAAAGAGGTGGGGATGTTGCTCAGTGAAAGGCAGTTGATTCAATCCCAGGACAGCTGTGGGCAATCCTGAAATCACAAGGGTCCTGATTAAGGTGGATCTCTCCAGAGCCCATCCCTGACTCCCCCCAACTTCTGGAGGTAGGCTCTTTTCTCACATGTACTCCTGCTGTTGTGCCCTTGGCCCTAAGGCCCCCATCAGAGCCAGCTCAATGCTAGCACCTAGCCCTTGAATCCCCAGAATGGACAGTTTGATAAATCTCTCTTCTTTATAAAGTTAGCCTGCTTCACATATTTCATTACAGTCGTGAAAAATGGACAGATGCAGTGGTTCACTCTTGGAGCCTGACCTTCTGGTATAATGATACTAGGTGTTTTCTTAGATCGGTCCAGGGAGTAACAGAAGCTCTGCAGGACTCAGATTCTCAGGAACTGGTGACAACACAGGGGCAGCATCTGACGTCCTTGGCAGGGCGTGTGGGAGCACGTGTGCAGATGTGGGTACGGGTGCTCGCTTTCCTTTCTCTGTCCACCCCTCACCTGGTCCTCATTTTCTTTAGGCTTTGCCTTGGCTTTCTCTCCCCTGCTCCCAGCTTCCTTTAGTGTAGGGATAGGAGGCTGGGTGGGGAGTAAGCTCATAGCCACTGATGGCACATGGAGTGCTCCCTGCCTCGGCCCCCTCTGCCTTCCTGTCTACAGTGATTAAGACATCGCCAGCTGCTGTGTTCGCGGCTCTGCTGACTCTCTGCTGCCAGTAGCAAATGCATCTGGCTGGAAACTGGGTCATTAAAAAAACAACCTGGTATTTCTCTTCTTTCACCCCCCAGCAGTCTGTTTCCTAGACTAGAGTTGGAATCCCTGAAAGAGGGGTCAGGAGGTAAAGGAAGCCCCAGTGTTCTTGCCATCTGTCAGGGCCAAGCAGCCAGCCAGACAGCCACCCCTGCTTAAAATCTGCTTTCTGTTGTATCGGTGATGTGATGTGAAAGCCCTCCGGAGAGTGGTGTGCCAGGGATGAGGGTTTCACAGGTAACTCTTGTTTTCTGACCCAGGCCAGGAGGCTGAGCTGGGACTGTGACAGCCTTGAAGCAAAAGTGTGTCACCTCTGTGGGCACAATGTGTTGCCTCCTGCGAACAGTGGCTGTGTCCCACAGCCTACCTGTGGGACCTCCAGTGGACGTGCAGGTGATAGCAGGGGCAGCACTCCAGAAAGGCAGCAGTTGCCTCTCTTTGTCATGCTGATGAGTGGGTCTCAGTTGAGTGGCACCTTATGAGGGAGCTGAGCCTGCTCAAGTGCAGTGCCCCCTTGGCTGCCCAGACTTGCGCAGGCCACCTGACTAAGGCCAGCTGTCCATGAGGGTGGAGGCAGGATGTTAGCCCTCGCTTGTCAGGAGCTGACTCAGCCAGTGGGCAGCTCTCTGTCATGATCCCTTTGAAGACTGTAGATCTGTGTGTCTGTCTTCCCTAGGACTGAGGATATGGATGAGCAGGGAAGAATGGCGGGGAATGTAGAAGGGATGATAGAAAGAATGAATCTAGGAAATTCCTGAAAGAGGCCTTCCCAATAGTTACCTTTATAGGAGTTACTGTTTCTGAGAGCTTGCCTGTGTTGATGCTTGTCTAGCATCCTGTGTGCATCTGACTGATCCTCAAGCCTTACGTGCTCCTAACCACTACCTAATTCTTTCCTCTACATGTTGGTCACAGACCAGAGTGCGGCCCACTCAAGGTGGACAGACTTGAGGCTTCCTCTCTGCTGTCCTCCAGGAGTCTGTGGCAGATGGTGATTGGATGGGATGCCAGAGGATGAACCTCACCTCATCAGTTTCTCCACTAGCACAGGTGCAGCCTGTGCACCAAGGACTTTAGGAAGTGTTGGCAGACATTTCTTGAGGGGCTGCCCTGGAGCCAGCAGAGCAGACAATTACTTGTGTGGCTCAGGCTGAACCTGGGCCATTTGCCAGGAAGTGAGGGAGTTGAAGTGTTTCTTGTGACTGCCAGGAGGGCCACAGGCTAGCTATTCTCTCCTGTTGCCTTGGCCCCTGCTCTGCTCTCTGGAGGCTGTTTCCATGTCACATGGGAGGACTTCCTGCGCACTGGGGAGAACAGCGGTGCTGCCCAGCAGGGGACCCTGGTTGGACTGGCAGGGCCAGAGTGGCTGTCACCTCTGAGTGCTGCCCTTCAAGGAGGGGCCTTCCCATCTGGAGGATCATGCTGGACTTTTCCTGTGAAAAGCACTGATTTAGGGAGCCATCCTGCAGCCACCACTCTTTTCTGAAGACTCAAGGAGATATTTCAAGTCACCTTTTATGGGGTGATGACAGGAGAGCCCTGGAGACTCATCACCAGGCTGGCCTTTTGTAAGTCTGCTGGCTCTTGTGGGGTAGAGGAGGGGAGGGAAGCCAAAGGGGCATAGGACTAGTTCAGCACCCTAAAGACAAGCTGGTACTTCTAGGGTACTCCCAGTTACAGCTGGTTGGTAAGACAGTCACCCCTTTGGGACCACTCTCTAGGTTTCATATCACCTTCTATCCTCTGTCTCTGTATTTCTCATGTACTCATGCTAGGAAAGACAAAAGCAACTCTGAAACTGTCCTTAGCTTGTCACAGCTAGTCTATCTTAATATACTAAGACAGTTCGTTGAAGATATCTGGACACCTGATTAGTCTTTCTTTTGATGTCACAACATACAGGGGGTGTGTATGGCAGACAATAAGCGTTGTTTTGGGTTTCTGCTGTGAGTACATTTCCTTAGATGAGTGCAGAGTTCTGTACAGTTTTCCCTGAAAATTCTTCGAATAAACAGGTGTTGAACTTATGCTGTGCTCAAGGGGCAGCTGTGGAGCCAGGGATATCATGGAGCTGGGCACAGTCTGACTGTGGCTGTGTTGCTGGGGCGTAGGGTGTGTGAGCGGGATCCCCACATCTGCACAGGTGTGGAACCTGTACTTCCAGAGTAAGGAACGGCAATAACCAACAGCTGAGACCTCTGTGCAGGCTAGACTGTGATGGAGGTAGGGAGATCGTAGATGTCTCCTGGGTGTTCACCAGCACAGGTGTCCAGGCCTGGGCCTTCCCTTTGCCAGACAAACAGGACACTGTAGCCTCTGGTCACCTTTGCCCATTTGCTCCCGTACTGGGCTGCTTCTCCCAAGCTTGCTGCCACCAGAGGTGATACTGGGTGGCTCATTTGTAGAGCCCCGTGTGCTGGTTGGCTCTTTTCATGTCCTGTGCTCCTGCTGAGAATGTCCTTTAACCTTCCTATAGAGGTCTCGGTAAGTATGGATTTGCAGCCAGTGCTGTACACTGAGCTTTACCAGTGCTGCCTCTTCTGGTCCTCATGCATGATTTATAGCTCTCTCCTTAAATCATCCCCTGGGTCTTGTACTGGACGCAGGATCAGCTGACCTCCATCCTCACTGTGTCACTGTGGGGCTTTTCCTCCAGCAGAGAGCCAGAGGGGGCCTCTAGTTATGGCTCTGGCCACCCGGGCCCAGGAGCCACTGACAGCCAGTGTCCAGCAAGATCAGGTGGAGGGGCGCAGTGTGTGCAGACACAGCCCACAGGAGCCCTGTGCCCCAGCTGTTCCCCCCCCATTAACTCTCCTTTAGCATGTGTCAGTGGCATTGTCTCTAACAGTTGATTTATGTCACCCTGGTTTTGCTTACAAATTAGAAGCCACTATTGTGCTAAGTCGGCTTTAAAATCGATGTGGAGTAATTGCAGTACACGGGTAGTTGGACGACATTAACATGAGAAATGTGCTATAGTCGTCATCCTTGGAACAAACATGAGCAGTTACAGTGAAGTTCTGTGCCCTGTGCCGAGGATATTTGAACACAGCTTAGTACCCAGCCCGCTTCCGGTGCGATCAGCCCTGGCTCACACATGGGTTTGGTGGGAGTGGTGCTGGGTGCTGTCATGCTGAGGTTCCCTGGGGTGTGGGGCAGAGACCTCATTTCGTCCACAGCCTGTTCCAGCCCTGGCTTCTGTAGTGCTTTCTGTGCAATTCTGTGGCAGTGCTCTAGGCCCAGAGTGAGCCCTGGGCAGCACCATGCATGTTTGTGCTGTGGTCTGCGTGTCCTCCTTGCTGGAGAGTGAGGAAGGTCTGAAGCGGGCTCAGCTTTCCTTCATGCCACGCTTCCTTGGCATTTCCTCACTTACAGAGCCGGGAGAGGGTTACTGTGTGGGGCCTGGTGAGGCACTGAAGAGGGGTTGGGACTCCAAGTGTGTTTTATGCTGGAGCATGGATTCACCAGCGGCAGTGACAACAACAGGAGTGGTGGCTGTTGGCAGTGATTAGCCTAGGGGTGATGGGCAGACAGGCAACTGGGTGATTCTCAGTCTTCTCTGCACACCGGAGCTGTGTAGGAGAGATAGAATAAAGGAGAGATGCGGCGTTCCATCTTAAGGTATTCTGGCTGGATTGGTTCACCGTGCAGCCCAACACCTGGCAAAAGCTTCCCATGGGATTCTCATGTAGTAAGGATTGAAAACTGCTATTTGGTCTGTTCCTCTCTGTTCAGACCTGCACCTCTGTAAGTGAGACCATTCTAATCAGTGTTAAACATTTCTGCAAAAGACATTTATTTTTCCCAAGTTAGTAGATGTCTTTGTCTCATACAACCAGAATTCCCACGTTTTCAGATTTGACCAATTCCTCTTTTGTTAGCCGAAATGTGGTATCAGGCTCCAATCTCTTTGGGTGGGTGGCTTCAGGCAGCCTGGTTTCCTTGGGACTGTTGAGCTTCCTCTTGCTGTGACTGTGCTGTTTTGCTGGCCACCTACCTGCTCAGGCTGAATCAGATGTGTATCTGTAGAATGTCCAGGGGAGTGCAGAGTGCAAGGAGTTTGTCTGTCTTTTTTCATTATTATGAAGATCTTTTTATTTTTATTAGTACATATTTGTCATACATGATGATCACATTTATTGTAGGGGATTTGTACCTGGACAGAATATGTCTTAATTCTTTATTTGGTACCGGGGATCAAACTCAGGAGTTTGCTCTTGTGAGGCAGGTGGCGGCGCCACTGAGCTAAATCCCTGGCCCTTAATTCTTTTTTCCCATTCCCCTCCTCTCCCTTCCACCCTAGTTCTCTTTCCAATTTACAAAAGCTTTGTTTCTATTTTTCTCCCTTTCATTCTCTTTTTAAAAATCCCCTTCCCCCCACCTTGTTCTTTGACATGTTCTTCCTACTCTTCCTGATATCTACCCTCTGCTTTGCTCTTTATCTACCCTTTGGGTTTCTTACAACAATGAAACAATGAGATATTTAAACTTATGTGTCTGATTTGTTTCACTTAACACTATGGTCTCAAGGTGCATCCATTTACCTAAAATGACTCAAGTTTATCTTTCTTCATGTTGGAGTAGTACTCTGCCATGGATATAAATACCACATATTCCTTATCTGTTCAACTGTTGATGGTCATGTGGGCTGTGTTTCCAAGATTTTTTAAACTTTTTTTATTTTTTGGTGATACTGGGGATTGAACTTGGGACCTTGCTGTAAACAAGGGTATGCGTATATCACCATGGTATGATGCTTTTAATTCTTTCTGGAAGATACCTCGAAGGGGCACAGTTGGGTCAAATGGAACCTCTGTTTTTAGTTTCTTGAGGAATCTCCATACTGATTTTCATAGTGGCTATACCAGTTTACACTCCTCCCAGAAATGGAGAAGGGCTCCTTTTCCCCACACCCTCACCAACATTTGTCATTGAGTGATTTCTTGATAGCAGCCATTCTTTCTGGAGTGAGATAGAATCTCAGTGTTGTTTTAGTGTGCATTTCTTGAATGACCAGTGATGTTGAACACTTTTTCATGTATTTATTTGCTCTTCATACCTCTTTATCTGAGAAGTATCTATTCATTTCAGATGTTCATTTTTATATTGGGTCTTTAAATTTGAGGGTTTTGATTTTATTTTATCCACCCTCTGATTTTTAAAAAGTTTTTTATATAGTCTAAGGCTGGGGATTTAGCTCAGTGGTGCCTCCATCTGCCTTGCAAGTGCAAGGTCCTGAGTATGATCCCCAGTGCTAAAAAAAAAAAAAAAAAAAAAAATTTTTT